>NC_091710.1:21200621-21825621 GCF_041296265.1 Equus caballus | reverse complement strand
GAGAGTTTGCCCGAGACAGAGGTCAAAGTTACTGGTTAATTTCTGAGTCTGGGTCTTTCCTCACTGTCGACTACCTTCCCACCCCCACCATCATATTAGGAAAAGACAGAATATAACCTGTGATCACAGATCACATCAGCAGTTAAGATTGTGAATCTGGCTGCTTCTACTCACTGCTGTAAGGTTAACAAGACAAACTTGGATCCAATTTCATCGCATTTTGGAACCATAAGACATCGAGAGGAATCGTGCAATCTGATCCTCCAGTTTCACAGATAAGGGAACTACGTCCGCAAGTTATCCAAGTTCACAGAATTCAGCCCCGTTTCTTAGAACCATATGCCACTATCTTGGTTGCAGGTTTTTGCTTTTTTTACTTAGCCGAAAGTTCCAACAACATCGTTTGTTGTAGCAGAATATGGTGAGTAACACAAGGCACATGATTCCTGACAAGAACAACATGTGTGTATTAATAACTACATAGCATGTCTTCATTTGGATTTTCCCCAAAGCAGCCTCTGAAACAAGGATTTCAGTGCAAGCAGTTGGTTCCGGAAGGGATGTCGGGAAGTGGGAGGGAGTGGGGAGGTAAGACAGTGAAACGAGGATAGCCCATAAAGGTGGGGCCAATGAGCGCTTCTCATCTCACCGGGGACACCTCAGGTTGGGCCCTCTGGGGGTGAGGCAGCTGGATTAGTTGCCCTCCAGCTTCCATCCCTCCTCAACTGAGCTTGCTCAGGAGGCTGACAAGTGAGCAGCATTTCCGACCTGCCCACCAGCTGTGTTTCCTCAGCCTTAGCATCCTGAAGCAGGAGCTGGGGGGCCGTGGAAACCGGCTGTAGGCAGCCTCTGTGGTAGGTCAAGGAATCTTCCCAGACTCTCTCCTCACCACTTGTGTAGGCCACGTGAAACGCAAAGCCATATAAGGCATCATGCCTGATCTCAATCCCCACAACCAGAGGGACCTTGGAAATCACTAAGGTCAGCAAACATTTTCTATAAAGGGCCAGATAGGAAAGGTTTTGGTTTTGTGGGCAGGACAGTCTCTGTTGGGGCTACTCAATTCTGCCCTTGTAGTGTGAAAGCAGTCGTAAAAATTGAATGTGGCTATGTTCCAATCAAACTTTATTTAGGAAAACAAGGTGGGGGGTCGGATTTGGCCCTAGGCCACAATTGGCTATCCCCTGATGTAAACAAATCTCTTTATTTCAGCGTTGAGGAAACCAAGACCCACGAAACTGACATCTGCTCAGGGTCACAGTTAGGCACTTGTTTCGGGGCCAGTTCAGGTTTCACGGCAGCGGGCTTTCAGTCTGAGGTGACCCAGGACATTTCCTGACCTCAAATTGCAGGTTTCAACCGACAGAGCCGATCAGACCTTAGATCCCACTAACCAACCCTTGGGGAGCAAAGAGCTGCACAGGGCGCAGTGCCTGCCCTGGAGGGCGTCATTCCTGGGGAGGGGGTGAGCTACATGCACACCACGAGACTTCGACAACGTGGGCGGGGCAGAGACGTCAATCACACTGAGGAGAGGAGGTCTGGGAAAACCTCCGAGGTCTCCCCTAAAACACAGTGCCCATGGTTTTGTACATACTGTGTTGGCTATCTTATGGTTTTGTCTCCACATCCAATTTCTATCCTTCACACCCTGCTCTCAGCCCCTGGAGAATGAACTGTATGAGCTACAATGTCAAGTTCTTGTCCTCTGGCTTCCCGTTGGCTTCACCAATGGAAGGAAGTGGGGAGGAAGGTAAGATCAGGCAGTTTACTCTCCCATGTCCCTCCCCAGGGGTCATAATAAACTGGCCACTTCCCCCCCCAGGCTGGTTCTGAGACCGTCCACTGCCTGTGTTCCTTTGAGCTTAGGGGTGGTTAAGTCACTCTCTCCTGCCAGCCCTGGGGCTCTACATTATCTTTCATGCTTTTCCCACACCTTTGTAAGAGTTCCTTTATTAAATATCCCTTAAATTACCAAATTTCAGTGTGCCATCTGTTTACGCTGGGCACCTGACTGCCAAGATATAATATGTGTCAAATGAACGTCAAAGACTAGATGTGCTGTGGAACCCTGGAAGGGAAGAACGATCTTCTCCTAGGGGGGTGAACACGGAATGCTGAATTGGGCCTTCAGGATGGGGTGTAAACAGGCTGAAAGAAGTAGATGGAGAGGCCATGGCCGGAGGCAGAAAGAGGACGGTGGTATGTGTGTGGTGGTAGGCAGCTTCAAATCCTTTGCCCTAACATTAGCAAGAGGAGGAAGCCCAGGAAATGTAGTCCAGATTCAGTGAAAAGGCCAGGAACATACACATTCCAAATGGAGAAAGCGTCTGCCCCTGGCCTGCCAGCTGTTGCCGCAGAGGCAGACGGGGAAATTAATCAGGATTCCCTGAGAGAGTGGGAGAGTGGGGGCATGCTCCCAGAGGGAGCCCGGTGTGCACCAGAGACTCCCAGGCAACCCAAACATCTGTAGAGCCATCAGTGAGAGATTGCAATTCTTCCCAAGAAGGTGCCAGGTCTGATTCAGGGCCTGGTGTCACCAACAAGTCCTGCCCTGCCTTTGGGGCCAGACCCAAGGCCCTCAGCGAGGAGCCAGAGGCTGCAGAAACTTGCAAGAAAGAGTGGTTGCCGGGCCTCAGAAATAAGGTCCTTCTCTCTCGGTGGATTTTATTGGGGAAGAAAGCTAACGTTTTGGTCTCACACAAGCAAGGCACCAAAATCATGCCCCTCATCCCTTCCCCCAGTACAAACACTGAAAAGGGAAGCACACACAGACACATTGACACTCTCAAAAGCCGGGACACGTCATTTTCAAGTGGATTACATGGCCCATTTAGCATCCTTCACCATGGATTATTTAGGCATTATTAGAGTCAGAGCTCTATAAATCGCATGTAAAATTCATGCAAGTTTCCTGTAGTTTATCAAGCTGGTGACTCCCTAAAACCAGAAAACAGAGCAAGAATTTAGAAGCAAGATTTAGCATGCTGCTCGCTCAGCCCAAGGGTCTTTTGGGAGGGTCTGGTTCTTCTACTTGACCTCGGCCTCCAAGGCGGGAGACGCTGCCCCTGGCTGTTTTTCATGGATTCATCTTGTGCAAATTTATTTTTGTCTGCAGAGATTTATATGTTTAATCCATGCTGACTCTTGAGCTCTCTGAATTTACTACCTTTGAAACAGCAATACTTCCCTTTGTTTATCCTGGTGTATACTTCTTCCAGGCGTATCCCTAAATTGGGTATTCTGGAAAGTCTCCCTTCCATCCAGGCCTGCTCATCAGTTCATTAGACTTTGCCTGTACTTGCTTTAGAGTCTCATTCATCCAGCTGATGAGTTTATTGGGGACCTACTGTGTGCCCAGAAGTAGATTCTCTGGCTCCTCCTCTCATTCCTTGGATGGTTTGCTTGTTCCACCCTGTCTCGTTCCTTGGCTTAACTATCCAGGTAGCTTCATTGCCCCGCAAAGGTGGAATGGGCGTATCCCCATTCTCTCTTCACAAAGAAGCGCACCACGCACAGAGGTATTTTACTCTCAGGGAGCTGCTGCAGGGCACAGGGTCACAGGAAGGAGATGAGCATTGCAGTTCACAGACTTGGGCTCAAATTCTGGCTTTACTGCCTGCAGCCTGGTGACCTTGGCATGCTGAGGAGCTGCTCTGAGCCTTAGTCTCCAAATCTGTAGAATGGGGTTAAGATCACTTTTCTCAAAAACTTGTTGGGGAATTAAATCTAAAACCTTTTGCATGCTACATGGGGACGCACTCAGACCACCTGTTTGCAGAAATATATATGGCTTTTCCATTACAAGAAGGAACAGAGCTGCAGAGGAGGCAGGACAGGGTTAGGAAGGCAAAGGCTAGGGATTCCTTGATCTCCCACATAACGCAGACCAGGAGGAGGAAACAAAAGGAACCGACTGGCCAGCACAGCTTGCCGCTCGTCGATGGAACATCAGTGTCCTCTCTCCCTGGCCAGGTGATCCTTCAGAGAACTTCATGCAGACGTGCAGAGAACAGAGCTATTCCCAGAGCCGTGAAAGGATCAGGTGCTTGCATTCAAATATTAGATTAACGCCACCTATGGCTGATTGCTATTTTATACAATTGTGGGAAGATGTGTCAGTTTTTCGGCGTTCAAACTCCTTCTGACCTAAGAAAGAATTTCCATCTAGACCTGGATGTGGATGTGGAGCTTAGGGGTTTATATGGTGCCTGACTGAGAATAAAACTCTTGCTAAGATAGAGAGACTCAAAACCCTTGAGAAGGATCCTGGCTGGGGGCTGTGCAGAGGAGCCTGGCTGAGTGGGTGCTGGGCCAGGGCCCCAAAGGGGCAGACTCACCAGGAGGGCAGAGTGCCCTGTGGTGCTGGGGGAGAGCATCTGGTCCCTCCTGTGCTCCCATCGTTGGAATCTGCAGTGACCAACTTGGCACCCACATTTGTCCTCCACCAGTTTGCTGGCACATGGCTTATGCTGTGTGCTCCCTTCAGGGCCGTCCTTCTTTTAAAAGGAATCAAAGATTTGAAGCCTTCAAGAATCCCCGTGTGGCAGTTGGTGGCATCTATTTGGCCCAGGTGATCCTCTCTGAGACATGCGCTGGAGTTGAAACAAGAGGCAGGAGAAAACCTTGGAAGGATTCTCCATCCTTGCTCCTCACCTGGCAAATGTGGGACTAAATCAGTACTTTTCTCAAAGTCTGGTTCTTGGACCACCTGTTTGAAATTACCAAGGTACCTGGTGACAGTGTAGCTTCCTGGGTCCCCCTAGTTGACAAGGTCATTCTTACTTAGACAGCCGCAAGACAAAATAATCACTAAACCGGAGCCGGCCCCGTGGCCGAGTGGTTAAGTTCGCGCGCTCCACTGCAGGCAGCCCAGTGTTTCGTTGGTTCGAATCCTGGGCGCGGACATGGCACTGCTCATCAAACCACGCTGAGGCAGCGTCCCACATGCCACAACTAGAAGGACCCACAACGAAGAATATACAACTATGTACTGGGGGGCTTTGGGGAGAAAAAGGAAAAAAATAAAATCTTAAAAAAAAAAAATCACTAAACCCCTTCCAGACCTAACAACATATGATCGTGTGACCAAATAGAGACAGCAACCAATTCCACCCCCTCCCCTTCCCACCTTCCCCAGTATCAGGCCCTGAACATCAGAGTCTGGTTACCATACGGCCCATGCTGCCTGCCTTTCTTTAGCCCAACGTCTGGCTCATGTTCAAATCAAACCTCTTGAGAAACTATTGTCTGTCGCTTACACCGGAGTGAGGCCAGGCTTCAGATTCTTTACTGAGGACAGATGTGAGCACAGGGAAGGGGAGCGGGGAGGACGGACAGAACGAGGGACCTGGGCGTCCCTGGGATGAACACTTCCACTTCACAGTTTCAACCACGGTTGGTGCCAAATATAGGAATCAATCTTCAAACATACGCACGTGCTCCTAGGCCTCACGTGGCCTACTTCAGGGGTTTCTCTCCACTTTGCTACCTGTTTGAAGTTTAGTACATCCTGACTAAAGCCTTAAACTCTCCTTCGCACAGAACTTGAACTGCAGACCGGTGCTTGCCAAAGGCTTTCCTGCTCAAAAATAATATTTGCAGAGGGCCAGAGCCGTGCCTCTGGGCAGCTCTGAGCAGGTCCGGAAGCTTCTCCCTCACAGGCTGTTCTGTGGAACCAGCCACTCCCCAGCCACGACCCCATCCATCTCCCATGTTTTGGCACTTCTGGGGGACGCGCTGGTCCCTCAGACGCTCCAACAGGAGCCAGGAAGGAGCGGGAAGGGCTTTTCTGGCAGGTCTGTGAATGCCCTCTCTCAGCAAGGCCCGGGAGGCCCGGAGCTGTCTTATCCAGAATTTAGCACTGTTTTCACTTGCTCTTTGAAGCGACTTGGACATCTCTGCACTCCTGGGGTTCTTTAGAAGTTTTTCAAAGATCTAATTCCTTTTTCTTCACTTATTTCATGATGCCTTCAGAGCTCTCAAACCCCCAGTGACCCCTGTGCCGTCCCCCCAGCTGCCCTTGATCTTCAGGGCACACTCAGCGCTTTCTCAAATCTGCCGGAGACGCCCTGGCCCTTTAAAGGGGCCCTCGCGAGACAGGAGCAGCCTAATGAGACAGGGCCATCTGCGAGGCCCCGGCCTCACAAGATAAGACCCCTAAACAATCAGAGGGCTAGGAGAATCAGATGGAGGCCACCAAGACCCACATTCCACAGCCTGGGGACTTTCCTGGGCTCATGCATGTGCCTGAGCACCCGGGAGTCACTGAAGGTGACCCCAGGCCCAGTAGCAGAGTAAAGATCACAGCCAGGTGAGGAGAGCTAACACGCCAATGACACGTGCGTCGCATGTAGTAGCCTGCTACATGATAGCACAGGCACAAGTATAACCCCGCGTCTACATGCCATGACAGGCCCTCCTCCCCAGCCTGTGCCTAACAAAAGCCCCACAGTCCCGCTCCCTAACAAGCCGGTCACCTGCCCCTTTCCTTTCCGCACTGGCTCTCTTGTGCCTCTCCTGTGCACAAGCTAATAAACTTTTACTTTTCTACTCCCGTTTGTTGTCTCTCTTGAGTTCCATCCTGGGGGACAATAAGAACTCAATGTGTCGGTAACACTCGCAGCAATGCTGCCTCTGGCTGCAGGACCACGTGCGCTCCAGGACCATTGTGACAGGTGCATGTTTGTACTTGTCAGAATTAGTAAGAAATCTTAGAGAAGACTGAGAGGGTATGTGTCAATCAGTAAAGTTCATGGAACATGAACTTGCCCAGTACAGCGTGAGGTTCTGTGAAGAACAGAAAACATGAGCCCTGATTCCTGCTCTCAAGAACCTCGAGAAGCTCTGAGGCTGGCTGTGCTGAGGCTCCTGCACTCTGCAGACCCTGCTAGGTGTTGCGGGTAGAAGCTCTGCACAGTCTGGGTGGTGTAGGCCTGACTGCCCTCCGTGCAGGTAAGGAGAGGGAGACCCCTAGAGGTGACATCGTTTGCTCTGGGGCCGCGCAGGCATGTGGGTGAGCCATGATTCTAAGCCGGGGCATCTGACGCAAAGCCCAAGGCTCTCCCACCTGATCAGGCCAGGACAGCAGTACGAGGATGGGGTGTGTCCAGACCTGAGCTCACAGTGACCAGGAACTTGTGAGTTGAGCAGCGATATGATCAAAGTAGCTGTTCCTGGAAGAGCTTCTGGAATCCATGCGTGAGATGAACTGGAAGGAAGAAGAGTAAAGATTGGGCCCCCATCTAGGGGGCTGTTAAAGGAAGCAATGTGATTATGTGACTTAATGGATATAAACCCTCTTCCGGAACTCTGATATTGTGGTTTACAATAAGAAAAATATATTTGATCTTGGTCCTGGCTCTGGCGCAGATATCCTAAAACCCTAGGAGCTTCCTAAGTGAACAGAGCATAAAAGTCTTTTGTTATGGGAATGAGGTGACCTTTGGAATGCTCATAGGTCACGTAAGGATGAGGCTGGTTGCCAGGGAAACCAATCATGTGATTGGAGGGTTGGAACTTTCAGTTTCATCCCTCGACCTCCGACCTCTGGGGAGAGGAGAGGGGCTGGAGTTTGAATCAATTGCCAATGGCCAATGATTTAATCAAGCATGCGTATGTAATGAACCCTCCATAAAAACCCACAGGACGGGGTTTGGAGAGCTGCTGGGTTGGTGAACACGTGGAGATCTGGGGAGAGTGGCAAGATTGGGGAGAGCGTGGAAGTCCTGTGCCCTTTCCCCACACCTTGCCCTGTGCATCTCTTCCATCTGGCTGTTCCTGAGTTATGCCCTTTTATAACAAACCAGTAATCTAGTAAGTAAAATGTGTCTGTGAGTTCATCTGTGAGCTGCTCTAGCAAATTAATCGAACCCAAGAGGGGGTCCTCGGAACCTCCGATCTATAGCTGGTCAGTTAGAAGTACAGGACTTGGACTTGCGATTGGAGTGGGGTTGGGGGCAGTCTTGTGGAACTGAACCCATAACCTCGGGATCTGATGCTATCTCTGGGTAGATAATATCAGAATTGACTTGAATTCAGGGCACCCACCTGGTGTCTGAGAATTGTTGTTGGTATGGAAGAAACCTCACTCCCCCCACATTGGAATTGGTATCAGAACTTTTAAGGGCAAGATAAAAACAATCCTTTTATGGGAAGATGGGATTAACTTTTCCAGGTAAACCCATTGACCACCTACCCTCACAGCCGCTAGGGTGAAAATAATTTAAAGGAGCTCTTTTTAATGCTTTTCTGCCTGAAGACCCAGGTCAGCTGTCCTTACTTTCCCAAGGCTGCTGAGCTGGAATTTAAAACCTACTTCTCCCCACTAACCCAGCGTTCTGAGCGAGCATCCTGGGATGGGGCTCCACATCCAGCCCCCACTCTCCACCACCCTGCACGCCACTCCCATGATAAGGCAGCTGTGGGCTCCTCTGGCAACGGCACATGATTCCTTTTGATGCCTCCTGCCTTCCTGTCCGCACCCCAGCCAAGCACACTGCTTCACTACTAGAACTGCTCGTTAACTCACTTATCACTCGACCGACATTTGTTGAGCGCCCGCTTATATGCCAGGCACTCTTCTAGGCCTTGGAACACGCTAATGTGCCAAACACCCGCTTCTCTTGCAGCTTCCAATCTATTGGAGAGTGACAGGCAATACAGCTACAAGCAAGTAAAAATGAAACAACCAGGTCATTCATCACAGGACACAGTGATGAGATGACTGTGGCCAGGATGTGGGGGAGCATCATAGATTGGAGGGCCAGCGAAGGCCTTTTAAACTGGGGCCTCAGGCCTGAATGACAGGGAGGTTTAAGCTACATGAGAAGCTGGAGGGTGAGAGTGCCTGGCAGAGGGGCAGCTGGTGTGAAAACTCAAAGGCAACAGCAATCCTCTCTGCTTGAGGAACCGAACTGAGGCAGACTGGATGGTGACTCAGCGGCCCGAGCAGGCCTGATACTCAGCTGGTGGGCACTAGCACCCACGTGCTTGTTTTCTGGCCAGCATCTGTTCTGAATGGTCAATCGTCCATTCTAACTGGACAGATGTGCCAGAACCAGATAGGAATAAGAAATTATGGACCCCTAGGTTTCTGCCTTCAGCAACTCAGGGACAGTAATTCCACTTGCTGAAATTGCACAGAATACATAAAGGGTAGTTCAATGAATGTTTTGTGGGGTTTTTTTTTTTTTTGCTTTTTAAAACATTTTTACTGAGATTATGATAGTTTACAATCTTGTGAAATTTAAGTTGTACATTATTGTTTGTCAGTCGCGTTGTAGGTGCACCACTTCACCCTTTGTGCCCACCCCCCACCCGCCCTTTCCCCTGGTAACCACTAACCTGTTCTCTTTGTCTACATGTTTAACTTTCTCATATGAGTGGAGTCATACAGAGATTGTCTTTCTCTATCTAGCTTATTTCACTTAACATAATTCCCTCAAGGTCCATCCATGTTGTGAATGGGACAATTTTATCCTTTTCTATGGCTGAGTAGTATTCCATTGTATATATATATACACCATTCAATGAATGTTTTTAAATAAATAAAAACTGTCATTGATTGGCTTGTTAGAAAAGAAATAACAGGCACCAAATGAAGTCATTTGCCCCCAGGACAGCAAACCAAGACTTAATGACAGTTTCAACCTGCCCCAGGAATGTGACCATTTTAACAGTCAATCTGAAATTTCCTGATTGGCACTAGTGGGGAATCTGCAGCATGAAACCCCTGGTTCCCTTCCCCACAAAGATGATGTCCTGGCCTGAACCAATCCTTTCCTCTCTTTCGCTAATAACTTCCTTACCCCTCCCTCCTTCTGCCTACAAAAACCTTCTGTTTTGTACAGCTCCGCAGAGCGCCCTGCTATTTGCTAGACGGGATGCTGCCAGATTCATGAATCATTGAAGAAAGCCAATTAGACCTCCAAATGTACTCCGTTGAATTTTGTTTTTAACAAATTTGGTGGCGGTGTCAGCATCCAAAGCAAACTTCTGACAACACTTGAGGGCAATGAGAAACAGGTGTGGCGCCCTGCAAACCCTTTTGAGTTCACTATCTTGTCTCACCATTTCCCAGGGCTGTTGGTAAGTTCCTCTCAGTTTGAGCTTCACTCTCTTTGTGTTGAAGCTCCCGATTTACTTGGCTTCCCTTTATGAGGCAGGTCAGCTGGAGTTGGTAGACAATTCTACCAGGAGATAATTCAGCTAGCAGATGATTCTGCCTGGACCTGAGCACCTAGCCTTTCAGACTGTAATTCCTAGGGGTTTTTGTTCGTTTTTTGGGCGTTTTTTATTTTTTATTTTTGAGGAAGATTAGCCCTGAGCTAAGTGCTGCCAATCCTCCTCTTTTTGCTGGGGAAGCCTGGCTCTGAGTTAACATCGTGCCCGTCTTCCCCAACTTTATATGTGGGACGCCTGCCACAGCATGGCTTGCCAAGTGGTGCCATGTCTACACCCAGGATCCGAACTGGCAAACCCCGGGCCACTGAAGCAGAACATGTGTACTTAACCACTGCGTCACTGGACCAGCCGCTGTAATTCCCAGGTTTTTGAATGGAAAATCCCAACCCTAAATTCTGTCCCAAAATTCCACGTTGGGAACTGCTGACAGTTTAGTCTGTAATCTCCCCGTTTGTTTGAAATCACTCCACAGTCCCCATTACTCGGGGTTTGCAGGTTCAATCGTTTCCCTAGTCCAGGTTTGCATAGGAATTGCTATTGGTGTGCCCAGGGCCTTCTCTTGGCCAGGACACAGTAACATCTCTTGGTTACTGCCGATATATTAAGGTGCACATTTTTTTGTCTTGTTTTGTGTAGATAAGGGCTAATTGCTAAAAGAGAATCTCAGAAACCAAAGAGCTTAGGTGTTAGCTTGGCTCTGGGAAACCTGAAGGCATGGCTAAAAGAAATGGGATTCTTTTCATCCCAAGGGTTGAGTGCACCACCTTCCAGCACACTTGTGTGCGGGACTAGAATTGGCCATCCCAAAATGTGTCTCTTTGGAATGAGGATTATTTTCGGCTCGTTACTTTTAAAAACTGCAGACATGAGAGAAAATCTCTGAACAGTAGAATTCAACCCTTTGTAAGAGACATTTACACTTGTAAGGGAAATCTCCATCTGTAAAGGTGTCTCCTTCTCTATAGCAGGAAGAAGGGGGTCTCACCTTATCTCTAGAAACCCTTATCAGTGCAGAAGGCAAGGCCTTGAATCTGCATAATAACTTTACTCTTGTTTAGTGTGCTTTTCTGGTAATCTCCCATGACTGACCCCTCCCTCCCCCACCCCCAATAACCTCCTTTGTCATTAGCTGAAGATGGTATTCAGGATGAGAACCTCTGCCATTTTGGCGAGTTGCTCAGTTTTCCTGAGTATCTCCCATGTATACATGTTATAAAACCTTGTTTAGTTTTTTCCTATTATTCTGTCTCATGTGAATTTAATTCATAGCCCAGCCAGAAGGACCTAGAGTGGGTAGAGGAAATGTCTTCCTCCTCCACACTTGCTTATTTCATGTCTGAGCTTGTAATCCTGGAAGCTGGAGATATTTACAAAAATGACAAAATTTTGCTGAGCTTCTTTTGTGTCCTGAGAGTTTAGCTTGGCAGTTGTCAGGTTGGGGGCTCCCAAATATAGCCAAATAGAAACGTGAGTTGCACCCCATTTGCATTAGAAATATGGATTGAACTCTGTTTGTGGCCAGGGACCTACCTAACTTCTGCCAGTCCTCAGGGAATTACACTGGCCATTATGGGGAACGTTCCAAATACATAAAATCATTTTAAAAGTGCACTTAAAAGCAACAGCTATCCAAAAGGTTTCAAAATTCCAAAATAGTTTCATTGAAAGATTCATCAGAAAATGCTAATGAGAAATTAAAGAGATAAAGGTATCTAAAAGAAAAGCTACAATCCAATTCTTTGGGGAATTGGAAACAAGGGTCTTCATCTTACAAATTTCTGCAGGGCCATAGTTGTGGCTCTAGAAGTTCCAAGTTCACATGCCCTTTGTGCCAATCCCCAAACCTCACCCATTCCTCTCAAAATGCTTGAAAAGATCAGGAAATTGGAAACAGAATTGTCCTGCACTTAATCTGTGCCTTTGGGATGGAAATTTTCTATCCCCATCTTCTCTAGCACTTAAGAGCCATTCTTGGAAATGCAAACTTTAGGGAGAAATTTTTCATCAGAAGGAAAAAAAAAAAAAGGAAGTATTTGGAAATCGGGCTAGCAAAAAAAATCTTAAATGTCCTCTCCACAAATATTAGTAGGAACAAAAGCTATAAGATCTCTATTTGTATCTCTCTGTGTGTTTGTGTGTGTCCATATACATAGGTTGTAAATGTGAGATACTTTTCTACCTCTAGATGGTATTACTAAAATTGATTTGTAAAGGAGCTCTATTCAGTTGGTTTGCAGTCAAGTGCTTGTAAGGATTAGGTATTCTAAAATCTCAGAAATGTAATAAAAACAAACCCAAATGCTCTTCAGATTCATGTGATATGGGAAAATATTAGGTATTAAAGCTAGATTAATTAAAACAGACATGTCTTTAGAGTTATCAACATTGAATATAATGCAAATAAACAATTTTTATTCTACTTGGGTTTGTAAGTCAAATAAATTCATTATCTCTATTATGAAATTTATGAGCAAAAAAATGACTTAGAATGATGGCTGATTTTGTCTGATGCCTCATGAAGGTTTCATGAGTAATCTAAATATAATTGTTGAGAGCAAATGATTTAGATAGATATAAGTGAGATAAAAGTTATAGATAAACTTTTTAGCAACAATTACATTTTATTGTATGTGAACTTACTTACAAATAGCTTCCAAATCTTTTCGGTAATTTGAAAGCTTAGGGTTTTGCTAAGTTAAATTAAATGATGGAAATTTATTGAAGGCGTCTAGATCATTTCCAAATAAGATAAAATACTGAAAGATTAACTGTTAAACAAGCTTCAATTTACCTACTTTTGACCTCTTATGACAGGAAAACTAAAGATATTTGGGTCTGTCAGAAAACATGTTTATGCCATGATGAAAAGCATGGTTTTTAGAAATTATAAAAAGTATTTATAAAATTTCCCAAGCCATAGAATGCTAACATGAAAGACAGTTCGAAGTGCTTACTTCTTGGTTTTCACTAGAATTTAAGGTCTCAGGGTTAATAATCCTAATTAATATATGTAACTAAGCTTTGTAACTAATGTGACATATATGTAACTAATATATGTAAATAATAAGGGAAATAACTGTATGTACGGAAAGTAGAATGTGTTTTTGGCTAAGAAAAGGTGTAAGGTATGGAAATGCATCCTGGTTAAGGGAAGTGAAAGCCATTTTATCTAAACTAAGACTTTTGATAATTTCAGAATGGGAAGGAAGAAAATGAAGGAAAACCTATGCACATAGAAAGTTGGGAAAAGAGAGAGGGAATCTTGTGTAATCAAGTTGGCTAAAATTGAATTGCTGTTCTGACGGTTTTAAGAGTAAGCCTTACTGTCAACAGTGTACTTATGTCAAACTAGAACTTAATTTTTATTCATCTGTTAAAAGGACAGTTTTCTTGGACTAGGGTCTACTCCTGATAAAATTATATAGAGAAAGCAAAGATTTTATGTTTTATCAAAATAATTTTCTGTGCTTTATCAGGTTTGATTACTCAAGTAAACCTAGTCTTCTCCATATTAAAAAAGGTAAGTTTTGGTCAGAACCATGTAATCTTCTACAAGTGCCTGTGAGGGCTTTCACTGCCACTTTGGTTAAATAGCTGACTAAGTAATGTTTCACAGTGACCTGTGATCCTATTGGACCAAGAGTTTTAAAAACTGTGGATATCTTTGACAAACTTCCCCAAATCAAATTCTAAATGAAGTCCTTTTGACCTACAGCTAACTCTGGGATTTTTCAGAGGGCCCCGATACAATGCAAAGAGGGACATTAAACTAATTAGGCTTACTGGATATGTTACATTACATGAAAACATTGTCAGATAAGTGATAATAAGCCTTCTTAGGTTATATTGCATGGATGAATGTTATTAATATAAGCACTCTAAAAATTATATAAAACATCTAAAATTCTGATATGTCCTAGTATAATGTAATCAATCATAATTCCAGTTATCTTAAAAAGTTGTATGTCACAGAAATAACAAAATTTCCTTGTCAATTGCATTGCAATGAACTCTTATCTCATCTTTAGCCATTACCTTTTTCTTTTGGAGGAAGACTGGTCCTGAGCTAACATCCATGCCCATCTTCCTCTATTTTTTTTATACGTGAGATGCCTGCCACAGCATAGCTTGACAAGTGGTGCATAGGTCCACACCCAGGATCCAAACTGGCAAACAACAGGCTGCTGAAGTGGACTGTGCGAGCTTAACTGCTGTGCCACCAGGCGGGCCCCTAACCATTGGCATTTTTAAGTCTTTTATCATTTATAGTTATTATTTGACTCTGATCCCTTTGCAAATGTGTCTCATCTTCAAAGAAATTCATGGAAAGGAATCTGACAAGTACTCTAGAATATAGGTTTCTGATGACTTTCAGATCATACCACTGAATTGGGTAAGAATTTACAGAACTCTAATGGAGAAACTGATGTTTGTTAGCATAACACTGCTAACAAAGGATCAAGATCAACAAGAACTAATTACATGGGACTGAATGAACTGATGAGGGTGACTATAATTTTTATAACTATTTGAAACATCACTGATTTTTTTTAACATTTTATTTTTCCCTATTTAAGGAAATCTTTTTCTTTAAAGCTACCTATGACTCACAGAAATTTGGTAAATTATATCTTTGTAAACAAAGATGAAAACATTTACTTTTTCTAGCTACCTGCTCCCTCCAGAATTCAGAAACTCTTAATTATCTTTTCATGGCAATATAGCTATTTATTTAAATAAATTCAATAAGAATTTGTTCTCCTTGTAACAGTACACAACTGGAAACAAAGGGGTTTTCTTACATTCTCTGGGACCCTGAGCAAAAATGGACAAGTAAATGATCTTCTTACTGCTATTCTCGAACCTTCTGAAATTGCTCTCATCAAAATCGAGGCTCAGGGGGCAAGTCCAGTGGTGTTGTGGTTAAGTTTATGTGCTCTGCTTTGGTGGCCTTGGGTTCGTGGGTTCAGATCCCCAGCATGGACCTACACACCATTCATCAAGCCATGCTGTGATGGCATCCCACATACAAAATAGAGGAAGATTGGCACAGACGTTAGCTCAGGGACAATCTTCCTCACCAAAAAGAAAGACAATTGAGGCTTACACTAAAAGGACTGAATCTGAATATCTGGAAAATGCCCTGGCTGACTTTCATGCAAAGGTATCAGCAACAGAATCTATAAAAATTATGGCACATGTCAGGGCTGGCCCCGTGGCCGAGTGGTTAGGTTCGCGCGCTCCGCTGCAGGCGGCCCAGTGTTTCGTTGGTTCGAGTCCTGGGCGCGGACATGGCACTGCTCATCAGACCACGCTGAGGCAGCGTCCCACATGCCACAACTAGAAGAACCCACACCAAAGAATACACAACTATGTACTGGGGGGCTTTGGGGAGAAAAAGGAAAAGAATAAAATCTTTAAAAAAAAAAAAAAAATTATGGCACATGTGGATGAAGTCTTTTCTGCCTCTGCAAAATATAGCCCCTCACTGCGGGACTTTTGCCATATTGCTGTCCTTATAACATGGCAATAGTCTGCTCCTGAATCACAGAAATTAAGATAGGTAAACAATGGCTGTACATTAAATGAACATTCAAGGCTATAGGAAATCTGAGATGGCTTCTTGGTTCTCCCCAGCTCCATGGCAAACCCCATTTTTAGTTTTTGCATTCCTTCACCCACTGTAGTGCATTTTAGAGGACTTGGAAGAGGCAAAGAAACTTCTAGAAAATATGCTTCCCACCTAGGGTATACCTTCCACAATCTCCAGTGATCAAGACACTTTACTGGGCTAATCATAGAAGCCTTAACAAAAACCTTGCAAACTTCTTGGAATTATCACTTTCCCTGTCACCCTCAATCACCAGGCAAGGTCGAGAGAACTGATGGGATCCTCAAACTTAAAATTTCTAAACTTGCCACTGTTGATCCCTTGTTGTCTCATGCTAGTAGGATTCCCTACTCTAAGTCTTTAATATCTTATGCTCGAGCCCATCATCAACAGGTTAAAGAAACTTTCCTGGATCCCAGTACAATTGACTGTGTTGGTCACAGTCTAGAGCCCGGGGCCTGGGTATTCTGGAAGCATCATCAGAGGAAGACAGCCCTTGAGGCCCATTGGAAGGGCCTTTCCAAGTGCTCCTGACCACTGACACTCCTGCAGAACCAAAGGCACTGAGCCTTGGGTACACATCTCACAGCTTAAAAAGGCTCCACCTGACATCTGGTCCTGTACAAATGCTGGAGACCTCGGAATCAAATTGATGGAGAAGAGAAGCACCTGACATTGAGGTGGACTGCTTCCAGCCAAGATGACAGATCAAGACTTCACACTTTAACTAAATATGAAACCCTTCCTTCTTTTCTTTTTTTCTTTTCTTTACTCTGGCTTTGTCCTGGAAAGAAAATGCCACAACTGTATCTCTCAGGCCATTGCTTAGTGGGTATAACTTCTGGAACTTAGAACAACTTTTTATTTCAAGATAGAAGAAAACCTAATGGACCCCTGGCTTGAATGGGCAAATGCAAAAGTTCCTGCAAATGCATCCATTCACAGTGTCACCTTACTGGAGGCGGCTTGTGTCCCGATAGGACTATGTCTGCAGTGGTGGTCATCCTCCTTGCACCTATGAAGGCCTAGATGGCTGGCACAGAGCTGGGCAACACCTCTTAGGCTATCTAACTGTGTCCTAAGTGTTCTGGAAAGGACCTACCAGGAGGCCTGCATGATTCAGGACCCGCTTCCTGTGGCAGGGCCCTCCTCCATGGTTAGGAGTAAATACAAACGAGGCCATGATCAGGAACCTCTCCTTAACTCAAAAATATTGCAGAAGCCACTGCTAAAGGAAGAGCCACCCAACAAAAATCCTTAGACTCGCTGGCCAAAGCTGTTCTTGAAAATAGGGCAGCTGTTGATTGACTTTTATCTGACCAAGGAGGGGTTTGTGCTGTGGCCAACACCACCTGCTGTACCTGGATTAACACTCCTGGGGAAGCTGAAACTCAGTTAGACAAGGTCACTGAGCAAGCTTCTTGGCTTAAAAGGGTGACCCCTTCAATGGGGTCTTGTAAACACAGACCAACAACAGAATTTGCCACAACAAAATATGCCTCTTTGGTATAAGGGCTATTCTGAGATGATGATTATTTAAAAAACAGCAGACAGGAGTGACATCAGCATCATGGTGGAGTGAGCTTTCCCAGTAATCTCTCCTCTCCAACATACAATGAAAAGGTCATTCATATTCCAACAGAGGACATCCAAACACAACACAAAAACCATCAGAGAGACCCACACAGCCATACGATAGAGAGTGGAGAGGCTGGAGCCCCCCTCGGGGATCGTGGAAGAGGGTAAGAGAAAACTTTGCTCATCCCCCAAAGACTGTGACCTAGGACCGCAGGCAGCCTCCAAGAGGGAAGGAATGGGGGAGGGGACGTTCGTTCATGGAAATGTCAAGGATCCCTGAGGGCCCCTGCAGCCTAGAGGGAAGCCTGCTACTGGGGTGAAAGCTTTTGTGGGGGGTGACCTCATCAAGCCAACACCCCAGGAGAGCAGATAATGAGAGCAGAGGTAGAAAACCCCGAGAGTAAGTGCCCCTACCCCCCCCACCCAACGCTGGCTCCAGTGCCTGGGATCTCGGCTGAATGCAGAAGGCTCAGAATACATGGCTCTTGATCCCCACCCACTGGCAATAGGCAGTAACTGTGAGCAAATAATACCAGGATGCAAAAAAACAGAGCCCCTCCCTCTAGCAATATTGAACATTATGTACAGATCTATAGAACAGAGAGAAAATGACAAGTACCCCGAAATGAGTCCTGAGGACATAGAAATATGTAACATAAATGACAAAGAATTCAAAATAGCTATTATCAAAAAACTCAACGAGTTAAAAGAGAATGTAGAGAAACAATTCAATGAGTTCAGGAGCTACTTGACAAAAGAGATTGAAACTATAAAGAAGAATCAATCAGAAATATTAAAGATGAAAGACACAATGGAAGAAATAAAACAAAATATGGATTCCCTGAACACTTGAGCAGACACTATAGAGGAGCATATCAGCATAATCAAAGATAGACATGTTGAAACGCTCCAGATAGAGGAGGAGAGAGAACTAAGACTAAAAAGAAATGAAGAAAGTCTCTGACAATTAGGAAATGTAACATAAGAATTATAGGTATTCAAGAAGGAGAAGAGAAGGAGATGGAGCAGAAAGCTTGTTCAAATAAATAATAGCAGAAAACTTCCCAAACCTAGGGAAGAAGATGGAAATCCATGTGGAAGAGGATACCTGATCTTCTAAATATGTCAATGTAAAAAGACCTACTGCAAGGCCTATAGTAGTGAAACTGGCAAAAGTCAATGATAAATAAATAATACTCAGGGCAGCAAGGTAGAAGAAAATAACCTACAAAGGAACCCCTATCAGGCTTTCAGCAGATTTCTCTGCAGGAAGTTTACAGGCTAGGAGAGACTGGAATGACATATTCAAATCTTTGAAGGACAAAAACTTTCAGCCAAGAATACATTATCCAGTGAAAACATCCTTTAGAAATGATGGAGAAATAAAAAATTTCCCAGACAAACATAGGGAGTTCATAGCCACAAGGCCCCCCCACCCCTGCAAGAAATCCTCAAGAAGGCCCTCATACCTGAAAAAAAAAGGGACAAAGGTGTTCCAAAGCACGGAGTAAAGAGATAAATAGGTAGACAGAATCAGAGCAGGATAGCAAATAGTCAGTACAGGATTAAAGACAAAGAGAAGGAAAACACCAAATACAAAGATAATCTTGTCATTTTAAACACAAACTCATAAAACAAGGTGGAATAAGATGTAAGAAAAAGAACTTAGGAGGGGAGGGGGAAAGGGAGTCAATCAGTTTAGTCTAAGGAAATAAGAGGCCATCAGAAACAGGACTATCTTTTCCACCAGATTTTGAATAAAAACCTCAGAGTAACCAGTAAACAAAAAAGCAGAACAGAGGCACGAATAAGAAGTAAGGAGAAAACAAAGAAATGCAACATAAAAAACTACATAACTTGAATGGTAGACCAAAATACACAGGATGAGAAACAAAGGAAATGCAGGAAAAGAGGAAAATGAGTGATAAAATGGCAGCATTAATCCCTCATATATTGCTAATCACCCTAAATGTAAGTGGATTGAATTCTCCAATCAAAAGACACAGAGTGGCACGATGGATTAAAGAACAAGATCCAACAATATGCTGCCTCCAGGAAACACACCTCAGCTCCAACAGCAAACACTGGCTCAGAGTGAAGGCATGGAAGATGATACTCCAAGCTAATGGCAAACAAAAGAAAGCAGGTGTTACAATACTTATATCAGACAAAGTAGTCTTCAAGATAAGATAGGTAAAGAGAGACAAAGAGGGGCAGTATATAATGATCAAAGGGACACTCCATCAAGAAGAAATAACACAGAAATATCTATGCACCCAACGCAGGAGCACAAAGATACATAAAGCAACTATTAACAAACCTAAAAAAAGACATTAATAATAAGACAATAATAATAGGGGACCTCAACACTCCACTCACATCAATGGATAGATCATCCAGACAGAAAACCAACAAGGAAACAGTGGAATTAAATGAAAATCTAGACCAGTTGGACTTAATAGACATATATAGAACACTCCATCCAAAAAAAGCAGAATACACATTTTTCTAAAGTGCACACAGAACATTCTCAAGGATAGACCATATGTTGGGAAACAAGGCAAGCCTCAATAAATTTAAAATGATTGAAATAATAACAAGCATCTTTTCTGATCGCAATGGTATAAAGCTAGAAATTAATTACAAGAAAAAAGCTGAGAAAGGGACAAAGATGTGGAGACTAAATAACATGCTATTGAACAAGCAATGGATCGTTGATTAAATTAAAGGAGAAATCAAAGAATATCTGGAGACAAATGAAAATGATAACATACCATACCAACTCATATGGGATGCAGCAAAAGCCATATTAAGAGGGAAATTCATCACAATACAAGCTCACCTTAACAAACAAGAAAAATCCCAAATAAGCAATCTCAAACTACACTTAATTGAATTAGAAAAAGAAGAACAAACAAAGCCCAAAGTTAGCAGAAGGAGAGAAATAATAAAAATCAGAGCAGAAATAAATGCTATTGAAACAAAAAAGGTGATAGAAAGGATCAATGAAAGAAAGAGCTGGTTCTTTGAGAAGACAAATCAAATAGACAAATCTCTAGCCAGACTTACAAAGAAAAAAAGAGAGAATGCTCAGATAAATAAAATTAGAAATGAAAGAAGAAAAATAACAACGGATACCACAGAAATACAATGGATTATAAGAGAATGCTACAAAAAACTAGATGCCAACAAAATGGACAGTCTAGAAGAAATGGATAAATTCTTAGACTCTTACAACGTCCCAAAGCTGAATCAAGAAGAAATAGAGAATCTGAATAGACCAATCACAAGTAAAGAGATTGAAACAGTAATCAAAAGCATGCCAAAGGGGCCGGCACCGTGGCCAAGTGGTTAAGTTCTCACACTCCACTTCAGTGGCCCAGGGTTTTGCCGGTTCGGATCCTGGGCACGGACACGGCACCACTCATTAGGTCATTCTGTGGCAGCATCCCACATGCCACAACTAGGAGGACCCACAACTAAAATATACAATTATGTACTGGTGGGATTTTGGGAGAAAAAGTAGGAAAAAAAAAAAAAAGAAGATTGGCAACAGTTGCTAGCTCAGGTGCCAATCTTAAAAAAAAAAAAAAGCATGCCAAAGAATAAAAAACCAGGACCAGATGGCTTCCCTGGGAATTCTACCAAACTTTCAGAGAGGATTTAATACCTATCCTTCTCAAGCTATTCCAAAAAATTAGGGAGGGTGGAACACTTCCTAACACATTCTACGAGGCCAACATCACTTTGATACCAAAGCCTGACAAGGACAGCACAGAAAAAGAAAACTACAGGCCGATAATGCTGATGAACATAGATGCAAAAATCCTCAACAAAATATTGGCAACTTGAATTCAGCAATACATCAACAGGATCATACATCATGATCAAGTGGGCTTTACACCAGGGACATGGGGATGGTTCAACATCCACAAATCGATCAATGTGATACACCACATGAACAAAATGAGGAATAAAAACCACATGATCATCTCAATAGATGCAGAGAAAGCATTTGACAAGATCCAACAGCCATTTATGACAGAAACTCTCAATAAAATGGGTATAGAAGGAAAGTACCTCAACAGAATAAAGGCCATATATGACACACCCACAGCCAACATCATACTCAATGGGGAAAAACTGAACGCCATCCCTCTGAGAACGGGAGCAAGACAATGATGCCCACTATCACCACTCTTATTCAATATAGTACTGGAGGTTCTAGCCAGAGCAATTAGGCAAGAGAAAGGAATAAAAGGAATCCAAATAGGGAGCGAAGAAGTGAAACTCTCACTGTTTGCAGACAACATGATCTTATATATAGAAAACCCTAAAGAATCCATCAGAAAACTATTAGAAATAATTAACAACTACAGTAAAGTTGCAGGGTACAAAATCAACTTACAAAAATCAGTTGTATTTCTGTATTCCTATAACAAACTTACAGAAAGAGAACTCAAGAATACAATTCCATTTATAGTCGCAGCAAAAAGAACAAAGTACCTAGGAATAAATTTAACTAAGAAGGTGAAGGACTTATACAATGAAAACTATAAGACATTATTGAAGGAAATCGATAATAACATAAAGAGATGGAAAGAGATTCCATGCACATGGATTGGAAGAATAAACATAGTTAAAGTGTCCATACTACCCAAAGCAGTCTACAGATTCAATGCAATCTCTATCAGAATCCCAATGATATTCTTCATGGAAATAGAATAAAGAATCCTAAAATTCATAAGGGGCAACTAAAGACCCCAAATTGCTAAAGCAATCCTGAGAAAAAAGAACAAAGCTGGTGGCATCACAATCCCTGATTTCAAAATATACTGCAAAGCCATAGTGATCAAAACTGCATGGTCCTAGTACAAAAAGAGACACACAGATCAATGGAACAGAACTGAAAGCCAGAACTAAAACCATACTTATATGGACAGCTAATCTTCAACAAAGTTGCCAAGAACATACAATGGAGAAAAGACGGTCTCTTCAATAAATGGTGTTGGGAAAACTGGACAGTCACATGCAAAAGAATGAAAGTAGACCATTATCTCATGCCGTACAAAAAAATCAACTCAAAATGGATCAAAGACTTGAAGATAAGTCCTGACACCAGAAAACTCCTGGAAGATAATATAGGAAGTCCACTCTGACATCAAACTTAAAAGGATCTTTTTGAATACCATGTCTTCTCAGACAAGGGAAACAAAAGAAAAAATAAATAAGTGTGAGTTCATCAGACTAAAGAGCTTCTGCAAGGCGAAAGAAACCAGGATCAAAACAAAAAGACAACCCACCAATTAGGAGAAAATTTTTGTAAATCATATATCTGGACAGGGGTTAATCTCCATAATGTATAAGGAACTCATGCAACTGAACAACAAGAAAACAACCTGATCAAAAAGTGGGCAGAGGATATGAACAGACGTTTTTCCAAAGAAGATATACAGATGGCCAATAAACACATGAAGAGATGGTCAACATTACTAATCATCAGGGAAATACAAATCAAGACTACACTGAGATACCACCTTATGCCTGTTAAAATGACTATAATCACTAAGACTAAAAATAACAACTGTTGGAGAGGGTGTGGAGAGAAGGGAACCCTCAGACACTGCTGGCAGGAATGCAAACTGGTGCAGCTACCATGGTAAACAGTATAGAGATTCCTCAAAAAACGAAAATAGAACTACCATATGACCCAGCTATCCCACTACTGGGTATCTACCCAAACAACTTGAAATCAACAATCCAAAGTAAGATATCTACTCCTATGTTCGTTGCAGCACTATTCACAATAGCCAAGACATGGAAACAGTCCAAGTACCCATTGACTGATGATTGGATAAAGAAGATGTGGTATATATATACAATTGAATACTACTCAGCCAGAAAAAAAGACAAATTCGTCACATTTGGAACATGGAGGGAATTATGCTAAGTGAAATAAGCCAGACTGAGAAAGTCAAACACCAGATGATTTCACTCATATGTGGAATATAAACAAACACATGGACAAAGAAAACAGTTGAGTGGTTACCAGGGTAAGGGGGTGGGGTGGGCACTGGGAGTGAAGGGGAGCACTTATGTGGTGACAGACAAGAAATAACATACAACTGAAATTTCACAATGATGTAAACTATTATGAACTCAAATTTTTAAAAAAATTAGTTTTTTTAAGAAAAAACAGCAGACAGAGGAAAAGCTCTCAAACCCTAGTAGGAGTTACCCATTTGTACGGGAAATTTACATTTATAAGAGAAATCCTCATTTGTAAGGGCGCCTCCCTCTCTATGCCAGAAAGGGGAGGATCACTCTAAATCTCTGGAAACTCTTAGCAGTAGAGAAGGCAAGGACTTAAACCTGCATAACAGCTTTACCCTTGTCTACTGTACTTTTCCTGGTAACCTCCATGACTGGCCCCATCTTAACAGAAGGATGTTAAAGCTGTTTTCCAGGGGCGGCAAGCCAGCCAGGAGCATGCGCAGAACAGAAATTTTGGTCTGCCAATTGAAACTCATCCTGCCAGCACTTCCACATACCAGCCTGCCGTCCCTGATCCTTTAAACCTTACTCCATACCCTAGATGAGGGAGACAGAGTTGAGAGCCTGTCCTTCTGTCTCCTTGCCAATCAACTGTGTGACAAGCTGCTGCTTCTCTCAAAGACCAGTGTGCCACGGTGTCACCTTCTAGGCACATCAGGTGGCAAGCCCTCTCTCGGTAAGTCTTTCTTTAACTTATTCGATTTTGATGGGTTTGGGTCTTGGGAACCGTGGCTTCAAATTACACTCCAAATACTGGGCATTATCCCACTTATAATCTCCCTGGTGCATTATATCCTCTCAAAAGCTTTAAATGTGTGTTCTCACCCACTAACTACAAATCAAACAATCTCCCTGAGACTGGAGTGTCAAAAACGAAATGAAGGGAATGACCAGCTTGAAGATTCTAAACTTAAAGCCATGACCTGTGAGCATAAAAGAGAGTAAGCAAAAACATCATGACTTGTGACTGTCACACACAGGATCAGACAAAACCGTGAGAACTACAGAGCAGTTGCTGAGAGTGGCACGAATGCCTCAATTTTTTATCACGTGTCTCAGGCTGAGAGTTTGATCAAAAAGGGGGAATAGTTAAAGAAGAAACAACAGGCCCCAAATTGAGTCATTTGCCCCATGACAGCAAACCAAAACTTCATTACAGTTTCAACCTATCCCAGGAATGTGACCTTGTTAACAGTCGATCTGAAATTTCCTGATTGGCACTAGTGGGGAAACTGCAGGATAAAACCCCTGGCTTCTGTTCTCCTCGAAGATGTCTTGGCCTGAACCAATCCTTTCTTTGTTTTTTCTAATAACTTCCTCACCCAACCCTCCTTCTGCCTATAAAGACCTTCCATTTTGTGCAACTCCTCAGAGTGCCCTGCTATTTGCTGGATGCACCACTGTCCAACTCACAAATTGTTAATACGGTCAATTAGATCTTCAAAGCTACTCAGTTGAATTTTGTTTTTAACAGGTCTCACGAAAGACTCTGGTTTGTGGAGCACAGCAAGCAGCCAAGACTGTTAGACTTTTAAGCAGGTTAAAGTTGTATAATCCTAAACAGCAGGATTTCATCACTGCCTTGGCTCCCGTGCCCACCCTGCTCCAGATTTTCACCAGCAGGGTCTAACCTCAGGGGTTTCCATGGTGTACTGCAGATTTGTCCCCATTTGGACTAAAGGAGACGGTGAGTCCTAATGGTGGTAGTCAGGAGTGGGAAATGTTCTTTTTTTTTTTTTTTAAAGATTTTTTTATTTTTTCCTTTTTCTCCCCAAAGCCCTCCAGTACATAGTTGTGTATTCTTCGTTGTGGGTCCTTCTAGTTGTGGCATGTGGGACGCTGCCTCAGTGTGGTTTGATGAGCAGTGCCATGTCCGCGCCCAGGATTCGAACTAACGAAACACTGGGCCGCCTGCAGCGGAGCGCGCGAACTTAACCACTCGGCCACGGGGCCAGCCCCAGGAGTGGGAAATGTTCTTGCCCCCAGCCTGAAGGAATTATAAAAGGCAGGACCACCAGAGGCCCAGGGTCTGCAGCAAGTTAGAAAAGAATATCTCAGATGAGTTTTCAATCTTTTTCCATTTCGCTGGTTTTTCCCAAAAAGACTAGGTTCAAGGTGGCTCCAAACCACCTTTTTGGTGGAACCAAAAAGATGGTTCAAGCTCAACCTGTACTTTTACCCTTTCAACTCATCAACCTCCTGTTTCTCCCATCTTTCCCTTCTATCTCCACTGCAATAAGATCCTACTTTGAACTGTGCATTCTGATTCACAAAGCTCCTTCACATGCGTAATCTCATTGGATCTTCTCAACAATTTTGAAGTAGAGTTATCATTTCCATTTTACAGATTAAAACCTGAAGCTCAGAGGCTATCACTTGCCCAAGGTCATGAAAACAGAACCCATAACTTTCCCCCGGATAAGCCCTTCCTCCAGTTTTCTCCATACCAGTGATTGGATCCACCAGAAGCCTGGGAGACACCTGTGACACTGCCTTTTCCCCAACACTATCAGATTCTGTCTTCTCCATCTCCTAAACATTCTTCTCTATCTCCACCACTAGGACTATCATCTAAGCACTATTATCTCTCCCCAGGACTGATAAAACAGCCTCTGATCCAGTCTCCCAACACCACTCTTGCTCAACTCATATCCTTTCTTCATACCAAGTTGAGAATTGTTGCAGAAATGCAAATCTGATCATGTCACTTCCTAATTTAAAACTCCTTATGAGGTCCCGATTATTACTAGTAAAAAAAGAAGAAAATGCTTAACGTGACTCCCAAGCACTTTGTGGTTGAGCGCCTGCCAACCTTTTCATCTTCATCTTCACAGCTAACTTTCCCCCCTCTCTCTCTGAGCTCCAGCCACGTTGGCCTTCCTTCAGTTCTTCAAATGTGCTAAACATTTCCAGCCTCGGGAACCGATGCCTGCTGTTCCTGCTGCCCGAAATCTTCCTTCTTTCAGTCCAACATCACTTTGTTTAGTTAGTTCAACTAACTCAAGCTTTGGGTCTCAGCTTAAATGTTCCTTCTTCAGAAAAACCTTCCTTCAGCCTTCAAATGAGGTCAAGTTTTCTATTACGTACTTCCATACTTCCCCATATTTCTCCCTCATGACAAATATCACAATTATAATTCATTTAACTCAGTGACTTCAAACAACAATCATATTCTCATGGATCCGCAGATCGGCTAGATGTGGCAGACCTTGTGTGTATGTGTGTGCGTGTGTGTGTGCGTGTGTATGTGTGTGTGCTGGGACAAAGAGATAAGTAGCAATAACAGGAGTTCAATTCATACATGTTTGAAAATCCAGAGTTCTAGTTCTCTGATTCTCTTGACTTAAAAACCTAATTTATGTTAGGAGTTTTGCCCAAAATTTGGATGTCACACTCAAAAACTATTTACTTTTCTGCCCCCACCCCTACACACCACATGCCATTTGCTCCTACCCTCCCCACAAAATGATGGTACGATAGTGACCGTGGTGGTTAATTTCATGTGTCAACTTGACTGGGCCATGGGGTGCACAGATATTTAGTCAAACATTATTCTGGGTGTTTCTGAGGAGGTGTTTTGGAATGAGATTAAACCTTAAATTAGTAGATTGAGTAAAGCAGAGAAACCTCCCTGATGTGGGTGGGCCTCACCCAAGCTGTTGAAGACCTTAATAGAAAAAAGTTGCTGACCCTCCCCTGAGTGAGAGAGAGTTCCTCCTGCTTGAGGACCTTCAAACTGGGATCTTGGCTTTTTTTCTGCCTTCAGCCTTGAACGGAAACATCTGCTCTTCCTGGGTCTTGAGCCTGCAGGTCTTCGGGCTGGAACTACCCCAGCCGTCCTGGTCTCAGGCCTGGGACTCACACTGGGACTACACTGTTGGCTCTCTTGGGTCTCCAGCTTGCTGACTACACTGCAGATCTTGGGAGATGTCAGCCTTCATAATGGCGTGAGCCAATTTCTTATAATACATCTCTTCCTGTATTTATACACATCATGTTGGTTGTTTTTCTCTAGAAAGTCCTGACTGGTATGGTGGCCATCTAAGTTTGGGAGATTCAGAGAATGACTGGGTTTGTTAATCACATCCTTGGAGGGGGCAGGAACCCAGTACAGGTGGGCTGGTCATCACTGTCACAATTCCGGCCCTGCCTAGAATGTGTTACCATCAGGGCCCACAAAGGTCACCTTCCTGCCACTGTGTGGGCTAAGCACACTGGAAGTGGGTGAAGTTTATTTGGGTGCCTACCCTGCTGGATTTCCTCTCACCAATTTTTCTCCGCATGAACAAACTAAAAGCCTTAAGAAAGAAGAGAGTTCTGGAGGCCAGGAAAGCCTTGAAGAGCTAAAGAAATCATCTCTAGGAGTAGATTCTGGTGCCATGGTACATGTATGGACAAAGGAGACACTTAGGGAAGAGGGATCTTCCTCCAGGCCACACAGAGGGCAGGCTTTGGGCTCCAGCATGGCTGCTGTGGGTACGGTGAACGTTGAACCACAGAGCGGTTCCCTCAACCTTACAGGTTGTGTGAACGACCTAGTCCTATATAAAGGTACACCAATGGCCTGCAAAAGAAGAGAGGATTTCCCTGGGGCTGCAGCTGTCAGGAAGGGCCAGATTTTCTGTACCCTGGCATGTGACTGACCTGGCTTCTCACAAAACACCCGAGAATATGGAGTCTTAAACTGATCTGAAGTGAAACTCTGTATTCCCTGCCTTTGACTTCATTTTCTTCTAGTCAATATTTGTTCTACCATTTCCAGTTTGAAGAATATTCTCTTTAGTGGGAAAGACATGATAACAAGGAAGTGACTAGTTCTGTGCTCTCTGAGTCAGAAGATGGAGTAGAAAGAGGAACATTATACCAACAATGGTAGACCTGGGTCCTGGTCCTGCTCTGCCACTAAAGTATCAGTGCTTTGACATTCACTCTCAGAGTCTCTTTCCTCTTCTGCAAAATGAGGCAGTCAGATTTTGTGCTAAGGTTCACTAGGCTAAGCTATTGTAACAAAAACACCCCTAAATACAATGGTTTAAGTAAGTTAGAAGTTTATGCCACTTTCTCATAAAATCTAAACTTTTGTAGCTCAGGGGTGATAGGTCAACTCTACTCAAAAAGGCCATCCAGGGAACCAGGCTAGTGGGTCATGTCTGCCATGGTCACACATGGCTCCCACCTCTGAATCCAAGGCAACAGACAGTGGAAGAAAAGGTACAGGGTATTCCTCTTCAAGGAGATTACCCAGAATTGCATACCTCATTCTGCTCACATCCCGGTGGCACATGGCCACTTAGCTGCAAAGAAGGTGGGGAAATTGTTTGTAATTCCAGTCACTATTGAGCTAAAGCTGAGAGTAGGGAAAGGGGAGAGAAGGGGCTCTCTTATAAATAGGAAAAGGAAAGATAAATATGGGGGGAGAGTCCACCACAGACGAGACGATCTTGAAAGTCCTTTTGGCTTTTCAAACAAGAAGAGGCTAGGTTCCTCAGCCATTACACAATCTCTCCTAAGTATTGGCTTCATCCTGTTGTCATTCTTCACTCCAAATAGTCCATTTTGTTGTTTGGCACATTTCACAATCCACAACTGTGCTCTTGAATCTCTCTGATGTATTTCATATGGATTGGGAGGCTACGTGCCGTTTCTTCCATCTTTTGTATGATCACTCTTAAAATCTGAGCTCATTAGCAAGGTTTACGGGCAGTTACATTGCTTCCTTGATGTCTTCTCTTTTCCTCTTCATTGCTGTTCTTCCTGGTTATTGGTTGGATTTTTCGCATGTCATGGAATCTCTTACGTTATGTTCAATTTTCCTTTCCCTTGGTATCTTTTTTCATAATAACCGAGATGCTTATCTGGCAATGCCCAATACGCTCTTTCTTTCATTTCTCCCAAGGCTCCCATACCATAATGTTCAGTCCTGGTAGAGAGAATTAAGGCCAGAGCAACAGTTCCCCACATCACTTACCCCACTTTCTGAAAGCTGAAAGAGATTAAGGCAAGTCAAAAGTCACAAAGGCTTGATTTTCAGCAGACTATTCCCCGTTACTTCTTTCTCAGTCTAGAGGGAAATTTCAACACTTTAATATTTTATCTGAAAATGACCATGGCAAGATCCACATTTCCCGGTTTTTTGCTGGCGTTTTTCTCCACTAATCTACGAGCTCTGTTCACAATTTAGCATTGTCCAGCCTCATCCAGAAAACACAGCCAGCCCAGCACTAATACTGCCCTTGACAGCACTTCTGCACTGTGCTCTCCTTGACTCTTAAGCCACTTTCCCTCTCTTTATTCTGGGGTCCTGGTTGCTCACGATGACTCTCATTGTCTGGAGAAGAGGAAGAATCTTGCCTGGATGAAAGAGAGAAAGAACAAAGTGTGCAGGGCTAAAGGAAAGGGGAAGGAGCCAAGCAGAAAACTGAAAAGGAGCAGAGGCTTGGCTGGAGCTAACGCTGTGGGGGCCATGGTTAACAACCCCGCAAGCGATGGCAGCAAAGGAAGGAAGTGCAGCCAGCTGGCTGAGTGGCCCTGGAAATCAAGAGGATTCTGGTCCTCAGGAGTGCCCTTTGAGGCTCAGAAAAGAGAAATAAGCTTCCATCAGCCAGGACTAACATGAGAGCAGCAGCCTTTGGTCAACAGCTGGAGGAGAAAAAAATGAAGAACTCTGGACATCAATTTCCAGGGTGTGGGTGAAGAAGACAGCCAGTCATTAGAGGAGCAGAGCTGCCCAGGCACCACAGCTCCCCGTGGACAGCTCCGGAATGCTGCCTCTTGGTGGACAGGGGACTAGAGAGATCCAGTAACTCCATGAGGTTTTGCAGAGGTGGACGTGGAAAATCTTTGCTCTGAAAAGTTTGCTCCAGACCATTCACGTTCTCCAGGTGAGTGAGTAAGGGGGAGATTGGCACTAAAACAGTAGAGAGAGTCCAAAGAGGGTCTTCCATTTCTCTGTATCAGAAGCTAAAAATGAATAATAACAATGGTTGAAGTGAGCCTGAAGTTACCCTGTTTGAGTTTTGTTTGAGTCAAGAACAAATATTTGAAACAGTTTCTATCAGAACATAGAACTGGGAATCCGTCTCCCGAGTTCAGATTTAAAACCACCCTCAGAGTCAGTTGCAGGGTTAACAGGAGGAGGCAGTCAGGGCGGTCATGCTTGGGACCTGATGCGGCCTTCATCTCCATGGAGAGAATCATCTCTTACATCCTCCATTTAAAATGGTATTGAGTTCTGATGAGAATCGAGGCCACAGTAGAGCCTCCTCTGCTGCTCAAGAAAAAGGAAAGGCAGAAACCGCCCTCCATCAGTTGAGGTGTGAGGTTGTAGAAGAGCCCTGAAAAACTGCCCAGCAGGACTGGGGCATGATGAGAAAGACCTGGAGAGAAGACAGGACACGTGTAAGCGTCATTCTCAGAGGGGTTGCCTGCCCAGGCTCTGCCCCCTCTGACTTTTAGAGTAACGCAAGTCTCGTTCTCCACTCTAACCAAAGCCTACACTTTTCCCATTATTCTAGAGCTCCTCAAAACCCTGGAGAAGCCGAGGACACAGTCTCTGGTCCCAGGTGACCAGAGGCACTGCCAGGTTTCTCAGAAGTTGAGATGGACCTGAAGCAACACAAGCGAACCCTCGGTGAGCTCCCTACATCCCCACAAACTTTTCACAAGAGACATCAGATTAAAAACTTTGGAAATCTGACTGCCTTGAAAAAGAAGTACGGTCCAAAACCACAGCGTTATGTTGGGGGAAGCACAAATGAAGGTCAGAGGCTGTCACCCCACATGTCTGGGTCTGGGTAATGGTGGCCGGGAGTGGCTATGGCTGATTGGAGGTGAAACAAGCCTCTCTTGGGACTTGTAAACAGTATGAATTTACTTCACAAATCTTGGGCACAAAAACAACCCATTTCTTTATTTTTCTAAATGAACTTAAACCTGGCTCAGCCTCCTAAGTCAGTTTCAATTCCTTTTGGGTCATTAAAAAAAAGAAAAGATTCTGGGGTTTACATAATCCAGGAAATGAGAAGGGCCTCCTGTCTTCAGCACCTGGTGGTCATCATGCTGAAGTTCAGCGTCCAAGCCTGTGTGGTCCATTCTAAGACTGCGGCTCTGCTGCTCCCAGCCAAGAACCCTTCAAGAACCCTTCACAGCTCTTAAGAAAGTGGCGCTTTCTGTTCACCCCTGTCATCTCCACACTCATTGCATCCAAAGTCCCGCCACCTCCTGCCACTGTGAGCAGGCCGAACACAGGTCCTCTCTCCCAGGGAGCCCAGCAGCCCTCCCTCCCTCCACTCTGGGCATCCTTCCTTGGGATAGGTCACCCCTCCCCTTCAACCTGAGAAGTCCCACTCTGGGACAAGCCAACTCCTGCCCTGCTCAAGCCTATACTTATTTCTCCTCCGGTGCAGGAGAAGGCCAGCTCCCCAGAGCACAGAGCCCTGGCTGTCCTTGAGAGGAGGTGGGAAATACCGCTCATTCTTTCAGAAGGCTCCTACAGACTGGCAAACCAGAGGGAATGAATTCCTCAGTCGGGCTGTATGGCTGTATAGGGGAACCACTGCCACCTCTCCCAGCTGTCATTTCCCTGACTCCCCAGGGAGTGGGGGGAGGGGAGGAAGACTGGGATCCAGCTCTGTCCTCCTTCTCTTCATTACACACAGCCTCTGACCGCAGAGCAGGGGAGGCTCAATGCACGCAGGGCTCCTCTCTCAAGCCCCGCGCCCTGCCACGGGACTGCGTTTGCCTGGAGGAGGTGCCTTTTGCTAATTCACAAAGACACTGCATTGGGGGTGAGGGGAGCCCTGGACCCATAAGTCTGTATGCCCCTCAGGTGTCAGGGACTCACTCACCTATACAACTTGGAAGCATTGTCCAGGGCGCTGTGAGATTTTACGCTTAGCAAGGAGTCCCGTGAGGAAGGGAGAAATGGGAAGAGGCCTGCCCACCCCAGGAACCAATCCCCAGTAGTCTAACCACATGGAAGACAGCCCGGCATGCTTGAAAAATGTGGCTGGCTCAACTGTCTCTTTGGTGGGGCCAGCGGAGCCAAAGCCGATCACTTCTCCTTCTGGATAGTCTCTTCCCAGAAACCTCTTCTCCAGCTGGGCCAATGTGCTCAGCTTACTGGAAAAAAACTCTGAAATAGGAGTTGAGAAACCTGGGTGGTTGTCTCTTGAAATGACCTTTAGAAAATGATTTCTCTTCCCTGGTCCTCAGTTTCCCCATCGCTAGCACACCAAGTCCCACTGAAAGTGGTTAGAGGATTCCCTTAAGTAGGATGGACAAAGCTGATATAAAAAGTGCAAAGAAGGACACAGATACAAAACAGAACAGAGCAGGAGTTCTGTTACATTTAAGGGGCCTGTCTGCTTCTTCCACTCAGATCGGAGTCCATAAGGAAGCTAGAAAATTATAGGAACTTTTGTTGATACAATACCAAATGTCTCTTGTCTCAGCTTGACAGGAGAAGATGGAGGACCTCCACCCGTCTCTCTAAACTCTCAACCACCATTTTCCAGGAGCTTCAGATAATTTGTCTGTTTGGGTTGGGTCTTGTGATGATTCTTGGCCCCACCCCACTGCAGCCACCCAGAGACAGCAGCCCACACGGGCTGACGCCTTGAAGCCTTCATCCCTCCCCAGTCACATCTGGACCACGTGCCCAGCTCTGGGGAAGAAAAGGAATTGTGGGTGAGGGGCATTGGCACAAGGGATCATGGGGTAGGAGGGGGAGGACAGTGTACCATTCGTCCCCCAGCCAGAGCAGATTTGGACTTTAAAACTAGTTTCATGATATCAACCCCAGAACAAAACCTTCTTTGGCTGCAGGAATAAAAATTCCTAGTTTGGAATTCGACAGAAGTCTTTGTTACAAATACTTTACATGACAGAACCTATTAATATCTCTGGCTAATTGCTCCCAGTTTTGTAATCTCTGTGGCAAAAATTCCAGCCAGGTCAATTAAGGGGAGTGGATTGCTCTATCCAGGGGCCTCCCAAGTTCCCGTAAATCAGGTCACGTTTGGCCTTTTACCCAGCTCAGAAGCCTGGTGCTGTGACTTGGTCGTCTCTGTTCCCAGCCCAACCTGTTGGCTTCTCTGAGCCAGTCATATGGGGAAAGACAACAGACAATCAGGGAGGAGACACAGAGGGAAGTGCACTTTATCAAGGCTTCAAATGAGGCAGGATCACAGACAGCAAGCATGTTTTCGGCTAGATGCAAGGAGGAGTTGCTGTGAGCCCAGCCTCGTGCTTTGTAAATTGGATCAATCTCCAATCTACCCGCTGGCTTTGATTAGTGAAGCTCCAGGCCTCAGGCAGGATAGTCAGGCTCTCTGTTCTCCCACAGAAAGACCAGGATCCACATGAGCAGAAATGATGGAAACTGAGAATTCGGAAAGTGGTGGCAAGAATGTTTGGCCCATGGCTGTGGCCCAAGAGAAGATTTGCAGAGAGAAAATAGCTTTGAATTTGTATCTGCAAGGGCCTCTCTGACTGTAAAACTTTATTCAAACAAATATGGAGCATTTCCTCCCCACACCACAGTTGGGAGCCAGGTGACACCTGTTTCCCCAGTAATCATCTGAAATAGCTAAGATCCGTGAAGGTAAATGATATTAAAATTTAGGAATACTCCCAGATTCGAGGGGGAAACAGGCCATCCGCACCCACACGTAGATTCGACAGCAAGTTACACACCAGCGGAGAGGAAGTACTGCCCCACTGGCCATGCACCGTTCTCTACCTGGAGTTGGAAATTCTCCTACAGATCTTATTCTCTGGTTGTTTTTGTTTGTTTGCTTGCTTGGTTTCTTTTCTAATGAATTATTTTTAACGCGTTAACTTACCCATTCATCAAGAAGTTTTGGAGGAACTATCATATTCCAGCTTCTGTGCTAGATGCTTGGAATTCAATAAAGAGCAAAACTGGCCAGACTCCCCGTCCTCCTGAAGCTTACAGTGTAACCTGGGGGTGGGGAGATCTTTGGAGGAACCAGGAGACGCTGTGCTGTATGTGGTGGCTTATTTTGTTGATTTTTGACTTTGTTTGCTTGTTTGTTTTAGAAGATTGAAGATGATGGTTTGGGCTATAGTTCTTTAACAAATGATTTTTACTTGTTTCGTTTATGATAAATGACATCTTGGACTCTAACCAAAAGCTCCTCTTGGCTGAAAGTACTCTAATGATCTATCCCAAACTGTTTGGAGATGTCAGGAAGATGATGAATGCATAAGCTGCCATCACCAATTCAAGTCAGAGCTCAAGAATAACCTGCCAGTGACCCCTGACGCCACACGCCCATGGGCTGTGATCGCTTCTCAGTTGCCAGGCTCTGGAGTGGTCCCTGCGGAGCATTAGTCCTGGGTGACTGCCTTGAACTGATGTCTCTTCTTTTGGGTGAAGACATTTGCCTGAACCCTGGCATCTCACACCCAGAGTTTAGATCTAGAATGAAAGCCACTTAGAGGCAAGGTCTGCAGGAGCTCCTTCCAAAATGTGTTACTGAAGTATAGTGTATACTGAAGTATAGTGAAGCTCCTTATAATAAGGTATGGAAACTAAAGCCTGCTTGAACACAAGCTCCAGTGTTTTCTACCAAATCTGGGCGCAGCTGCTTCAGAGATAGTCCTGACCTGTAAGGATTCTTAAGGCTACAGCTAAGAAACCACCATTTAATTGGACCTCCCTATTTAGCCTGTCATTTGCTCCGTCTTCCTTCCCAACCCCCAGCAGGATCCTTTCCTTTGGGCTTTCCAATTGTGCATCCCCTTTGAGTCTCAGAACCCAGCTTCAGGGTGAGATGCTGAGTCTGGAGAGTGGCTGCCTGAGGGAGCCCCATTTGATCAGCCGTCACTGGGGACTCACTCATAAACGTAGGGTGGGCGGGAGACTGGACCATCTCCTAAGTTGACAGTCCACAGCACCATCTGCCCCTCCATCTTCTAGAAGTCTGGAGGAGAGTTTTCTATTTACCTTCTGAAGAAAATCAGTTCCAAGTACAGAATTGGCAGAGTTCCCAAAAGCTGTTAATACTCATCCTTCACCATTTTATAAATCTTCTCTAATGTGTCCCCTTACTAAAGCCAAACAAATTTCATATTCCTCTCTCCTTCCTTTTTTCCTTCCTTTCTTCTCTTCCACCTTTTCATCTCTCTCTCGTCCGAGCAAGGGGAGTGCAAAAGGGCACATAGGTCTCAGACTTTCTGTTTGTGCATAGGAATTATTCTCAAGGCAACAATTTCCCAACAACAATGTAATTATGAAATATTACCCAAACACATTGGGTATTACTGAATGTGCCATTTTTGGATCCTGGCCAAGAGCTTTGGCAGAAACAAGACTCAGAGGAAGAAAAGAGGGAGAAAAATTATGAACATGTCTCCCCTTCAGCCCCGCTGTTGAATTAAACCACATGTGAGTTTTCTAGAAGAGCACAGGAGAAAGGAACAGCTCCAAAGCACATGTTTCAGAGCGGAGGTCTTGTCTTGGGGATTTTGAAAATTAGCGGCTGAAAGAATACAACATGAACTTCAGGAGCATGTGGAAGTGATTAAGGACCGTTGCCATGTATAGTAAGAGTTGTTAACCGGCACCTTACTACTGGCTACTTGGAGACAGGATTTGAGTAAACGCCGAGCTGTGCTCAATAACTAAACCAGAGGTCGTACGGACCCTGGTCGTCAGGGGTAACATTTATCCTTGAAAAGAGTTGGAGTAAATGACATGACAAATTCCTTAGTAAAACAAACCCTAGAGGGATGGTAGTGCAGAAATCTCCTCCACAGGGTTGTAATTATTTCTGCCTGGGGCTCAGAGCAGTCTCTGGCTCTTCTTTCTGCCTCTAGTACCATGTCATCACAAAGAAGCACCCAAAAGCTAGCATGTGTTCAGTCTTCTTATATTTCAGTCATTCATTCATTGTTCACTTATAAATTTATTCATAAATATATTCAAGTGGTATTTATTGAGTAACTACTATGAACACATACTGTACACAGTATAAACATCTGATTCCTACTCTGAAAAATTTACTACCTAATGAAAACAGAAAACCTACAATTCTAACAAGCTAAGTTAGTAATACAGGACATGACACAAGGCAACATATATGTACATAGTAAAGGAACCATGTAGATAAGAAACTTTCAAGGACTTTAGAGGAGTAAGATTGCTGTGGTCCAGGGTAACCTGAAAGGGATGGCATTTGAGTTGGGCTATTCCAAAAGCATCCCAGGTGCAATAGGCCAGCATCACAGTGGTGGTGAAATCCTTCCTTTTTTGCTCCATTCGTATGTAAGAGCCATGCAAGAGCTCTGCCATCAAGGATAGGGCTGATCAGATGAGCTTGACATTGATAAGAGCTACCGGAAAGGATGGCCGGAGATGATTATGTTAAAATGAGGCCATTAGGGTGGGCCCTAATCTAGTCTGATTGGTGTCTGTATAAGAAGACAGATTAGGACACACAGAGAAACACAGGGGCACACATGCACAGAGAGATGGCCATGTGAAGAGGCACCAAGAACGGGGCCATCTACAAGCCAAGGAGAGAAGCCTCAAGAGAAACCCACCATGCTGACACTTTGATCTCAGACTTCTAGCCTCCAGAACTGTGAGAAAATAAATTCCTGTTGTTTAAGCCACCCAGTCTGGGGTATTCTGTTATGGCAGCCCTAACAGACTACTATATATGGCTTTTCTCATTTCATCTATTGACGTAAATTACAATAATAGATTTTAAAATGCTAATCCATCCTTACATTCCTAGGACAAAGGGAAGTTATTTAGGATATATTTTAATACATTTTACTTAGGATTTTTGCATCTATATTCCCAAGTGAGATTAGCCACAATTTCCTTTCTTATATTATTTTTACCTTGTTTTGGTATTAAAGAGAAAGGAGTCTTCATAAAATGAGTTGAGGATCATTCTGTTTTTCTATTTTATGGAAAATTTTTAATAGCATTTAGTATAATTCACCTATAAAACCACTCAGCCTGGTAGAATTTGAGAAATGGGAAACAATAGATGTTTTTTAAAACACAGACTCAACTTTTATAAAGGTCATTAAGTGTATTCAGATTTTATATTTCTTTTTGAGACAATTTTAAGTTGTATTTTCTAGGAAACATTTTATTTTGTCTAGGATCAGTGTTCAAGAATCAACTGCATTCCTAAACAGCAGAAACATAATGTTAGAAACTTTTAAAATATACCATTAATAACTTTACAAAATAAGAAGTGCCTGGAAATAAGTCTAACAACATATGTATAAGATTATAGATGACAGATAGATAGATAGATAGATAGATAGATAGAGACATGTAGACATACAGACACATATGTAGAAAGACTAGAAACACTTCCATAATGGCAGCATAAGAACTTCTGAAATCTCATTCTCCATAAAGTCCTGAGGATACTAGCAAACATTGTCAAAATCAATTTTTTCAGAACTCTGGAGATCAACTAAAGCTTGCACGATCAGAGGAGGCTTTAATTCAAGAAAAACAGTTGAATCTCAGAAAGAACAACTTTCTGGTTTGTGCCGTTTTAATTTTCTCTAATCCCATCCTCCTCTCCTCAGCCTTGCTGTAGCCTTGAAAACCAATAGTCTCACAAGTATGGTATCTGTGAAAATCAGCAGCCTAGTAGTTATTAAAGGGGGCAGAACAAGTTTGGAGCTTCTCAAAAGCCCCATCCCCAAAGAAGTGTCACTATCTGACATGTCTGGCAGCTTACTGAAAAGGTCCATTCTCGGAGATTATCTTTATTTGACTAGATCAGAGCCCCTTCTGTGTGAACATCCCTAATCAAGTGCATTTATCAAAGACAATCAGTGGCAATTATTTAAAATTGCAGCTGCCTAAGGCAGTGTTACCAGCTCTGAGTAATAAGAGGCTAACAAAAAATCTTAAAGAAAAAGTTGAAGAATTAGATGTTCATAAGGGGCTTTGAAAAGCTCCAGCAAATTTCTGGAATCTAGAAGACCATATGCATATACAGGGCTTTTCATAGGCCCAGGAAAGACTTGAGAAGGCCCTAATCTTTAACCTCTGGTTGACCTTGAAGCTCTGCGCAAGCAGGAAGAGAAGGCTAAGGCAGAGTTGTAAACTACCTTCTGGAGCATTGAAAGTGTGCTCCAATACACACACATAGAGTCCCACAGCAAAGGCTGGACTTACCACTAAACTAACCAAGCCAGGAATTCAGTGACCACACACAACAAAGGATGCAGACTTTACAGAATTAGTCCAGAAAAGTCACAAACTAACAACAACAATAAATACCAACAGTAACAAAGTGTTGGAAGGGGAGTGGATCTGATTTACAGAGTTACTACATTATATTATTTAAAATATCCAGTTTTCAACAACAAAATACAAGAAATGCAAATAAACAGGAGAGTGTGGCCCATACGCAGGTAAAAGAAAGCAGTCAATAGGAATCGTCCCTGAGGAAGCCCAGACATAGGACTTAATAGACAAAGACTTTAAATAAGCTGTTATAAATATGTTCTCAAAATAACCCAAAGAAAACCAGGTCTAAAGAGTTAAAAGAAAGTGGGGACTGGCCCCATGGCCGAGTGGTTAAGTTCGCATGCTCTGCTTCGGTGGCCCAGGGTTTCACTGGTTGGGATCCTGGGTGCGGACATGGCACCGCTCATCAGGCCATGGTGAAGTGGTGTCCTACATGCCACAACTAAAAGGACCCGCAACTAAAAAATATACAACTATATACTGGGGGGACTTGGGGAGGAAAAAAAAAGAACTAAAAGAAAGTGTAAGAATGATGTCTCACCAAAGAGAGATTTTCAATAAAGAGAGAGAAATTTTTTGAAAAACCAAATAGAAATTGTGGAGTTGAAAAGAAAATAACTGAACAACTGGAATGAAAACTTCATTAGAGGAACTCAGCAATGGATTTGAACTGGCAGAAGAAAGAATCAATGGTCAATTGACATTAACCAGTCTAAGGAAGAACAAAAGAATAAACACAAATGAACAGAATCTTACAGACCTGTGGGACAACATCAAGTGTACAAATATATGTAAAATAGGAAAGCCAGAGGGAGAGAAAGAAAGGAGCAGAAAGAATGCTTGCAGAAATAATAGCTAAAAACTTTCCAAATTTGATGAAAAACATAAAACTGCACAGCCAAGATGTTTGACAAATTTCAAAGAGGATAAATTCAAAGACCTCCACACCTGGACACATTATAGTCAAATGGTTTAAAGACAAAGAGAGAAGCTTGAAAGCAGGAAGACAAAAGCTATTTATTATATCTAAGTGATTCTAAATAAGATTTACAGCTGACTTCTCACTGGAAACCATGCAGATTAGAGGCAGTGAGAAAAAATATTCAAAGTGCTGAAAGAAGAATGCCAACCAAGAATTCCACATCCACTAAAATGATTCTTAAGAAATTAAGACATTCTCTGATAATCAAAAACTGAGAGATTTTGTCAGTAGCAGACTCCCCTACAAGAATACTTAAGGCACTCCTTCAGGCTGATATGAAAGGACATTAGACAGTGACTCGAATTCACTTAAGGAGAAATAAAGAGCATTGGAAAAAGCAACTACATAGATAAATGAAATGACAGTATAAATGCATTTTTGTTTGTAATACTTCTGATCGCAAATTTGAATGAAAATAGAAAAAGAAGAGTGAACTAAATACAAAGCAAGTGGAAGGAAGGAAGTAAAGATAAGGGTGGAAATAAATGAAATAAAGAATAAAAAATAAAAGAAAAACCAACAAAACTAAAGTTGGTTCTTTGAAAAGATCAACAAAATTGATCAACCTTCAGGTAGACTAACAAAATTTTAAAAAACACAGAAAAAGACTCAAATTAGTAAAATAAGGGGAAAAAAGAGGGGCTACATTAGCCAAACAGAAATAAGAATGATTATAAAGGCATACCATGAAAAGCTGTATACCAACAAACTAGATAGCCTAGGTGAAAAAGACAAAGTCCTAGAAAGACACAAACTACCAAAACCGCCTCAAGAGGAAAGAGAATGTATATAACAAGAAAAGAGATCAATTGCTGATCGAAAACTTCCCACAAAGAAAATCCCAGGCCCAGAGGCTTCACTAGTTAATCCATCAAATATTTAAAGAAATAACACCAATCCTTCACAAACTCTTCTAAAAACGGGAGAAGAAGAAATATTTCTCAACTCATCTAATGATGCTAATACCATCCTGATACCAAACCAGGACAAAGACATCACAAGAAGACTACTGATCCTACGAATATAGACACGAAAACCCTCAGCAAACTACTGGCAAGCTTAATTCAGCAATATATAAAGGGATTATACACCATTACCAAGTGGGATTTATCACAGGAATACAGGATATTACTAACATAAAAAAGCAATCAATATTGTAAACCATATTAAGAGAATAGAAGTCAAAAAGCATGATCATCTCAACGTACACAAAAAAGCATCTGACAAAATCCAACACTCTTTCACGATAAAAACACTCAGCGAACCTGGAACAGAAGGAAACTTCCTCAACCTGAAAGACCATCTACTGAACATATTATCATACTTAAAGATAAATGCTTTCCCCCTGCAATCAGGAACAATACAAGGATAGCCATTATTGCTGCTTTTATTCAATATTGCATTGGAGGTGCTAGCCAGGGCAATTAGACAACGAAAAAAAAGAAAATGCATCCAGATGGAAATGGAAGTAAAACTACGTCTATGTGCAGATAACACAATCTTGTATGTAGAAAATCCTAAGGAATTTAAAAAATACTATTAGAATTAAGAAATGAGTTTCAGTAAGGTTGCAGGATAGAAGATTAAAATACAAAAAATCAATTGTATTTCTATACAGTAATAAACAACCTGAAAATGAAGTTAAGAAAACAATTTTAATTGCGTCAAAAAGAATGAAATACTAAACTACTTAGGAATAAATTGAACAAAATGCAGGACTTATAAACTAAAAGCTAGAAGATATTGTTGAAAGAAATTAAATAGGACCTAAATAAATGAAAATACACCTTCTGCTCATAGATTGGAAGACTTAGTATTGTTGAGATAGCAATAATCTCCAAATTGATCTACAGATTTGGTGCAATCTTTGTCAGAATTCCAGCTGCATTTTTTTTTGTGTGGCAGAAACTGATAGACCAATTCCAAAATTTATAAGAATATGGAAGGCAACCAGAATAACCAAACAATATTGATAAAGAAAAACAAACTTGGCAGACTCAAACTTCCCAATATCAAAACTTATTACAAAGCTACAGTAATCAAGACATGCGGTACGGGCATAAGGATGGACACATAGATCAATGGAATACAATTCAGAATCTAGACATAAATCCCCACATTTATGGTCAATTGATTTTTGATAAAAGTGCCAAAACAATTCAATAGGGAAAGAATAGCTTTTTCAATAAACATTGCTAGGACAACTGGATATCTACACCCAAAAGAATGAAGTTGGATCCCTACCTTACACAATATACAAAAAATTAACTCAAAATGCATCATAGACCTAAATAAGAGAGCTAAAACCATAAAACTTCTAGAATAAAGAGTAAATCATCATGACCTTTTTTTAGTCATGGTTTCTTAGAAATGACACCAAAAGCACAAGTGACAAAAGAAAAAATAGATAAAAGTAAAAATTTCTGTGTTTTGAAGGGAACCTGAATTTGTACACCAGTGTTCATAACAGCATTGTTCATAATGATAAAAAAGTAGAAACAACCTAAATGTCCATCAATGAATGAATGGATAAATAAAATGTGGTATATTGATACAATGGAAGATTATTAGGCCGTAAAAAAGAATGAGGTACCAATATAACACAGATGAACCTTAGAAACATTATGTGAAGTGAAAGAAGCCAGACAAAAGGCCACATAGTGTATAATTCCACTTATATAAAATGTCCAGAATAGGCAACTCTATAGAGACAGAAAGTAGACCAGCGGTTGCCAGGGGCAGCAGACAGGTTAACGAGACGGGGCGCAGAGGAATGAGTGCTTATGGGTATGGGATTTCTTTTTGGGGTGATAAGAATATTCTAAAACTAGATAGTAATGTTGGTTGCACAGCTCTGTGAATATAAACTACTGAACTACACACTTCAGGATGAATTACATGGCATGTGAATTATGTTTCTATAAAATTGTTTAGAAAAACTTGAAAGAAGACATAGCTATATGAAGAGAAACACTGTGATCATGGTTTTTAACATCAATATGTTAAACATGTTAATTCAACCCAAATTATTTTATAGAGTCAATGAAAAGTCAGCGTAAATCTCAATAGGTTTCTTTAATTGGACTTAAGCTAATTCTAAATATTATATGGAAACACTAGCAGTCAGCAATAGTCGAGGAAGTTTTAAAGAACAAAGTGAAGATGGGGAATTGCCCTCCAGCTGTGAAAATTTATTTTAAACTATATTAATCAAGACGCAGAAGTGTTGGTACAGGAATAGAGAGGGATAGAAGAGATTAGACAGCTCAGAGACAGACCCAGACATTTAGGGAATCTTGTCATATGGCAGAGTAAGCATTCAGCCCTCAGAAAGTAGGAAAGGATGAACAAAATGGCCCCACGCCCTCATGAGAGAATCTGAGAAAAGGAAATCCAAATGACAAAAAAAAGTGAAAAATGCCCAACCACAGCAGTAGTTAAGAAAATAAAAATTAAGACCATAGTGAAATACCATTATATATTTATAAGATTGCAAAAACTAATGTCTGACAATAATATGGAACAAGGGGAACTCACATCCTGCTTTCAGGAGTTTAATTTGAACAACCACTTTCTAGATTGATTAGCAATGTATAGTCAAGCTGAAGGTGTGCATACTCTGCAACCCAGCTATTCAATTTCTAAGAATATATCACGGAGAAAGTTTTGTACAAATTTCTCTCTGTGCCCAAAGGAAGTGCAACAAATGTTTCTAACAGCACTGTTTATAATAGGAAAAATTAGATATAGTCTTAATTTTCATCAATAGGTGAGCATCTGTCTTATTTGCTGATGAGTTCCCGACACTTAGACTCGTGCCTGACACGTAGTATTGCTCAATAAATATTTGTTGAATCAATACATCCATGTAAAAGTAGACAAGCTTGCAGAAAGATGTTCCTAAGTCCCTCTACCCATCAGAAATCTAAGTAAGAAAAGAGAAATTTTGGTAGACTTTTCAATGTTGCTTCTTGGGCTGGTAGAGTCTGGGTTTACCTCCCCAAGGTCTGGCAGCTCGTGGTTCACCTCTTCTACAGCAAAGTGGAAGAAGCAAACGAAGCCTTTTTGCAGCTACTCATTTTTTGTACCTCACTCTATTTCTGCCGTAAATAGCCTTTGCAGCCTTCTGGAAAAAGAATTTTCTCCCAAAACAGTAGCCTTCATCACCTACTGGGAAAATATTTTCCACCGAAACTTATCTCCACCAAACTAAACACATTTTCCAAAACTTAACACAGTTATACATTCTCAGGTGTCAGTACTTCTGATGCCATCAGGTGTCAGTACTTCTGATGCCATATTTGTCAACAAGCTTGAATGAATAGTGTGAGATGCTCACAGTTGAAGCCTTCTGGCACTACAGATTCCAGGTCACAATCAGAAAACTGCAGTGAGGACGTTGATGCTAGAAGGCCTCCTTGACCAATTCCTTCAGATTGATCAATTGCAGTTAGCCGCATTGACTCCCCAGTCCTAGTGTCTCAAACTGGGTACAGAGAGAAGCGGCCTGATGAAATTCAAACCATTCATAAGTGATCGACATGAGTTATCTGCCTTCAAAGGATTCCTTTATGGGGAATCACATTGATATTCAGAAGGCTTGGCTATGCTCTATGCAGCTTATGCAGGAATTCTTCCCATGAAAGAATTGGCTACAAGCTGTGTCTGGTGGCCTGGATTTAATCTTGAAATTGAGAAGACGGCAGAGAAGTGGAGCATGTGCCAGACTGGCCAAGGGAAGTGATCAAGGGCTTGGGATAATTACCCTTATTTCTTTCTCAGGGATCATATCTGGGGAAGAATATCTTGGTTTTCATCTGCTTCTTCTCCAGGTGGCTCCTGATTGTGGTTGATTATAGTTCCTGCTGTATCAGTCACAACTCTAAGCCAGTTAATTGCAAAATACTGATAACCAGACATTATGGTTTCTGACTGTGGATCTGCATTTATCTTATTGCTGTATCTCTAAAGCGTCTCCATTGTTTCTCAAAGTCTTTACTCAAATAGTCTTACTACCAAGGTATTGCAAATATTCTTAAACGAATTGTTGGAGGAGGCTAGCCAAGAAAACTAGTCTAGTTTCTCATTTCACATTTAACAACTGGATGCATTCTTGTTGAATTACTGAAGAGGAAACATCTCAAATCTTGCCTATTATTTCTAGTCAGACTTAGATGAGACTTACAACACAATCAAGAATATATTCTGAATGCTCCCTAATGACACTCTTTCTGCACCTACTTTATTCTTGTTCTTACCACCAACGAAGGAGTTGTAGGAACCATGGGATTTAAGTCAAAATGGGCTTCTGACACTAAAATTACATCAAAGTCAGTGAAACACAAAACCCAGAATCAGCAGACCAATGTAGCATTGCCATAATAAAAACTATTTATGGCGCACCTGAGCACCCATTATTTGCTAGATACTGCCAATAATTTCTCTCTAATTCACACATTGCTACAGTATAGTATACCCATCCCCATTTTTATAGGTAAGGAAATGAGCTCAGAAAGATTAAGTAACCTACCTAAGGAATAGCTATTAAGTGGAACTACAATCCAAACCCAGATCTGTCTTTCCCCAAAAGCCACTGCACTAAGCAGACCATTTTTCAAAATGGCAGCTATAGCCCCTTTTAAGGAAACTGCTCAGCCCACTCCACCCACCTGGGGGACACACCTCAGATGCTTTTTTTTTTTTTTTTTAAGATTTTATTTTTTTCCTTTTTCTCCCCAAAGCTCCCCGGTACATAGTTGCATATTCTTAGTTGTGGGTCTTTCTAGTTGTGGCATGTGGGACGCTGCCTCAGCGTGGCTTGATGAGCAGTGCCATGTCGCACCCAGGAGTCGAACCAATGAAACACTGGGCCGCCTGCAGCGGAGTGCGCAAACTTAACCACTCGGCCACAGGGCCAGCCCCACCTCAGATGCTTTCTTGTATCTGTTGCTCTGCTGTGAACAGGTCATCGGGACCTCTGGTCAAGCTGGTTGGGTAGGGGTGAATCCTGCCTCTAGGTTGTTCAGGTTGGCCAGTCTATAGGTTGAACAGCGACCCATGAAGTGTCTTGGACTGAAGAGCATTGCCCACAAAGGATATTGATGATTCACTCGAGCCAATCAAATTCTCTGTCTCTTGAATTCGAACAAGAGATACAAGGAAAGAGAGTCAATAGCTAATTGGGTTTTTTTTTGGCGGGGGGGAGAGGAGGCATTTAAAAAACACACAGAAAGAAGACATAGAAAGAAGACAGGTCATGAGGGCCCAAGAGTAAGCAGTATCAATGTGTAAGCCAAAGCTCTGAGTCAACAGAATAAATATACATAACACCTGAGGGCGAGAGGCAGCAACTAGACATTCTGAGTCACCATAATTATAGGGGCCAATAAATGCCAAGGCTGGGGAGGAGAGGGTGGAGGTAGATAACATAGTGACTGGAGCTGCATCTTCCCTGTTCTCGAATTTTGCTCCCGGGTCTTTGAGGGCAGCTATACAGTTCTATCCGGAGACACTGGGACATGATCACGTATCCTTTTTCTAAATCCTCATTCCGTGAAGTCACTGAGTGACCAAAGGAGGCAAAATAACACACACACCCTCCTTCCCTCATGTCATGCTTCTCTCAGTGTTGAGAAATCGCAAAGCTGTCTCCTGCTCCTGCTGTAACCTGGCCGGGGAGCAGCTGCGCCACCTCTCCTAAGCCATCCGCGCCCTGAGGCCTCCCTGGCACCCAAAGGAAGACCTCTGTTCACAACAGCTGAAGTGCAGACCCCTGACTTTTTCCCACAACACAGAGACAGCCTCAAAACAGTGTTAAAAGATTTAACTAATGGAAAAGTTATGCTTTTTGTTTCCTTTTGGGGTTGTGAGCATCTGTTCCTTAGAGGTTCCTGAAGTTGTTTGCTTCAGAGGTACATGCTCAGCGTGGCCTTGTGAGTTTTGCCTGAATGCATCGCTATTCTTAGAGGTCTGCTGGTCCCTGAGTGTTCCTTGCTACTCTGACAGAGTCGAAATTAAGGAGAGGATTTTCTGCTCAGGAATAAGCTTGAGAGAAGGGAGATGAGTAAGGGTCAAACTCCATTTGAGACCCAGAAAAAAGGAATTTTATTGTTAAAAAAACATGCTCATCCTCCTCCTAACAGCTTTGGGATCTGCCTCAGAAAGAGATGAGGAATTGAGTCTGCCCCGACTTGAGTCAGAAATGTCTGCCAGCAGCACACTCAGCCACAAAGGACCAGGCATGTTGTTCAAACTTTCTTTGAACATCAAAGAGCCTACGCCCTTCTGGGTGACCTTGAAGGAGGGGAAGGGAACAGGGAAGCTCAGAGCCCAGTGTTGATGGTATAAAGATCAAACAGGACCAAGGGAACATGACGCTTCCCTTTATCTCCTGCCTCCAAGAGTCTTCAATCTGCCCGCCATGCCCTGAAGCTGGGGAATTAGAAGGAATTGAGGTGTCTTTCTTCATTTGGAAATACAGAACAATGCAGAAATTATAACTCAACCCAAGGAAAGCCTAAGAAATTGTCACTTTCTCTGTTCTGGGGGCAGCTCTTTTTTCTGAAAATTCTCACCCATCAATGCATACCCACTTCTCCCTTCTCCAGGGCCCCCGCCTCTCTGTCACTTTAATTCTCTTGGGACTCAGCACCCAGCACAGTGCACGGCCTAGAAATGGCACTAATAAACATTTGCAGAATAAAAGAGTATTAAAGAAATGAATGAGTGTCAAATGCCATGTTGTTGGAGGGGGCAGTTTATAAACGCAGTAATTCTGCTGTCAGTATTTCATCCTTTTGTTCCACTTCACTGAATATATACTGTATACTAACCATGTGCCTGTGCTTGCGGAGAGGCAAGAAAAGCTTTAGACACAGCACCTACACTCAGGAGCCTTCAACTTACCTAAAGAGACGACATAAGGACCCAATCACACAAACGTGTGTGGCTTCTCAAACTATCCCAAGACAGCGCTGGTTAAAAGTGCGAGGACCCCCAGCTCCACTTCCCGGGGCGTCCGATTCAGATAGGCCAGAACGGAAACTTCGAGCCAGCTCCCCAAGTAATTCAGAGGCTGACACGAAGCAGCCCACTCTTGGAGAAACACTAACTTATGGTGGAAATAGATTCATTAGACAGGCATTGAACACTTTGACTAGTCTTTCCAAAAATCTTTCCATTAGTCCTGAAAATCTTTCCAGCCTCCTCTCTACCCTCACTCCCTATCTTATTGGTGACTCAGAGCTCTAGGTCCCATATTGTATGGATGGCCCACTTGGGTCCCAGGGCAGGCATTTCTGGCAAACAGGCAGAGAAGGCTCAGCAAAGCCCATTGCAAGGGAGCTAAGCAACATGCGGGGAGAACCAAATCCATCCCCTCCCTCACACTCTGCTTTAGCTCTTGCAGGGTGTCTAAGGGCAGAAAGAGCCAGGCACAATGAGCTGGGCTGTCAGAAGCCAGGGCACTATGAGGACGGGCTCTAGCAGGTGGACTTCTTTCTCACCGTCCTCCTCTGAGGTTCCTGGAGAGCAGGGAGTCTGTAAGTAACAGCTGAAAGAACCATTTTATGAAAGCTGCATAATCGTTAGGGAACACACAGCACTCCTCCAGGACACTGAACACCAAAGGATAAGGAAGAGCATTGCACCCCACCCTGCCCAGGTCACAGCACAACAGCCTGCAGTGGCAGAAGCACCACAGGGCAGGGCGTGGAGGAATCATCCACCAGCGCTTTTAAGACAACCCCGGGAACTCCCAGAAACACTTGGGAAGGGGTGGTGTGGGGCTACGGGGTCGTCAGTGAAGACACAGCCACTAAAATTGTGTCATTACTGTTTGTTCTCCCCAAAGGAGCAAAATTCTAAACTCTCTCTGAAATCCACCTACACTTCTGCTTTATCTTTTCATGACTCTCCAAACAATGTCACATTTGGTCTTCCTGTCTCTCACTTCTTCACTCTCTGTCCTATTCAGTGTACTGCAGCTTTAATAATTTTTTTAAATTCTAAATCCGATCACTTTACATCCCTCCTTAAACCATCCAGTAGTTCCCCATCACGTACAGGATAAAGTGCAGACTCCACAGATCCTTTAAGCTTGGCTCAAGCATAAGATCCTCCAGGAACTGCCTTGACTTCCTTGGGTAGAATGGGCCACTCCTCCTTCGCCTCTGCTATATTTTATACCTTCTTTAATTAAAGTATCCATCACATTTTGCGGGGTTTATTTCTTTACCTGATTCTCCTAGACTGGAATCTCCTTGACAGCAGAGCCTGTGTCTCTTATTCATCTCCACCACTATGCCTGGCATGGTGCTGGTTGAGCACTATGAGTTTAATCAACATTTAATTCATTCATTCATTAGCACCCTCATATGAACCCTACCTAGGACTGTTTCCTCCTTGCCCCTCAGCACATTCTCATCCCCACCACTGAATCTTTGCCTCTGTTCTCCCCTTTGCCTGAAATAGCCTCTATTCTTTTTCATCCCTCTTTTTATTTCTTTTAACATTTCCCATAAGTAAGAATTGTAATACATCAAATCCTTGAGAGAATCCTTCCTCCATTTGTCGTGTCTGTTGACACTTGCTCACAGTGGCTTGTTTCCTGGTGTGGTTTGTAATTTTGGATTATGGACTCATGTTTGGTAAGGTGCTAAGGCACTACCAATCAAGAACCATTTTCAGTTAAATTTGTAGCTCTAAGTTTCCTGTACTTTGCAGGTAGTATAAATTTAAACCCCAATCCCGTATGAGTAGGCCTACCTCTAGTAACAAATTCACACAGAGATACTTTTCTTTTTTCACCCAGAGCCCAACCTGATGAGACAAGTTTCCTCATCTGTTTTTCTTTGCCACGGACCACATTCTCCTAGTCCACACTTTCCAGGGATCCTGTTTATATGTGTGAGGGTTGTCTCAGTTCTATCTTCTCACCTTGTGTGGGCCCAAGATCAGAAGATCCACAAAAGGCATTAAACTCCAACACTCTAGATTAGAGATTGGCAAAGTATGGACCCCAGCCCGATTCCAGCTTACTGCCAGTCAAATCCTCCTACATCCCTTTGTTTATGTATTGTCTGTGGCTGTGTTCACACTACAAAGGCAGAGGTGAGTAGTTGCAACAGAGATCATATGGGCTCATAAAGCCAAAAATATTTACTATCTGGCCCTTTACAGAAAATGTTTGCTAATCCCTGCTCTAGACAGCCAGGACTACCAAAACACCAGCAACTCTCGGTTTTTAGCCCCTAGGAATTACTCTCACCTTTTCACACGCTCCGTGATCTATTTCAAAGGAATTTTGTATCCAGCAAGTTTAGCTATATTGTATGGGGAGTTTTTCTAGGACACCCAATCTACCACACTGCCAGAAGCCAAAGCTAGCCTCTTCTTTCTTTTCAGCCTCTCAAAATCCTAATCGCCTGTTGTGGTCCAAAACAGAACCTATTTTCTTGAAGAAAGCCTTCCCCAATGATTTCAGTTCATGGTATCAAATGTGTCTCTAAGCTACTAATGCCTCTGTCATCTACAACCTGTGGTTCAGCAATTCATTGTAGATGTGTGTGTGTGTGTGTGTGTGTGTGTGTGTGTATGTATGTAATTGCTCTTCAATTGCACTGAACATGTAATTATTATCCTTTGTGGGGTCACCAGTATCTTGAGAACAATGTTTATCATTTAGATCAAGACCTAGCATTTTGGGTTTAGAAAACTGAAACAAAGCTGAGGTGCTACAGAGCCCTAAATCTGGTGGTTTAGAATGGAAACTTGGTAGTGGAGAATGTAGCACAGGGTAGTAGTTCAGGCTTTGGGTTTACAGAACTGGGTTCAAATCCCAGCTCCGTCACTTACTAGCTGTATAATCTTGGATAATTACTTAATCTTTCTAAATTCAGGTTGCTTCATTCTGTGAAACAGAGAGTGTCATACCTGCCTTGGACAGTTGGGAAGCTTAGAGAGAAGGTATGCACAGTGGCTGGCACAAATAGGCAATCAGTTGGCCGTTCTCATATTGTTACAGAAACGACTTGTTTATTGATGACCGCACTTGAAGATGGCTTTGGCTAGTCCAATCCTCTGTGCATCTAAGCTGAAATTTGATCTGTATTTATATCCAAATTTGTGAAACTTAGCCAAAAAGCATAGGACGGACAGAAAGTAAGGAATTGGGAAGGATGCATTCCTAGATCTTACAAAAAGCAGATTTCCAACATTTTAAGTCTAACCAGAGAAATTTTGCAGGGCTAGCATACAAATGGGCCAAATGAGCGAACCAACCTAATCAACAAAAAAGGGTTTACTGAGCTACAACTATAATAGCTATCAAAAATTGTTGGTTGACTGCTGCTGCTGTAGATAACACGTCTTAGTCTGTGTTTGGCATTGGCCTCCTTAACCTCTGTCGGTGTCTCGTCCCACCATGCCTAGAAGGCCTGAGCTCTGCCAGCTACTCTTATTCTTTAGAGAAAAACAAATCCATTTGTTTCTTCTTTGCTTTTCCTTAGCTTTTGTAACAGCGGAATGGGGCCCAAGGCAGGAACTGAAGAGGGAGGCGGAGCGGCCTGAAGTTGTACCGCCTACCTCCAGCCTGGCTTAGAATTACACCTTCATCACTGGTTTGGGGCTTCTAGGAGTCTAGTCTGGGGGCTCTGGGCAATGGTTTGGACTGGGGATATCAGGGGAAGAGGTCACAGATTTTTTTTATGGCCCCAGATTCAGAAGAGGCAAAGGAAGTTTGCTCGTGAGAAAGCTGGTCTTTCCAGGCAGGGGGCCTTGATTCCTTCGTCAGTGCTGGGCACATTTGCTGCCGACTTGCCCTCTCTAAGGCCTTGTCTCATGACTTTAGATCACCACACTGCTCCTGTCCTCCCGAGGACTCCTGAATACTCACCTGCTTCACGCAGGGTTCTGCTCCAGGCAGCAAAAGGGATTCCCACCCTTTCCTGGCTCTGCCCAAACATGCCTTGCCCACTCCTCTGTCCCCAGTTCCTGTCATCTCACTGGCCCATCACTGCTGACTTACTCAATCATGGATTTTGAAACCTACGTGTTCGTGTTTCTCACAGTGTGAAACAGAGGTGTTGTGTAAGTGTTTCTTGACTATTTCAATCACTATTTATCAGGATGTTCTATATCTGAATAGGGAAGTCTCCACAATCATGAATATTTAATTTGTGCAATATTCTTTTTCAGGAAAGTAATTGTATACTTTTCAAGTAAATGGAGTAGCTAAACTAGGTCAATACTACGATTTACTAAGTTATTTAAAGTGATCTATTACAAAGCATAAATTGATAAAAAAGTTTGCAACTCAAGTTTCTCTAATATACAAAAAGTATTGCAAAATTAAGAGACCAAACACCAACAGAAAAATGGGCAAAGGATATGAATAGGTAGTTGATAGGAAAGGAAATAAAGATGGATCTTAAATATAGGAAAGTGTGCTCAACTTCATTCATAATAAGAGAAAAACAACTTAAAACTATATTCTCTACCATTTTTTGCCTTTCAGATAGGCACAGATCAAAAATTTTGGTAACATACCTTGTTGGCAACTTTGTGAGCAAGGGTGTAGGGAAATAGGCAAGCTCATAAGCTGACGGAAGGAGTCTAAATTGGTACAACCTCTCTAAAGTGTAATTTGGTAATGTTCATAGAAATTACAACTGTACACATCTTTGACCTACCAACTCTATTTGCAAGAAATTGTCGAACACATGTATTCTCATATATATGTGAGATTATATATATATATATGTATATACACACACATGATTATTCATTGTAGCACTATTTATAATAGCAAAGAATTAGGAGAAAACACCTAGATGTTCATCAATAGGGAACATTGCTTAAGTAGATTACAGTATGTCCATATAATGGAATATTACGCAGCTATTAAAAAGGAGGGGGAGGGGTAGTTCTTAGGGAAACCATGCTATTAAGGATATAATGTTAAGTGAAAAAAGCAAAGTGCAGGACAATATGTAACATACATTGTTGTCATCTGTACCAACAAAATGGTGGAGAGAATATAGGCGTATACTTTCATATGCATAGAATATCTCTAAAGATAGACAAGAAATGTAACATCGATTGCCTCTATGGAGGAAAACTAAACGTCTGGGAAAGAGAAATTGGATGCAATTTTTCACTGTGCACCATTTTGTACCATTTGAATTTTGATCATCAGAATAAATAAAACATTCTAATCAAGTGCCCCATCGTTGGCAATAAGTTATGCTTCTATTGTGCCCCTGAGCCTCACCAAGTCCCTTTTGGAAGTAAGATGGCACCCAAACATTTGCCAGCTCCACAGTTACCCCCACCCCAAGCAGTAGCAAGGACTCAGTACCCTAAAGTGCCCGTGTCATTTCTGGGAGTTCTAGAAGGTTGCTTCTCAGGTGCCCTCAAAACCAGTCTGCATCTGTGCAACCTCTGCCTCATCCTTCTGCTCCCACTCAGCCTCCCACCTGCCCATACTACCCCCAAGAAGGCCTGTTGGAGTAGCCTCACCTCACCCCAGCCCATTGCCTCTGCCAGGGCAACTCCAGGTGCTCCCACCATTTCCATTCCCTAGAAACCTGGCTCCTGGCAAGGCAGGAGAAGAGCCAGCAGCCCTGCTCGGGGCTGCCTTTGGTCTCCCTGGCCCTGAAGCGGCTCTGTCAGAACACTCTCGTAGTCTCTCAAATACTTCTATCAGCAGCTAGTGCCAACCTCCAGCCCCCTGTCTGTAAAGATCAAACCAACTCCACAGGGCTGAGAGCAAACATATCCTCTAATACCTATCCACGCTCCATTTTGGGGGAGGGTAAAAGGGATTGGTTCCTCCTCCATAAATTCCCTCAGAAGGAAAACAAATATGGGTGGCAGTGGGTAGAAGGGGATGATGTTATCTATAACACCTAGAGTTAACACCTATAGTTCATTTTTGGGCAATGTCTTTATTGGAAGGATTGTCCCATTAAGTTCTTCCTTGGTGTTTTCCACTGCACTGATTCTGACCCTTCTTAGCCCAAATCCATGACAGCTACTGTCCTGCAATTGGCTTCAGCCCATCCTGGTCCCAAACTGCATGTGGAGGTTGTCACTAGCCCTCCTAAAACACTCGAATCAGACCACTTGTGCAGAATTGAGTGTCCCGAGACAGTCATACTTTTCAAAGAAACCTCGAAAGTTAGAGCACATGTCAAGAAGGCTGGCTGGTTGATCAGCATGGAATATGCGTACCACAGTCAACAAGGTGTTGTGCACATGCTGTGTGGAAGCCACTGCTAAGAAAAGCGTGGGAGAGAGGCATCCGTAAGACACGGTCCTGGTCCTCAAGGACCCTGCACATACAGAATACAAAACTTTCGCACAAACGGCTGCCACATAAGGCACAACGTGGCAAATGACATCAAATGTGTGCAGACAATGTATATGAAGTTCATAGGACAGAGAGGTTTCATCCTGCTGGAGGAATCAAAAGAAGGTTCCATAAGAGCAATAAAATTTGAATTGAGTCTTGAGGGAAAGGCAGCATTTGGACACACAGAGAAGGAGAAGAGCCAGAGCCAAGGCAGAGAGGAACATCTGGCGGGCTAGCTGGACTGGAACACTGGGCTAGTGGAGAGCGTGGTGGGGAGGAGCCTGGGGTAACACTAGGATGGCTTAATGATTACAACTACCACCCTTTGCCTGGCCCCTTGTAAATTCATGCAGTTCTTTCCCGTGAATTGTTATTTGACCTCCACGATGACCCCATCACTTAGACATTTTCATATAAAGAAACCAGGGCTCACAGAGAATTTGAAGGAACTCACCCAAGGTTACTCAGAGGCAAAAACTGGTTTTAAGTTGGGAAATTACAGAGTACTTTGCATGAAAAGGCCCTAAAAGGACCGTAAATATGTGCCAGTTGGCCCCCAGTTGCCTGAGGCTAATTTCAAGTTTGTTCTCTCCTGTAGCCTTGAGTAAATAATTTTCCAATATTAATTTGCATTATGAGTCATTTCTTGAGGTTAATTTTCTTCAGGTAGCTTCCAGGTTAAACTTCAGTCTCGATCCCCTTAGAATTATCCAAATTCTGAATTACTGGTGGGTGAATTACTGTATATTCCTTTCAGTCAGGTCACGCGTGTCAGCGTTTCCAGCCTTGTTTTTCTCCCCGCCACTTTTTCACTGGTTTGGGAAGCCCTTAGATTAGTCAGTATAATGAACAGGGAGACCCTTTATCTTTTTCTCCTTTTTCAGTTTTTGTTATTGCTGTCTTGTTTTACTTTCTTTTAAAGAGGATTAAAAGAATGAATGTGACTCTGCTGTGTCTGTAAGAAAGAGGTGAATGGATTTCTTTATTCTGAAATTTCTCCTTACTGGGTTGATATAATTGAACTGGGTCAACAGCAAACAATTGCTTCCTGTGCGATGCCTCTTGTCAGGTAGTGGTTCACTTTTCTTGGTTTTGCGTTCTAAGTTCTGTTTTCCTGTTTGCAAATGGACTTTTAGTTTTCTTTGTTTTATTTTGGTTTTGGTTGCCTCGCTTTGGCTGGGGCCGGGGAGGGTTCCTGAGTAAATCACTATCGTGGAGAAAGAGCTCCACTCTCCAGGGAGAAGCCCTGCCTCGTGTAGGCTCGGCCCTCTCCCAGGTCAGGGGCACCCTGAAGAGGCGTGCCAGAGGAGAGAAATGATTTATCGTGTTGTTGGCTGTGAGTTATGTTAATGAAGCAACAATAAATATTTGAAAAGGTACCTTTAAACTGAAACAGACATAAAATGAGGTTATGCATTAATCAGTTGATGAAACTGATGATGATGCAAATGACATCAAATGTGTGCAGACAATGTATATGAAGTTCATAGGACAGAGAGGTTTCATCCTGCTGGAGGAATCAAAAGAAGGTTCCATAAGAGCAATAAAATTTGAATTGAGTCTTGAGGGAAAGGCAGCATTTGGACACACAGAGAAGGAGAAGAGCCAGAGCCAAGGCAGAGAGGAACATCTGGAACATCTGGCGGGCTAGCTGGACTGGAACACTGGGCTAGTGGAGAGCGTGGTGGGGAGGAGCCTGGGGTAACACTAGGATGGCTTAATGATTACAACTACCACCCTTTGCCTGGCCCCTTGTAAATTCATGCAGTTCTTTCCCGTGAATTGTTATTTGACTTCCATGATGACCCCATCACTTAGACATTTTCATATAAAGAAACCAGGGCTCCACAGACATGCACCTAGAACTTCCTAGGGCTCCAGGACGCTGGGGCTTTCTTCACTTTGTTAACAGAGACGGGTGCTTGTGGGCAGCGATGCTCACCGACTCATCACCATTCACCTCACAGGGCCTAGAGGAAAGACACACGGTCGACTGTGTTATTCGCAGTGGTTATGTTCCGGAAAGTCTCAGCGAACACTGAATTAGTGAACACTGAACTGTTGCTCTGGGCGAATAAGGGTCAGATTCCTCTGAGCCTCTGGTTTCATCAACTGATTAATGCATAACCTCATTTTATGTCTGTTTCAGTTTAAAGGTACCTTTTCAAATATTTATTGTTGCTTCATTAACATAACTCACGGCCAACAGCACGATAAATCACCCCTGAATGAAGCTTGTCTAACATGTATCTTCTCGGGAAGACACACCACAACCTTCCTATGCTTAGGAACACCGGACAGCACTTCTGCCCTACACTTGGGGCCCATTTTAAACAGCAAAATCACCAAAAAAAAGCACAAAAATGTGGCACTACATAGATCGCAAAAGAGACATTTGTTTACAGTATGAAACAAGAAGGCAGAGGGTCACCTTGCTTGACCTCAGCTGGGAACGTGCACATCGGAAGACCCAAATGTTTGCTGCATGTCCACGAATGACCAAAAAGCACAGTGAGTACTGATTTGGGGGTTACATATAAATTTTAGCGAATAGACGAATTCCCAAACACAGAATCGGCAAACAACAAGGACTGACCAAATGTTGGAAATGTGTGCGTGTGCATGTGTGTGTGTACTTATGGAAAGAATGAAGAATTCTGTCTGAGGTGGGCAACGTTGGGCATGTCTATAGCCAGATTAGGGGCACGGCTAGTCTCTATGGTGCCTTCGTGTGGATTAGTTAGTGACATCCCCTCTGGGCAGCCTCAGCCCCGCAGCACACAGCTTGAGGAACAGACAGAGCAGTAAAGAAAAGGAAACCCAGGGCAATGTGGCCTCGCACCAGCACCTGGGACTTTGATGATAGAGGACAGACAAGACTCCAGGCCCTTCTCCCGCCCTTGGGTCTGCAAACTGCAGTCAATCGTGACAGCCTTAATACAAGAATCTGGCATGCACAGGCCACCTTTGTCTCGAAGTGGAAATCCTTCAAACAGGCCCTGTCCAGGGGCCTGCAAGGGGACCCCATGTCAGCGTTTCTGTTCTCTGACTTGTGTTTTGCTCCAGGCCTTAGGTTTCTTGAAAAGCCCCTGTATTGGTTCCCTGTGGCTGCTGTAACACAGCACCACAAACTGAGGGGTGTAGAACAACAGGAATTTGTTCCCTCACTGTGCTGGAGGCTACAAGTCTGAGATCAAGGGTCAACAGGGCCGTGTTCCCTCTGCAGGCTCAGGGAGGAATCCGTCCTCCTCTCTGCCAGCTTCTGGCGCCTCCCAGCAGCCCTCGGCATTCCCTGGCTCGTGGCTGCCAAGATTGCTGGTAGTTTCCCTCTCTGCCTCTGTCTTTACGGTCTTCTTCCCTGTGAGTGTCTCTCTGTGACCTCTCCTCCTCTTACAAGGACAGTATGGCCTCATCTAAACTGATGATATCTGCAAAAATTCTATATCCCAGTAAAATCTCATTCTAAGGATTCAGGTAGACACGAATTTGGGGGGACGATATTCAATCCGTCCCTACAAATGAAGTCCAGGGGAACGTCATAATGAGACTTTGACTGTTGTCGGACATCCTTTGACCAAGGTCTCCACTGTTGCATTCCCCGCAGTTTTAGGGTCTCCTTGGTCGTACGTTCTCTTCAGGCTTAAGGGGTTTGAATCAATGGCAGTAAATGAAAAGAAAGAGAAAGAAAAACAAATGGCAACCATACGAAAAACACTAAAAATATTTCACCTTGAAGTTCATGCGAATACGCACAACCTCCTCAACAATATCTTAAAGTTTGCTGTGACCCAAGGGCAAATTCCAGGGGATCCCAATGGTCTGGGCTTCAGAACTGCAACCAGAATAAAACAGGTTAGACATTAATGACCCCTGTGGCCACAACATTTTCCATGGACTCAGGAGAACGGGCGCTGCAAAGCATGCCTTCCTAACATGCAGTGTGCCCTGACACATTCTGAGAGAGCACGCCCTTCCATCCACGCCGAGCATCAGAATCTTGAGCGCGATACTGAAATAAGTCAAGTGGCTTCTGGTAGATAGCTACTACCATAACCTAAAGCTTAAGTTCTTTTGACGATAACAAAACAATGTTTTGAGAATGATTAAATCCACTGTCCTGTATAATAATTACCAAATACAGTCTACTCCACAGCTTTTTGGAGTGCTCGGCATCCTTTCTCCTTCCCCCATCTGTCCATGTGTTGCAGGTGGAGTTAACTCCACCCCTGCCTCCAGGCAGACATGTGAACTGAACCTAGCCGATTAGAGCACTGAATTCTCCCAGCCACAGCAATTGGATGAAAGATGGATATCAGACGCAGTCAGCGCCGATGAAAAGCAATGAGACAGTTTATGGGACTTTGGGGAGAAGGGCATGAGCTCTTCCTGTTGGGTTTGTGGAGCTGTTGGCAGCCATATTGCCACCATAGAATTACTTGTCAATGAAGCCAAGACAAAGAATAGCAGAGCCGAGAGAAGAGTTTAGGCTGAGAGTTGATGGCATCATTTGAGCCCCGCATCTAGCCATAGCTGAAGCTGGGGCAGTAACTGGACTTCGTTACAGGAAGCAGTAAACTCCCTTTGTTGATGATTTGAGTTGGGTTTTGCATCACTTGCAGTATCTCAACTGATATGCCATGATATAACTAACCATGAAGGACGTGTATGATGACTTATCCAGTAGGTTCTGAGAGCAAGCTCCACCTCCTTCTCACCATGACAAAGGAGATCATCTGAATCTGTGTGGCTGAAGTCCCTGTGGCCACTTAGTCAGGGCCTTCTCTCTGGGTCTCACATTGCTCTTGTCGCATTGCTCTTGTCTTCTGTGGGGTGTTGATTCTCATCTTTGCTTACATAGTGAGGTCTCTAGATTCAACTCCCACCACAACCCAGATGAACAGAGAAAATGCGATGCTTCAGTTTGCCAATAGCTAATCTGAGCTTTCCCCTGCGGAGTCTCCACTCACTGGTTAACAAGCAAATCCTAATGAAGTCCAGTTTAAACTTACCCTGATCTAATCAAGCAAACAGCTTTTTCAGGAAATACACACACTCATTGGCGTAAAATTTTTCAGTTACTAAGACAGGACTTCCCTGCCTCCAGCTTCTTTCCATCAGAGGGTCTCTGGGTGCATGAGAGGAAGGGGGTTGCTCATCCTATGTCAGCAAGAATGGATCAGAGACCTTGGGTTTGGTATTTTCAACCTCCCCTAGTCTGGATACTATTCTTCGTCTACCCAGGAGAAGTCTGCCTGTGGATCTTTCCATGGCTGATCTTCTTTATCTTGATCAGAATCAAGGATCTACCTCAGGCTGTGTTGGCTTTGTCTTGTCCACCACCAGCAACAGACATTGAGTCTTTACCCATCCACCATCTAGTGCAGTGCCCTGGAAGTCCAATGCCAGCCTCTACATGGAGGCCAATACCATGGCAGGCTCCCTGGCTGCCAGCTCAGTGTCTACACCACAAGGTGACCAAAGGCAAGCCCACAGGGCCTCCCAAGGCCACCCTGTGTGGCAGGTTGAACTTAAGGTGGCTTTGCACCAAGCCGATGGGGGGCAAACTCTGCTTTTAACGGGGGCTTCATCCTGCTGAACACCCCGGCCTCTCACCAGTCGGGCCTTGAAAGGACAATTCAGCAGACATGGGTCCAGCTGCTTCCCAGTCCTCAGTCCTTTTCTTCTCCTGCCTGTATTCTTCACGAAGAACACATACTCTGCCTACACTTCAGAAAATACATCCTGTGTTTGGTACTTTTCTTCTGCCACCTCACGCCCTCTTTGCCCCCGACTTGCTACGCCTGGCTCTCCTCCATGCTGTGGAGAAATCTTTGAGCCGAATTGTCCAGGCTCAGTTGCTGAAATGTTAGAGGGGGAGGTCAAGAGATGTGGAGATTTGTTTTTCGAGACAATAGCCTGTCTTGTGCAGCTATTTTATTGTTGAAGGATCAGACTATGAATGTCAACAGCTGAAAATTAAGTTGTTCTTCCTCTTCACATTTCTTAAATAACTTTTCTCATTTCCTCTGTGGCCTCCCACCCCCAAACACAAGAATGTTTGGGGCAGATCAGAGCAGCGCTGTCCAAAAGAACTTCCTGTGATGATAGAAATGCTCCACATCCGTGCTCTTCAGCACAGTAGCCACTGGCCAGATGTGGCTATTGGGCGCTTGAAATACGGCTAGTGGGCCTGAGGAACTGACTTTTTAAATTTATTTTGTTTCAATTTATTTAAATTTAAATAGCTACATGGGGCTAGTGGGTTCTAGATTAAAGGTCTCAGACTCAGTTTGGCACAAGAGGAAGGCCCAATAATCAATACAAAATCTCGTAACCCCGCCCAGTTCCACTTGGAAACGACCGTGTGATTCCACAGTCCTCATTCCGGCACAAACACTCCGGCACTCAATTCCTGCACAGCTGACACTTCCCGCCTTCACCCACAGACATGGCTGCTGCAGTTGTAGCACTGAGCAGCTCACCACCTTCTAAAATCTCCTGCAAGAGATGCATGCTGTTTCCAAGACACAGGTCCTTAACTGAGACTCCTGACTTTCTCATACAAAAATCTGCCTCATTTTTTTCCTTTTAAAGAATTTCTTCCTTAGTGTCAGGGTGGCCAACATCTCAGGAACCTTTAGGAAGAAAGTCAACGCTCCATAAAACCTGTTCCGTGGGGCAGGGGGAGGTCACAGGAGGAGGGCAGCCCCTGGTTTGGCTTACTTTCTTTGGGAAGCGTCTATCATCCCAGCCTCTTTTGGAAGTTCGCTCGCCTGCACCCAGCTGAGTGTGGTGGGCTCCTGGGTGCATTCAGAGGCTGCGTTACAAGATAATCCAGGGGAATGGGAGGGCCTCGGAAGGGGGGGACCCCCACCTCATGCCCAACTCTGCATTATGAAGCAATGAGGTCACCATGCTGTGGCCCTGGACTCACTCAGGGCCAAGGGAAAGGACAGGTGAGGAAAAGAAAAGCACTCACACAGCCTGGAGTGTGGCTTGAAGAAGCGGTCACACTGCCAATACCACCCCAGCTTGAGGAAGAGTGGTTGTCAACGGCAATAAGAAAAGCTTATTTATACAGCTTTCCAGCACTTTCTCATATAGTATCTCACTCACACCCTCTAAAGCCAACAGCATTATTAACGTCCTTGATAGAGGGAAGAGAAAGCAGAGCCTCTGCTGAGGTCAGTGTCCTGTTTGAAGGCACATGCCAGGAACCAATGTGGCAGGTGGGCAATGGCCAGAGTCCAGGGTGGCACAGAGCTGGGGACAGGTGCAGCCACAGAGATGAGGGTGCCAGGCACATGTCACAAGGACAAACAAAGTAGTAACAAGGAAAGACTCTGGAGAGGACAGAAGACATGTTCTAAGCCTGAGACGGCGCTGAGGTTGACCATACTCAAAGCGATCAATACCCCTGGCCTGCACGCCGCCTGCCCAGCTCTTGGGTAAAAGCACAAAACCCCTCATGGTCACACAACAATTTTCGGTTTGTCAGGTTATTCGATCTTCAGTGTCCCTGCGGAGTCAAGGATATTGTTATACCCCCAACGTGAGTGAGAAAGCTGCAGCTCAGAGGGATTCAGGCTTCACGTCAAACAGCTCAGGAGTGACAGTGAGAATTTTACCGCCATCACCACCCCGGTCGATGGGCCTATGGCCTCTGTCCTCTGCCAGGCCCTGTGCTGCTGCAGACCTCCAGGTGCCTGCCTGCTCAGCCCTTGACCAGATGGCACCCCTTCTGAGTGAGTGGAGAGAAACCACAAAGGTGCCCACCTACAAGGAGCCCGCGCCTCCCTCCTCCCAGGGGCCGCCGCCAGCCCGAGCTGTGAGCCTGTGTTGTGTCAGCAAGAAGCCCAAACCGTGCCAGGCCCGCCCACCCGTCTGCTGGGACTTGCCTCCATTAGTCATCACGTTCTCTCCCCTCGGGACTGCTCTGCAGAGCTTCGCACAAACAGACTGCTGGGCCAGGCAGCTGGGCGGCCAACCGCTGGACCGGAGCCTCCCGGCGTGGAAAACTGTTGGCGGGAAGAAGCTCCATGCCTGCTTGATTGATCCTCCTCTCAAGATCCCGGCCTTCAAGACACACCCTCCCTGCTCTCCTAAGTGCCCCCAAGACCTGGGCACCTGGAAGGTGCTTCAGGGGAAAGCAAGCCCTGGCGGCTCTGGGCCCGCCAGCTGGCTGCATCCCCCCAGGAGGCAGCTCTAGCCTGGGATGCGCTCTCTTGGGTTGAAATATTCTGGGAAGAGGCCTGGAGATCCGGGAGCCTCCTGGTGCACTTTGAATTGGCTCCCCGGGCGCACACGTGCCTCGGGTCTTCTTCGCTGGAGCCACTCCCAGGGAGAGGGGCAGCTTCCTGCAGCCACGCTGCCCCAGCCCCTTCGTTCCTACAGGCTGCTGACAGAGGCCTGTAGAGAGGGGAAGCAGGGGGCTTGGAGGCAAGAAGGCCTGTCTCCACCATGCCCTAGCTGGGCAACCATGAGCAAGCCAGGCCAGTCTACTCCTCAAGTCCCTTCTCTGTCCCTCACTTCTGTGCAGGGCGAGCAGGAATGTTTACCTCGAAGCTCTCATTCATTCATCCATGCTCTGAGCGCCACCCACTGTCTGCCAGGCGCTCTGCTAGGAGCTGAGGCTGCTCAGGAGCCAACCGTCAGGGCCCTGCTCTCAGAGTGCTTAGTGTCTGGTTCTCAAAGGAAATAACCCAGGGAGCCGCCCGGCCTCACACACAGTCAGCTCTCCATGAATGTTTGTTGACTCTGCATGATTAACACTGACTGTTTTGCTCAGGGCTGCTGGGAGGAGCGAATGAGATGGTGCCGGATAAGCAGTTTGTCAACTATAAAGGGATTACACAAATGTCAGGGATGATTTGACTGTGGTCGTGACGGGAGCAGCATTCTGCCAGGCAGTCCCCCACAGAAGGGAGGAGAGCCCCACGTGTCTGACAGGGAGGAGGCGCTCGCTGAAGACAAGCCCCAAAGCTGGGTGAGACAGTGCACGGGCACACACTCTCGGAGGAGCCCTGGGACCTGGGGCAAGATGTATGAGGCTCTGCAGCAGCCTGCTGAGGAGGGATTCCCCAGGCTTTGGGGCTGAGTTTGGGCCTTTCAGAAACCAACTATACTAATCAGGCACCTGGGGGATAGTTTGCTCAGGCAGTAAAAAATCTCCAACTTTAGAAAGCAGAATTCTTTATAATTCCTGAAAAGAAAAAGTAAGTTTTTTCTCCAGATCCCAGTCTCACTCTTGCCTAAAGTTTTGAATCCCTGACTTAGACCCAGGATTCAATGAAACTTGGCTCTCATTTGTCTGGGCTCCAAGTTCAGGACAGTGCTCCTTTGACTGCCCCGAGGCCAAGAGGTTTATTTTCCAAAAGTTCTTCAACAGTTCTGAACTCGGCTTTTGTTAAAGCTCTGAAATTCTGCTAACATCCCCTCCAAGCCTCACTGTCAAGGGGGCTTACATTCTTCGCTGCCAAATGCCTTCCATTTCAGCGAGTCACCTGTTTGAGAACTTAAGTACTTTCCCATTTTCTCCACCCCGGTAAATATTAATGACAAACCTTGGGTGGATGGATGGATGGATGGGTGGATGGATGCATGGATGGGTGGATGGAGGCATGGATGGATGGATGGATGGATGGGTGGATGGGTAGATGGGTGGATGGCTGGCTGCCTGGATGGATGGGTGGATGGATGGCTGGCTGGCTGGCTGGCTGGATGGATGGTTGGATGGGTGGATGGATGGGTAGATGGACTGATTGATTTTTGGCCACAGTGACCTTCTTGTTCTACAGAGCAATTCATTTCCGACGATGACATCGTCACTCTGAAAATACTAATCTCCACTAAAAAGTCAACAAAAGTGAATGAGAGTTCCAAGGTTGCCCAAGAAAGTGCTTTGCCAAACACACATACACACAGTTAGACCTATGTGATAGTTCTCTTCCTGATAAAGCCATTTGAGGAAGAGCTAAGACTTGGGTTTGCTCTTGTGTTTCAGAGCCCAATACCTCAGGAGTTGGTTCTCCAATCTTCCACGAGCCCAGGCTGTGTGAGAGCTTTCCTTCTCCAGGGCGTGGGGACTCGAGGTCAGAGTTCTCAGCTCCCCTAGATGTGTATGGCCCTTAGCACCTGGACTATACTTGGCAGAGAGGCTTCACTAGCATGAGCTGATTTCAGCTAAATCCTTTGGGATTGAATGTGCAGCATCCATAAAGCAGGCTTGAGGCCTTTCCCAGATGCACTAGGCACAACTTCCAGCAGCAGCATCCATTCATCTAAATAATAGTCCCAGAGGCTGACAGTGTACCCAGCACTACCAGGACCGGGCGTACAACAGGTTTCCTGTCCTCAAAGAACTTGCATTCCAAAGCTAGCGGGTCTCACCCACTCCCACCTGCTCTTCCCCTGTCATCAGCCATCCTCCCTCAAAAGAATTAAAAAGCAGACATTTTCCGGGCTGGCCTGGTGGCATGGCAGTTAAGTTCACACATTCCACCTCAGCGGCCCGGGGTTCACCGATTCGGATCCCGGGTACAGATCTACGCACCGCTTACCAAGCCATGCTTTGGCAGGCATCACCACATATAAAGTAGAGGAAGATGGGCACAGATGTTAGCTCAGGGCCAGCCTTCCTCAGCAAAAAGAGGAGGATTGGCGGCTGATGTTAGCTCAGGGCTAATCTTCCTCAAAAAAAAAAAAGGAAAAATATTTAAAGAAAAAGGAAACAAGCAGACCTTTTCCCCGCAAGCCACCCTACAAATGCCACCAGTTGCCCCTCACGTCTACCAGATCAGCACTACAGTCCTTGTAGTCCCTCAGAAAACATTAACAGGACCATGGGTCTCAAGGCAGGCTGCACTTGAGAATTACCCACCGAGCTGGGCCCCACAGTGGGAGATTCTGACGTAATAGGTCATGGCTAGGGCCAGACATCTGTCCCAGAATTTCTGTTTCCAACTTCACCTTCCAGCAGAATCAGCTGTGTGTTCATGTCTATGTGTGTTTGTGGATGGGGAAGACGGTCGATTTAAGAAACCTTTGTCAGGGCCAAAGAGTGGAATCTCCCTCTTTCCTGGCACTGATATAGATATAAACATTCAGAAAGCGGAAGGCAGTTGGTGGGGTGGGAAGAACACTGGGGTGGAAGTTAGGAGATCGGGTTCCGAAGTCCAGCTCCTCACTCACTAGCTACGTGACTTTGAATGGATCACTCCACCTCCTGGGCCTTGGCTTCTTCAGCTATAGGTCCAGGGGTACATACGAAGCTATCTAAGATTTGTCCCAACTCGGAAAGTCCATGACTCTTTGATACATCAAACAGTGACTCAGTCCTCTCAAGTGGGAAGGAAAGAGAATTGCTAACTGCCATGTGGTTTAAGGCCATGAAGGAAGAAATTCAAATACTCTTCTCCAAGGAACAGAAAAGGTTAGAGGCATCCTAACCCAAGAAGACAAGAAAAGTCTCTTGCTTCTAGGACCTTCCACAGTCCTAGAGTCTCAGTCACTCTCAGACCCTGACAGATGGTGTTGTAAGTCTCTGACGTCTTGGAATGCTTTTCTTTGCTTTGAAATGGGACTACATCTTGGCTTCACCAGGATTCCTGTTGCATGCCAAAGTCCTGAGAAACGATGGGGTTGGCGCTGCTGGCCTGCTTCCCCGGCATTTTGAACAGCAACTCATCAGTTTTTGAAAGAGCCTCATTAGTCAGAATTGAGAACTGCTGGAATAAAAACACTTTGTCTGTTCTGGATTTTCAGGGCCTGGGTCTACCAGATGACAGTCACCATCTAAGGTCAGCGGGGCTGAAGAGCTCCCCAAGGCTGATAAGGAGATGAGTAATGGTTTTCTGGGGAAGTTATAGATTGAGGGGGTTTTCCTATCAGTTTAGGTGTCAGCCCGGTCCACCCTTTGCTCAACCTCCAGAGCTGTAATTGCGAGCAGATGACTTTGCTCACTAACAGGCTGAAGAGAAGCAAGATGTGCCCATTGCTCTTGTCCATCATCAATTTGCTCTCAGACTGAGAATAGGACTTGTCAGGGAGGCTCAAAGCTGAAAGAGGCCCAGGGGTGAGTCAATTCCCAGAGGAGCCTCAGCCCAGCCAGGAGATGCAAGCTCTCCAAAGCCTCGGATGGGGAAGAAGTGTCTTGAGAGCAAAGCTAACTGGTGTGGAGGCCCTGCTCCTAAAACTAGCTGAGGTCTTTGGGATTTAAGTAACCACACTGCTTGTAGCCCTCCTGTACAACATCATCTCAAATTCATATTTTCTCTGGTTAATACGGTCCAAGTGGCAATTTATATCTGTGCCATTGGACATGGACACCTGGAGAGGGATGGCAGTCTGGCAGCAGCCCTGATTAGCTGAGCTTTTCTTCTGGGGTTCACTGAGGTTCTTCCCGCCTGGGTTCCCCACCCCATAGTGGTCAGGAAAGACCTTTCCAGAGCACGTGAAATGCCAGGGTTTCCCAGTCATTTAGAAGCAGACAGCCATTGATGAGAGGCAGCAGGAGGGACCACGGCCTCTCTCACCCCTTGTATACTGATCATTGTTAGAGATTTGGCTCTGCTTCCAGGAAAGACAGCCACCCACTGTCCCTGTGGATGGCTCCACAGTGGCCCAGAGGCAAAGGAACCTGGCTTGGGGAAGGGCAGAGTTGGAAGCCGAAGCCAAATATTGCTAACTCTTCCCATTAGGGTCTCCCGTTAGTGCCTCCAGAGCTCTCCCCAGCCTGAGACGCTTGGGTGGAGAAGGTGGAAAGGGAAGCCACTCTGCAGCAGCCCTCTCACTTCATAAGCATGTCCCGCTGAGAAGCCTTCTACAGCTCCCCAACAGAATGCATTCCAAACTGCTCCCTCCAATGAAAGCCTCTCCAATCTGGCCCCACTTGACTACGCCAACGTGTCTGCCACCCTTCGCCGTGGATGTGATCTTGGCCAGCACACTTCCTCGCTCCTGCTCATTCCTCAGTCCAGGCTGATGCTCACATGCTTCTCACCCTTCTGGCCCTCACCCCACTCACTACACACATGAACCCTGCTCCCTCGGCCCCCACGCCCATCCCAACCAATCCATTCTCCCAGCCGCACGTGAAGACCCATCTCTTCGAAGAAGTGTTCCCTCACCACTGCGACTGACACCGATCCACCTCTGCGCTGAGATGCCGGAGTTCTTCCTGTTGGGTGTCCTCATTGGAGAAACTTGATTCATGTAGCCCGTGAGTAGTCGTCTTAGAACTTCCACTAGACTGTCAGCTTTGAAGGGAAGAAACCCTTTGAATTTTTCAAATATAGTTCTTATGAATGAAGGGACTCCAGACCTAAGTGCCAACCATCCTAGGTTAGTGCACACCTCTGAGCAGCTTTCCAATCTGGAATTGCGGCACCAGGGTAGGATGTAGTTGGGGCTGACCTGCTGAGGAGGTTCCTATTTGAGATCCCTTGCCCTGGCCTTGCACATATCGCCATCGGCCTCGCCCCAGGTCTTTGACACAGAACTGCCCCACTTTCTTCTGGGCCTATAGCTAATCTGTGTCACTGCACAACTCTAGAGAGTGCCATTCACTTAGACTACAATGTGACTTAGGCCCCTGGAGTCGCTCAGTGCCTAACCCGCACAACCACATTTAGCCATACTGTTCAACTTCCTGTTGCCATGGTGGCCAGCAGTCCATCTTTTCAGAGCTGTCCATCTATGGCTGCTAGGAAAAAAAGGAGATCACACAGAAGATGAGCTGAGCTTGGAGTTTGGTTGAACATTCAGTCTGTGGCCTGAGAAAGAGCCAGCTTCTGCTACCCGGCAATCTGTAGTTCAAGTGCCAGGAATCATCCTGAACCACGACCTAGCATCTAGTCATGCCGTTTACTCCATCCTCAGGATGAAGAAACTCTGGGCGAGGCTTCAGGCCAAACCAAGGGCCCAGGGGCCATGTAGGATGAACCAGTTGGCTGCTGCCTAGGATTCTGACAGCTGTCACCAACGATTTGAAACTTTCGGCCAAAAATCTTAGAAAAGTCCTGAATTCCAAGTGAGCCCCAGCTTCACAGGCCCTCTTCATCCTGTCTGCCCCAGAGAGCATCCTGACCTCATAGGCTGCCCACACATTTGTGGGGGCCCATCACTAAGGGACTGAGCGCTTAGTCATTCTATTAAGAGTTCCAGACCGTGCGTAAGCATGGGCAATTTTGCAGCAGGCAGGAAATTATCAGTAGAAGTGGAAGTGACAGGCTGTTTAGCAAACATTAAACCAAGGAAGCTTAAAAGGTCTTTGAGCATCGTTAAATAAACATTTAGGATGACTGAGAGGGCAGAATAGAAAATGGAAAGGAAAGTATAAACACTTTCTGTGGGTGGGGGAGGCTTTCTCCTTCTTCCATCCTCTTCTGACCGTAAGGCTCTGAGGGTGCTAGAAGCGGCCTGAAGGAAGCTATCTGACACTTAAATAAAATCATCCTTTGCACAGTGAAGTACCAATCTGCAAACATTCAGGAGAAAGGAGCCGGTTCTCTTTGTTTGTCTCCACAGTCAGGTCTGACTCTGATATTCAGGCCCTGAGATGCCAGGCAGCACCCCAGGTCTAGGATGGTCCCACGACCATGCAGGCTCAGGGTCTGACCCCAAGACCCGCCAACTGGAATAGGCGACAGGGAAACCAGCATTGGGACTGAACAGCCCCCACTGAGTGCCAAACACCTTATTTCAGCTTCAAAAGCATCCCCATGACGTAGGCATTCTTACAGAAGGGGAAACTGAGGCTGAGAAAGATTAAGGTCCCGTAGCGAGTGGCAGAACCAGAGTTGGAACCCAATCCATGCCGTCCAGAGCCCGCTCTCAGCACCACCACCTGCTTCTCCACAGAGCACATGAGGCTCACAGCAAGGCCTCCCAGGGGCCTCAAGGGAGAATGAAGGCTGGGCGAGGAGGAGAGTTGGGAGGCCAAGCCCAAAGCGACAGGAGTGACCACCAGAGTGACAAGGACAGTGATGGTGGCGACCACACAGACCTCGACAGCTTCAGAAAACAGCCCCTGCTGGGCCCTTTGCTTCTCTGAGTGTTCTCAGTGGCTAATTTGCAGGGGCCACTTCTCACACGGCCCCACTCAATCCAGGAAAAGGGCAGGGCGAGCAAGCCTGAGTCAGAGGGAGGGCGGCCAGCTTACCGGCTGCAGGGGTGAGTTCTGGCACTGTCACCATTAACAGAGAACTTGGAAGTCTTTCTGCACTTTCTGCCATGGGGGCTCAAGTTGGCTAATAATTTTCTGTAACTTATTCCTGATTTCCTACATTCACAGAAGATATGGTCACAAGGTTAGTGAGTGGGTCTGTTTAAGGCAAACCCTCCAGGGACCGGCCCTGGTGCAGCGGTTAAGTGCACATGTTCCGCTTCAGCGGCCCAGGGTTCGCCAGTTCGGATCCCAGGTGCAGACATGGCACCGTTTGACAAGCCATGCTATGGCAGGCATCCCACATAAAAAAAAAAAAAGTAGAGGAAGATGGGCACGAATGTTAGCTCAGGGCTAATCTTCCTCAAAAATAAACGAAAAGACAAACCCTCCCAAACATACACACACACACACCCTACCCCCTACCCAAATAACCAAAATGGCTGAACACCTGAGACCACCACAGGCCCACCTCCCCACAAGGGGCCTTCAGCTGCACCTTCCAGCTCTAGTAACTGGAATACTTAAGAACTTCACAAAGCAAAACAAAGCAATGTAAGTAAATAAATAATAATTCAGTAAGTGCAAGAAAAACACCATGAGAGCCAGGTACCTCCAGCGGCGTCTTTCCCAGAGCCTCCACGACAGCTGTGCCACTGCCTGAGCTATATAGACTCATTCCATGCCCCCACCCCTTTACCACCCCCATCCCCAGAGTCGCCCCCAGGCTCCCCAGTAAGCAAGTAGGAAGAGTAGCTGCCAGCACCCGAACTGCCCCTCCCCCTCGTCTGACGTTCAACGTCAGCCAGCATCTTGCTCTGCGCTCCCTCTCAAGCTGTCTCCCTGACCCCAGGTTTCTTCAGCATCCCCAGCCTGGGTCATCTCGTGGAGACTTTGCCCCTTCCTTTCTCTTCTGGCTTCCCAAATCGTTGCCCTCCCTCAAGACCTTGCTCCACCTTCCTCCTCATGGATCCTAGGTGTGCTCTGCAAGCCACAGCGACGTCTCCTTCCCGGAATCTCTCCAGCCTCTGGAAGCCTGGAGCTTGGCTGCCTCCCTTCATGCTGAGGAAATAAGTCCTGGCTCCTCACTTAGATCCAAAGCCCTTGGAATCAGAGACCGCAGCACTGTTTCTTTGCCACCTGGCACAGGAGGGCTTGTTGGTTGGTCGGGAAGGGACATCTGTTCTTTCTGTGATAAAGTCAGGCCAGCAGCCATCACAGCAACTGGGCAGGCAGCTTGGCTCTTGCTGGACGGCCCCTTCCAAGACCTCAGTGAACAGACTCCAGAGATCCAGGAGCTTCAAGGAAACCTCGGCACCCATCCAGATCGGCAACGGCTTCAACTTGTTCCTCAGAAATCCAACTTTCGCCTAACTTCTGTCGTGTTGAACTAATCCCAGTGACACCAAGAAAGGGGAAAGAAAGAATTGCAAAAGCACGTTCACTGTGACCTAGAGGTTCAGTTCTGAACTTCCACAAACAAGGCTCAATCTGCTCCAGGTTAAAGTCACTTTTACAGCATAGTGCAATAACTCAAAGGACCACATGCCAGTTGTGTGGTTACAACTGCTGGTAGGGAGCACCTGCAGCCTCACACATGTCGTCTGCTTACACATGCCAGCAGTTTAACTCTCTTTTCGTTTAGTATAATGATCCATGTTGTGGGAGAGGCACTCTCCATGCGGGTGTCTTGCACGCTACTGTAGAAGTTCCCATGCTGGGAACTGAGTTTCCAGAAGCATCCGGGAGAGGGCCAGGTGGGAGAATGGTGGACGAGAGCTGGGACACCCCCTGCGTGCTGACGGCGCTGCCGCTCCCCGCCGCGGTCTGGGGGAAGAGCCAGGCTTTGGAACAAGAAGTGGGCTGGAATTCCATTTATGCCACGTGGATCTGTGGGCCCTTGGGTAGATTACTGACTCTCTCAGAGCCCTTATTTTCCTCTCTGTGAAAAATACTCATATTCATTTCCAGTGGCTGCCGGAACAAAATACCACAACCTGTGATGCTTTAAACAGCAGAAATGTATTCTCTCCTAGTTCTGGAGGTTGGAAGTCCAAGAAAAGGTGTCAGCAACACCATGCTCCCTCTGCAGGCTCTAGGCAAGGACACTTCCTTGTCTCTTTCTAGCTTCTGGTCAGTGCTGGCCATCACAGGCACTCCTTGGCTTGTAGCTGTACCACTCCAAGCTCTGCCTCCATCGTCACGTGGCCTTTTCCCATATCTGTGTCTCTGTGTCTCTGTATCTGAATTTCTCTCTCCTTTCTCATAGAAAGACTCCAGTCATTGGATATAGAGCCCACCCTAATCCAGTATGACCTCATCTTAATTTGATTATATCAACTTTTCTAAATAGCGTCACATTCACAGGTACTGGGGGTTAGGACTTGAACATATCTTTTTGGGGACACAATTCAACCCACCACAAAGGGATAATAATTTAAGCCTCCTTGTATTGTTTTGAGGGGAAAGCAAAATCACAGAGAGCACAATCATTGGCCCATAGGTGCACGACAATTGAGGACACATTGAGTCACGGTAAACTTGGCCTGTACAAGGACGGGTCCTAAAGAGCCAGGAGGGTGGAATTGACCCCTCAGCTGAGTCCCAGGAAATGGTGCACAAGGGGCCAGGTGACTAGCTGTGCTGTGCTGTCTGGCGGTCCCTCTGGTTTAGAGCAGGCACCCCCTAGCAGTTGGAATTACAGGCCACAGGACCCAGCCTCCAGGGCAGAGGTTGACTGGGTGTTTGGGTCCTCAGCATATGGTTAGACCACATATTAGAGAATTAAAGTAACAATCTAATTATACACACTGGCCAAGCACAGGAGGATGGGAGAGAAGAAACCTACAGAGCACAGAAGTACCCTGGCTTAAGGACAGAAAGACCACCTGCTGGAAAGACCACAAGGGGTGGGTCACAAGATGTGCCTGCTGTGGTCTGGACTGACCCTGGAGTGAGTGGGTCTGTTGTTTGGGAGAAATCCAGAAATGAGAGAACACTCCGCAGACACAGCCCATGTCATTTCTTTCTTTTATGTTGAGCTGCCGTTGGCCCCAGCCAGCTCAGGACACCCTGCTCCACTCTCTCAATCCCTCTCTGTGTTCCTCAAGTAAATCCTACCCACAGTCCAAGGACCTGGCTCAGGATCCAGCTCCCCTAGCACCTCCCCTGCCCTCTCTAACCTCCTTAATCACCTTATACTTCGACCACACCGTTTCCCATAGAACCATTCACTATGGTCCAACAGATTAATCTCTCCCCAGGTGGACCACAAGTTCCTTGAAAACACAGATGGCACCTTACTCCCATGAGCTCAAGTGTGGTACTCAGAATAGAACAAGCACTCAATAAACACTTGCTTATTAATTTCTTATCTTTCACCCATCTTCCATCCAGAATTTCATAGATTTCAACAGAAGATGAAAACTGCATCTCCAGGGAAAAAATGTGGCCTAAGATACATATATTAGCCCTCAGAAGTGTTGCTATTTTTCAGAAATGGATTCTTTTAATATTACAGCAGATTCCAATAACGAAGCATATCATAGTATTCCATGATTGGGTCAGAGCCTCCCATCTGATTGGGATACAGTCCTTCGTCACTCTCAACTGCAAATACTTACTGTGCACTTACTATATGCCAGACACTCTGTTAGTCATAGGAGATGTCAAGAGGAAGAGGTCCCTGCCTTTAGGAAACCAGAGTGCATATTGGATTTGTTATAAAACAACATTGTCCAGCTGAAGACACTCTGCACCCTGCTTGGGTGGGGTGGCAGGGGTCAGCCATGAAAAAGAGCTGAGTCCATCCACTGGACAATGAATTAACCAGGGAAAAAGAGTTTTCTGGATTCAAAAGAGGACATGGGTGATTTATATAAATACTACCTTCCTCCTCCAAGATCCGGAATTTGGAGGCAATTTATCCCAGCGTTTCATTTGGGACATTGATTTAGTTGCTTGGCATGTTAGCTATGCAGAAGAGTGAAATAGATAGAGGTAATGGCAGAAGAGGAAGAAGTCCAAAAGACTTGGCCGCTTCACCTCTCCTCTTCCTGCACACCCACAATGCAAGAACATCGTCAGCGTTTCCATTACAGGAAATGACTGTTTCATGGAGAAGTCCCGAGTTGTTCCTTGAGGAGAATTTACTACAACAAGATAAACGATGCAGTATTCTTCTGGGTCATCTGATTGAATATAGACATAGTTTTGCTGTACAGAGTCCAAAAGGACCTACAAATTATAAGCGCTTAGATATACCATCTCCTGAATTAATGTCAACACTGGATTTAAGACCAGTTTTTAAGTTTTCAACTAACATTTGCATATCATTATATAGCCACATAGGCCCCATTGCCAGGCAACAGTTATTATTAGAACAATCATCTGCAGGCATCATGCCAAGTGTCGAGAATAGAACAGTAGCTCGCAACTGGAGGAGTGAACAGCAGAGACCAACACACACTCCACACCTTCTCACCTGAAATGCGCCTCTGAAGACATGATAGCCCCCCTCCCTGGTATGTGTATCGTCAAATAGCTCCCTAGCAGACCCAGCCACTTGTTGAGGGCCTCCTGGATTTGCGTCAAAGCCTGATTGGTTGCCAAATAGCTGAAGTAATAAGTAATTGACGTGATTGGTTTCGGGCTCTGCACATGCCTGTTCAAGTTGCCAAGGAGATAACTAATAACAGCATAATGGATATTAGCCATGGACAAGAAGGGTGCAGAGAGGTTCATCAGTGGTGTCTGAAAGCAAAAATCATCCTGACTCCCTGTCTCGGGAACCCCACGCCACCTTGCCTCTTTTGGGGATCACCTAGACAAGTCAACCTCTCTTGGCTTCAGTTTCCATGAGAACCTAATGAGAAAATATGTATGTGTGAAAGCACTTTTCAAAGTTGAAACGAGTATCACAGATTTTTGTCTGGGTGCCAGAATCTGAGACAAGGTCCTACAAGGACCTTGGGGTGGGAAGACATAGGGAGAACAGGCCGTGACTCTTCTCGACCCTGAACCCAGAGCTCCGTCTCACACTGGGGTGAGGTCTCGCTGCCCGATACCCAGATGCCAGCATCAGTGCAGGGCAAAGCAGCATGTTTTCATTCTCAGAGACACAGCATCTCAAGGTGTCAGCCTGTAAAGGAAGAGTGGAGTGTCGGAAGAGCGCTTTCCCAAGCTCTCCCACTGTGGGGGATTTATGTGGCGCTCAACTGCAAGGAAAGCAGCAGCCAGATTCCTTTGACTCTACAAAGGTCAGGGCAGCACATCAGGTGCTTCCCGTCACAGCTCAGCCATGTCATCACTTGCCTGCAGCTCACCTCGTTGACGTGGGAAAGCAGCCAGGCCATCAGCAACTCCAGATCCCACCAGAACTTCCCCTTCAGCATCCTCAACCCGTGGGCCAGGTGTGTTTCAGTTCTGTGACAAAGGGCACCGGTTTCTCCCATAGAACACCATCACCAAAGTTACAGGCTCAGATGTTGAGAGACCAATGTTGGTTCTGGTTCATCCTCATGGCTTCTAGATCATCTGTGTACGTTCTAGTATGTCCTCGCTTTACCCATTTCATGACCATCTCTCCAGGCTACCTGCCCTGCTGATTTCAGGATCCAGCACGAGTTTCAGATGCAACAGCCTCTCATAGAGCAGCCACAATAGCCTAAGGCCAAATTCCCATAATAAATCCCTTATTGTGTATAGCCCCTGGTGGTTCTGCTTCTCTGATGGACCCTTGTCAGATACAGAATTTGGTACTGGAAGTTTCCAGAGGAGCAGACCTTAAGAATGGGCTCTCTGAATTGGGCCTGGCTCTTCTGGAATTGGCTTTCTAATCTGACTAGATTTAAAGGCATTAATGACCCTGTTTCCAGTGGTAAAAGAGGCACTGGCAGTCCCTGGTATTCAGTGGCAAAATAGTTACTTAAGTTATCACCTACAGATCCTTGCAATTAAGTGCCTATAGACAGCAAGGCTTTTGGTAACCAAGTGTTTGCTGACACTGAAAATTGTAGTGGAAATAAGAAATATAGTGGACTGGGCCAGCCCCGTGGCTGAGTGGCTAAGTTCTCGTGCTCTGCTTCAGTGGCCCAGGGTTTCAACGGTTCAAATCCTGGGCGTGGACATGGCACCACTCATCAGGCCATGCTGAGGTGGCGTCCCACATGCCACAACTAGAAGGACCCACAACTGAAAATACACAACTATGTACCGGGGGGCTTTGGGAGAAAAAGGAAAAAATAAATAAATAATAATATATATAGTGGAACTAGTTAATTTTTTCTAAGTGCACTGGAGAAGTTGGGGAAAGAAAATGATGAGATCAGGGCTTTAAGTTTCCAGCTCAAGGTTCATATAAGAGACTTGGAAGTGTTATGGTCCTAGTATAAACCTACGTCCCACAGCCACCAGTTTGAGAGTCTTAAAAACCAAAACTAAAGTCAAAGTCTAGTCCTGTCAGTAGCTAAATTGTAACACAAATTGAATTGCCAACCTCACAGAGTTTCTCACATCAGTTAAGGTGTTGATCTTGAAGGAGTGGGGCCTTGAAAATTAGGACGGAGACACATGGATAGATTCCAACCCCTCAGTTCTGCCAAACCTCCTTTCCAGTACTTCCACCCATGCATGAAGAGGTTAGTCTCCCCTTGGCCCAAGAACTTGCAGTGTGTTTTCCTGAGGCAGCTGCCTTGCAAGGGATGATGCCTCCTGGCCCTACTTTCACCATCTCTCAGTGCTTCTAGATTTATAGCCACACGCAAGTCCACAGGCCCCAGAGGATAAAGTGCACAGTGTGATCCATGAGGAACTATGATGCACACGAAAAGAATTGCATGATTTTGCCAGTTTATGTTGATAAGAACCTGGGAAACATGTGAAATGGCTCCCAATAGTGTGGGATTAGACTGGAGGGAGAATAAAGTTGGATCAAGCCAAATGTATTGATATGGGGTAGTAGGCAGAGATTTCAGGCTCAATGCGTTAGCTCAAGGGGCTGGTAGTAGCTCTAACAGTTTGCTTGGTTAGTTGACAAAAATCTGGACAAAAGGCGGCCCACACTAAATGTGGCTAAAATGTCAAAATTTCCTTGGCATAGTGTAGAGAAAGGTAACTAGCATGGTTACTGTAGCGAACAGCAGAGATCTTTGGTGTCTCTAGAGCTGATACAGATGGGCAGCCTCCTAAAGGCTTCCTCGATCTATGTAAGCTAAAGATCTCTAGCTCTTAGTCACAACAGAGTCATGGCTGCTGAATTCATTCCCCCAGTAAAGCCAGCTCAGAGTCCCAGAGACCCTTGAATGAAGGAGAGGCCAGGTCTTCTTGAGGAAGGACCCTGCTACATGACCAAGAAGTTGCACTGTGAATGTCCTCCCAGTCTCCTCCAGAGGCATCTGCAGCCATTTGCTAGGGTGACCATGCTTCAGGAAAGGGGAAATACTCAGAATCTGGGGAGATTACTGGACAGTGACTCTGAACTGACGCTAATTCCCAGACACTCGAAACACCACAATGGTACACTAGTCAGTGTAGAGGCTTATGGTGGTCAAAGCATCGAAGGAATTTTAGCTCAGGGCCATCTCTCGGTAGGCCCAGTGGGTCCTCAAACCCCAAACCCACTCCGTAGCCATTTCCACAGTCTGGGAATCATAGTTGGAACACATACACTCAGCAACTGGCAGAATTCCACCCTTACCCATGGAATGAGGACTACTAAGGTAGGGAAAGCCAAGGAGAAGTCATCACAACTGCCTGTATCTACTAAAATATTATACCAAAGGCAATACCAATTTGTAGAAGGACCAACGAGATTAACACCACAACCAAGATCTTGAAAGCTGTGAGGGTGGTGATTCCCGCCACCTCCTCTTTCAACTCACCTCTTTGGCCTGTGCAGAAGAAAGAAGAATCTTGGTGTTAGCAGCAGATTATTATAAACTTAATTAGATGGTGACTCCAATTACAGCTGCTGTTCATGATGCTTTTTATTGGTTAGAGAAAATCAATATATCCCGCAGAATCTGTATGTAGCTATTGACCTGGTAAATGCTTTTTTTCCTATGTATCTAATATTAGTTTCCTAGGACTGCCAAAACAGAGTACCACAAATTGGGTGGCTGAAAACCACAGAAATTTATTCTTTCACAGCCTGAGAGCTAGATGTACAAAATCAAGACATCAGCAGGGCCATGCTCTCTCTGAAGGCTCTAGGGCAGAATCCTTGCCCATATCCAGCTTCTAGCGGTTGCCGGTAATCCTTGGAGTTCCTTGGCTTATAGATGCATCACTCCAATCTCTACCTCCATCTTCACATGGTCTTCTCCCTATATGTCTCCTCTCTTCTTCTTGTAAAGACATCAATCATATTGAATTTGCACCAGTAGGTCCAACCTCCCCATCTTAACTAAATATATCTGCAAAGACCCTATTTCCGAAGAAAGTTCACATTCTGAGATTATGATAGACATGAATGGGCGGGGAGCCTGGGAGGCAAGATTCTACCAGTACAACACCTGTTACTAAGGACCATCAAAAGCAGTTTTGCTTTTAGCTTGCAGGACCAGCAATACGCCTTCACTGTCCTGCCTCAGGACTAATCAAGCCTCCAGCCCTATGTAATCCTCTATTCCATAGGGACCTTGACTAGTCTCACCATTCTGCAGGATATCTGCTGATCCATTACACTGATTATACTGCACCAATCAAACCTGGTAAGCGGGAAGTAGCAACTACATAGACACCTTGGTGAGACACATGAATGCCAGAGTGTAGGAAATCAATTTCTCACAAAAATTCAGAGGTGTTCCACTTTAGTGAAACGTTTTGGAGCCAAGTGGTCTGGGGTATGTTGAAATATCCCTTCCAAACTGAAGGACAAGTTGCTGAATCTGCCCCCTCCTACCACTAAGAACCACTACACCCATTGGGCTTCCTTGGATTTGAAGGCAATGTAGACCTCATTTGGGTACTCTGACATATTTAGTGAGGAACCCAAAAGCTGCCAGCTTTAAGTGGAGTCCAAAACAAGAGGAGGCTTTGCAACACGTCAGACTGTGTGGACCAAATGACCCAGGAAACTGTTGGTACTTGAAGTGTCTGTGGCAGATATGAAAGCTGTATGGAAACTTTGGAAGGAACTTATCGGGGAATCATGGCACGGACCTTTAGGATTTTGGAATGAAGCAATGCCAACCTCTGCAGTCAACTCTTGTCTTTGTGAGGAACAGCTTCTGGCTTGCCACTTGGCCTTAGTAGAGACTGAGCGCTTGACCATGTGCCACCAAGTATACACTTTGAACCACCCATGATGAACTGGGTGTTGCCTGACCTACCAAACCCCGTAAAGTTGGGCATGCACAGCAGCACTCCATCATCAAATGGAAGTGATATTTATGATAATAAACTTGAGCGTATCCTGAAGGCACAGGTTTCATGAGCAGTGGTGCAGATGTCCATGGCCCATTCTCCTGCCACATTACCTCTGCACTTATGGCTTCATGGGGACACCCCTATGAACTGTTGTCTAAGAAATAAAATTAGGGGCCTAGTTCATCAGTGGTTCTGTATATTATGCCAACACTACCTGAGAATGGGTGGTTGTAACACTACAACCCAAATCTGGATGGCACCAAAGGACAGTAGTGAAGGAGAATCCCCATGGTGGGCAGAATTTTAAAGGTAATGCTGGTTGTTCATTTTGTCTGCAAGAGAGAGAGCCAGAGATATAGGCAGTAGCTAATGATTTGGCAGGATAGTCAGGGATTTGTAAGTAATATTGTTGGAAAATTGGTGACAAAGTAGAAGAGGATATGGATAGAAATCCATATATCTGGAAGAGGGATATGGATAGAAATCTCTGGGGAGCAGGTATTTGGATAGAAATCACTGAATGGGCATTAAGCATGAAGATATTTGTCTCTTATCAATAGTCTTCTAAAAGCAAGCTCAGCAGTGATGGATCTTAATAATCAGATGACCCGTCCAATGGATATCTGTCAGCCTCCTTCCCCAGACACTCTTGTCCTTGCTTAATGGGCTCATGAACAAAATGGCCATGGCCACATGGATGGAAGTTTTGCATGAGCTCAGCATGGACTTTTATTCTATTCAAGGCTCATCTGACTGCAGCCACAGCTGATCGTCCGATCTGCTAACAGTGAGATCTAACACTGAGCCCTCCATATGGTGCCATTCCTGGGGAGTCAGACGGTCACCACTATGGTCATGGAAAAGGCAGCACTTTGTTCTCACTGGAACACTGACTTACTCTAGACATGATTTGCCTTACCTGTACACAGTTCATTTGTCAACACCACCATTGATGGCCTTTGCCTTATTCACTGTCATTGTATGCCATAGAGCATTGGTTTTTACCAAGGAACTCATTTTACAGTAAATGAAGTATGCCAATGAGCTCATGAATTCACTGGTCTTACCATGTTCCCATCACCCTGAAGCAGCTAGCCTGATACAATGGTGGAATGGCCTGTTGAAGGCTCAGTTAGGGTGCCAGGTGGAAGACAACACCTTGCAGGGCTGGAGTGATGACCCCCAAAGTGAAAGCTATGCTCTAAGTAGAAAATGCTGTTTCCCTCATAGTCAGGATTCACAGGTCCAGAAATCAAGGAGTAGAAATGAAAGTGGATCCTCTCTCTATTATTCCTACCAAGCCATTAGTAAAATTTTTTGCTTTCTGGACCTGCAACTTGGGGCTCTGCTTGTCTAGAAGTCTTAGTCCCCATGGGTGCTTAGTCTCCCTGGGACTTCCTCCCCCCAAGGGGAGAAATGCTTTCAACAGGGGACAAAGCAATGGTTCCACTAAAATAGAAGTTGATATTGCCACCTGGCCACTTTGAGTTCCTCATACCAGTAAATCAACAGGCCGAACAGGGGTAACCATACTGGCTAGGGTGACTGATCTTGATTATAATAGGGGATAAGAAAGATTACAACCGAATGCAAAGGATCCCATGGGGTGTATTTTAGTTTTCTAAGGCTGCTATAACAAAGTACCGCAAACTGAGTGGCCTAACGCAACAGAAAACTATTCTCTCACTTCTGGAGGCTAGAAGTCCAAAATCATGGTGCTCCCTCTGAAGCTTTTAAGGGAGGATCCTTCCTTGCCCCTTCCAACTTCTGGCAACCCAGGAGCACCTTGGCTAGTGGTAGCATACCTCCAATCTCTACCTCCATTGTCCCATTGCTATCTTCCTTTTGTGTCTGTGTCTTCAGATAGTGTTCTCCCCTTTGTGTGGGTCTAAGTCTAAATTTCCCTATTCTTAAAAGGACACCAGTCACATTGGATTAGGACCCTCCTGATGACTTCACCTTAACTTGTTGACATCTACAAAGACCCTATTTCCACATAAAGTCACATTTACAGGAACCAGGGGGTTAGGACTCCAACATGTCTTTTAAGGGGACACAATTCAACTTTAGTAACAGGGTGCCTTTAGTACCCTTGTGTCTTGTGATTAAATTATTGGAATTTTAAGAGAATAAATTAGTGGAACACTACAGACACGACTGCTAATGGCCCAGACTCTTCAGGAATGATAGTTTGGGTCACCACCCTACTAAGCAGGGAACTACGACCAGCCGAGGTGCTTGCTAAGAACACAAGGAATAAATATGCACTGAGAAATGAAAGAAGATACTCATAAATAACAGCTACAACAATGTGAATAACTGCAGAATGAAAATTGTAATACCGCAGTTAAGAATATTTTTTCTTATTTTGATAAGAACACACTTGTGTATATATTAACCAATTCTTTTCTTTCTTACTGTCTTCCAATTTCCTACTATCTGAGTTGTGTTAATAGTAGGTAGTCTTATATCTAAGTATTTAAGTCAGGGAATATTAAGAGGGGAATTTAACTCAGCTGGAAGTGAAACAAACCTCCTACACAGATGCATGAAGGGACTTTGTGTCTTCTTTCAGGCAGAGGGTTAGCATGTTTTTACTTGTATGAAGGATACTTGCATTACATTAAGTGAAAACATGATTTTGCTATTGGCTTTGTTAGGAATTAAATCTGTTAAAATTGGTAATGTGGATAAGAAGTTTACAAGGATGGGTTGTGGTAAATTTGCACCAAGTCAACTTAGCTAAATAAGAACTATGTTTCCCAGAAGTTTGGGGTTAGCATTGGCCACTAAACACATTTTGTGTGACAGCTGGAAGGCAGCAGTGAACCTGAAGCCATATTCCTTTTACGCTCAAAAAGCCGGTGCTGGGTACCAGGCATTGTTGCAGCCTACACACGCTCGCTCACCTGCTGGCTCACCTTGATAGTGAAGCAGCTCCGTCCCTGTCGCTCTCTCCTTCCAGCTGATCTAACCCCTGGGGCGATGTGTTTAGCTCTGTGACAGTGCCTGTCAGCTTCTCCTGCCTATCTCAGCCCATCATCAAAGTTGGAAGCTTAGAGGTGACAAAAGGTCAATGCAGATTCTAGTCTATTCTCATGGCATCTGGATCATCTACGTCAGTTCCAGTTTCTCCTTGCTCTTCCTATTTCATGTACATCTTTTCTTTCCAATTGCCTGTCTGCTGACTTCAGACTCCAGCACCAGAAAAAGGAGCAACAACTTCTCAAAGGCCTTTTAACCAACACTTAGGCCTCTCCCACAATTGTGAGAGGTCAAATTCCCATAACAAATTCCTTATTATATATCCTAGTGGTCCTGCTTCTCTGATTGAACCTTGGCTGATAAAATGCTGTCCCAGACCTTGATCTGACAACCTTAAAAGGCACTGACAGGCTGTCTTACCCATTAGTCTGGCTAGAAGCTGTCAACCGTGTCAAACCTGAAAGTCCTGATGGCTGTTGAGTGCCTAGTGTCAAGATGGTTATGGTTCACAACCACGTAAACCCCCAGGACCCATTTACTAATGTTTACCTCTGTGGATATCTTCTTTTAAATACGTTGTCTATCCAAAAATTGTGTTTATCAACTGTCAATTTAATTGTTTTCCCATATTTTATGACTGAAAGATAATCAAAGTTACTTATCAGCCCGAAAAAGCCAATATTCCTTTTTTTTTTGTGGTACTGTGTGTTTATTTTAAAAATAAAGTAGAAGTGCGAGGTAAAAATTACCTTGGAGTGTTGGTTTTTGCCCCCCCCCCATGTGCACAGGTGTACGTGTGTGCGCACACACATATCATACATATTTAATGGACCTTGCCCTCAAGCAGCTTAGAGACTGGCGGAGAGAGAGACAAATATGTGAACAATGATGCTGCCACGATGGGTGCTGAGATGGAGGTGTGCGCGCGATGTGCTAACAGGAGTGGAGAGGAACGTCCCAGTCTCTCTAGGAGTGGGTCCAGAGAGGCTTCCTGGGGACAACTGGGGTTGAGGGTTAAGGATGAACCTAGGTGCCCAGGTAGAGAGGAGTGGGCACCCCAGGAAACTACAAGTCGCTCAGTGGGACCAGAGCCCACACGGCACGAACAGCGGGGAGCGCAGTCACTTCTCGTTATCTGCAAGAGTTATGTTCTGTGAACTTGCTGCAAACGCTGAATTAGTGACACTGAACTACTGCTCGTAGGGGACACACAGGTTAGGTTCCTGGGAGCCTCCAGTCACAACATTTTTGTCAACCAAAACCCCATGTGTGTGATACAGGTTCGTTTCCCAACATCCGTGTAAAACAAGCCTGTCCCGTCAGCACGGTGGCCTGCTCTGCCACCCCACACCTTTCCTGCACAGCACTCACCAGGTGTTTCCAAAATCCTCCACAGCCTCCTGATCTGCAGAACCTTCCTCACCTGCAGGTTCAACGTTTTTCACGGCATTTCACCTTTTGAAATGTGCGAGTCAGCCAGCACTAGCTGAGAAGGATTTAACGTATTCCTGGCCGTAAATCTCTTCCGGTTTTCTCACAACAACATTGCCCACTATGCTGTTTTTAATCAGTCGTCATCTCCTGAATCCACAAATACAGCCGCTTTTCCATCTTCTCCATGGCTTCTCCACACACAACAAACGTTACTCTAGCACTTTCTGCAGTGGCCTCATGTTCAGATTGGCGAATTTCCTCTTCCTTTTTCTGGATGTACTGTATGTTGATTCACTAACACTGAGCCCACGGCTGACAGTACTGTGACTCGTTCCTGACCGAAGCGCAGCTAACACCGTAAAAAGCCAACATTCTTATCTCGCACTGATAACATTCCAGCCAAAGACAAAGAAACTTGACACGTTGGTCAGCTGTCCAAAGGAAGGGTAGTTGTCACATCTTTAAGTTTCCCTCAGAAACGCCTGTGGGAAGAGAGGAAGTGAAGATGGGTGAGCCACAAAAACCTTCCCAGCGATCCTCATCAGTGAAGTCATGACAGTCCCTGGTGGAGCCATGGATGGCAGGAAAAGGGGAAAGAATGGGTGGAGGTGGAGGTGGGGAGCAGATGGACTTGCCTCATTCTTCCATGGCAGGCGTGGCTGGGTGCAATCAGATGCACTGTTAACATCTCCAGTCATGGAGCCAGATGTGGTTCCTCAGGGCAGCATCACACTGACCCCAGACCTGGAGGTTCCACATGCTGGCTGTCCTGAGCAGATGGTTATCTCTTCCCTGTGTGTGGCCAACACCTGTACCTCTCACTCAGGCTGGCCATTCCTCAAACACAGGAATCGGTCATGGACTGGAAGAGAACATGTGTATGGATCTGTGTAAACCTATTTCCACCGGGAAAATAACTAACTCATAGTACACGCTCTCCCTGTGTTGAGTGAGGAATGGTAACCACATCTTTCATACAAAGAGTGGATTCCAACTAACCCTACCACTTCCTAGGTTTGTAATACATCCATCTATGTACCATTTTAGGTTTTTCTGAACTCATCTATCTCTTGCCCCAGCCCCCGCTGTGCACAGACTCCGCTGATCCCATTTAGCCAACTTGATAGTGCCTCATCTTATGCTCACGTTGGGTTCCTCTTGCCTTCAGCCCTGGGCCTTCCCTGTGACCCTACTCAGTAGTCAGGCACATGCACGCTCCTGCCTTCAGATGGACAGTCCCAAGTCATACATTATGACGCTTCTCGTAGGACAGTCTGAGGGGTCAAGCAGTCAGTTGCATTTAGTGATAACCAGCTTGATGATGTTGGCATTTTCCCTCCTTCTCTCCTCACTCCCTTTCCTTCTGGCTCAGCTTTCTGGAGAATCCAGCTAAAATATGTAATCTTGGGAAGATTAGTTAACTTTTCTGAATTTAATCATCTTTAAAATGAGGATGATCTAATGGTATATAACTTGTAGGGTTGTTGAGTGAATAAATAAGTCAGTAGCTGTAAGGTGGTGGAGCAGCGCTTGGCACGTAGTAGGTGATCAGTAAGTTAAGCCACTATTATTGTCTGACTATCTGTTAGGAGTCAGACATGTTGTTACCCACGTAAAGATCTCACTTTATCTTTACAACAACTTTGCAAGATTCATATTATTTCATCTTTATTTTTGAGGAAATGGATTCTTAAAGAATTGCTTAGGCGCCGGCCCCGTGGCTGAGTGGTTAAGCCTGAATGCTCCACTTCAGTGGCCCAGGGTTTCACTGGTTCAGATCCTGCATGCAGACCTAGCACCACTCATCAGGCCATGCTGAGGCGGCGTCCCACACAGCAGAGCCGGCAGGACCTACAGCTAGAATACACAACCAGGTACTGGGGGGCTTTGGGGAGAAGAAGGAAAAAAGAAGAAGATTGGCAACAGATGTTAGCTCAGGTGCCAACCTTTAAAAAAATAGAATTGCTTAAAGTCACAGAGCTGGTCCTCGGTAGAGCCACGATCCCATCCAGCGCCATCTGATGCACATGCCTGGGTACCTCACTCCACACCACCGAGCTTGAATCCAATCCGGGTCTCCTGCCTCTATATCCTGGCCCTACTGCTTGTCAGTGCCTTTGGGGAATCACTTCAGTATTCTGAGTCTTAAGTTTTCAAATGTAAGATGAAAGAAATATCTAACTGAGCTATCCGACAGAGTTGTCATTCTTCAGGTCAAAGTATAAAAAATGTTTAAAAAGTATTTATAAACTGTTAGTTGATCATAAACTTAAAGCTTAGAGGCGGTATCAGTTTGTTCTAGCTGCTTTGACAGCGAAAGCTTATAATTTCACTCGCTGAACATAATGACAGGTTATTTCTCACTCGTGTAGAGTCCTGCCAGGCTCTGCTCCATACAGACATTCAGAGATATGGGCCGATGGAGGTTCTGGACCTGATAGGCAAGGTTTCCCTGGGTGCCAACAGCCCCCAGGATATAGCAGAGAGCGTGGAAAAGGCACACCTGTTTCTTGTCCATTGCAGTCTGGAGGTAATCCAATTAGTTCCATTCGTCGTTCCCTTGGTGAGAACTAAGCACAAGGGGTCTGGGGAATGTAGTGCCTGGCTGGGGAGCTGCTTCCCAGCAGCGAGTCCACACTAGGGAAGAGCAGTGAGGTCTTTGCTGGAGACTTCACACCTCTGCCACGGAGGCCACGTGGTTCAGCATCCGGCCTTTATTTAAAGAGGCAAACTGAGCCACGAGGGGTGATGCCGTTTACCCAGGATCACAAACGTAACTGACGACTGACTAAGATCTTGAGCAGAGGTCTTCCAACCCAGCCAAGTGTTACTGTTAGGATCACCATCTTTATCGTTGTCGTTAGGAGATAACTCATAGGATAAATCGTGAGGCTGCTGCCCGCCTTGGCCCATGTCCTTAGAGGAACTTCTGGCCACGCTTGTACTGCCAAATCTGGCAAAAAAAAACAAGTTTTGTTTTTTGATTATAAAAGTTACCATAATACTTCTTCTTTAGAAATAAGGTAAGTAAAAGAGTAACTCATGCTTATTGTAGAAAATTTGGGGGTATAAATATACTGAAAGCTTAAGAGGAAAATGATTGTCACCCAAGATCTCTCTCTCCTCAAGATAACACTGCTAACATTTTGGTATATTCCTTTCTAGGTTTTTCCCTGAGGATATGTAAATATAAACTGCATTTTTAAATAAAATTGAATCACATGGTTAGTGTTTTATTACTCTGCTTTGTTCTCTTAGCATTTTATGATAAATATTTTATTGCCATTGAATGCTCTTTCAAAACACCATATTTATAGCCGAATACTATTTTTAGACATTCAGATGGTTTACAATTTTTCCCTATTATACGTAAGATTGTGATGAACATCCTTATACATAAGTCTTTGGATCACATTTCTGATTATTTTCTTTAGGAGATACTTAAAAGCGAGATTAGTGTGACAAATGACATAAACATTTTTTTAGAAATTCCTACTGCCAGATTGTTTCCAGAAATGTTGTACCAATTTACAGTCCTGTCAGCAATGTGTTAGTGCAAAAGCACTGCGAAACAATCAAGTATTTTTCAATGTTTTTCAGATTAATCAGAGGAAATGGCATCTCATTATTTTGGTTCATATTTCTTTGATTAATGGTTCTATTGACCAATTCTTATGTTTGTTGACCATTTGGATTTCTTCTATGAATTGCTCGTTCATTTCCTTTGGTCATTTTTCAATCGGGAGATTAGGATCTCTTTATTGACTTGGTATAATTAAAGCTGTTTATTCTTTGTCATATTCATTGCAAATATTTTTGTCATTTTTTCATTTAACTTTTAATTTTTATTATAGAGGGTTTTTAAAATATAGTTTTGGGTTTTTGTCTTATGTAGTTAAATCTAACAACAGTTTTCTTCATGATATCTTATGGCTTTATGCTTATACATCTCTCCCCATCCCAAGATCAGTTCAATGTTCTACTGTATTTTCTTTTAGATTAGGAAGATGTATAAAATCACAGCATATAAGAGTTAGGAAAGCTGTCAGTGTCCTTTATTTTACAAATGAGAAAACTCACTCGTAGAAGGTGAAGTCACTCAAAAATCAGATCACATCGCCAGTAAGTGGCAAAACCAAGATTTTATTTTTGATGAAAGTATAATTAGCACACAATAAAATCCACAAACCTTAAGTATTCAATTTAAGTTTTGACAATTATATACACTCGTAATTACCACCCAAGATCCGGAATATTTCCACCACCATCAGCAACCACTCTGATATATTTCACTATAGACTATACTTGCCTATATTTGGACTTTTATAAAAATGGAATCACAGAGTAAGTACTTTTTAACGACTTCTTTCATTCACTCAGCATAAATTCTTTGAGATTCAGCCATGTTGTTGGGTCTATAAGTAGTTCATTCTTTTTTATTGCTGAGTAGTATTTCATTGTATGAAATACACTGTAATGTGTTTATCCATTCTCCTGTTTATGGGCATTTGAGCTGCTTCCAGTTTGGGGCTATTATGAAAAAGCCTGATATGAATATTCTTGTAGAAGTGTTTGTTTAAACATGAGATTTCATTCCACTTGGGAATGGAATTGCTGGCTCATTGGATAAGTGCATGTTTTCAAACTAGAGTTTGCAATCTGACTCTAAAAACCATGCCCTGAGCCATGAGACCACACTGTCCCTCACAGAGCCAAGCTTTAGGAGGTCAGGTTCAAATTCTAGCTCTTCCATTTCCTTCCAGTGGAAACTTGGGCAAGTAACCTCACCTCTCAGTGCCTTGTTTCTGCATCAGCACCAACTCCTTGGGGTATTGTGACGATTAAATGAATTTAAACAAATATAGCACTTAGAACGGGGCCTGGTACCTGGTAAGTTTTTATTATGATTATATAAGAGAATGTGTCTACATTTAGCCTGTCAGATACTGGACTCAGAAGATGATTCTCTTCAAACCAGCTGGGAAATGCCTCCCTGTGGCCATGCTGTTAACATTACTTACGGAAGAAGACTGTTGCATCCCACAAATTCAGCTGGACCTGCCACCTGGATGCCCTAGTGTCCAGCCGGGGAGCCTCAAGCATCCCTGCCCGCTCGGAGGTCCTCCTTCTCCAGTTCTTGGACTTGCCCTTGCTGGGGTCAGCATACACGGTTCTCCTGCTCCATGTCCAGCCCCAGCCAGTCTCTGATGGCTCACTGCTTTGAAATCCTCCTTGACATCTAAGCAGGATCCCATCCCTGGCTCGACCTCTCCTCATTGGGCACCAAATATAGTGCCCAAGACTCCATGAGCTGGGGCTAATTACTGACGTCCCACCCACCAGTCAGTGTGCAAGTAGATATTCAGGAGGAGCATGTTATCGGCCTGAGGTAGTGCTGTTGGGACTGAACTGAAGAATACCTTTCCAATCGTGATTCCTTCTAGAACATCATCTAATTCTGCCCTCCTTCCATGTCAGTCTTTCCCACTAGCCAGTGAGCTCCAGAAGGCAGGGTCTAAGACTACGTAGTGCATGATGGCATCCTGAGCGCCCAGCAGAGACCTGGCACACAGTTAGATAGGCACCCAGCAAGCACTGCGGATGGATAAGGGAGACATATTTACACACCAGTATTCAATGCCCCTCCTCTCTGCTGACCTGCTGAGGAGACTCCTGCCTTCCCCAATAGTTCAACTCTGAGCTTTTACTACAAAGATCAGAAAAGGGTTGAGAAGGAAAACAGGGCCCAGAGAGGCTTCTTAGATTTCTTTCGAAAATAGAAGCAAACTAATCATCCATCAGCAGGAGTATTTATAAATAAATTGTGGCTACACATATAATAGAGGATATGGTTTAAATACGCAGTCTAACGTGCACTAATCCATAGACTGTATCCAGGCACTTACCAACATGGATAGATCACACGAAGTTCAGTTTCTGAAATTTGGAGAGTGATATGTACACATATGTGATGCCATTCAAATAAAATTTCAAAAATGCAAAATTATGCTATTATTGTTATGATACGTGGTTCTGGATACATACTACGTAGAAACAGTCCACAATGTATGTAGATATACAATAGTATGAGAATGATACATCTAATTCACAATAGAGGTCACCTAATTTGGAGCCAAATTGATAGAGAAAGGCACTTTATTTGTAGAGAATAACTGAAGGTTTTGGATCCACAGGTGATTCGACTGGAGCCGCAGTGTAGGAGGGAGATCTTACAGGAGAAACGAGGACAGATTTATTCACTCAGGTTCGTACAGTGACCGTGTGTGTCAGGCACTGATACAGGCACAAGATACTTGAGGGGGGCCCTGCTGTGGCCTGCATTCTTCTTGCTTTCCAGGCCTGAGGCTGAAGAGCCGTTTCACAGCAGTCCTGATGACCGCTTTGAGGGCCTGGAGCTGCGGGGAGAGAAGGACAAGGAGGGACGGGAAGCGAGAGGTCACCCGGTGGAAGGCACAGCGTGGTTAAGTGCGCGAGGTCCTGGGAGAGGAGGAGAGGGAATGTGTCAAGTACGAAACTGGGGTTTTGCATCAGGGGGACCCGAAGGATGGGATGTTCCTGACAGAAACAGGGAACACAGGACGAGAAAGCATGGGCTCCTGCCCTAGGCCCAGCCCTGCAGCAGAGCTGAGTTCCACAAAGACGGGTGGCGCCTTCTCTGTCCCCAGGGGGCTCACAAATCAGTTGTGATGACCGTTCCTCCAGCAGTTCATTCAGTGAATACTTTGTGAAACCTGCACATCAGTAACCGTCATCCTGCCCAGCAACCTAGCAAGGACTTGACCTACAGCCCCGAAGGCTGTGGTTGAGGGGTCACACGGAGCAAGAGGCGCCCGGCTCCGGAAAGGAATGAGCGTGAGAGAGTTACGACGTGTGCTTGCCTCTCGCCCAGCTCAAGCACCTGCGCCTCTCTGCCTTAAACACTGTTAATCCCCGCGGTCCTGGTCCCTTGTTGGCTCAGCCCCTAGAAGCAACAGGCCAGAGCCATAATTTTCCAAACTCAAAACATCCACTCACGGGAGATAAATTTCTGGTTCTGGGAGGGCTCCCTGGAAAAGGCTGTTGGGAAGGCGTGGCCAAGGCAGCTGACTGCTCCAGCGGACAGAGCATCAGTGGCGAACAGAGAGTCTGTCACGAGTCAGAGACCTGGGGTTAAGTCTCAGCTCTGCCACTAACTAGCTGGGTGACCTTGTGCAACCACTTAACCTCTCTCGGCTTCAGTTTCTTCACTGGTATGAAGACACGCGTGGATCTCTTGGGACCACTCCAGCTATCACCATCGTCTTAGTTTGCTGGGGCTGCTGTCACAAAGGACCACAGATTGGGTAGCTCAGAAAAACGGAAATTTATTGTCTCACAGTTCTGGAGGCTGAAAGTCCATGATCAAGGTGTCAGCAGGATGAGTTCCTTCTGAGGGAGAATCTGTTCCAGGCCTCTCTCCTGGCTTCTGGAGGCTTCCTGGCAATCTTTGATGTTCCTTGGCTTGTAGACGCATCGTCCCAATCTCTGCCTTCGTGTTCACATGGTGTTCTCCCTGTGTGCATGTCTGTCTCTTCACAAGGTTTCTTTTTCTAGGACACCTGTCATATCGGATTAGGGGCCCACTCTACTCCAGTATGACCCCATCTTAACTAATTATACCAACAATGTCCCCATTTCCAAATAAGGTCACGTTCTGAGGTACTGTGTGTTAGGAATTCAACATGAATTTTTCAGGGATACAATTTGTCACATAACTACCATCCTGAATCCAATTCCTCCCTCCATGGGCCTCTAGGATGACCAAAACATTTAGCATTCAAATGGGAAATGTTGAAAATGCAAAGGGGCACTATTAACAATATGGCAGACAGCAGGTACAACTGGGAACTGACCCAGCAAACTGTGAAGCACGGTCCCCGAAGGGCCTGTAAGATCCAGCAGAGGCATCTGACACACGCTGAGAAGCAGGGCTCGGTGCTCTGTTTCTGGCTCCTACTGGGTCACTCTGTGACCAGGATGAAAACCGCATCCCCTCTCAGAAGGAAAACTGGGCAGAGTGGGGAGAGCGAGGAATGGAAGGAAACAGTGCCTGGGCAGTGCCAAGGGCTGGAGGGGCTGCTGCTGGGGATGTTTGCACCTGGAGATGAGTTGAGAAAAGTCATTTCAGCTTCAAGCAGTAACTCTTTAACTGAGATCCAAATACGGACTCAAGCCGGGGTCAGACCTGTAGGGTGTATGCGGAACCATGTGACGCATGGAACACACCCCTCAATCAGTGTTCAGTCTATCCTGGGCGACACTGATTCAGATGAATAGAGAGAGGGCATTTTGGTGCCATGTGAGGAGGTACCGGGCTCCTCCAAAAAGGGGGCACTGGAGTGCTCTACAGTAATTGGGAGATTTCGAGGAGTGTAAAGGTCCCTTGAGACCAGCAGAACAACAGCCAAAAAGTACAAGGGACAGTGACTAGAGAGCCTGAGTGAAAGTGGCTTCATAAAATGAGTTGGGGGGCCGGCCCCGTGGCCTAGTGGTTAAGTTCATGTGCTCCACTGTGGTGGCCCACGGTTTCGCTGGTTCAAATCCTGGGAGCAGACATGGCACCGCTCATCAGGCCGTGCTGAGGTGGCATCCCACATGCCACAACTAGAAGGACCCACAACTGAAATATACAACCATGTACTGGGGGGATTTGGGGAGAAAAAGCAATAAAAAAATGATAATGAAATAAAAATAAAAATGAGTTGGGGAGTGTCACCCCCTCCTCTAGCTTCTAAATTTGTGTAGAATTCGTATAATTCCTTCCTTAAATGTTTGCTAGAATTCTCCAGTGAAGCCACCTGGGCCTGGAGTATTCTTTGTGGGGAGATTTTAAATTATGAATTCAATTTCTATCATTGATGGGGGTCTATTCAGATTTTTACTTCTTCTTGAGTCAGTTTTGGTTATTGGTGATTTTTATTTCACTGTCCCTTTCATCTAGGGTGACAAATTTATTGGCATAAAGTTCTTAAAATAATATCCTCTTATTATTCTTTTAACACCTGTGAGATCTCTAATGCTGTCTTCTCTTCCATTCTAGATATTGGTAGTTTCTGTCTTATCTCTTTCTTTCTCAATCAGTCCAGCCAGAGGTATATCAATTTTATTGTTCTATTGAAAGAATCAGCTTGGGGTGCATTAATATTAAAATTTCATCTTTTATTCTTTCTTTTTCATCAATTTCTACTGTTTTCTTCGTTATTTCCTTCTTTCCACTTAATTTTGGGGCTAATTTTCTCCTCTTTTTCTGCATTCTGAAGGACAATTAGATCAAGGATTTTAGACATTTCTTTTTTCATATGAGCATTTAAAACTTTAAATTTTCCTCCAAGTGCTTCTTTAGTTACATCTCATAAATTTTGATATTTTGTGGCTTTATTTTCATTCTGTTCAAAATATTTTCCAATTTCCCTGTGGCTTCTCTAAAGTGCCTCTCTTGCAGATAGAGTATATCTGGGTCTGGCTTTTGTATCAGGTTTGACCATCTCTGCATTTTAACTGGAGTTCAGACTATTTACAGTTATTTTTAACATGGTGAGGTTTAAATCTACCATTTGGTCATTAATCTATGTGTTCCATCTGTTCTTTGTACCATTTTTTACCCTCTTTTCATGTCTTCTTTTTGGTTGACTGGATTATTTTTAGCACTGCATTTTATCTCTGCTATTGGATTCTTAGCCAGCCCTAGTGGGCCAGTGGTTAACATTTGGGGTGTCTCCCAGTCAGGGAACCACACCACCTGTCTGTTGGTTCACCCCTGGTGGACAGGTTTCAGTGGAGCTTCCAGACTAAGACAGACTAGGAAGAAGGACCTGGTCACCCACTTCTGAAAAACTGGCCATGAAAACCCTATGAATAGTAGCGGAGCATTGTCTGATATAGTGCCAGAAGGTGAGAGGATGGCACAAATAGACCAGGCAGGACTCCGCTCTGCTGTCCACTGGGTTGCTAGGAGTCAGAAACCACTGGAGGGCACTGCCAACAACAAACTGGCTTCTTAGTTCTACCTCTAATTATTTTAATGGTTGATCTACGGTTTACAACATGTGTCTTTATCACAATATTACATTCAGTTTTTGTTTATTAAAAAAAGTCTTTATTTCTCCTTTATTTTGGAAGGTATTTTCACTGGGTATAGAATTCCAGGTCGACAGCTTCCCCTCCCTCCAGTACTCCACTTTCTCCTGGCTTGCATAGTTTCTGACAAGAAGTCAAACTGAATTTTCCTCCTCTATAAGTAATATGTCTTTCCTTTGCTACTTTTTGTAGATTTTTGTTTTATCATGTGATCTCAGCAATGTGATTATGATATGCTTTCCTGTGCTTTTCTTTGCATGTTTTTTCTGCTTGAAGTTCTCTGAGCTTTTTGGATTTATATATTTCTAGTTTTCATAAATTTTGGAAATTTTTGACCATTATGTTTTCAAATATTTATTCTGTCCCCTTTTCTGGGGATCCAATTTCATGTGTGTTGCCCAATTGATATTTATCGTCCAACATGTCACTGAAACTCTGTTCATTTTTTTCAGCCACTTTTCTCTTTGTACTTCAGTTTAGATTGCTTCTATTGCTGTGTCTTCAAGTCCACTGATCCTTTCTTCTGCCATTTATAATATGCTGCACTCCCATCTAGTGAGTTTTTCCTTTCATATATTGTACTTTTCAATTCTAGAAGTTCTATTTGGTTCCTTTCTATGTCTTCCATCCTCCTCCTTGTCTTCATATTTTCTACTAGATATTTGAGCATATTGAGTACATTTATAACAGCTGTTTTATTTAAATAAGCTTTTCATTTTGGAACAATTTTAAATTTGCAGGAAAGTTGCAAAGATAGTACAAAGTTCCTACATACCCATCTGCCAGTTCCCTCTGATATTAACATCATACATAACTATGGCACATTTGTCAAAACTAAGAGATAACATTGGTACGTTCCTACAAACTAAACTCCAGACTTTACTTGGATTCACTAGTTTTTCCACTAATGCCCTTTTCTATTCCAGAATCCACTGTAGGGTACCACATTGCATTTAGTCATCATCGCTCCTTAGTTTCCTCTGGACTGTGACTACTTCTCAGTCTTTCCTTGTTTTCATGATCTTGACAGTTTTGAAGAGGAATGATCAAATATTTTGTAGAATGTTCCTCCACTAGCATTGCCCATGCTCAGACTGGGGTTATATGGGGTTTTCTTTCTGAGGAATACCACGGAGGTGAAGTGCCCTCTCACGATACTATATCAGGACGTCAACAATAAAAAAAATCACTGGTGATATGAACCTTGATTACTTGATTAAGGTAATATCTGCATGTCTCTCACTGTAAAAGTACTCTTTTTCTCATTCCATACTCTAGTCTTTGGAAGTGAGTTACTGAGTTCAGCCACATTCCTAGGGGTGGAGGTAGGGAACATTAAAGTACTTTTTTTGCCATTTCCATCATATCTGTTGCTGGGTTTGTTTCTTTTGAGTAACTTTTTTGGTCTTAGTTATGGGTTACTTTTTCTGCTTCTTTGCAAATCTAGTGATTTTGCGAATTTTACATGCTTGAATGCTGGGTTTTGTTACATTTCTTTAAAGAGTGTTAGTCATTATTCTGGCAGTCAGGTAAGTTATTTGCACATCAGTTTAATCTTTCGGGCTTTGATTAAACCTTTTTTCAGGCAGGTCTAGAGAAGCCTTTATTTACATTGGTTAAGTCCTACCATTAAAACGTGTCCCTTCTGGGGCCATTATGATATTGAACAAGGTTTCTCCACACTGTCTGGTAGAATTAAATGATCCCCCGTCGTGTGTGAGGTCTGGGAATACGTTGTCTAATAGCTCCTCGGTTCTAGTTCTTTCCGTGATTGTTCTTCTGGCAGTCTCTTGGACTGTCATCCTACTCAGCCAAAGATTCAAGGGAATCCCTATGCATATTTCTGGAGCTCTTTCCCTATGTAACTTTCCACCTCACCAATTCCAGCTACCTCAGCCTCCCCAAACCCCAGTCTCTGCCTCCTAAACTCAACAGGATGCTGGGTTCTGCTTGGGTTCCCTCTCCTCTTACCATGGTTCTGAAATTAACTCCCGGCAGACAGCCAGGGCAATTGTAGAGCTTGCCTCTTTCGTTTTCCTTCTCTCAGAAACCACAGTTCTGGACTGCTTGATACCCAGTGTCTGACAATAGCTATTTCATCTATTTCATCCAGGTTTCTGGCTGTTTATGGCAGGAGGACAATGACAGACCCTTTTACTACTCCTGGTGGGAAGCTCTGCTAAATTTCCATACTTTCTCTCTCTTCCCTCAGTTCCCTGACTGGGGGTGGTGGCCAATTACTAGAATTACAACTTCTACAACACCTTAGTAGTTTGGCTTTGCGTTTTCAGTTCTCCAATACTATTGGAGAATTGCATTGTTAATAATTGTTTATATTATATTCTCTCTATTAAGATGATGTGTTTTCTGTCTCCTGCCAAGACCAGTCACCTTCCTTCAGTTTAAAAGGATAAGACAAAGAGACGGAGGGAGAGGGTTAGTGAGAATGCATCTCTTGGAAGAGGATTGGTGGCTTGGTAAAAGTAGATATGAATGTACTCCCGCCCTCTCCGCATCTTAGGCTAAGGGGCCCTGGGACTGGAGCAGGGGTCAGTAGGAAAGTTCCCAGGGGAGCAAAAAAGGTGTTCCCTGGAGTTGGGAAGTCACAGGGTCAGGTGTCTGACTCTCAAGAGGAGACCTCTGAGGGAAGCGGGTGGGAGTTATTAGGAAAGGCAGCGTGAGGAGAGAGGCGCACTGGGAGTGGCTGTCCAGGGCCTGGCAGGGCCACAGCGCCAGGTTTTTCCTGTGGGCCTGACGTGGTGGTTGGGCTGAATCCAGCTACAGGGCTACCCTCACGAGAGCTCCCTCCAGGACCAGGTGAGCCTGACAGACAAGCGTGGGCTCTACCTCCAGAAGCAGGAGCTGAAGGCAGTTGCTGTGTCAGCTGGAAGATGAAAGAGCTTCATGAGGGGGGAGAGAGTTTCCAATAATTCATAAAAGTCCCAATGAGAGAAAGCCTAGCTTTGGGCATCAGCCAAATTAGAGGGCAACTAGTCCAGACTACTACACGCTAGCTAAGGACAAGAATTTCACCCATTTGGGGTGCCACTGCTCGCACCCCCCACTCCCCAACAATCAGGAGAACCAGCGGGGAAGGAGGCAGGACAAGCAGAAGGAAAAAACACCTCCGTTTCTCCACTGTAGGCTTCTGAGACTGTTGTGGGGGGCACGTTAACTTGAATAAAAACTTTAAAATGTTTTACATTAGTCTGGACTATTTGGTGTGTGAAAATAAGACTGCTCCTTAGTAGGTACAAGGGACTAGAAAGCTGTGGCGTCTACGTGAGTTCTTGGGATAGGAATCCAATTGACCAGGTGGGAAAGGCAATAGGTGGAAAAGAGAGTGTTATTTCATTATTTCAGCCCAAGTCCAGTTCATTCAGTGAACCAGTTACAAATATTAAACATGTGAAATAGTTTATGGGAAAAGAGATGGGGCTCCAGAGGGTCATAGACAGAGAGCAGGCTGCTGCTGGGCCTCACTTGAGTCCATGTTGGTGGCCTTGTCTGTAGGTCAGTGGCAGGACTCGAGTCCAGACCTGCCCCACTACCCACAGTGTCCACCCACAGGAGGTGGGCAGTGGCATATCAGCCCTGCTGCCGTGAACACCTTAGACCCACGGCCCTGCCCTCCACTGGGCCCCCGACACAGCTGTGCAGCCACGGCACGTGCTATCCGCGGTCCATGTGCAGAGAAGAAAGAAACTAGGCCTCAGACAATGGACTGCAGGGAACCGTGTGAGGCTCAAGCACCTGCTGCTGAGAGCAAACGGAGCCTCTCTCAGGAAGAACGGCAGGGGCAAGCTAAGGTGGCACCACTCAAACCACCTGCCATGAAAGCTGGTTGTGCTTTTCTTTCTAGTGGATCATAGAACTATATTTTGTAAAATATAATCAAAATGAATTCTCAGAAAAAAATGGAATAAAAACGAAGTGCACAAAGTACAAGCTCAAAATTTGTATTATTAGATTCAACCCAAAATTACTACAATAAACTGCAGTTTCTGCACTTGTTTCATCACATGTCATGTCAGTGGCTGACTGCCAGTGCACGGATCGTGCTGTGAGCGGGGCACTAGCCACTGCCCTTCCCAAGCAGCCCATCATGAAAACTTGAGGCGTTCAACAGACCCAGGCCGCGCCTTTCGTGCCTCCCTGCTGGTCTCTCCAGCCTCCTTGAAGCAACTTGTGATCAGGTCAGTCTCCTGAGCATCAGCCTTCAGCGGGTCCCCCAGCATCAGCTCTACGCACTGACTCTCTCTCTCTCTGTTTGTGCTATTCCCTCTGCCCAGGATGCCCTTCTCCTCACTTGGCATATCCAGTCACAGCCTTTCTCTGAGACCCAACCTCAGGGCCATCGACCCCACTGTTTGATCCTCCGGAATGTCACTGCTCTGCAGCCCCTCAGGGGAGTTCACCTGTTCTCTTACTGCACACTGCACTTCCCACCCAGGACTGCGCTTATTTATTCCATGTCTTACCTTCCCTGTGGGATTAAAAGATGCTTGGGGGTACGATTCATTTCTGCTTTATCTTTGCAGCCTTCATCACAGCTGGCACAGCGGCGACCCAATAAGGTCGGCTTGTATCAACAATTGAAAACAACAGAACCCTCTTCCTCGGTCTGGATGGAGCAGGCTGGGCAGAGGTAAAGAGCACTAAGGAAAATGGTTGGTTACTAGGTGGACCCTTCGGAAGGGCTCTGTGCCTCTCTAAGCTCTTCAGAACACGAGGCCAGCAGCTGTCACCCGTCTCAGTCAAGAGGACATTTCCTTTCATCTCTCTCAGGCCTCTCACCGCCCGGCCGGGAGTCAGAGCCCTGTTGTCCCAAGAGGGAGATGCAGACTTGACAGATGGAAGATAGGTTAGCGCTGTGTGCAGGGAAACCACTTTTGTTTGGAGCCCGTGTGTGTGGCAGGCGCAAGGCTCGATTACAGGGTGAGGAGCTATGGAAGGAATGTGCCGCCCAGCAGGAAAACAGTCATGGGTTGTTTTTGTTCCTGCATCTGAGGATGCAGCAGGACAATGGCAGCATGCAGGCGCAATGTACCACATTTCTTACCTACAGGGACCCAACCTGCGTCCCTCCTGCCCCTCAGAGAGGCTGCAACTCCTGCGGTTCCGCAGTGATGCCCTACCGCAAGTCAGGCTTGGCTATCCTCATGTCAAAGTCAGTGGGAACGAGGAGACCCAGACAGAGAAATGTCAGGAGCAAGGACAGCCGGACCTCCAGCTTTGCCTCTGTAAAGGAGGCCACCTGACCTTCTACTGGGACAGACTCCCTGAGAGCAGCCCAGCAGGCAAGAGGGTCCCTGAGCCGGCCCTGCTGCATCACACCTCAAAACAAGAGTCCCTGAGCCCAGGATTGTATCTGGCTCTGAAGGGGAGCCGAGGAGGAAAGACGGGGACGGAGCAAGGAAACAGGAGGACTGAGGATGGGGAATGGGAGGGCACAAAGGGAGAGAGATGATTTTTTTTTTGCCTCTGAATTTTTTTTATTGAAATATATTTGACATCTAACACTGTATAAATTTCACAGGTACAACATGTTGATTTGACGCCTTTATATTTTGTAAGATGATTGCTGTTGTAGCCATAATTAGCACCTCAGTCACGTCACATAATTGTAATTTCTTTTTAGTGGTTGGAATAATTAAGTTCTAGTCTCTTAGGAAGTTGGATGACCCTAGTACAATATCGTTGTCTGTATTCACTATACTGTGCGTTAGATCTCTGGAGCTCAGTCACTGCTTGTTGCAAGTTTGTGCCTTAAACGACATCTGTCCTGTCCGCCCTCAACACACACACACAGAGCAACGGTGGGCCCGGGGGGCAGTGTGCTAAGTGAGGTAGGCCACTCAGGGAAAGACGGAGACTGCGTGGTCTCACTTACATGCGGAATCTAAAAAAGTCAAACTCGTAAAATGAAATATGATTTTAAAAAAAAAGAATATAAAAGGGAAAATATAGAGAGTGAGCAGGAAAAAAATAAGGAAATCTTAAAAGCTAGGGAGAAGAGATGGCAAGTAAGAAGTCGTGTTCCTGGTGATGTTTTGGAGAGCCTTGTGGATGGAGCAAAAATGTTTCCTAGATGCAGTTCCCCTCCGAGGCGGGGCCCTTGGTCCAAGCTCCCTGCTTCACTCCAGCCCAAAGCAGACCACAAAGGAAGAGCCGTGAGTTCCTCAGTGAAGCCCAAACAAGTCCCTTCCTCTTCCTCCCAGGAAACCCACGTCCCGGGCTGAGTTCAGGGTTCCACCCCAGGCCAGCAGGGGAGCTTGGAAATGGCGTCATCCCGCAGAGAATGTTCGTTGACCTGGCTGGAAAAGTGTGTGTATGCATGCACATGAGAGCATGCGTGTGCAAGCGTGTGTGTATGTGTGCGCGTGTGCATGTGTGTGCTGGAGGAGGGATGAAGAGCTCACCTGCCAAGGTTGGAAAGTCTTGCCCCTGTGAGAGTCCTGATCACTTGATCGGGGTGTAGCCGTTTCCCCTTGTAATCCCCACCGTGGTGAGCAGAAGAGGTGGAAACAGAACTCTGTGAAGGTTTTTTTCCACTGGGGGGAACACGAAACTGCATAAATAATTCGGAAATAAACGTCTGCTGCACACACAGCTTCCAACTCACATATTCCTGGACTTTGGGAAATCTCTTTTGTCCCAGAAATGCCCAGGAAAGAAGTAACAACATTTTTTACAGTTATTTTTAATTGTAGGGAATACACATAGTATTACCACCTTAATCTTTTTTTTTTTTTTTTTTTTGCTGATGAAGATTCACTCTGAGCTAACATCTGTGCCAATTTTCCTCTATTTTGTATGTGGGTCGCTGCCATAGCTTGGCTGCTGATGAGTGGTGTAGGCCTGCACTTGTGAGCCAAACCTGGGCCACTGAAGCAGAGAGCACCAAACTTAACCGTTAGGTCACAGGGCCGGCCCCTTAATCATTTTTAAGTGTAAAGTTCAGTAGTGTTAAGTACATTTACATTGTTGTACGACCAGTCTCCAGTTCTCTTTTCATCTCATAAACTTGAAATTCTATACCCATTAAACAACTCTCCATTCTTCCTGCTCCCAGCACCTGGCAACCACCATTCTACTTTCTGTCTCTGTGAACTTGACTATTCTAGGTACCTCATATAAGTGGAGTCATAGAGTATTTGTCTTTTTGTGACTGGCTTATTTCACTTCATATAATGTCCTCAAGTTTCATCTACGTTGTTGTAGCGTGTGTCAGAATTTCCTTCCTTTTTAAGGCTGAATAATATTCCACTGTATATATATATATACCATGTTTTGTTTACCCACTCACCTACCTTTTGGCTTTTGTGAATAATGCTGTTATAAACATGGGTGTAAAAATATCTCTTTAAGACCTTGCCTCCAGTTCTTTTGGGTATATACCCAGAAGTGGAGTTGCCAGACCACATGGTGATTCTATTTTCAATTTTTGGAGGAACTACCATATGATATCTCATAGCGGCTGTTCTATCCCACTAGTGATGCACAAGGGTTCCAGTTTCTCCACATCCTCACCAACATTTGTTATTTTCTGTCATGATAGTAGCCATCCTAATGGATGTGAGCTGACATCTCACTGAGATTTTAGTTTGCATTTGCCTAATGATTAGTGATGTTGAACACTGGCCGTTTGGATATCTCCTTTGCAGAAATGTCAATTCAAGTCCTTTGCTCGTTTTTTAATCAGGTTGCTTATTTTTTTGTTTTTGAGTTATAGGAATTCTTTCTATATTCTGGATTCTAACCCATTACCATATATATGATTTGCCGATTCTCCCATTCCATGGGTTGTCTCTTCACTCTGTTGATTGTGTCCTTTGAGGCACACAAGTTTTTGATTTTGATGTAGTCCGATTGATCTATTTTTTTTCTTTTGTTGCCTGTAAGGAACAGAATTTTAAGCCAACTGCAATACTATGCACCTCCTCAAGATGCCATTAAGTGAGAGAATAAGCTAGAATATAATATGTGTGCCCCGTACCTCAGGGCGGCCCGACAGAGTAGGCCAGGTCGACCAGGTGAGGAGCTCAGCTTTCCTTTCTTTACTTCCTGTGTCAGAGTTTGTACACGAGATTATCAGAAATTCTTTCTTTGCAGACCTATGCTAAATTCAGGGTTTTGTTTTCGGCCTCTTCGTTTTGTTGTTGCTGGTTGCGTTTCGTTTTGATGCTGGTGGTGTTTTTTTCTTGCCTTCTGAGTACGCTTTTTCAAGTCCTCCAGCAAGGAATCACGAAGAATTAACTTCACATAAAAGATCCAAGGTGAACTGCTTATTCAGGAGAAAATGCACCAGGTTTTCTGGCCAGCTCAGATCTTCACTACTTGCACCAGAAGGGATCATCCTAAAAAGTCAATAAATGTCCCAAGGAGAGGGAGCCAAATGCAGACATTTATCCTTTCTGAAAGATAAGGAGTTGAAAGCATCTTATAAAAAAGCGCTCAGCATTCAGTGTCCTGGCTTTATGCTTTATGAGCTCTAATTCTGATCCAGTGTCAGTTGCTGGGTCCTCTGCCAAAGAAATACTGGAAAACCAGCTTTTCCCTGATTTCATTGGTATGTCAGCAGCTGATGGACACCGTCTGTGAAGCCAGACCGGGCTTTAACACATTCAAATCTACTGGCATGGATTCACCATTTTCCTCTCATAATGGAAATAACAAAGTTAGTTTAATTGAAAACACTTCAACCCAATAGTGCCAAGAGGAGGTGAGGAAGGGCTCCGAAGCAGGCACAGCAAAGCTGATGGAACACTGCCCTCCTCCTCACCCCTTAGGGTAACTTTCCTTTCTCCTGGGAGGCCTCACACAGGCCCTGATCTGCAACACTGTGAGGTCCCGTTGTCCCCACCCATCCCTCTTCTTTCCTAACCATCCAATACGAGTTACCTGAGTACAGACATGAGCAAGGCCCTATGCTGAGGGCAATGGCAGCAGAGGAGGGGCACGACAGCACCAGTATCACACACATGTAATACCAGAATAATGTATTATAATGTGTAATATATAGTATAACATATACTATACTATAGTCAGGTACCGCATAACAACATCTTGGTCGACGATGGATCCCGTATGTGACTGCAGTCACATACGATTAGTGCCAATATGGCCTAGGTGTGAAGTAGGCTATACCATCTAGGTTTGTATAAGTGCACTCTGATGTTCACATGAAGAAATCGCCTAACAACACATTTCTCAGAACGTGTCCTCGTCATTAAGTGGCGCATGACTGTGGTATTATACCTCACGGGGCCTACAAACAGGTTGAAGTGATTAAAAGATATTCCAGAAACAACAGTGATCAATATGGAATAGACTTGGCACCCACAGTTTAACATTCCATTGTACACAGAGTGTGGTGGGGCTCGCAGAAGGGGGGCCCTTGTCGGGGATCCCAGTGGCCTGGTATGGGACCTGCATTACACACACAGACACCAACACAAACACGAGCACAGACATCCCCACCCCAGCTCCCACACACTCTGACGCTGACACACCCCTACACAGACACGCATCCACACCCTGAAAAGACGTGCTCTTTGCGCACCACGCAGGGATACGTTTCTTAAAAGTTCCTCTCCTGAAAGTAATGAGAAATGGACAAAAGCCCCGGGCTTCCTAAAGAAGTTTGGTGGCCCGAGAAGGCACTCGTGGCCGAATTTACGGTAGCTCATTACCCTTTTGCCCCATTCCAGCAGGTTTCATGTACCCCCCATAAGAAAATGCACTAAGTTCCTTGAAGGGTTGGGTTTTTTGAAGGAGTAGAGAGGTGGTCACTGGAATTTCAGGCGAAGAAGAGAAGAGGCAAGCATAGGGGGTGTGTCCCAGAGTCCTGGGTGCTCTCCGTGGACGTGCATTTATTCCCGTAAACAGATGCTGGTCTTTTTTTATGTACTCTGGCTCGTTTTCAGCACAGGTCAAGTTCAAGTGCTCCATGCTGCCTGGACAGTGACAGGACCCTGAGGAAGTGCAGGTGGTTCTGATTAGGCCTAGACGCACATGGCTTGTCCAATAGACAGCCCAACCCATTCCAAAGGTCTACGTTCCCGTCCTCTGGGTCCAAGTTTCATTCCTGATGGAATGTAGCATCCCGGTTCAAAGGCAAAATCTTTGATTCCTTCTTCCCATCCACCCTGCTCACAAAAAGTCGTAAGGGAAAAAGGCTGGCTTGGAACAGAGGCCCTAGTGGTTTGTTTGGACATCACCCGGCCTTTGTAAATCAACATTTTAATGAGTTAAGAGCACATGAATCAGAAACACAAGGGTCACATTTCCTGGGAAATACGTGGGGCCGGGGTGCAAAATGCGCTCTGAATTTAGCTTAATCCAAAATCAGGAGGCAGGCCAAGCCCTGTCAAGTCTCCTTTGTCCCGATGTTTGGCCCAGCAACCATGAACCCCAGCTGGTCAGAACGGAGCCGGAGCTCACAGCCCTGAATTCTTGCGGCCACTCGTGACGGCCGCCAGCCCGCCCGCCTGCGGGGAGCCCACGCCCGGCTCCACACGCAGAGCAGCAGAAAGCAGCAAGCCCAGGGCCCCCTCGGCAGGCGTAGCACGAGGCAGGCGATAATGAGAACAATGAAAGGGCCTGACGTGGAAATTTCAGTCGGAAACAAGCAATTACACGAGAACAAACATTCCCAACGCCACTCACAATTATCCGAACACATTACAGTGATTATTAAAATGATAGCAACAAATTTAAACCCGGAGCCGTCTGCGCTTTGAAAAGACTCCTCCGGGGGTGTAGCGGTGACCGCCCTGGGCGCATGTGTGACTGTATGTGCGTGCGCACACACGTGTGTGTGCCTTTCGAAACACATGCATTTCATTTGACTTGATTTAAAGCTGGATCTCTTTTGCCTGCAGTTGAAACCACTTCTCCTGAACAAACATATTTCCATCTACCAGGAAACAGTGAGTCAGAGGAGAGGCGAGGATTTTCCCCGGACCTGCTGTAGGTTCAGTGTGAGGATTCCTGGAAAATGTTCAGACCTGGAGAGAACAGGCCCCCGGTGTACAGCTGTGCTCTGCAGCCGGGGCTAGAGGTAGCATCACAATAAGTAAGGTCTAGGACAGAAACATTTTGCTAGGAGTCAAACTGACTGGGACACACCAGCTGTCCTTCTTTTCATCAAGATTCACAGCACAGAGAAGCCAGTTCCTAGGGTTTGAAAGTTGAGTTCTTTCTCCTCCTCCCGCTCCACAGGGGCCTTTGGGGCCCCCAGGCCTGGCCCAGGTCAGGGCCTGACTTGCCATGCTGGAGGGGTGTACTGCTGCTAGAAGTCACCAAGCAACCTGCCAGGACGAGCAGCCAAATTTAGATCCCTCTTGGCCTCAGCTGCCAGCCTTGGGAGGGAGTGCTGACCCCGGAGGAATCCAGTTAACTCTGTGGAACTCACCCTCGCTGTCCCCAGGCCACAGTATGAAATAGGCACCTGGGTTTGGACATGTGACACCTTTATTCCTTCAGAGTATGGGCTTAATCTTCTAGGTAAAGAGGCAAAATTACCCGGACCTGCATCAACTCTCCAGAGAACTAGACGGCAACAATGGAAACTGGGGCCCTTAAACCAGCTCCCAGCCCCAATCCATTCCCAGATACAAATAGCAACCGTGGATGCTGGTATGAATTATTAATAAGTGCAACAGAGATGGGATCACGCACAAAGCTCTCGAGCAAGGTCTCCCCTTTTCCTTCTAATTCTCTTTTTTTGAAAGGAAATAGAATCTGCAGTTCTGGGTTTTGATTGCTTTAAGTCCTGACATGCAAGGAATCTCAGGATCCCAGGCCGGGATCCCACCTGGCTAGCCAGCGACCACGCTTCCCGAGCACACACGGTTCTAGGGCCCGGGACGCAGGCACTGCAAGCAAGGCAGAAGGTAAAAGCTTTTCCTTGGCGCTCACAACTGCCCACCGGGGAGCTTAGCTCAAATCTCCAGGACAGGACCATGAGAACTCGGAATCCTTTGCCCCAACCTCCATCCGCCAATTCTGGTGCTCAGGTGAGGGGACGGTCATCCTAATTAAAACCACGTGGTGGGGTTTCGGCTGTGGAAAATTGCTGGAGCCTCTCTCCTTCCTCGCACCTCCTCTCTCCTTAAACACACACATGCAACTTTCTCTCCCTTTATTTAAGCAAACAACTGAGAGACCATGATCAAGTGCAGCCCCTTCTTATCTAAATAGTCCCCAGATGTATAAAGACACAGGAGCTTTTTGCTTCTATTTGGAGCTTGTTCTGGGACCCATCTTCTCCAAACCTACAAAAAGCAGCCTTCGTCGGCCTTCACTCACAGAACTCCTAATGCCTGGTGCCCCAGTAAATCAGCCCTGCTCAGCAGGCTGTCCTCAATTTATCAGAGGTGGGATTTCCCCTCCCCAAACTTCAGTTTTTCCCCCTTTTCTTGGCCTCTCCCATAACCTGAGCTTGAAACTGCACAGATGTGAACAAATGGAACATGAAAAGTTCCAATTCTGTTGTCAGATTCTGATCTTACTTTAGCGGTCGAGGTGAGTACCGCCAGTTGGTTAATGCCAACGACCCCTGGTGGTCCCGGGCTGGGAGCTGGGGAAGGTCAGTGAAGGGCAGAGGCTGGATTGCTAATGGTTTGCTGAGGAAGAAAAAAAGAAAAGGGTCTCTGAGTTTCTGGAATAAGTGAAGTCTCAGGAAAGAGTCAACCCTCAGGGCCTGGGACCAAAGGGAAAATTAAGGAGTGTGTCGAGCGGATTACCCCCCAGCTTTAGGTTTCTAATCATGATTCTCCCACAGTTTGATTTTCTTTCCAACCAAGGTATGGCTAATATTTTGAGTCCCAAGGAGATAGGCTCTACACGGGGATCCCAGAGATGGCATTATGACAGCACAGAACAAGGACATTACTGAGCCCTGGCGGCCCTTTCCACTTCCCCTTAGAGCCTCGCTACTCAAAGTACACTCTGCAGACCAGCAGTGTCAGCCTCTCCCCTCACCCGGGAGCCCAGTGGAAATGCAGAGCTCCAGCCCCACCTCAGACCTGCCCACTCAGAATCTGCATTTTACCAAGGCCTCCAGGTAACTCCCATGCATATTACAGTTTGAGACACACTCCTTGGAGAGACAGATGTACCAAGGTATAAAGGAAAGAGTTAGGCTCATTCCCTCCCACGTGTATATAAATTACATCTTTTATTAACTAACACGTGGTAAGAATAACTCACAGAACTTCAGAAAGAGCTACAGCAATATGAACTGTGTAGGTAGCAGAAAGGGAGATACCAAAGTAACCTACTGCCTCTCCTCCCCAGGCCTCTGATGTTCTACTGGAGTGTTTTGCAAAGTAAGATCCAGTGGGCTGCTGGCATCTGGAACAGCTAGGCTGCTGCTTCAAAGTTCAGATTCTAGGGCCCCGTGGAAAATCTTCCAACCGAATTTCCAGGGCTGGAAGCCAGAAACTGCCATGTTAGCAAGCTTCCCTAGGTGATACATGCTAAAATTTAAGAATGACTCTCCCTGTTTCCTCTGAGACCTAAGGGATGATTGGTACAGATTTCTCTTCCTCAGGAGTGAAAGGGAATTGCTGGCACGCCTAGATCCATTGTGGGGAGATGGCCTTAGAAGTAAGACCAAGTGACTTGAATAACATTGTGGCCCTTGTCTCTTTCCACCTTGTGTAGGAGAGCATCTGTATAATTCCTTGAAGAGGTGTGGATGCTACAGAGCTTGAGGGCAAGGCTGCTGTTCTTGGAGCTGCCAGTATCACTTAGGCACAAGGCTCAAGCAGTCCTGATCCCTGGGATCCCAAACTCCAGGGTGACTCCAGCAGCACAAGCTGAGAGGCCTTTGGACACACTTCACCGTCTGATTTATTTTTAAAAATTTCAAAAGATCAAGGGGAAATTATGGGTCATGGTGGTGGGGCTTCAGTGGGGTGACAATGACATCCACCCCCAGCCTAAAAGAGATATCCCTTCCTCTTAACCACAGGGGAACTAAAAGGAACTGCCAATGTTTTCCCCGGCTGGGCGAGCACATCGCTAGTTCACCAGTCAGGTACTAGTATGGGAAAATCTCTTGATACTGGAGCAGGCTTTAATGGACTTTTTACAAGTCCTCATACCATGCCTGAAAAATGGTGTCTCTGTGCTTAGGTGTGGTTTGGGGTGTCTCGGGAATATTTGCTCATTTCTGGGTAAAACTGCCAGTTGTCTGAGGTTTGGAGGTGCCTTGTTAATCAGGGAATGACATCAACTGAAGTTGTCACTCTAATTGTTTACAGAATTAAAAGTCACACTGAAGAATTCCTTAGGCAAGAAGCATGTAGCCTAATATGAAACAGCTTGGTCCTGGCGCGTGCCAGACTCTGGGGCCAAAGGGAAGCTCAGAAGCGGTAATTCAGACATTGTTCCCACATGACTAGGACTTGGGAGCCCTGGGTTCCAGTTCCAGCAAGGCCATGGACCTGGGATTCCCAAACTCCTCAGGAAATCCTAGTCACGTCCCATCTTAGCTTCTCCACCTGTAAATGAAAGGGAAAATCTGGTCTCCTCTAAGGTCTCATGTGGGTCTAAGACTCCAGATACCAGAAAGTTTTCAAATTTTAGTTGGTAATTTTAACATTGAATTGGCCGGAGGGGAAAGAGCATCTGACACCAAAAACACGGACAAGAAAACATGGCAGATTGAAAAACACATTCTTGTAGAACAAGTATTTAACCTTCTCTCTGATCTGCAACGTACACAGCCAGGAGAACCACTTCTGGAAGTTATTCACGGCAGCAGATGTGAATGTGGGCTGGGGTGAGGGCAGCCTGCGGGGCCTCGCAGCTGCTCCTCCGGCCTCCCAGGGCCCAGTTACATTTGAAAGCTATTTTTAAACTGGGACCAGAAGACATCACTGAAAAAATACAAGATGGGGGGATGTGTGCAGTGGAAGAGAGTGAGGGAAGTATCATCGGGGAGAAAAAGTCACAACGCACATGGTCATTGAATAATTGAGTGATTTTAGTCAAGTGAATATTGATACATGGCAGGAAAAGCATGAAAATAAAATGAACACATACGGGAATGACTATTAACATAAGTGATAACATCAAAACATCTGGTAAAATGCAGTTAAAAAAACAACACAAACGAAATGGAATGTAAAACATTTTCACAGTATTCAAAGCTTTTGTAAAAGATTTAGACTCTAAAAGAGGAGTGCTACAAGAAGGAACTAGAGGCAAGGGCAATTTCGTCTGTGTCCACATATCTGCTGGTGGCAGGTCACAATGGCCAGTGCAGGTTCCACAGAGTTACCTAAGGTGCACTTCTAAACCACATCGTCTGGCCCCACCCCATCTGTGGCGCTCCCACAGAGCGACTGCTCAGGTGGTGTCGGAGGAGAAGGCAGAGTCTAGGTGCGGGCAGTGGGGTGTCTGTAATTTCCGGATCCAAAGGAAAACAGGAGCTCTCACTGGATTCTGCCTTAGGGAGACCTTGGTGCTAGTTCACCGCACCAAGAGCCAAGGGTTACACAGGATATTCCAAAAGTAAAGTGTTCTTAGAATTCTCACCTCACTTTCTATCTTCTAAGATAACGACTACTGCTCTTCAAAGATTTAGCCGAGTTCTGCCAATGACCTCACCGGATTCTACCCAGAATGATTATTCTAAATCTTTACAAATACGACCTTTGCACTAGCAATAATTACCAAATCACATACAGATCTCCGCTTTGGAAATCAAGGACAAAGCAATGAGTCTGCACATTGGTTTTGTGATATCCTTTGTTGAGAAAAACAAAGCTTTGTGATAAAAATGCAGCTTTGTGCCCTGAAACTGCTAGAGTGCAGGAGACGAAGCTGGTGTGTCTCAAGTCCACAGTGAAACTCCAGGTCCAGGGGCTCCGTGGTTGGGGTAAAGCTGCAGCTGCAATTCACATTTCCAACTGATTTTCAATCTTTCTGAAAACGTCACTTCCTGCCTGAGAATTCCCATTTAGAGAGTTGCTCAGCATGGCCGCCTCTCTGCCATGTCTTTCTGCGTAACTGCCAGTACCCCACATCAACCCCTCCCCTCAGGCCCCGGCCTGGGACAGAGGGCCCTGTGGCAGGGTGCACTCTGTCCAACGAGCAGATACACATGAGCACTGAGCTCTCGAGTTAATCGACCGAAACTAAGACCCAGATCCAGGCGCCCATGAAATCACTCTGAATTTCAGTTGACAATATGAAAGTGGAATATTTCTAATTAACTAATATACATACATTTTTTAAAAATCATCCAAAATTACAGGCAAATCACTGAAGATCCCCAACACTTTATGATTAAAGGGCAGAGAGAACCAAAAAACGTGTTAAAATGATGGGCTCACTAATTGTGAGAAGTTAATTGTATCAGGATAACCCTCAGGCAGGTAATGAAGCTGGCAGGCTGATTTTCAGACTGGAGTCTTAGGAAGTTAACAGAATCTTCCACTGTTTCCGCGTCAGGCTGGGGCCAGAGGTGACACTTTCCAGCTTCACTGTGGCATCCGGGCTGGGTATAAACACTCGCCCAGAGGGACAGTCACTAAAGTCCTCTAGATGTTACAGAGAATTAAGAATCCGGCTCGGGCAAGAAATTAACATTAATTTTTTAGAATTACTTCCTATACTACACATTGAACAGGGGAGCAAAGTTGCGTAAGTGAACAGGTTTATGTGCATGGCTCACTAACCACGAGGGCTTTGAGAAATACTCAGGGCACTGGGGAACTGCAGGCATGTTCTGCCTTTGGAACTCTCTCCTTGGATGGGGACACTTGTAGCTCAACTTTCCCTCTGCAGAAATGAAAAAAAGATTTTTTTTTTAAGTGCAGGAGAACAGGCAGGAAGGCTGCTCTGAGTTGCTTTGATCTAAAGGCAATGAAGTTAAAGGAATCCATTTCTTCACAGGAAAGAAAAGAAGGGGAAGCACTGTGAGTTTTGATTAGCATTGTGTTGGGTCCAGGGCAGCCCCGAACTCCTCAGCAACGAGGACCACACAGCTACGCCACCAGGCGTGTCCACCTCCCACCCAAAACGCCTAATGAGAGAACAGCTCTGCTAGAAGGCAGCCTTGCAGGCACCAGAGACCTTGGTCTTAGTTACACCTTTCAAACGCTCAGTGTAGACTTTCTCTAAAACCTTGAAAAGTAAGTGGGGTTTTTTGTTGTTGTTCTTTAAAAAAATATGTGAAATGAACAAACAGATGAAATTAGAATACTAAGCTTTTCACCCAATTACAATTCACCCTGACTAGCAATTTGCTGGACTGTTCTAAACTTTTTTCTTTTTTTCTTCTTTAACTATGTTTTCTGAAAACCACTAATGGTTGCCTCTTGGTCTGAAAGTCATCCTCTCTCTCATGCTGTGGGTTTGCTGCCCGCCGTGTTTCTTTCCCCTCACACAAAGGCAGGCGCGTGCCGCCCTGCCAATGCCTGGAGATTAGATCATGCATGGAGCTGATGTTAACTGCCACTTACAGGGCCCCCAAGACTGGCTGATTGTATCGAGAGACAGCCATGAGGAAGGCAGGGCAGCACGACCACCCCACTGTCCCTCTGACACTCTACTTGCACTTTGCTTCCCTGCACCCATGACTTTCCAGAACTGATCTTAGGTTGTAAGCATGGTGCGTGTGTTTCTGTCTAAAGGAGACAGAAAGAGAAATTACTCTGGAACTGAAAGCAACGTGTCTTACCCATAGTCAGAATTTTCTAGTTCCAAAGGCATAGATTAGCTGATCCACAAGCAATTCGTATTGACAAAGAAAGTTGCAGAATTTCATTTTTGCTGCTCTCACTTTCTGCCAATCCCCTTTGTTTGCCAGCAACATTTTCTTTTCTAGTGACTGTGTCTCTGGTCGAAATGGTTTTGCACCTCCTTTTACTGAGTAACATGCTGTTCCACACTGCAGATCTTAAGAGGCTTCCTAATCTAACCGGTTTTCTTTACCTGGGCGTGCGGCTTTAAATACTGGCTGGACTGGGGTCTGGAGTGCGGCTATGGGGGGGAAGGAGTGGGACAGTGCAAGAGGGAAGCCAACTGGATTACAAGGTCCCCTGGCAACAGGAAGAGCAGTGAGTGTGAACCACTGCAGTTCCAGGAGGTCTGCTCAGCCCCCACCCTCACCCCAACCCACGGCTCCCTCCCCAACCTGCCCGTGAGAATCACTTAAAGACTGACTGAAAAGTGGGACATTCATGATTTTTCATTTTCTTCATGAAGTTCTTGAATTCCTTGTTTTTCTTGTCCCACTTGTGGATTGCCGTCAGCAAGTACTGGCTCTTCACTTTGCGGCCCATGATGAGAAAATTGTGGCTGAGGTTGTCCAGCTGGTGGCAGGGGCAGTCGGCCCCATTCTTCAGGTACAGGACGAGCTTCTTCAGTTCCTTCTTCTTGATGGGCCCCAACTTCAGGGGCTTCTTCTTCTTGGGGACAATCTTTTTGTCACCATTTTCTTTTTTCACTTCTTTTATTTTCATCCTCAGTGCTAGAGATGGGGAGGGGAGGGCGGGGAAAGGAGAGAAGGGAGAGAGAAAGCATTTTAGAACACAGCTTTTCATCTAAAACAATAACCCACATTTATGGCTGAAGAGGAGGATGAAATGAAAGGCAAACAGCAAGTAAAAGAAGGAGGCAGCTTTATAGGTAAGAACCAAGGTCTCCATTAATCTTTATGTACTGATTCTACCCCCTAGTTTTGTGGTGTCTAATAGTTGCCATGGAGTGCCACGAGACTGTCAAATAAATTTTCAAAACCAAATTGTATTTCACTTTTTAAAAACTCAGTGACTCAGAACATCATACAATGCTTTAAGAGAAGGGGATCATAGGATCCAATATAATCTATATAATCGAATGCTATAGACCTCAGCACTAAAAGAAAAAACTTACCCTGAGGTTTTTTTTGTTTTAAGAAAAAGTTATTGATTTAGTTTTTTAACATCAAAAGGTCCTAAAATTCCTTGAAAGTTGGGCCCTGGAAATAAGAAAGGCAGAACCTATGTGTGCACACTCGGCAAGGGGAAGTTCAAGGGCGATGCAACTTGTCGTGCTTGTCAAACATCACTGTCCAACTTTCACACTGGAGAAATAGGGGTGCTGACCACGGGGCCTCTAGGGGGTTCTGACAGCAGGTACCGCTAGTGTTCCGTCAACCACTAATCAACCACCAATGGGCACCACTGATGTTCTAGCCACTGAGTAGACCCACACAGAACCAAACTCAACTCTGACTTCTTGACAGATCAGAGCAGTGAAGTCCCGACAGATAAACCCAGGTGCTGATCTCTCCTCATACCCGATATGGTACATGGGCTTCTGTTCTCAGCACAGCTCCCTGCAGAAAGGGAAAACCAGCCATCCACCAACTCTGCCTTCTCTTTTCTGTGTCTCTACAGACTGTGAGTTAATATTATTTTTTAACACATAGACCACATATTTTAATGATGGCTACGACAAAGTCTACTGATGAAGATAAATTAGTGCGGAGGCATTCTACATGCTGTAAACCCACTAAACAAATGGTGTCACTGTTACAATCAACTTCCCTCTAAGATGGGCCATCCCCAGATATTTCCAAAGGAGGTGGAAATCATTTTCTAGACGCTAGTCGCCAAATAATTTGTACATCCTCTGAATTCAAAATTACCAAGCCCCAAAGCTTCCACCCACACTCTCTGAAAAAAGGCTTGAATCTGAACTAAATAACAGTAACTAAGAATCATGAAAGCACAGGGCATGCCAGGAAGCGTGCTGAGTCTTCTCCATGTGTTTCCTCAGTTAAACCTGACAACTCTGTGAAGAAGGAACGGTTCTTTTCCCCATTTAACAGATGAGAAAGCTGAGGCATAAGGGGTTAAGTTTACTCGCCCAAAGGGGCTAATCCTAAAGTCAACCCAAGTCTGAACACGCACTTTTAATCACCATGCTGTCCGTGCTGACTCTGCAGCTGCAAAATTCTTTATAATGAACCCAAAATTTAGAGTACTGACTCAACGGACCAAGAAAATAGGGAGGAGGAGCTCAGACTCGCTTCCTCGTTTCACCTACATTTCAAAAAGACTTTACTTATGAAACGGGAGAAGAGGTCCTTCTGGTTGAAAGAGACGACTCTGGCAAAGGAAAAATTGCATTTGAGAAGGCTCTATTATTTAATATTTAGTTGATTAGAAGACACACCCTTGGCCAACCAACCCAAGAATAAGGAGGAGGGGAAAAAATTCCTAGGAACAAATCTTTAATGAATGCGTCAAAGTCAGTAAATTAAACACACCCCCACTGCTTTCTTTTTCTTACAAAAAGAGTTCCAGATCTTGCAGCCAACTTAACCCCATCTAATACCCTAGGCCTGGTACACCTTAGGAAATGCCTCACTCCCAAGGGTGGCAGAAGGTTCAGGAACTGGGCACCAAGCATCAGAATGCTCTTGCTGAGGATTGACACTGACCTCTCAGGCTGGTCCAGGCTTCCCAGCACCCATGGGAGTGGGGTGAGCACAGCTTCTCAAGGAGTTCCTCTCTAACTCTCCCCCGACCCTGAACCAGCCATTGCTCAGCACTTCTGACTATGCTTGACCCCCACCCCCACTGCAGACAGAGCACAGTGGGATCAGCAGGTGGGAGCGCAGCAGTGAATAGAAAGCAGCGGAAACCACCCCTCCAGGACCTCAGCCCAGACATGCCCAGACAGGCCCACACCTGCTTCAGCTTTCCTTGTTGGCTTACAACCTTGCACCTGGGGTTCACTTGAGAAAAGACTTCAGCTGTCCTAGTCTGCGGCTTGCTGAATGAGAAAGTTCTCAGTGAGGTTGAGTGGGGCACCTGCAAGAGGAGACTCCCCGCCCAGGCTGAGACAAACTCAAGTCTCCATCTCTCCTTTCCTTCTGCAAAACGGGGCAAATGGATTGCCGGAAAGCACTCATCAAAGAAAGGCAACCAAGAGCATTGGGGAGAGGCAAGGCAGGAAGGACAATTTTGCTCCTTTCACAAGACCCTCCAAGAAGTGGCCCCACAGGGTAAGATGAGTCCCAAGCTACCTCCCAAAGTCTAAGGCTGGGAACCAAGTGTAGCTATGGGAGCGATCAGTAACATCACAGGAGAGACAAATGCACGCCCAAGCTGACAATGCAAGCACACTCTTTTCTGCAGAGAAGGGAGCCATCATTTTCTGAGTCCCCACCACGCACCAGGCACTGTCTATGAGCACAGGATAGGAGCTCTGCGATGGCTCCTGATTTTACGCTCGCAGCAATCACGTTAAGAAGGATCGTTACTATTTATTACAATCAAGGAGAAGGTCTCAGGTTAAGCAATGACAACGTGAGGCCAGTTTGTAAGAGAGAGAATCAGGATTGGAACCCACATCTAACCCCAGAGACCACGCACGCTCTTTCCTACTCTACCATGACTGGGTTTAAAATGATATTGCTTCAATGGAAACTATTTCACTCTTTTGATTGTGTTGCTTTTAATCACAAGTCAAATCAAAAATTAATGTTCCTTTGCCATGACCGTGTAAAGGAATTTAGTTTACATAGGTGGGGGGACATCGAGGGGAGAGGGAAAATCCAATGATGGAAATATGTTATGCATTAGACTCTTTATTTCTTGCCATTTGGCTCCCTTTCTTTTCTGAGGTGGGGAGAGTAGGGAAGGAGGAGGCACATATGGCCAGAAATTACTAACATCCCTCCATCTTTCGAGGGTTTATTTTAGGGGTGCAGATTACCAACAATGTTTGGATAGACGATTAGCCGGCCGAGGTTGATTTCCCCGTGCCTGTGGAAATGTGTGCAACCTCCCACCACGCCACATCCAGGGGCTGCTGGGACGGGGGTGGGTGTCGCAGGAGTAGCCTGGGACTGATCACCACTTCCTCTCCCCCACCCAGCCCCCACCATGCGGACACTGCCCGGACCCCAGGGATTTCGCCCAGGGACTGTGTTCACAGTTTGCAGTGCAAATGGTGGTGGTGAACAGGGAGGAGAAGCCTCAGGAGGCGGCAGCTGGGGCGACAGCGGGTGCGCTGGATGGAGTACTGGGTCCTGCGTTCTCACTGTGTGACCACAAAATCTGGTTCCGAGGTCCCCAGGTCTCAGTTTTCTGTCTGTAAAGTGTCGAGTGCAGTCTGCCTGCCGTCCTGGCAGTACTACTGTCCAGTGGGCCCATGCTGGGCAATACTGGGAGCAGCCAAGCTCTTCTCCAGCACTAGCTCCACTCTGTGTTCCTTCTCTTCCCTCATCCCCCGACCTTCTCACCCTGGGAGATGAGGCTACACCGAGCTTGCGCCCCTGATCTCAGCTACCAGGAACAGGGACCCTGAACTAAAACAAAACAAAACAGAAACAAAACACTTCTGGGGTTTTTTTACCAACACTTAACATCCTCCCAGGGTAGAACATTATGCCCACCTCTCACCTTGCTGGTCACTGCCGGCAAGAATGTAGAGATGCAGAAACTGAAAACCCAAAACTTAAGGCTGCCATTAGGGGCTGTCTGCATCTGTCTCAACAACCTTACAATCAATAACCCCTTATGTCCAGGTAGACCCTTAAAGCTCCATTCCACATTCAGTCACCTGAACCATAATCTTTGCTCAGAAATTACAGTCCCTTGGTGGCCTCCCCAGGAGGCTTGGCCATATTTCTGAGGCTGAAATGAGAACGGGAAACACGTTACACTCATCCCAAAACCACCCTCTCTTCAAAACCATCTCCTCCTGACCGTCTTCCAATTACCTGGACAGGTGCTTGGATGTGAGGCAATCATCAGCCAAGGACCAGTCATTTATACAACCAATAATGTGGAGGGGCTGCGGGAATGCAAGGAGGATCTGACGGGGAAGGTGGAGGGGGGCTAAGGTGGTAATCAGATTGTGAGTCACCTGACTACAGGTCATAGTTACAGTGAAGAGTCAAGTACAGAGAAAAGAAGAGAATGAGGGACCCCAGAGAGCACCTTCCTCAGGAGGGGGAGAAGACTTACCATAAAAGTCATCAGAGGCACAGATGGAAAACCAGCCGGCCAGGTGTCTCAGGGAGCACAGGCGGGAGGCATTTCAAATGGAGGAAATGCTCCTCAGCCCCCAAGGCTGCAGAGTTTAAGAATGAGTGTGAGACTAGATCACTGGACTTGGCGATTCGGGGGCCACTGATGACCTGTGGGAGGCCAGGATCCCAAAGGGCGAGTGGGATGGGAAGGGAAAAGACAAGGTATGCCCAAGTTTCTGGAATGCTTGTGAAGAGTTACCAATGGCCACTTCTAGTCAAACATATTTGACTGAGCACAGACAATCACTTCTACTCCTTTCTGAAGTCAGTTTAAAATTATAGGAAAAAAAAGAAGTTATAAACACATGCAAGAAAACAAGAACATACCAACATTTAGCGCAAGAGAAAGCAAATGGACTGTGGAACCTGGCTCCACAGGGAGAAGAAAAGCTGAAACCTGGCTGCTGGCAGATAGGGATACCAGGAAGAAACGGGCTGACCCACACTGCAGGACTCAGAAGTGCTCACGAATTGGGGCCAGTGGGCACTTCTGAACTCCACTACAGAGACTGTATTAAACAGAGGAATTGGTAAAAAATCTGTATAAGAACACTCAGATCCACTATGCTGGGCCATAAAGCCAGGTGACTGGGCCTCAGCACCTCCAGCAGCAGCCAAGAGGTTTATTCTATACAGAAGATTTGAACCTTCGCTGGGCTTCACTACAGCAGTCTACCTAGCAAACAGTGAGACCCTCAGGCCTTAGGACACTACATTTACATCCCCCACTGAAGGGACTGAAGAGTTTCTAGCTAAAGAAACTAGGAGCCCCAAAGCGAAGACCTACAGCTCCCCCCAACAAAACTCTAAAATGAGGCCCAACAAATCACAGGCCACGCAAATACACAAAGAGCTTCCAGTGTAAGGCTTCACTCTTAAATTCAAATGGCCAGCCAAGGATCAGCAGGCATTTCAGGAAATTCTCTAAATGTGAAAACAGAGACCAAAACATACAAAACAAACAGATAAAAAGAATTCAGAGATAACAGAGACAAGGTAAGGAACATAAAAACCTTTTCACAAAGATAATATTAGCTAAGATACTGCATTCATAAAACCAGAACAGAAAGCTATTAAAAGGAATGTTCAGAGAACAGAAAGAGTATTTGGGAATTTAAAATGTAAAAGCAGAAGTAAAGAATGCAATACAAATGCTTTAAGATAAGGTGGGAAACTTTTCTGGAAAGCTGAACAAAATGATAAAAAAATGGGAAATAGGAGGAAGAAAGATAAGATATAGAATCAACCCAGGAGTTTCAACATCTGAGCAAGAGAGAACCAAGTAAAAGAAGGAGAAAATACCAAAGAAATAATACACGAAAATTTTCCAGAAATCAAGGCGATGAGTTCACAGATTAAATGGTGCCCAGTTCAATGAGTCAAGGATAAAGGGATAAAGAGAACTTTTAAAATCCTCTAGAGAAAAAGGAAGCATACATCTAGAAAAAGCATCAGGCATCAGAATGGCACTGGACTCATCGACAGCAACACTAGAAGCTGGAAGATAATGGACCAGTGCCTTTAAAATCACCAGATTCCACACTGGGCCAAACCATCAGTGTGTGAGAGTAGAATAAAGACATCTTCAGACGTTCAAAGGTTAAAAAAGTTATCTTCCATATATCTTTTCTTTTTTTTATTTTATTGAGGTCATGTTGGTTTAAAACATGGTATAAATTTCAGGTGTACATCATGATATTTCAGCTTTTGTATAGACTACCTTGTGTTCAACACCAAAAGTGTAGTTTCCATGCATCACTGTACAAATGTGCCCCTTTACGCCTTCTGCTCTCCCCCTGCCCCCTTCCCCTCTGGTAACCACCAATGTGTTCTCCGTATCCATGTGTTTATTATTTGTTTGTTTATCTTCCACATATAAGTGAAATCACACAGTATTCGACTTTCTCCATCTGACTTATTTCACTTAGCATAATACCCTCAAGGTCCATCCATGTTGTCACAAATGGCACGATTTCGTCTTTTTTATGGCTAAGGAGCATTCCATTGTGTAGATATACCACATCTTCCCATGTATCTTTTCTTAGAAAACTACTCCATGATGTGCTCTACAAAAATGCAGAACAAGACACAGGAAACCAAACATCTAACACAAGATAAAAGCAATGGAAATCTTAAAACAGTTTTTCCAGAACAACTGTAAAGCTCAACTGGTCCAGACTGAACTGGGAGAAAGAAGGCTTAGCAGACTACCTGATGCATGCCTGCAGTAAAGTTTGGGGCTGAATTCATAAAATAAAAATATAAGGAACTGGGAAAATAACACGAGGCAATTACTATCTCAAGGGAAAACAAAAAGGTGTACAATAAAGGAAATATAAATGTAGTACACTACATGGCTCAGCTGCAAACAATATTTACATAATTATAATAAACATCGAGTATTAATTTAACCAAAAGTGCAATATAACCATATTGGAAAAAATGGGGAGAAATGAGGATATACTATCAGACAGATAAATCCTTATCTTCAATAACAGAAAATCAATAAATAATGTCTAAACATTAAAATTAAGAATTTAATCAAAAATTAAAATTAATGTCTAAAAATTCAAATTAAGAAATAATGTCTAGGGGCCAGCCCAGTGGTGCAGCGGTGAAGTTCACATGCTCCGCTTCAGTGGCCCAGGGTTCACAGGTTCGGAACCCCAGGCATGGAGCTACGCACCACTTATCAAGCCATGCTGTCGCAGGCGTCCCACATACAAAGTAGAGGAAGATGTTAGCTCAGGACCAATCTTCCTCAGCAAAAAGAGGAGGGTTGGCAGTGGATGTTAGCTCAGGGCTAATCTTCCTCCAAAAAAAAAGTCTAAAAATTGAAATTAAAATTAAGAAATAAGAGTAAGACAGATAAATCTTTATTTTTAATAATCAATAAGTAATGTCTAAAAATTAAAATTAAGTACGTAATTTATTTACTCCATTTTGCTAAATATCACAAGAAATAACTAAAGTAGTTAAAAATTATTACTTCTGGGTTGTAGGAACTAGCAGTGGGAAGGCATGGGGCAGAGGACTGCAGGTTTTTTTTGTTAAAAGCCTTTCATACTATTTGAATTTTTTTAACTGCATTTGTTTTGAAGCAAAAAACAAATTTTAAAAAAGCTTATAGTCTAGTAAAGAACTTATATGCATATAAAACATAAATGAATAACAAAATATGAGATCTTAGGAGAAAGTCAAAGATTGCGTTTCCAGGTCCTGCACTCTCCACGCCACAGGGGCAGCCTGGCGTGTTAGGGCTTCTTAAAGCTTTTGTCTGAGTAAGAATTCTGCTTCTTCAACCGTTTATTGGGGAGTAAACCTAGTTATCGAACAGTAAACCCAGTTCAACTGATGCTCAGAAGTAACTTCCCAAGGTCACACAGCCGGGGGTTTCCACGCTGTGCCGAGAACCCGCTGCCCTGCATCTCCACCCAGAGCTCCTTGCCTTATTCCACAGTCCCTCCGAGCAGGGAGCAGGAAAAGGGGAGGGGGTGAACGGGGGTGGGGGTCCTGGCAGACTCTGGGGACGATAAGGCAAGCACCTGGATACACCTTCTCCAATAGGCGCTAAAGACAGATCACCCTGGGACAGACCACACACCCCGATTCCTGGTGGCTCACTTTTTCCCCAAATTACTTCCTCTTGCAGAGAGGGCTGAAGTTCCCAAGTGGGTAATTTGAGGAGCAGGGAGGAAAGATTGGCAAATTATTTACAAGGTGGCAGGTTACCAGCCCTTGGATCAGGATGGGTCCACAGATGGGCACGCAGTGCGTCAGCCCTCTGGGCTCAGCGTACCCCCTCCTCCCACACAGAGCCTCCAGATGAAAACGCCTCTCCAGATAGCAAGACCTCACTAAGCAGTCAGGACAGAGGACCTGCTGTTCTCCTTCCCGGCCCCACGTTTGTGAAGCTCTCTGCGGGGGGGCGCCCGCGAGGCAAGAGCGCCATCCCCAAATCCAACTGTGCAAATGAGATTTGGTAGGAGCGCTGGGTGAGGGTTTGGCTGTGAGAAAGTACAGCCTCCTTCCAGCACTCAGCAGAGGGTCTGGGCACCATGGCAAGCTGGCTTTGAGGCATTAGGGCCCCAATGAGTCCGACGACAAAGGCCCTTCAATGGCAGCTTAACAGACCTCTCTGTTCCCAGCAGGAGCCAGTGTTTGGCATCATTAATTCGTTCAACAAAGAAAGGAGCTTGCACTTGGTCACAATAACTCAGACTCTCTCCCCTGACCACAAACCACACTCCGCATACTTACATGCATTTACTGACTATGGGACATACGTTAAAAAAAAAAAAAAGGCAAAACCAAAACGAAAACCAAAAAAAAAAAAGATTGAAAGCAGCTTTCTTTTTTTTCTCATTTACAAAAAACAGCAGATGTAGAAAATGCTCCTAAGGGAATTATTCGGGGCAAATTATTTAATTGAAGTTGTCTTGTTTTCTGGATCCCAGATCTCCTGGGGAGGTTGGGTGGCGGTCAGGCAGGAGAGTAGAGTTTGCGACTTCACAGGCCCCTCCCCAACACACTCATGGGCCCTCACACACAGCACAGCAGCACCGATGTCAGCCATCCAGAATCCTGCTGCCTAATTGCTTGATTTCATGGATCGTGTTAAATCCTTAGATTTAGGCTAATGGTGCAAAATGAAAACCCCACTTTGAGAGTGAGGAGCTGCCTGGTGTGGTTTTATTTTGGAAGATGTGTGCACTGGCGGCCCTGGCAGCACGGGCGTGCGCTCGGATTGGGACAAAGAAGAGCTCTGGCCTCTCTTCCCAATAGGCACAAATCCCGCCTCCCGCCTCCCTGAGCAGGAAGCAGAGAATAGGAGAATCGCTTAAATAAAGTCAATCATTAGGATTGATTGAAACTTGGCTCCAAGCCCTGGCAAACTTGCCAAGGCAAACAGTTTTTCTTGCTGCGGGGTCTCTGGTTTCCTTTCCTCTCCATTCCACCTCCCAGTGTTTGCCCAAATGCCACGCTGGAGTGTGGAATGGTCTCTTGGAAGGAAAAAGATGGGGAGCAGGTTTCAGAACCAAGGAACTGGAAAAGCCATGAACTAGCCCTAGCTCTGAGAGATGCTTAAGAGAGGGGTCTTCAAACTTTAAGGTCATCCAAGTCACCTGGAGGACTTGCTAAACCCGCAGATTGCTGAGCCACACCCAGAGTTCCTGATTCAGCAGCAAGGGGATGAGGCGCAAGAATTTGCATTTCTAACAAGCTCCCAAGTGACGCTGATGCTGCTGATCTGGGGACCACACTTGCAAACCACTGGTTCAAAGGGCCTGAGGGTGGGGATGGGGTGGGCTTTTTGATCTGTCACGATGGTTATTCACAGCGGTGCGTTTTGAGGATTCTTTCCTGGATCCCTTTCTAAACGTCCCAGGAGCCCAAGGCAGCCCTCCAAACCCCCTGAAGCTCAGGCTGAAGGCAGCACGACAAACATGGGCATGGCCAAGACCCGGCTGACCTTGGGCAAGCTGGTCTAGCGCCATTTTAAGAATCGCCGAGGTCTCTGGGGCCCATCCCTCTGAGGTGGATTCTTGCAAAATCAAGAAAACAAAGCAAGAGGCGGCACATTTCAGAGGAAAGGACTCTCCAGAAGGAATTTCTGCCTCTTCCACCTCAGTCAGGACTGTCCCTTGTTGTGGGTATTCTTTTTATCCAGTTTTCAGTTTTCTCTCCAGGATAATTTTTCCAAGAATAGTTGTAACCTGGTTATGTTTGTGGGAGGAGGTGAGTTCAGAGTCTGCCTATGCCGCCATCTTGACGAGATCTCCCTCAGAGCAAAGGACTCTAAGTCCAGAGTCAGCAGACTCCAGCTGCTGGTTCAGACTCCATGACTAACTCTTCACACAAACTTGGGTAAATCGCTTTACTTCTCTGGTCTCCGTGTAGCCATTTGAACCAGTTATAATCTCAATTTCCATTCCAGCACTGGCAATCTTTCTAAATCTTATTTTCTTTCTCTGTCTTAAAATCCAATATAGAAATTCTAACCATCCAAGGGAAAGCATCCCCTATCTCAGATGGTAGGTGCTGCCCTCGCCCGCTCACACCACCCAGGGACGTTGCTTACACTGTCCAGAGTCCAGGCCTACAGCAAACACAATGGCATGAGAGTCTGGTCCTGGTCGTGAACTTGTCTAAACTCAAAGACAGCCCAGAAAAGCATCCGACAACACTCCAAGCCTGGCGGCCGGCAGTCTTCATACTTTCCCATCTGACAGACAGGAGAAGAGGCCTACAGGGAGCCCTGGGCCCTTGGCTGGGATATCCCGGAAGAAACTCTGAGTCCAGTGCCTCTGAGCGCTAGGGCAGGCACACCTCAGCAATCATTCCTTTACTGTTTTCTCAGTCGATCCCTCTGAAAGCAGAGTGCACTCCAGGCAAAACTTATGCTTTCCCTACCCAACATTTCCGGCCACGCTACAGACCATCTTCTCCCCGAAGCCTCTGCAGCCCAGTCCAGCCCTGACCTTCACGGCCCTCCCTGTCGGAACCTTCATGCAGCGGAGCATGATAACCACCCAGGAGTGTGCCCTGTCTGCCTCCGCCCCCAACACAGCAAGCTCTCGCGTGGGCCTGCACTTGCGTTTTCATCTGTGTTCAGCGACTAGGGCAGAGCCGAACACATACACCACAGAGCTCACGCTGACATCTGTTAGATACACAAATGCCCAAGGGCATGTAAACAGCACAGTCACTGCCCTGACGTTCACAGCCTCACTAGTGAGAATGGGATTATTTGCACAAACCTCTGCTTTAGCACCAACAGCAACACACTGCTGACAGTGACTGAGCACTGCCCAGGCCGGGCACTGGTCCAGGCGCTTTCACACAGAGTAACTCACTGAATCCTCCCACAGGGGCTGGCCCCGTGGCCGAGTGGTTAAGTTCGCGCGTTCTGCTGCAGGCGGCCCAGTGTTTCGTTGGTTCGAATCCTGGGCACGGACATGGCACTGCTCATCAAACCATGCTGAGGCAGTGTCCCACATGCCACAACTAGAAGGACCCACAACGAAGAATATACAACTATGTACCGGGGGGCTTTGGGGAGAAAAAGGAAAAAAATAAAATCTTAAAAAAAAAAAAAATCCTCCCAGAACCCTATGGAGCAGGTATGCTCATGACAACCAGTTTGCAGATGAGGAAACTGAGGCAGAGAGGTTCAAGTAATTTGCCGAGGCCCCACACCTGGTCAATGGCAGAGCTACAATTTGATCCCAGGAAGTCTTGCCCACAAAATGTAAATAATATAGGAAGAAAAAGCAACTCTGCTCGGAGGGGTCAAAGGCAGGGCCGCCATCTTTCAACGCCATGCACCCAGCTGGTGCTCAGTAAAAGTCCAGGGGAACAGAGCCTGAGCAGGTGACCACTGCAGTCTCACTGTTTCTTTTCTTTAATATGCAGAGAACGTTCTCCAACAAATTCACCCCAGAGACTGTCCCTAAGAAGTACTTACAGAGAAATGCCTTTGAAACCCTCGGATGGTACCAATAATTAAGGTGATGTTAATTTCCTATGTTGAAATAGTATGCAAAAATCACTGCTTTTAACAGGCCTGGGATGAGGAAAACTGCCAAGTAATTTTAGTAATGGAAAATGTCTACAATATAAAGTTAATTGGAAAGAAATCAGTATGCTAAATGGTGGGTATGAGTGGCACAGAGGAGAGAAATATACCAAAATACACCAAAATTTTAGAAGTAGCTGTCTCTGGGTGGTGAGAGTATGGCTTATGTCTAATCTCTTTATTATGATTTTCACCATTTTCCAAGTTTTATGCAATAAATATGTATTTTATAATCAGGAAAAAAAAAAAGTTCTCCAAAAGAGAAGGAAGTCATTTCAGGAAAAGATTTGGGCTAATGAGATGTTTAAAACCTACAGTTCACATCTCTTCCTGCCCACCAACAGGAGTTCAGAAGCTAACTCTGTTCCTTTTAAGAGGTTCTGCTCCTCGGGAGGAGAAGCAGGGCTTCACAGAAATCCCAGGAGACACCAAATTAAACACTGATGAATCCTGTGTGTATTCGCCCAGGACTTCCCACCCCAAACAGTCAGATTCCTTGCTAGTCCATCAAGTTTCCTGGGGCGGTCACCACAAAGCAGCCCTGGCCACGCGGTCGGAGAGAGAGGAAGCACAGGCCAACCACACAACTGAGCTCCCAAACCAGGACACTTCTGAGACAGAAAGAAGGCTAGTAACTACTATGCCAGGGCAACAGGAATCAACTGGGACCCTCCTGGGCAACACGTGGCCACCTGACTAGAAACTGGCCCGTGTGTAAAGAACGATGGGTGTATGTTTTACACATGCGGCTGGCATGGAGGTGGTGGGGAGGGGCCTGACGAACGGGAGGGGATGGAGCCCCCCTTCTACCTCTCCTGACTCCCACAGCTGCCCCGCAGGTGCCCAGGTCAGCGAACGAGGCACACTTTGTCCAACCCCGCAGTTCCCACCCCTCCCACAGCAGTGAAACAGAGATGGCCCCGGCTGGGGGAAAGGGAGGCTGGCGGACACAGAACATCGAGCTGCAAGGAACCTTTGACAGTCCCACCTTCTAAGCCAGGTTTCCTCAGTTTAGTGAGGAAACCAAGGCCAGAGCTGTCATTGGTTTGGGGCACAGGGCTATTGGGGCCATAATGAGCCTAACAGGAGAGCCGCATCCTGGGGTGTCCTCCTTCCACCATGGCAAGCTGCTTTCCAGGTCTGGGGTCAGGGAAGCTTCTCACTCGGGACTCAGTGTCCCGCTTTTCCCTCCCAAGCGCATTTTAGGTATAAAAGAATTCGGAGAGGGAAGCACCTCCCTGGTTCATCACAGATTTCTCTAAAGCACCAAGCTAAGAAAGCGAAAGAAAGAAGCCTTTGTCTAAAATCTCTCATTCTAACCATCACAGGATTCACTCTGAGGCCAGAATGGAAGCCTCGTCTCTAGCCCTGAGCCCACCTTACCGGGATACTAAGGTTCTTCTCACTCGTTCACATCTCTGACCCTACACATCTACCCAACTTTCTGCACTTGAATTTTCTGTTTCTTTTTTTCAGCCTTTCTAGGCTTTGTGGGGAGGGTCAGAAGACCCAGTCACTCTGGCAGTTTGCCTGACTGCAGCCCTTGGCAGACACCAAGGTCCAGCCGGAGCCCAGGCCCACAATGCACACGCTCCCCGTCCATCAGATGGGGCAGCACCCAGCTTCACTACGAAGTCTGGGGAGGGGCCACAGCACATGTGGTCTCCTATCGCCCACCCGGCCAAGCCCCACCAGAAACAGACACGGATCTGGGTGGATTTCAACAGACACCAAACAAGACAGAGAGGAATGCTGTTCTGCCAAAGGTAGAATTTATCTTGGTCTGAGGTACGTTTGATTGAAGGCAAGAATCTAAAAAGCGAATGGGCTCGGCACCCAGTCCTAGCTCAGAGCTGGCCTCCTCTCTATTTTCTAGGGTTTCCACTCTTGTCGAGCTCAGCTGGTGCACACTCAGGGTGGCCGCGAAGTATCAGCCTCAAGCCAACGTCTGACTCCTGCTTCTAGGTTCTCTGACCTTCACTGAGCCTCTTTTCTTTCACTCCATGCATCTGGAACCTCACACACAAGCAATGGAGCAGAGGATCTGAGAGCCCAAGGGGAGCATTGGTGCTAGAAAAAGAAGGGCTGTGGCAACGTATCCGCCCCCGACTCTCTTTTCTGCTTCTTCAGGAAAGCCATGTACTCAAAAGAGAGAAACCCAAAAATAAATAAATGAACAAATAAACCTCCCCCTGGCTGTGGAGGCTGCTGCCCCTGGGGCCCAGCTGGCTCCAGAAGAGGGATAAACTGCCCTAGGCCCTGAGGAGACAAAGGGCCTAGGATGGGCATGAAGTCTGGTGGATGGGCAAAGACTCAGGGGACCACAGAGACAGAGCTTAGCAGGAAATAGGCACCCTTCCCAGATTTTCTAGAGAAAGGGGTCACAGCACCCGTCACTCTCTCAGCATAGAAGCAGTGATGTGACAGCCACAGACAGGGGAAGATGGAAGACGAACGTCACCCTGCATATGGCCATGGCTGCAGCACAAGCACAGTCACTTCAGAACACAAATGTCTGAGCTCATGGCTACCAGCCGAAGACTTCAGATAAACTGGTAAGTGGGAAGGTATCTTGCCAACTGTCAGGTGCTGTAAAAACACCAGTACCAGTTTATATCTTTTGTGGATGGATGTGTATAGAGAGACACCATATAAATAACAGCCACAGTGCCAATTTGTCACACATTGAGGGTTTGCTGTGAAACCACCCTTAACACGGCCTGCACACCACGGCTCATTACGATGAGTACCCTGAAGGGCTGTGAGCAGAGCTCAGAGGGCACAGCACACCCTGCGGTATGAAGAACTTCATTCACATGGCCAGCCAGGGAAGACGCAGCTTCAAGGTCCAGGATCCCTGGGCAAGGGTGCGGACTATTGTCTGAGGTTCCACCCGACCCTGACCACCATCCCTCCAATGGACCTCCCTCCAGTGAATGCATTGTGCCTAATGTTCAACAAGTCAACAGTTTTTCAAAAGCCTATTTTTCCGAAGAGCTTAAAATGAGGTGCGGGGACAATTCATTAGAGTGCTGAGACCCTCGGAGCATCGGGGCCAGGGGCACAGCTGGTGGCTCCACGGCCTCTCATCCCCTTCAGGACCTGGCTCCTAAGACATCTTTTGGGGAGCTGACTGCCCTCCACGTCTGCATCTGCCTGTCCCTCGTTTGGCTGCTGGGCAGATACTCTCACCTCAGGTGAGATACTCAGGTGTTCTAGACAGTGTACCGGGTGGCTCTCGGTTTTCTGTGGCTCCATTCACAAGCACGCCCGCACGCTAGAAATTAGGTCTTGTAACACCCTACGCCCCCAGAGTTAAACAGCAGGGCCACTGGCTCTACACTGAGCTGCTGCCTGCCCCCCAGTGGCTGCCAGGAGCCAGGCCCCGCCGGGCGTGACGCAGTGGCCCACGGGTTACCATCTCACGTCTGGAACTTCCTCTGCCGCCCCCGACATGCCAGACCAAAGACGCCTTCTTCATTGGAAGCCCCTCCAGGATCCACGTGTCAGCACCCACCCCATCAAGCCGGCTCTTCCCTGTATAGATGAGAGCTCATCATCCCTCCGACGGCCACGACCGTCTACCGTCACCTAACAAGTCTGCCTCAGATCCCTGTGCGGACTGCCGAGTGCCGGGCGCTGTTGTCAGGGTCTTGTTAGTCTTCACAGCAACCTGGTGAAGCAGATACTACTACCACCCACCTTCTAAAACAAGCACATGTAGGCACACAATTTCCCAAAAGACAACAGCTGGTAAGTGACCTAGAGCCAGGATTCGGTCTCAGGTAAGGTGGCTCTAGGACTCTGAAGTGGGTTGAATAGTGTTCCCCCAAATTCACGTCCACCTGGAAGCTCAGAATGTGACCCTATCTGGAAATGCTGTCTCTCACAGATGTAATCAGTTAAGATGAGGTCATGCTGGATTAGGGTGGACCCTAAATCCAGCGACGATGTCCTTCTAGGAAGAGGAGGAGAGACACAGAAACACAGACACACAGGGAAGAAGGCCATGTGAAGACGGAGGCAGAGTTGGAGTTACAAGCCAACGAGCACGAAGAATTGCTGGAGCCGCATAAGCCAGGAGACAGGCAGGCAACGATTCCCCCTCGGGGCCTCCGGAAGAACCCGCACCTGGCACTCCTGTCCTCCTGGACCGTGAGAGAAGGAAGTTCTGCTGTTTAAGCCACTCAGTTTGGCGATTTGTTACAGCAGCCACAGAAAACTAATACCAGCCATACTCAACCCCGCTACACTGCTGCCCCTCAGCAGACGCAGCCAGCCAGTGACGAGAACGATGGAGGGTTAGCTAGGATGCCTGCTCGGGCTGCCCTGTGTTTGACTCCCAGCTCTGCTGTGTGACCTTGGACAAGTCACTTAATCTCTCTGAGCTTCATTTTCCTCAACCTAAAAAGGGGGATAATAATACTTTCCATATCTCACCAGGTGATTGGTAGGCTCAATATAAAAATAAGCTCATGTATGGGAAAGCATTTTGAAAACAGAAACTGTTTTCTTTTTAAATCTCTACTGTTTTGTCCTTTTTTAAAATTTTACAGCAGGTGAATATATTGCTTTTTCAAAACTAAATTACATATTCAAAAACAAACTATATAGAAGTATATATGTACAGATTTATGTTTTTATTCATATTTTACTCACTCATATTTTATTCCCCTGAACTTCTGCCCAGTATTTAAGTACCCGTCTGCCTTTAGGGAAGCAGAGAAGTGCAAATAAAGTTTTCTACGCGTTTAGGCCAAAATAACTCTAGCTTTAGAACTCTGGTTCATCTCCCTGCAGTCTTTCGAGAAGCTCTCGGTGACTGTCTATGATCTCATTCTTCTTCATCCCACTCCCAAAGAGTGAAGATTTGACTATTTCACGAAGCAAGAGCAGTCCTGAATTTAGATTCCTGCTTTTGATTATGTGACCTGTGACAAGGCCACTCCCTGCCGTGTCCCTCTCTCTCCAGCACTGAGATTTCAGCAACTTTAGTGAGAAGCTTTGGGACGCGGCCCCGCCTTCGCCCTGCTTTCTTTTCCCTGGAGCCTGTCACAGGTTCCTCCTCCTCCAACACGCCCTCCATGTCCCCCTTCAAGCTCGGGGTGTCTCCCCCTGCAGCGGGAGTGGAATGATGTTTAAGCCTTTTCCCGGGAATCCATCAAGGCCTCTCTATCCGAAGACCTGGTAGCTGGACAGGAAACCCAGTGAGGCTGTCCTTGAGAAGAGAACGTGCGGGCACTAGATTGCTTTTTTCAGCCATTGTCAAGATTTACTGAAAGGCGATCCAAGGGAGGGAATCAGATGGTTAGACCAAAATCAGCCGCTGAGCTTGTAAAAACCTCTCAGATCAACACGATTTTTTATAGACAGAAAATGAATGCATGCCTCCAATTTTCCTGCATCTATTGATTAGCTCAACTAACACACAGAGTTGATCAGAGCACGTTCCTTTGCTCAGACTGACTGCTCCGTCCAGCCTCGTGGGGTCACAGCACAACTGGTCGCTGTGCCCACGCCCCTCCAAGCCCACCATCATTAGCTGTTTGTAGGAGTACAGAGGAACTTTCTGCGGAAAATGAAACACCGAGATTCTCAATGAGTGGGATCCATATTCAGCAACAAGAGGAAGAACTGCCGAGACAATCACTGAGCGGATGTGAAGCCACTGGAGACAACCAGGAGGAGCAGAGACTCTGGTTCATAGGCCAGACTCCGGCGAAGCAGGACCTGAGGGAAGCAGGGAATTGTGGCTCGGGGCGCAGCGCGGTGGCTGTCGTGTGGACCAGCCACCCTGTGGGGAGAAGTGCTGCAGAAAGGCTTTATTAAATAGCTGTTCACCAGAGGCTGTAACTCATCAGGGCCCAAGGACCCCTGCTGTAGGGCCCGCCCCCAGAGAATCCCTTCAGGGCAGGCAGAGCCCCCTGTGGTCTGAGTGCTGGGGGCCTCAGCCTGGAGACCGAGACCTCCAGCTCCACCAGCAGCAGCAGGGGCAGAGGCTCAGGGCAGATCCCGGCCTCAGCCTGCGGGGACTCCCCCCGCGGAGCCCCACAAGGGCAGCGCAGGGAGAAGGGTCTCCTGCAGAGACAGCCACGAAGGCTTCGGGGAGGAGGTGAACTCGGCAAGCGCAGGCTAGCTGGTTGGCACACTTTGGATGGAAATGTCATCATTTGCACCCACAGGCTGCCGGGCCAGGGGACATTTAGTAAAAGCCTGGTGTTCCATCCAAGAAGAAAGTACAGGGTGAGCGTCTCATTGGATGATTTCAGCCCTTCTTCCCTGAGGTCAGACACCCATCCACATGCCCCGTGACTGCTTAAAAGAGTGAGAGTCAGATGTGCCCCAGGAGTGAGAAGGGGCCGAGCCAGCCCAGCTCCAGGTCCCTCCGCCTCCAACCCAGCGGCCCGCGTAGGCCAGTTTTCTATAAACGGGTAAGATTTCCTTTGAAAAAAGGTCTGCTTCATGGCACGTGTGTGTGTAAAGAGCACTAATTTAGGACACAGAAGCACAGACTCTTAGAGCAGAATGGGATAGAAGAGGCCATCTGGCTAAAGTCTCATTTCAGAGATCAGAAAACCGAGGCCGGGAGGAAACAAGGACCATAGTCTCAGCTGTCAGCAGCTGATCGGGAGCTGGAACCAGGACCCCCGACTCCCTGCGGCCATGTGCCCCCCGACGACACTCCCCAAGCACGTGTCACTCTCCTTTCTGCCCTTCACACACACACTGTCTCAGAAAGATGACACCCGCCCTCCGGCTCCAGCTCCAGGTGATCACACAGCCGCCCTCCCTCCCTCTCCAAACGCAGGCAACCGTCCCCCTCCGCCAGCACCAGAGCAGAACGCCAAAACCCAGAACACTGAGCTCCACCCAGGCTCAAGGAGTACCGCCCCAGCTCGCCACGAGAGTCACTTCCTGCGAGAAACGTGGCCGCGGCGCAGGAGAGCCGGGACCACAGCCCCTGCCAGCCCCCGACCCACTGCAGGGAGGCCTGGGAAGCACTGCCTGGCCCCTCACTCCGGCCCAGGACCACCGACCAGATAAACCAGCAGGCTGCAGCCAGGCACTCCATCCTCACCATTCCAGAAACTCTTACTGAGCAACCTGGGGCCTGTCCAGGGAAGCATTCTTCTCAGAGGGGTGAGGCAGGGACTAACAAGAGAGCAGCCCCAGAAATGGGCTCCCGGACCTCAAACCACCAGATCAGACCTGGGGGGATGCCAATGATCCCCCATCTGGTGCTGTCCTGGGCCGGAGTTTCTCGGGGTGTGGGCCCCGCAGGAACTTCCATGCCCAGGCTCCACGGAGGAACAGCCTCTCAGCTCCAACCCGGGTTTCTCATTCTGAGAAACGGGGAGGGCAGGGCAGGAGCACAGAGTGTTCAGCTGCCCCAGACCAGATTCCGTTCACCAACCCACCCCCAAACAGCACCGTGAAGGGGAGACCGGGGTGGGAGGATGAGCAAAAGGCAGAGCGCTGAGTTCTTCGCTGGGCTTGCCCCGTCTCTACTTTGAGCAATCACTCAAAACAAGCAGAACTGCCAGAAGCCACATTAGGTCTGTACGAAAGGAAGGCTGCAGGCAAAGAGCTGTCAGTCACGGAGAAAGTCGACACAGTCTACTGATTCTCCTCCTTTTCCAGGCAAGGGGCAGCTTCGGGCTCAACCTTCTCACCACCCTCCCCCATCACACACAGTTGTACAACTGTGAAGGCAAAAATGGACCTTTTAAAAAGCCAGCAGGAAAACCGATACCAGGGATTGGGGGTGGACCAGACGACCCTGCCTGTATGGAGGCGAGGGCCGAGAGGGAAGCAGAAGGAGCGGAGGCCCGCCCGGGCCCGGCCTTCATTCCAGGCCTGCTGGGCCTCCTCTCTGGCAGCGGGAGGACCATTCCCAAGAGTTGTGACCACTAGAACACTCCACGCCATCTGGCCTTCATCACAGAGACACGCAACTCGGAATGACCTCGAGGTGCCGGCTTTGCACACCAGGAGTCAGCCTTTCCTCGCTGAAGAGCTGAAGAGCCGGTCTGCATGTGAGGTCAGTACTGAGCAGAAGCAGATTTCGAGGGGGCTTCCTACGTCACTGAGTGCTCTGAGGAGCTGGGGCCAGTTTATTCCTCCGCCCTCCTCAGGAAGATCATCTGACATCCTCACGAGAAGGAAGGCTTACCCACCAGCTCAGCCACTTACGGGGAGAAGCCACCAGCGGGAACGCAGACAGCAGGCGCTGCGTGAATCTGAGTATGGAATCCACAGGGTTGGAAAGGACCATAGAGGTCAAGCCTTCTGAGCTTCCTGCCAAATGCAGGCCTCCCTGGCATCGCAGGCCACCCAGCCTTTGAATAGCTCCCATGGTGGGGACCACACTACCTTGTTGATGGAGGTTTTATTTTCTCAACAAATCAGGTTCTAGCAGAGCCGCACAGAACACGTCTTCCCTTTGCTGGACTAGACAGTCTCAGCTCTCTCAACTACTGTCCTCCTGACACTTGTTGTCCTGAGAGGCCGACCCCTCCAACACACAGGCTGTTCCAGCTGAGGGAGGATGTGGGAAGAGAATGGCCAGGACCCTTGGAAAGTGGGAAACATCCAACCTGACCCCACCATATCTAGGACCAATGGCTTGGCACTCACCTTCCCCACGTCACAGCTCCTGCCCACACAAGAATCGACCATCAGCCACCATGGACCAAAGGGACGCCACACACTCCTCCACACACTGGCGGCGCAGAGGAACAGCACGGGGAGTGTCAGTAAAAGCACTGGGTCTTTCGCCACTGAAGGACGGAGGCTCCAGACGTGCCATGTCTGCACCAGGGCCTGCTGTGGCCACTGTCCCCTCTTTGGGGGCGAGGCTAGCACAAAGTCTCAGACGCAGATTTTCCGAGCATCCCCTCCCACCCAATGCTAGGGGCCTCAGTTAGTCTTCAGTTACTATTCGTGGCCTTTGTGGCCTAGAGATGTTTAGGGGTTGGATCAGCCTGTATTTCAATAACCTCTAAAATTCTTTCTAAGCTCCTCTGAGAGAAACATGACCATTACTATCCTGGTTCAGATTTGCTATATCACATTCACTCTTTATTTTTCCTCTTTTAAGGAAAGCCAGTGTACGACTTATGTTACAAATGCTTTAGGGGGAAAACAGCCATGCTGGGATGCCAAGCAGAGCTGTCGGATGGCGCCTGTCACAGGGCGAGTAACACGTTAGACATGACTCTGCATTTTGTCCTTTCTAGGACACTGCAAGATAGTCTCATAGGGTCTACACACCAGGTCGGAGGAGTTGGCACGATTATCCCCACTTGATGAGAAAACTGAGGCTCAGAGACCAGATTTGTCCCAAGTTCCAGGGCTGTAAACTGTGGAGCTGGAATTAAAACGCGATGCTGAGGTGCAGAAAGTCCTCCTCAGAAATCGTTTGCTCCACGCTTCAAACCACCTTCCCACTGGGCTCCATCTTCCCCTGCAGGCGAGGAGGGCCATAGGCCCTTCCTTCCTAAGTTTCTGAGTAAGCACAGGGAAGGACAGGAAGCCTGGGGACACGTTCAGGAGAGGGATCCCAATTCCAAATGAGGGAAGAGTCCACAGAGAGGGGCTGAGGTCAGGACGCCCGGCACCGCCCAGGCCCCATCAGGGAATGCAGACCTACAACATAACCACGCACTGCCCGGTGGCAGTCCTGCAGCCCAGCTCTTCCATCAGGGCATCCGCCTCACTTTCCACCTGCTGCACACACTTAGACACCGGCCTCTCTTAGTGTCCAAGATGCAGGCCGAGTGAACATGCCCGGGGAGCAGGGAGGTGCCAACAAAGACATTACGTCAAGAAAACAAGTCATGGAGTTTTTGCAGAACAAAACCATAACATTTCAGAGCTGGAACGAGGCTTAGAGATCACCTAGAGTGACCCCTTCAATTTGCTTCAAGGAAACAGGCCCTGAGACTTCGACTGGCCCAAGTCACAAAGCTGTTTAGTGGCAGCGCTGGAATCAGACCCCAGGACTCCAGAATTTGTGTTACTGTCTATCGCATCACATGTTATCTCCTTACACAAAGTTTTCCTTTTTGTCTTTTGACAGATGGGTACACTGAGTCACAGAGAGGTTAAGTGGCTTGCCTGAGCTGACACAGTAAGTGGTAGAACCAGGCCTTGACCTCAGGTCTGTATGACTTCTAAGGCTATGCATGTTCTTTCCAATACTTTTGAAATCCTAGGGATTACACCATGCCCTTTATGACAATCTCTGCTAACCACTGGAATCTGCTAAGGAAGTAACTCCTGCCCAGAGAACCAGCTGTCCTAAATGGATTTACTGCAAACACTAAAACCAACACAAAACGGGCCTACTTGGCATTTGGAGAACAGAACACCAAGACTATGGGAGTGTTCCCCAAACTCACAATGATGGCCTGGCTTTACAGAAAGGCATGCCGTGGAGAAGTCCCGTTACTGGCTCTCTCAAGCCCACCTGAGCCAGGGGAATCAGCGGTGTGCTCTTGACGGCCTCTCTCTCAAGTGATGGGGAAGGAGAAAGCCTCTGACCTCACCAGTGGAGACTAAGCGCCTGCAGAGGCCAGCACGGCGGTAAGAGGCAGGCGCCCATTAGGCAAGCAAGCAGCTGACAGGCACAGCCACGCTCACAAGGCAGATATGCTGTGCGCACACAGACAAGCACACGCATGTGCACAGTCACATGGGCCACTGTACCACCCGGCTACACACATGCATCTACACCCACACCTCACACCTACCCACACACACAGATGTGAGCACACACACAAGCCACGCACGCACCCCATCGGAGGCCTCGCCCCTTGTCCCCTATGGTGGCAACAGCCCCTATTGCCCCCTCCTCTAGAGAACCCCAGACACCTGAGCTGGCCCAGCCTCTCAGGCCCTGACTAATGTGATTACCAGTCCAACAATGAGGGGAGGGCTCCAGAAGCGCAACGTTTGCCGCCTGCCCGGGCCACTAACAAGGTCTGGAGAGAGAATCAGGACAATTTACGACAGCTCCTAATGACGCCCGCTCTCGGTAATGACCAGCTCCGCGGCGACCCGCGCATGAGCTGATTACAGGCTCTGGCTCCTGCCCCACACGGCCAGAACAAAGGTTCCCCGGCAGCCCTGACCGCAGCAGACGGCCCCTCCCCACTGCCCAGGCCACGTGCGGACCTCATCAGGCTGGCCTTCAGGGCTCCTTCAAGTGGGTGGCCCAGAGCTGGCCCAGGCCCAGCCAGCGCTCTTAAGGCAAGTGACATGAGGGTCGTCTCTCTCCCCTTCTCAGTCTCAGCCACAGACTCCTGTCCAAACATCCCACCCCTGGTGCCTGCAGAGCAGCCATCAGTGCTTCTGCCCCTTGGATTTATGAGTACCTTCCTTTCAGGTCTCTCCTCCTTCTGTCCCCACTCCCACACAAAGTGACAATATCACTTATAATAGGCTCCTGATGCCTCTCCACTGCCAAAAAGACAAACGCCCCATTCTTTAGCAGGGCACACAAGGCCCTCATGAGCTGACTTCGGCCAACTGTGTCAATCTTATTTCTAGATACTTGCCACCAAACATCTTATACGCTGACTGCAAAGGGATTCACCAGCCCCCAGCAGACAGACAGTGTCATGCCTCCATGTCTCCATCTCTGCTGGGCTCTCTGCTGAGAAGATTCTTCCAACGCCCCATCTTTTCGGCCTGACAAACTCTTATCAATTCCTTGGAAGACAGCACAAGGTGTCTCCTCTCGGGAGCTCTCCTTGACCCCTCTCTAGGAAGAACTGTGCCCTCCTCTGTGCTCCCACGACCCCCAGGTCTTACCTATTACCAGAACTTCAGCATTTGATGACAGGGTATTATACTTACCTGTTTTCTCCTCAGTATCCCCGCGAGATGGTAAGCCCTCTGAGGGCAGGTGCCATATCTGATCATCCCACACAACCATTCTTATGTGTTGTAACCAGTACTGAGCCTGACGCGTGATAGATCCTCAAGTCGAATCAACTGACTTTTTTTAGACCTCGAACCCTAACATGTGATCAGTTCCTCGAGGCACCTCCCTCTCGAGGGCAGGAAACACCATTCGGAGCAGCACAGAAGTGCTGAGAGCCAGGGCCTGAGGGAAGAACGAAGCACCTCTGGAAAGCCGGGGACAAGCTGGAAGCTTTGGCCTCCAGCTGGCCCCAGGAATGGGGAGGGTGAGGTACCCCAGTCCTCCTGTGAGCTCACCCACAGATACACTCCCACCCTCCCCTCCAACACTCACCAGCTCCCACTCCGTCAGACCGTCAGACCGAAGCGCCAAAGCACGGCGCTCTCGCCTCACCACAGGGCCTCTGTGCAAGGCTTCCTCCTCAGAATCCAATTTAAAAGGCAACATGCAACAGGCTAGAACAGGCCCTACCGAAACCTCCCCTGCCTGTGCCTATGTGCACCGGGAAGAGCCAGCCTCTGGCCAACTGAGGTTTTCCCTTCCTCAGCGAGGGCTCAGCTCGGGGCTCAGAGCACCCGGAGGCGGCGGCTCCCACTGGCTTTGACTGTGGGGTCTCCCCTCTTCCCACGCCCTGGGAAGAAAGGACACAAACTCTGTGTCAGCACAACTGATGTGTCTCTAGATATCGATCCCACAGTCAGCATATGCCGTCTAAAATATAAGCAGGCCACGTACCCCACAGACGCCCAATAACTGTCTGCTGAATTAAACCTGTGCAAGAGAGCACACTTTCTGTGGACGGACACATGCATACACAGACACGTCATACACTTGTCTTTAAATGAAGGCATGTTAAGAGGAAAGGAGCCTTAAGCCGAGAGGCGGAGTGCTGGCCGGCATCTGACACCTGTGGGTGTCTGAGGCCCCTTGTGCATCCGGATCTCAGAACAAAGACCGTGACTTCCCAGTGAGCCCTGCTCCCTCTGGGCGGAAGCGGCTGCAGGTACGTGGGGGTCCAAGGCGGCCCAAAGTGGCCCACATCAGCTCAGTCTGGCCCCTCCGCTCCTGAGCGCCGTATCTGGAGCAGACACCCATGCTCACAGACGGACCTCCTTCCTCCTGCAGCCTGCCCCACTGGATGGCGTCTCGGGCCCACGGCCACACTGAATGGGTAACCACTGTGACACTCCTGCCGCTCCACCTGCTGTCCCATAAGGGGCAGGCCCGCGTCGCTGGGACCCCGCACCGCCCCCAGCAGGTACACCAGCAGTGGTGAATCAGGACCACCAACTCCTTCCTCACATCTCAGTTCTGCCTCAGTCCGCAAGCTTCCGGCCCAGTCTAGCCCTAACTCAGGCTGCTGAGTTAGTTGCTAGAATGGACAAATGACATTCTTTACCTGCATTAATTCACCTGAACTAAGTTTTGTCACTTTAAGAATTACTATTTGCGGGTCGGCCTGGTGGTGCAGCGGTTAAGTGCACACGTTCCACTTTGGTGGCCTGGGGTTCGCCAGTTTGGATCCTGGGTGCGGACATGGCACTGCTTGGCAAGCCATGCTGTGGCAGGCATCCCACGCATAAAGTAGAGGAAGATGGGCACAGATGTTAGCTCATTCTTCCTCAGCAAAAAGAGGAGGATTGGCAGTAGTTAGCTCAGGGCTAATCTTCCTCAAAAAAAAAAAACAAAAAAGAAGAATTACTATTTGCTTTGGCTCTTCACTCCCTTTCCAAGCCCTCATCTCCTGAGCCCAGAAATGCCTGTCCTTACTTTCTCCATTCATCTGCAGCCTGACAGAATACTCATCTCCTCTAGGAAACTTCCGTGAATTTCTCCGACTCCGACAAAAGACCCCTCGCTCCCTCAGGCCTTAGAGTCAGAACTATGCGCTAAAGCATCTGAGCTTACCAGAGAGCAGAGACATCCATCAGATGCTTAAACTTGCTGGGGACAGGAACCGGGTCCTTGGTACGGAGCTGAGATCAAAGGAAGCCTGGAGGGCATGCGGCCGTCTCTGCCTCAGACACACGGACCGGCCGGAGCCATGCGTGCGGGCGGGGGTCGCGCCCACGTGCAGGGCTGCACAAGGGACTCACTCTTCAGGGGCCGCTGTTTCTAAGGGTTTACAGTGCTTATCGCAGGCCCGTTTCTAGCTCTGCCGCCACAGACACGGAGGTAGGGATTTCCTTCAGCCATAAAGCCATTTCCAGAAGCTGAATGGATTTGTGGAAGACACACCAGTGTGAACTAATTTTCAAAAAGCTCACAAAGAGAAGAGAACACATCAGAGGTACTCCCAAAAGGAAATACCCCTGGGAGAACGCTGATGGAAGGGCTAGAGACGACAAGGGAGAGAAAATCCCTCTTGAAATCCTGCCTGAAGGGGCGAGAACACAGTGCAGGAAGCTGGTTCCTAATTTTTCCCCACTGCCAAAGCACTAGTTTGGCATCACCTTACAACTCACAGACATCCTTTCAGAATTTGCAAATGACTTCCCTTAACTCTTGCCCTAAAGAAACACTCCTTTATTCCCCTAAAATCTGCAAGCCAGTCAACATCTATTCACCCCCCCCCGCCCCCCCCTCCCCCGCACATCAGTCCCCAGGGAGCTGTCAGAACAGCCTGGCCTCACGCACCCACAGCCCCTCCAACCCTGAAAGACCAATGCCATTTACTCTGAGACTTCAACGTGAGCATGCATGCACCGCACAGGAGCCTCGACCCCAACCCAAAAAGCCCTCACAAATGACACAAACGTTACCTCTTCTGCAGGGTCCTTGCTTCCACTCCTTGACCCACCAAGGAAGTCAGCATGAGAGGGAGCCAGGGTGGGGCCTAAGTTATGGAATGTATCCATGAACACCTTTAAACACAGTCCCACACTAAGGACCCGGCCAAGGCCAGGGTGATCCTGAAGCTCCAGCCTCTGGGACAGGGACTTTCTGAGAACAAGCAGTTTATGATTCAGCAGCCGCTCCCTGAAAAGCCACTATAAACAATGACAGCAGTATCTTCCTCTGAAAGACCTGGAAGGCTTTATTTCCCCTCCTTTCCATCATCACCATTCATTTGTTCACTCGCTCCCTCCCTCCCTCACTCCCTCGCACACGTGCTGGGCACTTCCCACGGCAGCGTTCCTCCGTGGATCTCTCACGACCACCACCAAGCCGAGCCAGAGACCCTGGGGAAGCATCAGCAGCACTTTCTGCCACGATAATTCAAGCTCAGCAGCATTCACAAGGTGATTTGACCCCTGCCACCACGCCCTGGCCCCAGCTCCCACAGCACTCAACACACCTCAGCCCCCTGCCACTTTGGTTCAACAAGTGTCTGTTTTCAAAGAAACCGAAGCTGGCCGCTTATGGTTCATTTCCCTCATAACTCATCACAGGCTGTTTGTGGGATGCTGAGGGAAGCCATCCCGAGGCTGACCCCCTCTGAACCAGGAAGTCCCCGGTGCCAGCCCTAAGTGACACTCAAGCCCAGGGAGGCCCCCACAGCAGGGGCGGCTCCAGCACACACAGGCCTGCCGGTCCCTGCTCCTGGTGGCCCGGCCGGCCAGGCTGCAGGACCAGGTCCTCCCAGGCACAGCAGGAGTGACAGTGCCAGTGACAGGCTGAGCCTCTTACACAGCAAAGCCGTAGCTCAAATATTTATTGTACATGTCTGGCTTTCACACGGAATTTGCAACCTGCCAGTTACCAGTGTTTACCTTGGTAGAAATTCACGGGAAATTTTAGTCTGAACAGGCCCAGAGTTTATTTTACTGCCAGATAAACAACTTTCTTTGATAAATCATCTGTGTGACAGTGTTCCTGAAAGACTAAACAAGGATTTCAAGCGCAATCTATAGGCCTTTGAGAAGCCTTCCAAAGCTAATGCATGTTTAATTAGCTGCTGCGAGCAGGCTGAGGCAGGGCGGGGGCCTGACATTTCTGTGGCCATTTGTTCTCCTTTAAAAAAAAAATACAGATTGGAGCTTCTGGCTCATTTCTGCAAAACTGGACAAAACTTACCAATATTTAAATGCTCAATTCTTCTGCATATAGCCTGTGTTTTGGTTAAAGGGAGCACGTGTCACAAACCTCACCAGGCAGCTGTTGGAAAAGAGAGTGAAAACTGCCCTGGAGACGGGGCTCGAGGAAAGGGGAGGGCAGAGGGCAGGATGCCACGCAGGATCGAACATCTCTCTCAAACAGACCCAAAAAAACTGTGAGTAGAAAAACTCGGATTAAAAACAAAATTTCTACAACACACAAAAACACAAAAGGAAAGCTTCCGTGGGCGTGTCAGGGAGCTGGTCTAGCCCCAGTGGGAGCTCCGCAGTGAGAGCCATCCAACGACTTCCAGTTTCACAAGGACTTAAGGGTGTCATCTCGCTAACACGGCCAGTGTAGACAGGGTGGTTTTCAGTTTGCCGGGTCTGGGCTGTGTTTGGGTTTGTTTTGGTTTTTTAACCATAGCACCTTGAAGCTGCATAGAGCTTTTACAGTTTGTCTAAGTGGGCTTTTGTAGAAAGGCTTCTTCAGTTAATCTTCTGTTAACCAGAGAATTAACGAGGCCATGCCATTCCATTTCCTAAAATTTTTTTGCCAAAGAAGCTGATTTCATTAGTGCTAGCATCCTCCCACCTAGACTAATCTCCACGCTGAAACAATTCTTTCAAATAAGAAGAGATAATCACTGCGGACTGAGGAGCCATCGTGCCCAAGAACCGTACACACTTGATTAGTTCCATTCTCCCCACAGCACAGTAACACAGAAATCATCAACCACATTTTGCAAGTGAGGAGCTGGGCTCTGGGAGGTTGACAGACTTCCTCCTGGTCACTCAGCTTATAGGCTTGGGATTTCATCCAAGTCTGTGTGGCCCAAAGCCTCTGTTCCTTCTACTCCACTCCACTGCCGGCCCGCCACAGAGAGAGATCAGCGAGTGCTGAGCGCTGCCCCTGTGTCAGGCACAGACCGCAATCCTCCTGTATCCCACAAACTGAGAGGAGTGAAAGAGCAGCCGATGGCCCCTGCCCAGGGAGCTGGCTCTCCCAGTCCTGGCAGGATGGGAATGGGACGGGCATGAGAGGACATGAAGGAGGGAGGGTATGGAATCTGGACTGGCTACCCAGGTAAGTGCTGGTGAAACAAAGACTGTCAGGGATGCCAGGCAGAGTGGCCTGGGGCAACCAGATGACTAACTCCTTTATCTGAGTCTTATTGTCCTCCATCTGTACGATGAGAGCTTAGACTGGCTGATCTTTGAGGTCGCATTCAGCTCAGCATATCTTCAGAACGACAAATGGGTACTGAGGAGCAACACAACACCCAAAGAAATGTGCTGCTTGTGTGGGCTGTGAAGGACCCCCGATCCCGCCTCGTCCCTCACTGGCCTTTCTCCGCCCTGCCCCAGGAAAGCCTCAGAGAACAGAGGTGGGCTTGAAGGCAAACCGCTCTTGCTCCCTTCTCCATGATAGTTTATACATACATCAAATGATAAGGACCACATTTCGCCAAGTGAAATAAGCCAGACACAAAAGGACAAATACTGCATGATTCCACTTATATGCAGTACCTAGACCAGTCAAACTCAGGAACGGAAAGAACGGTGGTTTCTGGGTGCTGGGGAGCCGGGAATGGGGAGTTAGTCTTTGGATACAGAGCGTCATTTTGGGATGATGAAAAATATCCAAAGATGGATGGTGGTGATGGTTGCACAACAATGTGAATGTACTTAATGCCACAGAACTGTACACTTAAAAATGGTTAAAATGGTAACTTTTATGTTATGTACATATTTTTGTAAAGATTTTATTTTTCCTTTTTCTCCCCAAAGTCCCCTGGTACATAATTGTGTATTTTTAGTTGTGAGTCCTTCTAGTTGTGGCATGTGGGACACTGCCTCAGCATGGCCTGATGAGCAGTGCCATGTCCACGCCCAGGATCCGAACCAGTGAAACCCTGGGCCGCCAAAGCGGAGCGCAGGAACTTAACCACTCAGACACGGGGCAGGCCCTGATGTTATATATATGTTACCACAGTAAATTTTAAAAAATGATAAGGACGCCTAGGCAGGAGGGCTGGGGCAGGGCAAATCACAACCAGAGACTCACAGAATCGAGGGTGGACAGGACTTCAAAGGACACCCAGACCACACCGGTTAGCAACTGACCATCCCAAGGAAAAACCTAGTCAGAGCTGGACTTAACCACAAAGAGGGAGAAGTCACGCGTCAGACAATCCTAAATCAGCCGTGCCCACACCTACATCTGTCTTAGGACAAAGAAAAGCAGTTATTCTAGCAAGACAGGAGGAGGAGCAAGGGCTAAAAACAGAAGGTTCAGGAAAGATTTCAATAAATATGCTGAGAGCAGAAGACAGAGAGTCCCTGGCTGCACCCCTTGATCCTTCAGTGAGCGCCAGGAAGGGAGGCCTCACCTGCCCAGGACAGAAAGCTGGGCTGCTTCGCCCTTGAAGTGCACCTGGAATGAGGCAGCCTGTGTGCGGCCCAGAGCCGGCCTCCTCACACGCCACCTCGTCTGCTCCTCCCCAGAACCGACACCTGGGTACGAGGTGCCATTTCACAGAGGGAAACTGAGGCCTGCGGAGGTTAGGAGATTGGCCCACTGCTGCAGGGCGTGCACACAGCGACAGGGGGAGGACTGCACTCGGCCCAGAGGACGCTGTGCCCCTCCGTGGGTCCTGGGTTCTGTCCCCTCCCCAGGCTTCAACGTGCTTTTATAGGTTCAAAGACGCACAGAACAGCGTTTCTTGTTGACGTCTGCCTTATCGAAGCATCTTCCTGCCACAGTTACAGCCACGAAAGAATTACAGGTGGAGATAGGGTGTACCATCCGCACCGGAGGGGGAAATCTGGCTCTTTTCCCAGCTTTTCCTTGTGTTCTTCAACATGGCTTCAGAGTGCAAAGTGCTCCCCATGTGATCTCGGCCCAAACTGCCCAGGGCCTGATTCCTCTGGCCAGGACCCCAGATTTGGGGCCCGCTCAGGAACTCTCTAATCCGAGACCGTGGGGGAGCAGAAACTGACATCACAACTCACCCGGCCAACTGGACAGCTTCGAAGGTTCAGCTTCAGCCATGGTCTCTGCACTGCACAGCCCAACCCACGCACGGGATGAGCACTCAGAACGGGAGGCCGGCCGTGCGCTCAGAGTTACTCTTTCAGTGCATTAAAGCGCCAGTCCCACATTTTCCCACACATGAAATGCCATAACAACTCATTCCAAGTATTTACAGATCTGTGGATGGAATACGTATTTAGATATCTTCAGTGACAATAAAAACCACTTGTTTTCAGCCTGCCAATTCCACCAGGGGTAACAGTTCCTTCTCCCATGTCTATTTAATTTTACTTTGACTGAACTAGATTTCTGGATGTTAGGGCTTTTTTTTTACATATACACATACACAATCACCCAAAACAGGGCATGAAGTTTTCCTTGAACTTAATAAACAAGTTGTGCATATCCACTTGGAAAAGAGCTTTCTCCTTTTATTAAAAAGGAAGTCCAATTGCCATACCCCTGCCATCCCTTGTCATTCATGGACTTATCTGACAAACTTTTATTTTATGCCTAAAAATATAAGACGCTGTGCCAAAGACTATTTAAGTACAAACAGGCCTTGTTTTGTTCATTCTAAGACACAGATTATCTTCACATTTTAACATGACGTGTGTTTTCTTTGTCAGTGGTACAAAACAAGTAGTGCATCTCACAGTTAATGAGCCTCGTATATTAGGTAAAACAGGGTACACGATACAAACTCTGCTCCCAAGTGCCTACAGATGCTGCGGCTACGGTGCTGGCAGCCAGACCCCTCACTGGCAGGAGGAAACCCAAGGTTTAGTTTGGAAAGGTTGAACCTGCTTTTTGCAAGAGATCAAACTGCACTTCAGAGCAAAACATTGTGCCTCCCAACAGCAGCACAGCCAAGACACCTCGAAAGAAGAGTGAAGCAGAACGAGAACAGGGCTAGTGAAGGTTCGGGAGCCTCTGAAAATATTTCTTCTAGGAAATATTCCCGAATGCTAACAGTGAGAGCTGAATTTTTTTCATTCCTATTTGACTCATTTTAGTGTTGCAAAGTATGGTTTTACTCTTTAGGGGAAACATATAAACAGGAAAAAAAAATCCTTCCAGAAGGCAAGGAAAATTTCTAGGGGCAAAGAAATCTTTTTCCACAGCAAGAAAATACCAGGCTAAAAAAGTTGCCACCTGAACTCTCAAGCTCAAAAAACTGGAGAAGCCCCTACAAGAGGAAGCTCTGAAATGCCTTAGCAGAAGTATATCATCACACACATTTCCAGAAAAGCTTAAGGGTGTTTACAGATACTGGAGAAGAAGCGAGGGACAGTGGCCAGAGGCGGAGTCCTAACCTCAGCAATTAGACATCAGATCCTCACATCCCTGGATAAGCGAACCTGCAGGAAAGACGGCTGTGGCACTGAGCTGTCGACAGCAGGATCATCAGAGCGGCAGCTTACATTTACTACATTGGCCTGTTTAAGAGAAAAGAGCAGCCCCCGGTTGTTGGATAGCAGGAAAATCAGAACGAGGACAAAAAGCAGAGCAGCGCGTCCTAATTGAAGCACTGCAGGCAGGCTGGCCACCAGGTTGAATTCGGAGACTTTGCACCATCTAACTTTTGGCTTTCCCACATCTGGTGCTTGATCCGGGCTGATTCAGCTGCATTCCTGAGCATCAGCACACAGGTGTTTCTAGTGATGTTTTTCCCTGTTGGGGGAAAAAATGTGCTCTGAACTGAGGGGGTACAGTGCAGGGGTGGAGAGACTAGTGGCCAAGCAGACCTGCCAGACAGTTAAAAATGCACTGCCCGGGAAGGAGGTAATGGGTATGACCAGCTCCACGGAGGCTGCAGGAGTCCACGGATGCATTGGCAGGAGGGCAAGTGTGCATGCTGACCCAGAAGGAACGCACCCCTTGTTCCTGCGGCTCACAGAGAGCCTTCCAACAACTTGATGTCTTCCCACCAGGGATGTCAGGGCCACTTAATGCAAAGTTTGATCCCTGGAGTAGGGAATAAAACATTCTTTTTCTCCTCTGTTATGTGTCAGCTTGCATTGCTGAATTTCTTTGTTCCCTAACTGAATCCCATCAGTGTGGCTGACTGCCTCCCTCACTTGAAATGAACTAAAGTAGGAAACAAGTTTCCCAACAAGGCTGCATTCTCCAGGGTGCTGAGAAGGGCAGAGCTAAGCTCAGCCCCCGCAGAGAGAGAGAAAAAAATCCTATTTATTGCCTTATAAGAACATTACAAACAAAAAACCAAAAAGTCTCTCCCGCATCCAGATCAAAGAAGCCTGGCACGCAGCACACCCATGCTGAGGAGACCCACGCCTCCGTGGCAAAACCCAGTGACTGCTCATCTTCTCCTACGTGAGGAGGCGGTATGACAGAGAGGAAACAAACGCCAGCTAGGAAAGTCAGATGCCCTATTTATGAAATAAGTGGATGGGATAAGATGACCCATCGTGTCCAAGAGAACTCAAAAGTTCTATGAACTCAAGAAGAAAATAATCTCAGGACTGAAAAAACACAGTCCCAAACAGCTGATCACTCAGAATCACCAAGACCTGATTGGTTATTAAAACAAGATAGATTGCTCCCTCCTACAGGCAGGCAGCAGGCGGCTTGCTGACTTCGCAGGTGCCTATGCAGTGGGGAAAGGCTGTCCATCCCCAGGTGAGTTACCTGAGCACCCTCTAGGCCCTTGCCCTACACCAGAAGGTCAACCTTCCAGATTCGAATTCTTTCCCAAGCCTTGTGTCTTCAGCCCACGTCCAGGGAATGTCTCTATTTAACTAGTTGCCACAAAGCCCCCGGTTGCCAGAATTTTGGTGGGCGACTGAGGTAGTGGAGAGGAGACCCACTGACAGGTTCAGGCTGGTAAGTTCCCAACAAAGATTCTGAGCACAGAGACATGGATTCTCTTCTCACAGCTCCTTAACATTAACTTCGGCCTTGAGCTCCTACAGCCCCCTCTTCAGCCGGTGAATTAGAAAACGACTCCACGATTCTCTAGGAAATCACTGACGACTGTTTGGTCAGGGTTAAAAAACTTTTGGAATTAAATTTTAATTTATCCTAGGTAAGTATTTTTGGATACGGCATCTAGCACAGTACTGTGCACTCCAGAAACATTGAATGAATGGATCCGTGAATCGACAAATGATGCGATACACTGAATCCAAGTTCCCTGAAAGGAAGGCTGCCCTGCCAGTCACCTCAAAAGGAAGGCTGCCCTGCCAGTCACCTCCTCACAGTCAGCTCAGGGATTCCCATCACGCTTCCCTCAGGAGCCGAACCTGACAGAAATCATATGAGCATAAAACATCTGCTAAGCTATTACCTTTCAGAGTTTACTCTGACATGATTTCCTGGATTTGCTGAAATGTCAGTGGGCCAACTTCTAAAAATGAGTGTGGGGATCTACAATCTCTGAAGAGGATCCATGAAATCTAGAAGCAGCCCCTCAGTCATCCCTCATAAGGAACTTTCAGGGTCAGAGCCGTATCTGAACAGATTCCTCCTGCGCCAGCCATGCAGCAAAAGGCTTCTAGTCAGGATTTCTGAGAGATGTGATTTACATCCCTTTTTTCTGTTCTAATGCATCTCTGGGAAGGAGTCCCAAGCCCATGGGGGAGGAAGAGCCAGGCGTGAAGGCAATGTGGGGCTGTGCTCCCGCAGACTGTACGGGAGGAGACCCACCAGGCCAAGCTGGGTTTCAGCACCTGCTGAGGAAGCAAGAGCGCCATCAGGAGGCAAACGTTCCCACTGTTAGAGGCGAGGGTATCAGTGTGTGCACACATCACTGCAGGTGCCTGCTACCATGTTATTTGAGTTCCTTTAAAACGGCAACAAGAAAAAGGGTGTGCCTCAAACACAAGCAGCAAAATGCAGAGTAGGCCACATCTTCCTGGAGGTCCTGCTGTCCTCCACCAAGAACAGAGGAGGCAAGCAGAGACACTGAGTGCAGAGACAAGGCAAGCAAAACACATCCATCCTCAAGAAGCTCGCCGTGGCAAAGGGTCTGAATTCTCCAACTTTCCCCTTCAGTCACCACGACAAGTACCCTGAGAACAGATCTGTCACATGTACAATTTCCCTCAACCGCGTGTGCGCGCACATGTGTGCGGCTCATTCAGACATGGCACTTTGCCAGAACAAGGCCCTTTTGTGTATGTTATTTAATGTCTGGTTAATGAAAACACGGAGTAGGTAGCCTGAATGAACATAAAGACTCAGATTACCTACCGTCCTGCTTTTCCTGATAAGAATTCTGTAAGAAATCCAGCCTCAGGGACACAGCGCAGGATCATGACAAACGCCCTGTTCAGCATCAGGCTGAACCTGTCCTTGGGCAAAGTGGGCCTGGCCCGAGCCACTCCTCGGCCTCCATACGAAACAAAGGCAGGGGCGAGGGAGTCGGCCCTTCACAGAGATGCGGTTTACTTTTCCCAGAGGAGAGACTCCCAGGGTATCTGGAGCCCGGGTCTCCTGTGGGGCCAACTACAAGGGTCCTGCCCTGAAAGGCCACCTGAGATCTGCTCCCCAGGCCACATCCAGCCCTTCCATGGGCTGGAAAGGCTCATTCAGAATTCCCTCTTAGCTGGGAGTAATTTGGGAAGAAGGAGAGAAATCCCCTGACAGTGGCGATGTCAACTTTCCTTGCCTGAAAGGACCTGATAGGGGCCCCTCCTCTGAATGCCCTAAGCATTGGACTCTCCCCCTCCCTTAGGAAGGCACCCGCCATCAGCCATTTCAGGTCCTGGGTAGAGGGGTGCTGACACCTAGGGGTGGATGGAAAGAGAGCTAGTGCAGAGAGAAGGCCAGCCCAGGCTGCCCGCTGTACCTCCTGGAGCGTTCAAGGAGTGGTGTTTTCCCCAAGCTCCTCTCCACTCGCCCCCAAGTCTGCCTCCTCCACTCCTAGAGAAGGGCCCCCAAAACCTATCCAGTGATCCCCCACACAGCAGGGCAGAAACAAAGTCTGACTTAGTAACACCAGGCCAGTTCCCACAACAGTGAGCCTTCCATCTGCCTGAGAAAGCAGCCATTCGGCAGGGGCGCAGGTAGAGAATACAAAGCTCCAAAATGACGCATCAACAGGCTCTCTGTTTATCAGGGACACGGACCAAGAGGAACTAGGGAGGCCAAACCTCCCCGAGGCGGCCAGGGATGCTTTCTTACCAAACTCGCTCGCACACAGATGTTCAATTATGGCTTCAGATTTCAACTCGTTGTCACATGGAGGACACACCGTTGTGCCTAGGACGAGAAAGGGAGAGAAACAGGAGCTGTGAGTTGAGGGGGTGGAGGGGCAGGGAGGAACCACCCCTGCGGAAGAGATCAACCCCGGGACCAGGCTGAAAGCAGTTAACAGTCTACTGGAATTTCTGAAGGACAACCCGAGAATTGAAAAGAAGAGTCCTTGAGGCCAGGACCTAAAGCCATCAACAGACATACAGTTTCTTGAAAATCTGGGGGCCAGAGTTGTTGAATATGGCACAGCTATTTAAACCAACACTATCTGGGGCTGGGTGGGGCAGGTCCCATGAAGTGTGGCTTGATGGGGTGTGCTGGGTCCCCAGGAAAAGCTGACTTGTAAACCAAACACATCCGCTACAGTTGTTTCCTGTTCTTTCTCCCTCCCCCGCCCTGATTCCTACCCCCTTCCCATTCTCAAACTCCCATGAGGATAACAGGTCAATCTGACTGGATCTCTAGGAGCCAAAAAAGAAACTCAGCCAGACCCCTAAACTCCAACTTCAGGCCCTGGACACCCCACTCCCCAAGGGCTGTTGCAGTAGATTCCTGCAGGGGCGGGACGCAGGAGCAGCTGGGTGGGGGCTGGGGGCCACACTAGCAAGAGCTGGCAAATGGGAGGACAGAGCTGGACAGGGAGCAACCCTCTGGAGGCGTTTTCATAACACTGTGAAGTGCTTTGAAGAGGAGGTGTGTGTGTGGCTGGCAGGAGGGCCACTGGGAGGCAGCTAAGCTGCAGGGGCAGGAGGTTTCAGAGGCCTCCTCCAAGCCCAGATGCTGCCAATGCTGGAGGGACCCCTGGGAGATAAAGAGCCGCCAGAGAAGGGCAGGGAGAAAGTGGTACAGTGGAATCCCCAGAAGGGTGAGGTGGCTTATCACCACCATCACTATCGTCATCATCACCATCATCGTCCATCAAACAACTTGGAGTTTCATCTACGATCCAGAAAAGCATTAGCACGTTCTAAGAACACTCCATTCCTGGCACAGCACAGCCTGGAGCTGAGAAGCACAGGAAAGTCACCCCAAGGCAGGATGGTGTGCTGAGCGACCTCTGCTCAGATATAAGGCTCTTCATCTTCTTCCTCCCCTCTCCTCTCCACAGCTCAGTGAAATGGGCAAAGCCTCCATGATGGATGACAAGGAGGGAGCTGCGCAGCCCTCCCAGGCCAATCCCAGGACACGGCTGGTCCACAGCTGGCCAGCAGGCTAGCAACAGTGGGGAGATGATGCACAACCACTGCTCACTTCCAAGCAGGGTCCCTGCGTGGCCCAGGAGAGACCACACACCTTAGTCTTTATGGACAGACTCCTCACCCACCTTTTCTCTGTACCCAGGGCCAAAACCCATCCAGAGTCTGAGTGCAGCAAGAACCATTGCCCCCCTCCAAGCAGAAGATTGTGTGACTGTCTTTTGGCCCAGATGTTGGAAATGTATTTTTCACCCAGAACTTGAGACTGGGCTCCACAAGTAGTGTCTCGCTTCCACGGGGAGAAAAACAGGGAAAGGAAGTTCTGCAATATGGGAAGGACCATGTTACCTATATTGGGAGAGTAAACTGTGCTTTGAGATTTTCCTTGTTTGGGTTATTTAAAAAAAGTGGAAGTCATCACATTGCGAGGTTCTATGAATATAATCTTGACCAAACAAGTAGCAGGGCCAGGGCTGTTGGAATGTAAACACCAGGTCTCCACCCCCTCCACACACTCACATCATCTCCGCTGGACACTCTGAGTTCCGACGGCTCTATACACTGCAGGGCGTTTTCCTCAGTCCACTCAAGAGGCCTCAGCACCTCTCAGGGTGGCAGCAGCTCACTGGGGCGAGCCCTGTGTGTTCTCAACATGGCCTTCCCCAACTCACTTTCCTTAGAGCTGACTCCGGAGCAGTCTGATCCAGAGAAGGAAGGAATGTGTAATGCAATATTAATCTGCACCCCCTCCGGACTGTCCCTGGGGCCCTGCAGGCTGCCTCAGCAGGAGAAATCCACCCGGTCATCCGGCTGAGTGAACTAGATCGCTGTTTTAAGGTGTATCTAAAATAACGTTTCAAGCAAAGGAACCAAACACTAAAAGGTATTGCGTTTCATTAATATTTAACGGGGAGTAGAGGAGAAAATCCAATACTGGAGTCAAGATTAAGTGACTTTTTAAAAATCAGGGCACACACATGCATACAGCACATTCTCCGGTCACCTCTCTCTCACACTCACAAGCATACTCTGTCTCACTCACACACACATACAAGCACTCTCTCATGCACAGAGGCACACACTCACACACACAAGCACACACATACTCTCTCTCTCTCACACACACACACACGCACACACACACAACAGGTCTTCCCTGACCAGCTCCTCAAAACACAGAGAATGGATCCTACAAAGCCTCTAGGGGGAAATGAGGGCACCATGGCCTCTGCAATCTGTGACTAAAACAGCCAAGCTGAATGAATGCACAACATGCCTAAACAACAAGAAAACTGAACTGAAAGGGTGTGCTTGCTCACACAACTTGAACTAGTAAAACCTGGCAGGGAGGGAGAGCAACCATTCACCGGGCTCAGAGAGCACAGGTCTAATGTGAGCGCAAGATTTAGAAATAACTTTCCTGGAAAAAGAGCAATTGCTTGTTCTAAAACAGATGCTGCTGCAACTTGGGCATCAGCTTTTGAGGGGGGCGGGAAGCGTCTTCTGACATATTTCTCACTATAGAGTTTATCTTTAATAACAAGTGGCCACAAAGGCCTGCCCAATACCCCAAAACTGTACATGCCCAGGGATGTGAACAAAACGCAGCCTAGATCACTCAGAGATACAGCACTGCTCTGAAAACTCAGTTTTAATTTTAAAGAATAAAGAATAAAAGTAGTGCATGTGTGCTTATTCTGTCCAAAAGTACCAGTTCTTATTCTGGAGCCACCAGCCACAAGGTTACGAGGACCGGCAGTCTGGTGTGTCTCCACCTGCCCCTCCATACACACAGACACACACACACACACACACACACACACACACACACACAGCCCTCCCATCTCCGTGCTCAGCTGACAGTTCATGGCCGTGTGGCCTCAGAGGAAGTCACGTCTCAGGAGAGAGCCTCTCACCACAAATACTGAGGGGAGGACAGCTCCCCATCCCACGCCTGCCTGGTCCTCTCAGAGCTCTTCTTTGTTAAGCAGCTGGTCTCGGGAGGCTGACTGACTACCTGAGCGCTCCTGGAGGGAGGGAGAGAGGAGGATGGCACAGAGGCCCAGGCTGAGGAGATGGCAGTCAAGTCAAACAGCAGCCAAGGAGTAAAAGGCTTCCAGAAGGCAGCAACTGCCTGGTTTCTGCCACCCCAGCACTGCTCCATCCCAACCTTTTGGGGTGCTGGGTTGAGAGGACTCTTCCCCCTTCGTAAGTAGGCAGCCCAGCCTGTCCCTCCACCTTCCCTTCAGGAGATGCCCCCCTAAAGATCTCCACTTTGTGTTCACCGACTGTCTCAGGAAGAGACAAGTGGGGGTGGAGCAGAGCTGGCCACGGCCTCCCAGGGCAGGGCTGGCATAACCCCTCGGCGGGCGGTGGAGGAAGGAGAGAAGGAAAATCCTGCGGGCTGCAGGGGAAGGGTCCACGCGCACAGAACACAAAGTGCTTTGTCAGCTGTAGGTCACTGCTCAGCCCTCGCTCTCAAGGGGCTGCACTTTCCCGCGGTTAACCCTGGGCAGACCCCCAGGAAGCCGAGAGCAGAGTGCCCCCCAACCTCCCCGCTGCCGCAGGCAGGCTGCCGCCTCTCCCACTGCCAGCCCCAGGCCACCCAACAGCGCTCACTTGGGACCGATCTCCTCCCTCCCTGGAATAAACAAGAGCATTCAGAACTCAGGGTGCCCCTTCCCCCGCCACCCTCACCACCCCTACCCTCACTCTGGGGGAGCACGCCCTTATGTGGACATTTCTCTTCCTGGCGTCACCTCAAGAGAAGCTAAGTCAGCGAGCAGCAGGTCCCCCCACCCTAAAAGCCCTGGGACAGCGCCGCTGGGCTAAGCGCACCTGGGTATGGCTCCCCATCTCTGACTATCTCTGCATCTTTGAGCCTCAACTCTGCTTCCGAAGAAGCCAGGGTTGAATTCCCTACTATGAAAGTCAGGCCACCACGCTGGGTTTTTGCGGGCTTGTTTTCTTTTCGGTTTTGGTTTTTGGGGGTTTCGCGTCTGTGGGATTTTTTTCTTCCCACTCAAGAATTGCCCTTTAAGTGGGAGGGGATTCTGAGAGGAACCTCAGCTGTCCCTCAGGCTGTTAGGAAAGTCTCCAATCTGTGGATCCCCACTCCCCAAGGAGAGATGAACAATGAGCTAATTACATTTTTACCTTTCTAATTACCCAAGGATGTGTGTAAATGAGAGAAGCAGGGGGTATGCAAGACTGAGAAGGAAGACATTCTCCACCCCCAGCCCTCCTGGGCTGTTCCCTGCAAGGGGCAGAGGAACAGAAATCTCCGGTTCCTAAACTTTTTTCTCAGCCAGTTCTGCAGCCGTCCTGGAGCTACTTGGCTGAACGGCTAGCTAAGGAAAGAGTTGTGAACAACAACAACAACAAAAAATCCTCATCGAATCCATGGAAATAAACAAAGCTGGCCTTAGCATTTTCTCGGGCTTTCTACACTTAAGGTTAGGAGTTTTGGTGTTTTCCTCCTGGGGCATCCCGTCTCGGGTGTTAAAACCTTCGATGGGGACTCGGTTCCCTCCCAGAGGACAGAAGAGCTCTCCTTTTCTTTGGAGCGTAAGGCCTTGTTGCCGGGATGGAAACAGCGGGACTGGATCCCAGAAAAAGCCCCCCAGGAACCAGACCGTGTTTGCCTGGGGCCCACGCGCAGCCGCCGCGGCCGGGGCGCCTGGGTCGGGAGGGGCGCTGAGTGACACCTCGTTCGTACTAGAAGCTTTTAAAAATCATTCTGCACAGCTTGAGAGCAGCCTCTAGGGAGCACATCCGAACTCCGGGCTGGAGCGCTGGGCGGGGGTCGGAGTGGCTGGCGCTTTCCCGCAGCGCCCGCGGCAGCCCGGCCAATGCCCGGCTCCCCGCCCGCCCGGGTCGGGGGTTCGCGGGCGTGGGAGGGGGCCGCCTTACCTTGGGGCTTAGAGGCTTCAGTGGCATTGGGCGGGGTCATGGCGATGCAGACGTCCCCCTCGGGGAACTTGTCACACTTGAGCATCTCGGGCCAGTAGAAGCCGAAGAACTGCATGACGGGCTCGCAGGAGTCGCGCACGGCCTCGCAGAGCCAGCGGCACGGGTAGATGGGCCGGTCGAGGCAGACGGGCGCGAAGAGCGAGCAGAGGAAGACCTGGGTGCCGATGTGGCAGTTCTTGTTGAGCAGGGGCACCCAGCTGCTGGCCTGCTGCTTCACCTCGGCCATGGTCTCGTGCTCCAGCAGGTTGGGCAGCACCATCTTCTTGTAGCCCACGTTGTGGCACAGCCGCAGGTCCACCGGGATGTCCACGCACTGCGGCGGCTTGGTGTAGAAGCGCCCGCTCTGGTACGAGCCGATGTCCGACTGGAAGCTCACGTAGTCGTACTCGCTGGCCGAACCCGCGGCCAGCAGCCCGGCGGCCAGCGCCAGCAGCACGCCCCCGGCGGCCCCGCGGCGGCCCCCAGCGCCGCGCCCGCTGCCCATGCTGGCTCGGCGCCCTCGCTCCCGCGACGTCGGGGCTGCCCCGGCCGCCTCCCCACGCGCGTCCCGCCGCAAACTTGCAGGAACCTCCGGGGACAAAAGGCGCCGTCCCCACCCGTGCCCGGCTCCGGCGGCCGCGCGCTCCTGCCCGGAGCTCGGCGGGGGCGTCCCTCGGCGTGCGGCGCGCGGCGCGGCGGGAGCTCGCGGGGAGAGGGCGCGCGGCCCGAGGGCGGCCCGGCTCCCGGACGCGCGGCGGGCGGGCGGGCTGCGCGCGGCTCCCGCTCCCGAGGCTGCAGGACTCGAGTGCCCGGCGCTCCTGTTGCAAAGCCCTCGGAGTCGCCCGCGCAGCCAATCAGCGCCCGGCCGCGGCGAGCCGCACTCAGGCGGCACGTCAGTCACCGGCGCAATTAGCCAATCGCTTCACTTGCAAGAGGGTTCGGTTTACTAGAACTAGACACAGGTCAACACTCCTTAAAAAACAGAACCAAAAAAAGAAAGAAAGAGAAGAAAAAAGAAAAAAGTAGGAGGAAACGAAAGAAAATAGGGGGAAAAAGAAAGAGACTAGATCGAAGTGCGGGGTGGATAAAGACAAAGTTGAAGGCTGTGTTTAACTTGAGTCGGCTCGCAGAAAAGAAAGGAACCTTAGCAGTATTTGGAAATCCGTGAGATAATGAAAACTTTTTTAAAATATTTTTTCCTAATTTCACGCAGCAGCTCACCAGACGAGCAGCTCACTCCCTCGGTTTTGTTCTCTGTAGCTGCAGTACAAAGGCCGTTGCCCACAAACCGGGACTCAGGAAGGCTGAAGCGACGGAGGGCTGCTTTTAAACGCCCAGCCCTTCGGACTCGGCTCCCTCAAAGACAAGGGAAGGTGTAGTTGGGGCCGTTTGCTGGTTTAAAAACGTAGTACCTTTCCAGGTGGGCCAACCGGATGACGGCCTTCAAACAGCCCCGGAGGCAGTAGGTAAATGTTGCTCAGTGTGGCTGGAAATATTGCTCACAAAAGTGTTAGCTTTGAGAGGACAGTTGAAAAAGGAGAAAAAAAAGGGAAAAACCCTACTCATAAGTCGCAGCCCGACAGAACGTCTGTGTGTGCACGTATGTATGCATTGACATGTTTGTGGTGTAGAAAGCCAAGACATTAAAAACACATGTGCACTCATCAGCGTGGTTTGTGTAAATATCAAGTCCATCACTGGGGCACACATGCTACATTCAGAGCTGGCCCAGGAACCTCAAGTGAAAAACCAAGGGTCCCCATTAAGGCAGATGGCACAGGAGAGTATTAGAAACACAGCCTGGCCCTCTCATCCAGCCCGCAGGAACAGAAGTCTCCCTGCCCCCCTCCACCTCAGTGGTCCTGGAATTCTGTGTATGTTTCCAACAAACCCTGGGAGGGAGGGTCAAGATCCAGAAAGCTAGGAGTGTGACCATGGCTGACTCCAGAGGCAGCAGTCAACAGCAAGCAGTTCATATAGTTCGCTGGGCTTCCACACTGCTAGTGTCTTGAAGTGTGGGTGGAGGCAGGCCAAGGATGTGAAAACCGTATCTGGAGAGTGTGGTACTGCCCCATGTGGCAAATGGGCCACAGATCTTAGAGCTCAAGGCGGACACCCTAGGAGGCGCTGCCTTGCGGGGCCAGCTTGTTTGTAAAGCTCTGGGAAAGCTTGCTTTGGACTCTGCAGACCAAATTTCTTGATGGACAGATTCCAAGTAAAACTCCTAGAGTCTGTGAGGAAGCAAGGCTCTTTTCTTAAAGCACTCGCGCCCACGCGGAGACTGTCATGCACTGTGCACACAGGAGGCGTCTGCAGACTGTCAGCTTCTCTGTCATTCCCAAAGTAAGGAAGGGTGCGCCGGAGCAAGAGGGGCGGAAGGAGGGAAAGGGCTGGAGGGATAGAGCAAGACTTTGGATGGCAAAGGGTTAATCTCCAAACAATTGGTAATGCTCAGCCCGGGAAGCTGTGGAAGACATTCCTCACAGAGAATAGACCGCAGGAGACCCAGCAACTGCGTCTTGAGTCAAGGGGCATTTAGAGAAAAAAGCTGTTTGGTAGGGGTCCTTTTCTCTCCTACAGCCAGGCCCTCAGTCCCAGGCCAAATGTGTCTGTTTACTCACTCCTCGGAAGGAGTTGTGTTACTAGATAACATCCTCTCACCTCTGCATCCAGGCTTGGCTGACCTCTCACTCACGTTTGCACAGTTTCCCCAAATGGTGGAAAGGCTTGGGTCTGTCCACCATTAAAATGCTGGAAATTAGTCCAGGTGACGGCACCTCCACCAGTCCTGGAGATCTGGTCAGGAGTAAATTTCACAAATCCATACCTGGGAGGACCTAGCCTTGACTGGTCGTTCCTCTTTGACTTTGATCACTCTGAACCCCCAACTCACCACCCCACCCCCAAATAGTCTTCCTGCTTTAGGGAGAGGCCTCTTGGGGCACACCAGGGACGCAATTGTCTCAAGGACAAACGGGGAGTGTGGGAATAAGACCCCAGAATCTTAACCCCGTACATTTCTAGCTCCTTGGAGGCACAGCTGGAAAGGAAGGACTCTAGGTCTCTGTCCCACTGATAGACTTGAACCCACACTTGGGAATTGGATGAATGACTGCCCACTGCCGGTCAGTTCGCGTGCTGTGTAACAACACCAGGCAGAACAGCCTGAAGACTTCATATTTTAGAGGTGCACACAGGATTTTTTTCTTTTGGTCCTTTTTCATATTGTCAAAACTTTGCACTTCAAAGCCCAGTCTCCTTTTCCCTAATGGCAAGAATGTGTGTGTGTGTGTAGAGGAGAAAGTTCTAGAACAAAAGGTCTTTAAACATGTTATTGACATGACAGAACTCCTAGAAACCAGGGATCTCAAGCTTGGGAGCAGTGAGCCAGGAGGCACATTCCTCCTTGAATGGCTTAAATGAGCAGAGGCAACTTTAAACTTGTGTTTTTCATTTTGAAAAAGTTCTGATTTTCCCACACTGCCAGAGGCCTACACGTGAAAATTGGAAGTGCATTCCCTGTTACTTCACGACAGCAGCTTAAGGAAGCATTCTGCAGTCCCTTCATTGCCCAAAGCTGACTGCCACCCAGGAACAGAAGTCACTAAGCAGGGTCACTGAGAGGCCTCCCAGGTGCCTACCTGGTGGCCTCATCCCACCCAGATCTTCTTCCTGCTCTCTTCTAGAAAAACTGTTTGAGGGGGGAGGGGTGTGAGGGGGGTGATGTGCTTTTGAGCATATTCCTCCTTTTCTCGTCTATTATCACATCATCACCGATTTTTATGACACTCTCCAAAGATACACTCAGCATCCTCTCCATCAGCCAGGAGGGGTGCCTCCTGCCTGTGGCCGGGTGGTGGGTCTGGTGCAATTCAGAGAAGAGCATTCTGGTCCAGGGTCAGGAAATATGGAGTAAGGCCTCAGTTCTGCTCCTCACAGGCTGGGTGACTCGCACTTCATCCCTCTGGCCTTAGAGTTCTCATCTGTAAATCAGAGCTATTAATTCTGCCCTGCTACCTCATGAAATGAAATGTGTGCATTCTCCTTATCTAGTGTCAGTGGGGCACGTGGCTGGGCTTTCAGGACTGAAACCTTTCAGTCTGAAAGGTTTAGAGTGCTGTGCCGTACCAGACATGGTGAAGCACGGTAATGTTCTTACCTGGACAAGCTTCTTCTCCGCTCTGCCTCTGTGGAGGTGCAAATACCATGCCCACCCTTGTTGATCCTGAGCCCCTCCGACCCAAGGACTGGCCTGACCTGCTGTCTAGGGTTCCAGAATATCTGGGAAGAATCAGAAAACTTCGGAGTTGAAGGCAAAGTCCAGCCCTACCTCTGCCCCGTGCAAGGATCCATCCACAGCATCCTTCTTTATTATTATCATTTTTTATTGTGGTAAGAACACTTCACATAAGATCTACCCTCTTCACAAATTTTTCAGTGTATAATACGGTATCGTTGAACCTCTGCACCATTCTTGATCGGGCTGGCTGAGCATCCTAGCCACCACCACTGACCCCTTCACTTCTTTGGGACACAGCCACCAGGTTCAGAATGTTCTTCCTTTCCTGAAGAGAAACTCTGCTCCCTATAATTTCTTTACTCACTAGACCACCCTGGCATCAGTGCCCACCCTAACTGACCAGCAGTGGGCTTGGGAAAATGCTGTCAGCCATGCCCTGAAGGGCAAGGCTATGGTCACAGCCCCTGCCCACTGCTCAGAGGAACCACCTGCTCACTCTCCAGATGAGGCTCTGTCAAACTGGGCTTGGCAATTTGTATTCAGTTATAAACATATCAATTTATTTATAAATATATAAATTGTGGAATTTATATGCCACCTTCCAGACAGGGGGGAACTAAAACTAAAATGCATATTTTTAACGTAACTTCTAAAATAGAAACAAAAATATCTGATGGACTATTTCTCTGATTAAAACCCTTCCAGACTTTTTGATTGTCCACAGGAAGAAACCCAGACTCCTGTAGGGCATCCAGATCTTACCCTCCAAAGTCTCTCCTGATAGCCTTGCCTCCCACCCCTCCCTCTGCCCAGCCCAGTCTCCAAGCTCAGGAACATACTTGCACTTTCCCAACTCAACAGCTCCTCCTTTGCTTCCCATCCTTTGCACGTGCTGTCAGCACATGCTGTTTTCTTTATAACACCCTCCAAACCCTAACTCATAGGGTTCCTAAATTTCACAAATAAAAATATAGGATTCCCAGTAAAATCTGAATTTCCAATGAACGAGAAATAATTTTTTTTTAGTATAAGTATATCCCAAATATTTCATGGGATATACTTATACTATAAATTATTCCTTGTTTATTGGAAATTTAAATTGAACTGGGCATCCTGTATTTTATCTGGTAAACCCACCTACTCATCCCTTCTAGCATTGCGTCCTCCCGGCAGCCTTGCCTGACCTCCTCTGGGCCCATCACCCCCCTCCTCCTCCTAGTCGGATTAACTGCCCTCTCTGCCCTGCATCCAGAGCACTGTGCACACTTCCTTACAGCACTTACGTTGACCTTTTGAGTACATGACTGTGAGCTCATGGAGGGCCAGGATCTTGTCTTATTTTGTCCCCTTATGCCTGCATCCCCAGCATCTAGCATGCTCAATAAGGCCTTCCACCCCAATAAATGCATAAACAGGGAGTCAGGCGAGGCAGTCATGTGAAATGCCCAGGCTGAGAGGTACTGCCCTTGAGCACCACTTTTGCACTGCGTTTCCTGAGAACCAAGGCAATCAGGAAGCCTGAATCACTCCCATAGTTCTCTCTTTCTGCAGGGAAGGAAAATCTTTCCTAGGTCTGAAACCTAAGGGAACTGATGATCGGCACCTTATACAAAGACTGTAAACAGACTGTGGGATTTTTGTACTGGCTCTCCCCATCCCAGAGCCGACCTTGTGCACAGACACCACGTCGGACTCCCCTGGTAGGCTGCTCAGCAGAAGATGGGCTGTGGGTGGGTGGGAAAAGGGACCGACCAATTCCCGAAGAAGAACAGAGCTTCCTGTAAATCTTGCATGGACGGGAGCCCCAGACCCTAATGCAATCCTGTGTGAAAACGAGCTAGTACCTAGAAGGCCAGGTTTCTGGGAGCCTCTGACAGAACCTGGAAATGGAGGGGAAGGGCAAGAGAAGCTTGGAGGGGGCTCCCCTTGGGTAACACTTGGTGCCAGAGCTGGGAGGGGGCTCCCCCGGTAACACTTGGTGCCAGAGCCCGGCTTCAGAGCTCGAGGCTTTGCTTAGGACACCACAGCACAGGAAAAGTGGCCTTCAGGAGCCCCTTCCCCTCTGGGGACCCTTGGAGTGAAAGTGAAGTGGTACATGCTTTGGTGACAGGAGGCCCGTAAATCTGCCACGATTGCTGCCCGAGGGAGGGCGGTGCCCAGCGGGGGCACAGTCCCCCAGGAGCCGCGCTTGTTTACCTAACCCTTCGGGGCAGCGCGCCAGACGGCTCGGCCCCTTCCTCAGGGGTTTGAGCGGAAAACAACCTGGATATAAATGAGGTGCTGGGGTTGGGGGAGGGTGCCCACCATCACTCCTTCCCCTCCCGGCTGGTGGCCTCTCCCTGGCTGAGCCTCACCTCCAGGGCTCCATCTGGGCTGCCGGGAAGCCCCCTCGCAGTCTCTCTGTGGGCCTGAGCAACACACACCCCATCCAGCGGGGAGGCACTCCTGCTCCATGCCAGGGCACCATGCCCCTTCTGATAGTACGCCGCCTTCCTGCAGCCTTTCCCAGGTTGCACTTCCAGTGCATTATTGCATTTGAGCCCCACAAAAAGGCTCTGCACTGGCAGAGAGTTTGTTATTCCCACTTGACAGAAAAAGACCCAGAGGCTCAGACTGGTGGGACCCTCACCAGCTGTCCACTCACCACAGCATTTTAGGGAGGGACAAACTCAGGACCACCAATGTTTGGATGCCAATCCCGCTGACTCTATGCTAGGCTTTACTGCCTGTGTTAAATGCCAGCCCCTGGGGAGAGAAACCCGGAGCGCTTGTGACAATCATTAAAGTCTTATTGGGAATTAATTTATCAGACTCTTCCAAGAGGCCAGCCAGAAGGAAAAGATGGTTTTGAAAGAGGGGGAGGATGGAAGTCTGAAGGTCTGGGCAAGGAAATGAAGTGTCTTCCTGCGGGGTCCTGGGACAGAAGAGGCGTGGGATGGAGTAGTGAGTGTCTGCAGGGTTCAGAAGTGAGGGGTTTAGGACTGCCGCTAGGAAGGGTGCCTGGGCCTGCCCTGGGTGCAGAGGTGAGCACAGTCGAGCTGCCAATAAACCATGTATATAGCTGACCTGCCGGCACGTGGACGCCCAGGAGAAATGATCCAGGGGAGAAAAGATTGAGCCATGCAAAGAGAGAGGGCTCACTACACACCCACGAGAGAGAGGTCTGCCTAGGGCCCGGACATTCTGAGAATTCCATAGTCTTTCCAGGGGTGATAGTAAAAATATTTAAGACCTGGTAGGGTATGACCAATTGGACTGTATGCCAGACAAAAACCACCTGTGCAGCCCTGGCTGTGTGTGCCAGCTGGATCCCCACGCTGGGGCAGTTCCAACAGAGGTGTGAGTGGACACGCAGTTCCCAGAATGCACTGTGCTGCCTCATGCCTCTGTGCCTGGGTGCGTGCTGCCCCTGCCAGCGGGGCTGGCCTCCCAGCCCATATGGGGTTCAGCAGCTCCACCTTCTCTGGGCTCACTGCTCCCCGGAGTCTCCCAGCTAGAAGTGGCCAGGACAGTCCCCTGTCTGCCCTTGTGCACCACAGCTATCCAAGCACCTCTCCTCAAACACCCTTTGCTTGTTTACAAATCTAGAGTTCCTCTAGAAGATTCTTGAGGACAGAAACTATGTCTTTTTTGTCCTTGTATCTCCAGTACTTAGCCCAGTGCCTGCCGCATGCGATTACTGAATGAGACTGATCCTACGATCCAGCTCTGAGCTGTGAGAACTAAGTGCAGATTGGTCAGTGAGGCACCCTAGAAAGCATTTGAAAACAGACGGGCTTAGAAGGCATGCACCTCGACCCTCCCCTCTTCTTCCTACCTGGAATTCAGATGTGATACCGGGAGGTGGAGCAGCTATCTTTCAACCATGAGACCACAAGCATGAAGACAAATGCCCACACACTCGGAGGGAGGAAAAGAAAGATGGAAAGAACCTGGGTCATGAGGAATGAGCTGAGTGGCCCACCCCAGAATTCCTGTTAGGTGAGACCTCCAATCTCCCCCTCACTTGTTGAAATCCAAAGCCATCGGGTGTTCTCTTTCACGCAGCTAGAAACAAACCTAACCAGCACAGGCCTATAGTTTAGGGGCTCTTACAGCAGACAAGGGATTCAAATGCTGAACATTCTAATTTTTACTGTCTCCTAGGACTTTATTATTCAAAGTGTGGTCCCCAGACCAGCAACATCAGTATCTTCCAGGAACTGTCAGAAATGCAGAATCTTAGGCCCCACCTTAGCCATATTCAACCAGAATTTGCATTTCAACAAGAATCCTAGGTAAATCCCACGCATCTTTAAGACTGAAAAGCCCCATTCTAAGAAACTCTTCCATGTGCTCAGAAGTTTGTGTGTCTTTCTTCCTCTTCAATTCCTACAGCTACAAACACCCAATTTCTAAGTGTCAGTGGATTTGTCACCCATATGTATCCCTCGACTTAACACCCCACTGGAAGGGTCTTATGGACCCCCACCTTTCAAAAGAGGAGATGAGGTCGCAGAGAGGCTCATCAGCCACCCCACGTGCAGAACATTCGGACAATGCTTTCACAGTGAAACCACATCCTCATGGAAAGGATGGATGGCAGCTCTCTTCTCTTAAGGAAATAGTGCTGCAGGGGCGTTACCACGTGGAGGGCAGGCAGCAAGGAAGCCCGCCCGGTGCTCTGAGGCCAATGGCAGCAGCCAGGAGCCGGGAGCCAACAGACCCGGCTTTCTTCCCCTGGCACTGTCCTACAGGCAGCTGTGTATCTGGAGGCTTCTGGAATCTTCCAGCAGTGCCACATTTTATCATATTTAATATCTGTCACTATGCAAACATTGCCTTTTATCAATCCTTCTAACACTTAGAGTGTTACAAGAAAACCATAGCCCCCACCTCCCAGAAAAGCATAATTTGTCCTTCAAACCCTTTTGTTCTTTCTTTATTTTTAGCTGTAGTCTAGACCACCAAATTGCTGAATACGCAGTATAAAGCTCCTAACTAAGAACTTCTCAAGTACAGCCACTCAGTCTTGCAGCGCTTTCCAGGTTCTGCATTTACTCCCCGGGTGTAAGGGTTTTCCAGCCATTTCGGCCCGTAAATATATAACTGGCAGCTTCCTAAACTGCCGTGTAATTCTCACTGCCACCACTTATGTTTTCTTTTATTGCCATTGTCATTGGCACCTTGACAAGAGAATGAAATATTCTTGGAGGATGAGACACTCTGCATCCTACATGACTTTAACTCATCCACATTCCCAGATTTTTTATTTCCACCCCCAACCCCAAGGAAATTGCCTCCTCGCAATTAGTGGAGATTTCAGATTGGAGTTCAATTGCAACCTCCTATTTCTCCTGACATAACCTTTACCTGGGCTAGGCCATGTGGAAAAGCGAGGACCTCTAAGATGTTGTCCTAAACCCCTAAAAGTGTAGAGGTGGAGAAGAAAGATGCACATCAAAGCTGACCAAGGGGGCAGCGTGCGCAGAGCAAAGGGTGAACACAATAGGCTCTCAGCCTTCTGATCTCTCTCCCAGAGGTGGGTGGCTGTCGTCAATGAGAATAAGTACATTTCTAACAGATAAAGGGGTGTCCGGAGGAAGAGCCAGGCCGTGCTCAAGTCCAAAGAGGAGAGAGAGCTCTGAGGAATGAGCTCGCCTAGCCCTGGGGCCAGGGAAGCCACACTGCCAAACCTCTGTCCTCTTAGGAAAGACACCTAAGCCAGCCGGCTACACCCTGCACCCTGCCATCCCTCCTTCCTCCCCTGGCTGAAGTCCCCTCCTGCTCTCCAAGGTGAAGGGAAGTCCTGGATGGAGGTCTAGCTTTGCACAACACAAGGAACCAGAGGCAGTGTCCCAGGACTCACACAGACCCCTCCTTTGTGCTCACAAGGGCCTATATGATAAATGTGCGAGCCGGGGCGCCCTGTCTCCAGAGCCTCTCCCCTTATCTCTCACACATCATATTTCTCTCCTGGTTCGGCATAAGTGACCCTGGAACCACAGATCTGCAGGCTGCTCAAAACAAATCCCGTGACCCTCTTGTCCTCTGGAGGAGGAATGTTCCTGACGGGAAGTGGTTTGCAGAGGAGAAGGGGCAGCAGACACACGCCGCGTGATTGGCGAAGGTGCTCCGCAGAGCAGAGGTGTGAGGGAGGCAGGGCGGGGACGGCTCCGGCTCCGTTGTGCAGAAGCTCCAGGGCCTTCTGCTCCTCTCCATTTCCATTCCTGGCTCTCTTACTGGACTTGCAGCCACTCTCAACACCCTTTGTTCCCACCTCAGGGGTTCCAGATGGGTGCCTTCCCCACAGCTGATCTTCAGGGGCTCCTCCTGGGAGGTGAGATACCCTTCCCCTCTGGGGCCAGGCAGGCAGGGCTGGAGAGCAGAGGGCTGGGGGAGGGAACGTCTGTGGAATGCAGCCCTCTCCTCAACACTCAGAGGCCAGCCAGAGGGGCATAATAGAATACATTAGTCCCACAGCTCATTCAGCAATGCCTCTTTAAGAACAATGGCGGCAACTGAGCTGATTTTTGCCAAATGACTGGCTTTAGTCCATTCGGAGCAGAGTGAAGCCCGCCAGACAAAGTCCATATTCAGGGCTTCCGAAGGGGTTGGCCATGGGCACCGGGGCACCAGCGCCAAGCAACTTCCTGAGATCCACACTCAAAGCACCCCAGGGCCCAGGAAAGAGCCGTGAAGCTGACACAGCCATGCAGGCCCGTCGGAGACAGAGCCACACTGGTCCTGAGGCAGGTGAAGAAGCTGCTGGTCTAAAACAGGCAAGACAGATTTTGTTTTTAATTTGAGAGACTAGGTACCAGTGGTTAAGTCCAGAACAATCTTTATTATTTGGAGATTTACATAGGAAAAAAATCTTGGCTCCTGGAAGGGAAGGATGCTGTCATAACATAAACCTGTGCCAGACACCTGCTGTAGTGGACGGAGCACTGGGCTCAGAGTGCAGTTCTCCAGCTGGAGGTCACCGAGTGACCTTTGTAATCTCTTCACCTCTCCGGCCCACAGGTCCTTAACCTATGAAGAAGTTGGGCTAGATAGGGTCTACACCCCTTCAGCCTTTGAAATTTTCTGTGAAAAGGAAACTCTGACCATACTTCCTTTACTTCGTATCTCACATTGCATTAAGAATTCTGAAAACACCAGAACTTGGAAAACTGAAAAGCTCGAGGCAAATGTCATTGATAATTATGACCTTTGGCAGAGATCAGTGTGAAAAAAGAAAGCCAACACCAAAACTAGAGCTGTTCCGATGTGATTTTTTTGTCTCTCTGTAATACCTATGTCAAAGTGGGTAGACGAGAGAGCCACCACGTTGCGTAGCTGTACAGAGCGGGCACCTGCAGTGTCGCCCCAAGCTGACTCTGCCTTCCCCTGACTCCTTCTCCTTTCTGCTGCAAACATGCTCTGATCACCCTGAGGGAAAGACCCAGGACCTGGTCATAAGCTTTTAGCACTTTTCTTTGCATTTTTCTTCTTAGCTATTGCATTATCAGTATGGCTGATATAAGAATCTTGCCTAGACGTTTTGCACACCTGATGAAGTCATTCCAAGCACCCAGAGTTTGGATATTGAACATGGAGCATCTTAAGAGAGAACATTGCCCTGCCAGTTCAGTCTCAGATGTCACTCCTCCTTAAAACGCACCCAGCCCTCTCTTCCGCTCCCATCTGCTTCTTTGGCTTTATTTTCCCACCTACTTCTCGTGATCTTCTAACACACTGCGCACTTTGCTCGTTTATTTTGTTTATTGTCTGTCTCCCCCCAACTACCACCACCAAAATGCAAGCTTCCGGAGGGCAGAGGTTTGTATCAGTTTTGCTCACACTGTATCCCATGGAGCAAGGCCCTGGGCCCAGCAGGTGCTCAATAAATAAAGTTTGCTGAATGAATGGATACATGAATGAATAAGTAAATGAATGTCATATGGAGAATCTAGGATACAAACATATGTATAGTATGACTCAAATTTTGCAGAAAAGTAGAAAGAAGAGGAGGAGAAGGGAGGGAAGGAAGGAAGAAAAGAAAGAAAAGAGAGAGCTAAAAAACCAGGAAATAGATACACTGAAATATTAACTATAAAAACCGGGAAATACACACACTGAAATATTGACCATCTCTGTTGGAATCATAGGCAGTTTCAACTGTCTTCTTTTTGCTTCTCTTTATTTTCTAAAATTTCTACAATAACCAAAAATCACTTCTGAAAAAAAGTGAAAGTATAAATATTAATGTTAAAGAAAAGAAGATGGACAAATAAAATAGCATAAATGTTCTTCTCCGGCAGAAGGAACAGTGTGAGTATGGAACATTAGCCTCAATTACGTAGGTTCATAAAAGTTCGGCTTCATGAAAAATCTCAGGTCATTATTGCAAAAGACTTAGTGTAGGAGAGGGGGTGAACAAGGGCTCACCTCTTCTGGATAATTGCCCCTATTGTCCAGGTCACGATGCACGTGGAGTCGTATTTTACATCTTTCTTCCAGACCACACGGAAGTGAAGTATGCAGTGAGAACTCTTAGGCCAGCAATCAATCATCAGATATTTAATGATTTCCTGCTATGTGCACGATTCTGTACTTGACGTGTGTCCTCGCTCCACCTCACGCACAAACCCTCCTCAACTGCTCTCTGTTGCCTCTCACCACCCCAGTCTGCTTGGCTTGGGCCTCCTGCCCTCCCAGGGCATCACAGGGCCAGTCTAGGCATGTATTCCTTGCGTCATGCATCCCCCCAAGAGAAGAGACTCTGAGCTTCTTCCACCTGCTCTGTGTCTCGACAGGGAGCAAAGGAAGGTTTCAAACAGACTCAGAGAAATTAAACAGCCGCCTGAGGTCACACAGTAGGTCATTGGCGGATGCCAAGCCTCTGAATTCCCTCCCAGCACACTCGCCTTGGGCCCCTCCACCCTCCTGGCCAAACTGGGTGTGGAACAAGCACTGTCTGAGGTAATCCACTCGGCAGATGGCGATGCCAAGATGGGGAACTTGGAAGGTCACATACCTCTCCTATTGTACCAGGAGAGCTCTTGGCGGCCGCTCTTTCCGGGCTGCAGGAACTCATCCTGTAATAACTTGCCATACAAAACAGACTTTTCCCGTTTGGACTGGACCCTGTCCCGGGATGGGAGAGATGGTGAAAATGCCTTCTCGAGTGCCACAGAAAGTCCCCGAGTTTCCTGCAGAGGCCTGGGGCGTTTGTTCTGAGGAAATGCTGGACAAGCCGTGTTTCACTCAGAAGAGAAGGGAGGCAGAGAGTTTGGTGGTTCAGGCATCAGGGTGTGTGTCTGGGCATGTGGCAGGATCCAGCAAGGCTTGCACGGATTTCCCACCCAGCTAACGTGGATCCTGACAGAGCATGGCCAACACTGGCAGGAATCCTTGCTCCAGCTAGGACCCAGCCTTGGCTCCTCTGGAACGCATCAGCATGTGCGTGCTGAGCCTCCTTCTCCACAGAAGCTTCCCTGCCCCACCTCCAGGCCCTGTGGTAGGCTACAGACTTGGGACACCCCGTATAGCATGTCACTAGCCTCACTAACAGCTCCTCTTCCCGCCACGTCCCCCATGTCAAAATTCTTTCAATGTCTGCACAGGCGTAAACCCAGGAAACCTCAACCTAACCCAAGATGGCCAGAAGAGACCAGCTTCTCTTCTTCTCTGCAGCCCCGGCTGTGTGCTCTGGGCTCCAGCCCAATCTCTGTGCAGCGCACCCCTTAGGGTTCTGATTAGGAGACCCGAGACCATGTGTGGCACTTCTTTCTTCCTTCCCATGCATCTCCTACACAGGCAGAGGATATCAGCCAGAAGTGGAATAGCATGTCCAGTGCTCCCGGCTGGACCTTGCAGCATGAGGGACTGGCTATGAGGGGAAGGAAGGAACCCCAGGGCTGGTGGGGCCTCCACGCTTTGGGGAACATTCTCTAGAAGGAAGGACAATTCCCCACCTTTCGGAGCATGACCAACACTTGATCAGCATCTTGTCTTGATAAATGTATTATAGTTCCAGCCTTAGTCATTCACTCAGCTGCTCTGTGCTGGGCCCTGTGGTAAGCTGGGGGAATCAAAGTAAACACAAGACAGATCCACTCTCAAGATATCCCAGCCTCCTGGAAAAGCCCTCATCACCTGTTCATGAGCTGAAACAAGATTTGGATTCTGATTCAATTAAGATTTGCCGAATGCCTTCTTTGTGTCAGACACTTTGATAACCCTTTATACATATATTGGCATAATACGATCTTCTCAGCAGGTCTAGGAGGTAAGTTCGTTCTGAAGACACTGAGGGTGAGATGCGAAGTGATTTGCCCAAAGCCACACAGCTGACAAGTAGAAGAATCAAGATCCAGGGCTCAGAAAATTCTTCACACAACATGGCGGCAGGAATGGGGTGGGGGATGAGGAGGGGAGCTACTAACTGAGGAGGTTAGCAAATCTTTTGGAGCCCCATTTGGCATGTCAGGTCCTGTGTCACTAGGCTAGAGACCTCCACGTTCGCACTGGGCCACACCGTGCCCAGGAATCAAAGGCTCACTACGAGGGGTGCCACTCCACCCGCCACTGGCCAGAGAAGTTGCCCCATCCCCCGCACTGCACCACAGGGCCAGCAGAGGACCACCAGACCTCTGCATTTTTCTCATGGCTGAGACTGCAGAGCAGGGCAACACCTTCTCCGAGGGGCACAGGGGCGGACCTTTGGAACCACTTTCCAGTCTGCGCAGCTTTTTCCTTTTTCCAATCTGCACGTCTGTCTCTCTTTCTTTCCTCCTTTTTAAAAAGAAAGCAAAGTCTCTATTGTATCCTATTGTGTACTGGCTGCCTGGCCGCTGTTTTTTTCCGCCCTGTCTCATTAAGATGGATGGGGTTTCTGCCTTATTAATAATTGGGCAGGTTGCTCTTTGTTCCCCTTTCCTCTCCTCACTAATGATGGCTTCTCCATTGGCTCGGTAAGGAGCTGCAGCCCCAGGCGCACTGGAGCACCTCCCCTGAGCACGGGGCACCAGCTGCCAAGGCAGGTCCTTTGGCCAAACCAAAAAAACCCCAAACGTTCTCACCTCCAGAGCTCTCGAATCATAGGAGGAAGGGCTGGGAGTCATCCCACCACAGCAGGCTCGTGGACCTGCCCAGAGTCACCCACAGGATGGAGCTCAGAACCCCAAACCCTCGTCCTAGGTCTGCCCTGCCCTGGGCACCGCCCCGTCCTTTGCTCGCCTCACTTGTGCCGTCGGCTCTTTCCAGTCCCTTAGCAAACATGCAGTGGTGACCGTGCCACGGGGAAAGAGGATATCTTTGCTCACCAGTTTATTCTGCACGTGTCTTTTGAGGGTCTGCGATGTTCCAGGTGCCATTCCAGGCGCTGGACCACCATAGTGAACAAGGTGGGCAGGTTGCCCTCTTGCCTCACTTTCTAGTGGAGTGAGACAAGAAAAAACAAACACACAAATACACAAGAAGGTGTTAAGAAAGTGGGAAGTGCTATGGGAAAAAATCCAACAGGATGATTGTATCTGGAGGGCTTAGATCAGTGAAAGCCCCTCTGGAGAGGGGACATTTCCTTTGAGACCTGAATGGCAAGTGTAAGACAGTTCCAAGTCCCCAGCAAGAGAGTAGAGCCCTCAGGGGCCAAGACCGTCAGTTGTGGAACAATCGGGAACCAAGTAAGCATTAAGTTACATGGGCCTGGCCCTTAGCTGGACTTGGCTGGAGGTTTCGGGAAGGAGGCAGAATCTAAGTTGGGTTACATCAGGACTAGCTGGAGAACAGGTTGCTGGGTGTTCCAGGTCGGGGGAAGGCGGGAGCTAGGACAAGGGGAGGAGAGAACGTGGCCTGCTCATGAGACAGCGAGGGGTGCAGGCGCAGTATTTGCTAGCCACTTGCATCTTTGTCCTAAGTCTCTGTAACTGATGCATTTCGGCACTTGACTACCTTCCCCTCTCCTGGCTTCCAACCCTGCCTGTCTCATTCCAGATGAACGGGACCTAATCCCATAGAAAGGACTCCCATGGGCCTGTCTAGCCTCTGGATCCTGGCCCTTCCTGGTTAGCCCCATGCTGTGGCTGTGGAGCCCAGGTTAACAGAGAGAAATATCCAGAAGAGAGGGGTGGAGGCCCCACCAGCCTGCCAGTAAAAGCCTCTGGCTGTCTAAGTTATACTCTGCTCGCAAGTTTAGACTTCGCCAGGCCTGCCCTCTCTGCAGCATGAGCACCCCATCACCCTGCCCACGCCACCACCTCCTGGTGAGAACATCGGTGTCTGTGCTCAGAAAACACCACAAACTTCCCCACGGGCACAGAGTCCTGTCCATCTCTGCCCCACCCCCCAACAAAGCAATCAGAAGAAAAGGGAGAGATGATATTTGCTTTTTATAATGCTATTGATTTTCTTCAAGCCCCCCTGACATTTTTATGCCCTGGGCTTACAGAGCAAAGCTTATTCACACAGCCAAATAAGACAAGGATCTCTCTGCTCACTGAGACGACCCAGTTTGAGAGATTCCAGCCCCGAAACCCCCTCCCCCACCACTGCTGTGTCAAGAAGATTAATGCACTTTCTCCAACCTGTGAATGGGAGGCTGGGCTGTCACCGACCTTCCAAGGAAAGGAAGCCCCCATGTCTGCATGGGACTGAGAGAGCTTGGTTGAGCATGCACACACACACACTCACGCACACACACTCACACACACACACACACACTCTCATACACACATCTTCCCAGGATCCACCAGGGGAAGTTTTTATTCTCAACTCAGTTGTAGGGTTGCATCAAACTTATCATGGCATCCGAGTGGAGGAATTAAGTCGAGCCTCTATTAGATCTGGGGACTGGCAGGCCCCATCTGGAAAGGGACCTGGGCTTGGTCTGATTGAGTGAACCCTACAAATCTGGCAGGCCTCCACAGTTGCTTCTTTCGGTCCTGCTCCTCTGATTTACTCATGACAAAAGAAGAGCAAATCCAGTGAGCACTAACTGAGTGCCTGCCATGGACCAAGTGCTCTGCCGCCATGAGGATGCTAAGGTGAACAAGATGCAGTCCCTCCCATGGCTAGCCACCCTCCCCTGATCCCACGCTCAGGGTCCACCCTGACTCCCATTTGCTTCATTGTCCTGCCTCAGTGTCTGATTGGCTTTTCTCCTACTGATCTCACTACCAGGACAGTATTTCAGAATGGCCTTTCAACCTCATCACCCCATAGTTATAATATGGACACTGGAGGCTGCCTAAGTCTGAGCTCGGCCCCTCTCCAGCTCCTGCCCATCCCCCTAGCTCTCCCACATTTGGTTTTTAACACTATTTACCTACGTTTCTGAGCATGTTTCCTCCACCTAAAATGGTGATAATCCTATTAGCTATCTGATAAGTGTGTATTCATGCATTTAAATGAAATAATGTGTTTAAGAGCATAACAACGGCTGCCAAATAAGACTCATCACCTGCAAATGTTAGCAATGCTCATTGTTCTTTGCTGGACAGCACAGTGACTGAGATGTGTTCATCTTCCCAGGCCTGCACCAGCTCAGACCTTAGCACACAGTAGACGCTTGTTAAATGTTTGTTAAAAATCCTCAGTATCCATCCAGTTCTAGGTGTGGATCGCTCAGAAGCTGGTGGCACCCACATTTGTTAACCTGAGGAACACCCCCCAAGCAGTGCCTCTCTTTGTCACTGACAAAGTTTAATTGCCTCAAACTCTGCCTCCCAGAGCCTTTGAAAAGTTCTTCTGGACAATGTTTTTCTTCCATAAAGGCTACCCATCACTGAGTCATCTGGCCATGCCTGCCAGTGTTTTCTTCATGGATTCCCATCTTAACCTGTGTGGCACAGATTGGCCCCTGCCAAAAGTGCTGAGAAAGGAAGGAGAGGATGCCAGCTGGGAAGGGGAGTGGCTGGCAGTCCTAACCTGGCTAACAAGGACTCCAAGAAGGTGTCCTGCAGGGTCAAGGAGTGAGAGTTGGTGTGGACTCACCCTCTGGGCATCTGAGAAGAGCCAGGGAGCTTCCCTGCTGGTGCTGCTGCCTCTGCCAGCTTTGTCATCTCAAAGCACAGCTCTGGACATGCCACCCAGTTACCCAGAAGCCTTGAGTGTATCCTGACTTCCTACTGCATCAGAGCCGAACTCCATGGCTCTCTGCAATTTGGCTCAAGACTGTCCCCCCACTTCACCTCCCCCTCACTCCTACTCCACGGCCAATCCAAACAGCTCACCTTTCCCTGAGCACCCACAGGCTTCCCACCTTCCCACCTTTACCTCTGCTGTTTCTGTTGCTTGAAAGTCTTAAGCCTGTCCCCTCCATCATTTGAAATCCCCCTACCTATCCTTCCAGATTCAACTCACTCACCTCCTTTTCCTGACCCACATCAGCCAGATCTTGTCTCTGAATGCTCACGGCAATTTACATTGTGCTATATAGCCCTGCTGTTTTTCTACTTTGTTTTATGTGTGTATTTGCCTCATCCATCTTCCTAGATTAGAGGTTCTTGAAGAACACGGACCTAGTCTCGTATATTTCCCCCACAACTCTTGCACCATGTCATAGATGGATGGATGGATGGATGGATGGATGGATGGAGGGAGGGATGGATGGAAGAAGGGGGGAATAAAGAAAGAAGCAAGGAATGAATGAATAAACAAAAGGCCTTTTGCCCTGGGGAGCATCCCAGTTGGTAACCAGAGGCCTGGCTCACTGAAGATGGGATGTTGAAAGGGCAGGCCCTTCCCTGAATGGCTTCCTCCTGCCGCTCCTCCCCTGTTGGGGGCCTCCCTTCAGCAGCATTCATCACACAGGCCTGGGTTCACTGAGGAAAGACTTGCAATGCAGAGCAGGGGTGGCCTTGCCCCATGAAATCCTCTTCTTCAAGGGCCATTGCCCCCAACAGATCAGCCTGCTGGGCCCCTTTGTCCCACGGCCCTGACACCCCGGAAGCTAACTGTGACCACACACAGAAGGAGACCCACACAATCGCCTCAACCAGGGAGTCACTGGTTATCACTGGCAGTGACAAATTCTCCATGCTGCACAAACACACAAAAGCCAATGCTGAGTAACAACAAGAAAGGCCACACTCACAACGACGCTTCAGTTAACCAGAGCTCCATTCGCCGCGATTCTCATTTTGTCGAGGTTTTTGTTTGGTTTTTTTTTTAGATTTCAGTACCCTTTCTGGAGGAAAAAGAGAAACAATCCAAGAAAACAAACTGACATTAGAATTGTGGTCAAGAAGAGTTCCAGGAAAACAAAGGGGGGAGGGGTGGGGGTGCTTTAGCGTCTGGAGTTTCAGTGGCAATTTTAGTAAAGGCAGTGGGAGCAACTCTGCCCCAAATCAGCCAACGCAGCAATCCTCGTGTCCAGGCTGCCCTAGGCCTGTGTTCACAAGTCAGAGGTTGCCTGTATGTGTTGATTGATTGAGCAGATTCACAAAGCCGCACCCAAAGGATCCCTGCTCATCCCAATCTTATACTTGTCTGCCTCTCCCTGTAGCTGAAGGACGCATGGACAGTGTTGGGACTCAAGCCACCCACAGGCCATTGCATGACCACACTGCCGGAGGAAGGGCTCCTTCTGCTGCACGGCCAGAGCGGGGGTGTTGCGTCCAGCAGACACGTGGCCCAGTCTCTGCCATCACCTTCTGTCCATGTGGCCTCGGCAGGGCAGGGAACCCTCGGCCTCAGGAAGCTCGTCTGTAAAACAGGGAGGATAATAACACACCCTCGTGGGGCGGCGGCGAGGATTCCTGGAGACAGTGTGTATCGAAGTGTCTAGCGCAATCTCCAGCGCACAGTAGGAGCTAAGCGATTGTTGAGTTTCTTCTCCTTCCTTCTGCATTGCAAACCTCTCACCCCCCAGGCCACTGGCAATCGCCCCAGGAGAGCCCTCTCTGCAGCCCCCAGACTCAGGGAGCCACTCTGGCTCCTAAGGCGAGCTGTTTGGACCCACCAGACCCTGAGACCACCCGGGACCTTACCCTCTGGAGCTGAGGAGTAGGGGGCAGGCACCTGCCCTCGGTAAGCAACTCAGGCCCCACAGCACAGCATGCTCCTCAGGCCTCTGCCGGAGCGTCTGCTCAGCACTAACAGGGAGGATGGAGCTGTGAAAGGGAGGGCAGAAAACAGCCAGCCTGGGGATCCTCCCCCACCCCCAAATGCCTGCCCTCTGACCACCCCGTTACCCTGGCACAGGGCCAGCTCCATCACATACCCGAAATACCTCACTAATCCCTATGACGTGGGGACTGTTACTGTCCCCTACAGATAAGGAAACCGGAACCCAGAAAAGTAACTTTCTCAAAGTCATGCCCCTCATAAGTGGTGGAACCACCCTTGGAGCCCCCGGGGTCCAGCTCCAGAGCCAGGCCTGAGGAGCACTCTGCGGCTTACACAGCTGGCTGCAGGCCAGGGGAGCCCCATCCAAGCACTGCCTCGGGGGGACCCACAGTGGGCACACATTTTCCATATATTCTTCCTAATTTTCACAGCAAGCCTGTACAGTAGCTATAATTTTCCCATTTTTCCAGATAAGAAACGCTGAGGTCCAGAGACATTAAGTAAAACGTTAAGTCACAGAGCTTATAAGGGGCCATGTCAGATTCATCTGACCCCAAAGCCTGTGACTTTTTTGCTGCACCAGGTCAGACTGTCTGCTCCCAGAGGTCAGCGTCAGACACACAGAGGAGGCCTGAACTGCCGCCTTCAGGAGGAGTTAAGAGGTAATGAGACCCCATCTATTCAAGAGCTCCCCCATAACCCCCAGGTCCAAACTAAATTCCAGCCTGAGGTTTCTGCTCCAGGGCCTCCTCCAAGAACCCTGCCAAGTATCTGCGGTAATGAGTTATGTTACTGGGGACCAGGACACAAGCACTGACGGACAGATTAGCAAAGCTGCCCTTATCTGGGCTGAACTGTCCGTTGGTAGAGAACAGAGCCCAAAAGGATTACGACAGACGATGGGACACTTTGATATGTGGGGAAGCGGGTATTGGATGTTCAAGGTGCTGTCAGGGTGACTGGAGTGAGGGAAGCCTGAAGGTTAGGGGTGGGAGACCCAGAGAGGGGGGTGCCAACATGTACAAACCCAGCTTTGCAGTGCTGTGAGCTCCATCACTTCCACTACCAGAGCTGGTAATGCCCTAAGTCCAGTGTGGCTGCTGTTAACATTATATTACTAGAATCACTCTCTATATGACTTATTGATGTATCGGCATCATTTATTCATCTTATTTTTTTTAATTTATTGGGTATTTTAAAATTTATTGTCTTTCGGGTTTTGGTCTTTTGTCTTTTTGCTGGAGGAAGATTCCCCCTGAGCTAACATCTGTGCCAATCTTCCTCTATTCTGCATGTGGGTCACCACCACAGCATGACCACTGATGAGTGTGTAGGCCTGCACCCGCGAACCGAACCCAGGCCACCGAAGCAGAGAGCACCAAACTCAACTCCAGGCTGTGAGGCCGGCCCTTCATTCATCTTCTTTACATTCGCTGAGCACGGTGGTGATCCCTCCCTACCCCTGTAAGTCTCTCCTTCACTAATGCAGGGAGCACTGAGCCACAGAGCACTCCAGGAGCAGGCTCCAGCCCAGCCCTCTGGAATTATCCCCTCTGTATAACAAAGCACTGACTCCTCAGCAGACCTTTGTGCCCTGGAAACCGAGACCCTGCCCTCACCTAGTGGAGACTCCTGAATGGGAGAATGGACATGTTGCCCCTTGGGGGCCTGTGCAGGATAGCCACCTCTGGCCCTTTAAGGACATCGGATCCTTCTGGGTGGGGGCGACTGGGGCACCCTGAGCTAGCCAAAATGGAGTCCAGTCTGCAAAGCTCCTTGGTAGAAGCAATAGCTCCCCTGTGCTGCCTCAGGTCTCACTTCTGCCTCCAGCGTATCAACTCCCGCAGACCTGGGAGCCTGGGGATGACTACTCACACCTGTGTCCTGTCTCATCTGTGACTGGGAATTCCATAAATATTTGTTGTTGATTTCACACCCAGAGGTTGTAAGAGAGCAAGTGGTTTTCAGAAAAGTGTAAACATGATTAAAAGAAAAAAAGATCTATAGCTGGCCCCTGCAGAATGATTTTTGGGCTGTAAGTATGGCATGTCTTGGAACAAGAATGAATGTTTGGTTGGAAAGACGTTAGCTCCTCACTTATCACAGCCTCTTCTAGGATAATGAGGAGGAGTGTTGTATGTGTGAGCTGTCGCCATAAAACACACAACTCCGAAACTTAACAGGGTTCCTCATCGTCTGATTGTTGGCAGGCTATTGACCAGGATGAGAGAAGCAGCTGGACTGCGTGTCTCATCACCAAAAGCCAGACCAGGCTTCTTCAAATGGCGGCAGTCACGGGGCTCCAAAAACAGCAAGAGAGGACAAGTCCCACTGCACAGGTGCATTTCAGCCTCTGCCTGTTCCACAGCAGCCGCAGCAATCACGTGACAGAGCCCAGTGTCCAGTGGGAGAGGGTATGAATCCAAGGAGGGGATGACGTTGGGGCCATTTTTGCAATCTACCACAAGGATTAAATGAACCACCAAGCAGGCTGTCCTTTAGTAATACATCCCTCTTATAAGAATGTCTCTTCTTTTTTTTTTTTTTAAAGATTTTATTTTTTCCTTTTTTTTTTTTTCTCCCCAAAGCCCCCCAGTACATAGTTGTATATTCTTTGTTGTGGGTCCTTCTAGTTGTGGCATGTGGGACGCTGCCTCAGCGTCGTTTGATGAGCAGTGTCATGTCCGCGCCCAGGATTCGAACCAACGAAACACTGGGCCGCCTGCAGCAAGCGCGCGAACTTAACCGCTCAGCCACGGGGCCAGCCCCAAGAATGTCTCTTCTTTACCTGACTTCTAATAGATGGTCAATAAGCATTTAATGGATGTGTAAGTGAATAATACACAATGAAAGAAAGAAAAGAAGGAGTGAATGACTAAGCAACGAGTGAGAGGGTGAGTGAGTGAGTGAATGGAGGTGTAATATTCAGAGTACCTAAACAATACTGAGATCCTCATGCCTGGGGGAAGATTCTGGAATTTTGGGAAGAAACATAAGAAAGACATTCAGCTCTTTAAGCTACAATATTGTTAAAGAACATGATGTTTGGTGAGAAAAGGCTTATGGGTGCAGTGAGAGGAAACTGAACTAAAAATCAAAAGTCCTAACTCCTTGGACTTTATTCCTTCTCTAATCATAAGGTAATTAATTAATTTCCTCACTTTTTTTATTTCAACAAATATTTATTGAGCTTGTACTCTATTCCAAGCCCTGGGCCCCAAAGGCATGATGTTGGCAGTTGGAGGATGTTCTGAATGATGGTGTTCCAGACCTTTTAGAGGCACCCTTTCCTGCTCCTTCTCTGAAGCCCAGGGTCACCGTCTGCAAGGGACAGGCTAGCACCACCACTGTGCCTTTCCCTAAACCTGGGGGCTCCTCAGGCTGGGAGGTGCTAGAAGACTAGGTCCAGATCTGGTTTTCTGGAGTGACAGATTGACAGACTGACAGGTTTCTGGCCAAGATGACCTCTAAGCGCCCTTTCAGCTGGAATGCTCTAGGATAAGAATGAGAACCATGATAAGTACCTGAGTGAGGTCATCCATCCAATAATCATGTGCCAGGCAGAAAGCAGATGTCCACTGGTAGTCAACACAGGAAAGCCACTAAGAAAAACAGAAAAGCAAGACAGGCTCTTCAGAGCATCCCCATGACAGAGCTCCTTGGCTGTGCACGGAGCTGCCCTCCCCAATCTGTTCAGCCATCATCCTATCACAAAGCTCAGCTTTCCTAGTAAAGACAAACAACCCAATCACCTAATTCAGTGCTCCGGACTCCAGGGGACAAATGGCAGAGGCCCAGCCCCAGTGGAGCCTGTTGGTCCTAGGTAGAGGATGAAAACAAAGGCAGAACATTATGCAGGAGGTTTTGACCCCCACTCCCTGCCAACCTGTGTGTAGCACCCACCACCTCCCAAGATCTCAGAGTAGCCCTTTCTGCCTACTGACTTCATCAGGATGAGGACAGGCGCTCTCTCAACTTCCCTCTCTCCCTCTCCAAATCTTCCTGGGCATCCACTCATCCTCTCTCATTCCTTCCTCCTGCAGGCTTATGTATCCCTTATTCTCTCACACCTCAACTATGTGTGTCATCCCCCTCCTTATCTTCAGCCCCTCTCCCCACTGGCTCCTTCCTCCTTCCCTGCAAACATCCCAACACCTTTCCTTGTCCCATGTATCAGCAGTACAAGATACTGTTGATTGTCCTTCACGATACTCTCCCCCAAGCAGGCATCCCTTCCTAACTTCCCTAAGCTCAAATAGTAATAGCATCACACACTCAAGACAGGAAATGATCTTGACATTTTTGCTTGAGGCTTCCTTCATCTTCCTTCATCTTCCTTCTCAGTCCTCAATACCCACATGATTAGCTGCCAGCTTCTACCGATCACCCTACCTCATGGCTGTGCATCATCCCTTTCTCTTCATTTCTGTGAAGACGACCTTCCTTAGATCTAATAAGGACTATCTTCAGAGTCCTCTGGCCCTAGTTTCTCCACCTCCCTATAGCACCACCTCTTTAAATTCACAGCCTATTTGGGGCCAAGCCTGGTACATGTCTATATTTGATCCTCCTACACTCCTGTCAGCCTGGAAGGATTCACACTTGCCCTGCCAAATCCTACCGCAGCCTCAAGATTCTGCTCAGCGGGACCCCCCTAGAAATTCTCTCAACTCCTACCCTGTCTCCTCCTGCCATCCCACCCCTGTGAGCTGGAAGTTAGCTCACTATCCTCCGAATTCCTACAGCTCCGTCTGGGTCCCTGTCCTAAGCTGCTTATCACTTTCTACATTGTGTCCGAGGTGTGCGTGCATTTTCCTCTCTCCCTGCTGACAAATATTCCCTGGAAGACGTAACAAAGTTCTTTATATCCCTCACAGAATTAGGACGATACCTTTAGATAGATTTATTGAATGAATGAATGAATGAATGAATGAATCAAGTCCTCAGCTTTCACAGAAGGCAGTCATGGAGCATCTACAGCTCTTTGAGCTGGGACTTTGGGATTCTTACTGAGAAACAATTGGTGATTGTAAAAGCATCGCTTGAATTATTTACCAGAGCTATGTCCCTTGACAGCCATCTGCAGTCACCTCTATGCAGAAGCAATGAAATTAAAATTCGCCATATTGAACCAAATTACTTGAACAGCCCTATCTTTACCCCTGCGCCGCCCCTCCCCACGTATGGAGGACGGAAAGCTGCAGGCTTTCGGTTGTTCCTTCCCAGAACTATGAACAGTCACCCTACAAGCCTGGCCGCCCCACCCCCGCCCCCAGCTCAGCCACTGAGCTCATGTCTTCTAGCCTAATTCATTTTCTAGATAGATGGAGCAAATACCTAGCAAATATTATTTATGACTTTGTGATAAATAACCCTTTTACAAAAGTTATTCAAGGAGTTCTGGGGAATTTCAAGGATAACTTTCAGCAAGTTTCAAAGGTCAGGTCAGCCTGGGATACTGAGCCCATAGTATTTGCCATACTGTTCATCTGTTTTGAATTATTGGTTTTACCCAGCTTCAGTCGGCTCTCAATGGACTGGCTGTGCTTTAGCTCTCTGGCTGTATTTTATTTCGATAGTAGGCAAGGGACTTTAATAATTATTATTTGTGCTAGACTGACAGCGGAGAGAGAAAAAAGGGATCTTAATCAAATTCAAGCTCGGGCGAATGTGCTGGGAAGGATGGGTTATAGTTGACGAGCCACCACTGCCCATGTACCCCCAAAACCACACACACAGAGCAGTGGTATCCCCCTCTGTGCAGAGGCAAGAAGGCACCATGCTGAACCTGGCAGCACAGAGTGGGGTCATAAGGGCAGGGCTTTCCCAGAGGGCCAGGAAGCAATGGGCTAGCCTGGATCTTTTCCCAAGGTATGAATGCACATCTGATCCTCTGCAGATGCTGCAATCATAGCTTCTTGGGACACAGACTGTATCTCACTCAACTCCAGATCTGCAGACTCTAACACTCTGCCAGCACATAGTAGGCACTCAATTAATATATATTGGGTTGGGTTGGGTTGGGTTGAATTGAATGGAATCAAATCAAATCAAACTGGACTCCCATTTACCCTCTGCTCTAACTGTAGTTTCCTTCCACAAAGCCTTTTATTTTTTAAATTTTCTTCACTTTTCTTCTATCTTTTTTGTTGGTTTGGGTTTTTGCTTTTTCTGGTTAGTTTATTTATCTTGGATGTTTGGGTTTGATTTTGACTTACCCTGAGAATGAATTTGCCTAAGGTAGAAGGTTAACTTAGAATGTAAGGGTCTTTCCAGATCTAGATGTTTCTCCCTAGATAATGCACCAAAATTTATTTTCCATTCCTGAGACCTATCGGCCTATTATTCTAGAAATGGTGTGTAATAAAGAATGAAAGAAGGCTGTCTCATCTTATGCCCTTTTAAAATAGTAAAGTTTGTGTTGCCCTGTTACAATTTTGAAGGTGGCTTTTTTCCTAGCCTGCTCTACTAATTTGAAACTCTTCATTTGGCATATTCCACTGGGCGCACATAGGTCCTTAAAAAATTAGTTGGTGAAGTGAACTGACTGTAGAAAGCCTGGATCTGTTCACCTCTCCGGCTGTTTGTTTTTAACTTCAGGAGGCAGAAAGCATCTCCCCTGTGAGAAATCAGTCAAGGGCTGCCTTTGTCTTTAGGCCGGGGTGCGTTCTGCTAGTCCCCTTATAAACATCTGTCCCTCTCACGTTACACAGCAAACGTGGCCTGAAGAAATGCTACCAGGGTTATTTTTTTTTAATCAAATTATGTTTAAGTGCACTAGTGGACCTTTAAAGGAACACCTCCTGCAATCTGAACAACTCTCTCATTTACCCACTGTGAAATCCAACATTTTTATGTTGGGTTTTCTCAAGGAATATTCATCTCTTCTTTGTTCTTCTTTCAGAAAGACGATTAGCAGCAAAGGGGTCATGCGCAGTGTCCTTCCTCCAACACAGAGACCAGGACTAGGCCCCAGGAGGGCGTGCTTGTTGGCACAGTTGCTCCTGAGGGGCTTCCTACCCGGATGACTCCTTCAGATCCATTTCATGAGGAAAAGCATCCTTTTAGTAAGAAGGAGAGAAAAATGAAGACTTTTCCCCAGTACACCAAAGCACTTGGGGCCAGCCACACATGCTACATTGGTTGCTGGCCAAGACCCTTTGGCCCACTAGAATTTCTGTTACCTTTTCCTAGGTCTTTGCTTTGTCTGCTGTTAGTAGATTGTGTGCTATTTCTCCTACCTGTTCTGGAGGACCCTTCTCTCCTTAGCACCTTCCCAGAGTCAAAGGTTTAGGGACAAAAGCCTCATGATTTGTCCTGGTTAACTTGCTGCTTAATACACTACTCCAAAACTTAGTGGTTTAAAACAACATTTTATTATTATAGCTCATACAACTCTTGACTGAGTCAGCTGGGCAGTTCTAATTTAGGATTTCTCAGGGGCTTGTAATCAGATAGACAGGGACCATGCTGTAGTCATCTGAAGGCTTGACTTGATGGGACATCCAAAATGGCTTACTCAGTGGCTGACAGTTGATCCTGACTGTCAGCTGGAGGTCAGCTGTGGTTGTCAAGCAGAGCGTCTTCATGTAGCTTCTCTATACGGTTTCTCACAGCACGGTGGCCAGGCCCCAAGAAGGAGTGTTCCAAGAAGCTAGCATTCCAAGAGATCCAGAGAGAAGCCACAGAGGTTCTTATGACCCAGCCTTAGAAGTCCTGAAAGTCTCTTGCACCGTATCCTATTGTTCAGGCAAAGCATTGAGGTCAGTCTAGATGCAAGAGGAGGGGAATTTTATTCTGCCCCTTGTTGGGATGAAAAGTACGAAAGTTCAAGAAGGTGGGGAATTGATGGCAGCTGTGTTTGTAAACCCTCCACCACAAAGTTGTACCGTATTCTTCTCTTACTCCAAGATTCTAAAGCCATTTTATTCATTTCTGATCCCATGCTGCCTCTACTCCCTTCCCCTCAAACTCATGATCCCTTTACTTAAGGCCTTCTATTAGGAACATATCTTCAGGAAGTCAACAAAAGGGGTTTGACAGCTTCCTTTGTAAAGCTGGTCCTGAACTCAGCACAGTAGGTTTTGACTCAAAGAGTGACTGCTTTAAAACCAAAGGGGAGCTCCTTTTTTTTTTTTTTAAGTTATTGAGTTTTTAAACTAGTCAGAGAAAGTCCATGGGTCTCAACTGTGCCACACACATTGCAGAATTTTCAGGTGTTCCCATCATACTTTTCTTTTCTTTTTTTTTTTTTTTTTTTTTTTTGAGGAACCAAATCAACCTCCTGAGGTTCTTCTCTGGACTTATTAGTTAAGAGTGAAAAGCCAAAAGAAAGGAAAAAAAGAGTCCGTGGGGGAAGAGGAGTGAAAATTCAACTGAAAATGAATCTTGAGAGTTTGCATAATTCTAAAAGCCTTCCATTTGAAAGGAAAGTGAATCTCCTGAAGCCACCGTAGAAGACAAATAAGTACATACTGAAAATCCTCGCACCCTGATCTCACCCAGTCTCGGGGCCCCTCCCGCAAGGTGCTGTGGGCTGAAGCCTGCGGTTCCAGAAGCAGAAGGACTGGCCAGTCACCTTCCTTATAACAGTGCGTAGGAGGCTCTTTGCCCAGCCTCTCTGGGCCTCTCTCAGCTCCCCACTGAACTGTTGAGGGACATCTCTATTCTGAGGGCTCTCCCGGAGAATGACTGCCCTGGGAGTGTGGGGTGAGGGCAGGAGGACACGCTAGGGCAATGTGACACTGGGAAAGCCCCCCACCGCACCGCCCACCCATACATGAACTAAATATTGTTTGTGTGAAGCCGCTTCCAGTTTCTTGTAGGATTCTACGGCAGTAAGGGGAGCTAAGAAGGCAGAGGCGGCATTGTTATTTGTATTTCACCCTCACATAAATTTCTTTTCATTATCTCCCAGGAGGCACCGTGGTTTGGGAAAAAGAGCACTGGAGACGGAGTTCTACAACCTGAGGTCTACCCTATTTCTCCACTAACAAACCATGTGGCCCTCTCGGGGCTCAGTTGAAAAATGAGATGGTTTACAACCCAAACATCTTCCATCCCTAAATTTTCCCTCAGGAAAGCTACAATCAGGAAAAACTGATGACGCAGAAAATCCCACCTCAAGAGGCTGCACACAGAAGCAGTTCTGCTCCCCTCATCCTGCCAGGATGCGCCCCCGGCCCCACCACCATTTGAACTGACTCATTTGTCCCCAGCCACTTTCCCCCCAGGAGCAGCCAGCCTCCTTTCAGGCCCCTGTGGGCAGCTGATAAGAGGAAGAGTTTGCAAACTTGCTACTGTGGATAAAATGCAAGCTGTTTTCCTAAAAGGCAAGGAATTGGGGTGGAGGCGGGGCCGGAGGGAGGGGGGTGCGGGGGTGAGGTAGGGCCTGTTCTCTCAGCTCTGGAGGTCCCTATATGCTTTAGCTCTTAATCATTAGATCGGAAAGGGGGAGGGGTGGGGAGTGGTGGAGGAGGGGGAGGGGAAGAAAAAACTCAACATCAACAAAAAAAGAGACAGCCTCACACTCAGGTCCTCTGGGACCGAGAAGTCCATTCAGAGTTTTCAGAAAATAGGGTCAGGCATGTCTTGTGACCTGAGACCCCAGAGCCCCTCTGTTCCCCATAATTATCTAATACAGCACTCTCCCCGCCAAATACAATGAAACAATTTGTCACTTCAATTATCTGTCAGTCAACACTGAGGCCTTTTCAACAGGCCAGCACATGTGTTTGGAGAGCTCGTCAGTGAGGGCTGTCTAGCCAGACCCATAACCATGGAAAATGGAACCTTTGTTAATTCTGGTTCTTAGAAAAGTAAATCCATTCAATTTCTCTCCTCTCGCTCTCTCTTCTTTTCTAAATGCCTTCAGTTTGGAATTTGCACAAGGAGCTGAATTGGTCCTGCTCTGAACCTTAAATGACTGGCCAACGGATTTGCATGAGGAAGCAGAAATTAATTATTCCTTTCGGGGCTTTTTCCCCTGGTTTTCTGTAATTCTGTGTTTAGAAGCGAGATTACACCCTGCGTTACCAGCGGGATGGGGGTGGGGGATGGGAAGTCGGGGCACGGGGCGGGAAAGGGAGATGTTTGCATGTTGTTAGCACTCCTGAGCTCAGCCCAACCAGCTGGCTTCCCTGCTCCTCCTTTCTCTTCCTTGGCTCTGGGGCAGGCAGAGGAAGCTCCCTGGGGGACATTCCAACCGGGGTCCTTCGGACTCTCCACTTAAAGGGGAAGGAATCTGCTCTGAGGGCCCATCATCTCTCAGGGCAAACCCTGGCTTCCATTTCTACACAGACCTGAGATTGTTAGTTCCTGTGAGGGGACCACGTCTCCTTCACTGTGAGGGGCAGGACTTCCTTCACTGTGAGGGGACCAAACGTCCTTCACTGTGAGAGGACAGGACTTCCTTCACTGTGAGGGGACCACACCTCCTTCACTGTGAGGGGCAGGACTTCCTTCACTGTGAGGGGACCAAACGTCCTTCACTGTGAGGGGACAGGATCTCCTTCACTGTGAGGGGACCAAATGTCCTTCACTGTGAGGGGACAGGATCTCCTTCACTGTGAGGGGACCAAATGTCCTTCACTGTGAGAGGACAGGACTTCTTTCACTGTGAGGGGACCAGACCTCCTTTACTGTAAGAGGACAGGACCTCCTTCACGGTGAGGGGACCAAACCTCCTTCACTGTGAGGGGACAGGATCTCCTTCACTGTGAGGGGACCAAATGTCCTTCACTGTGAGAGGACAGGACCTCCTTCACTGTGAGGGGACAGGATCTCCTCTCCCTCATGAAAAGGCATGCCTGTGGCTGAATCACCAAGGCCTGATTGGGGACGTTCCCTGATTTCCCACGAAAGGCTAACTTTAAATGCTGATCTCCTTCGACTTATGGTGGTGTTTTGTCTGATAAACTCATTGTAAGTTGAAAATATCACGGAAAATGCATTGAATACCCCTAACCTAGCCAAGCCTACCTTAAACGTGCTCAGAACTCTTCCATTAGCTGGCAGTTGGGCACACTCACCTCACACAAAGACTACTTTGTAATGAAGTGTTGACTATCTCATGTAATTGATTGAACACTGTGCTGAATGTGTCAAACGGCATGGTGTCCAGGGACAGAATGGTTGGAAGTGTATGGGTTGTTCGCCCTCCTGATGGGCCTGAAGGGAGCTGTGCTGCTGGTGGCCGCTGCCCAGCATCACAGAGAGGATCATTCTGCATATCGCTAGCCTGGGAAAAGAGCACCATTCAAAATTGGAAGTTGGGTTTCCACTGAATGCGTATCACTTTCACACCATCCTAAAGTTGAAAAGTTGGAAGTCAAACTATCATAAGTTGGGAAAGTCTATAGTCCACCCCGGTGATCCTCTCCCTCTGAGGAGGAGGCAGGTCTGTGGCAGAATCACTGAGGCCCAAATAGGGAAGTCTTTACATTCCACGATTTCCCAGAATAGTATAACGTTACTCCATCCTAGTGTCAGACGGTGTGTGAAGCTGCATGTCTCCATTTTGGGTTGGGAATGTAAGGCTGCTATGAGACAGTGTGCCGACATTGAAGCTGAAGAACCCTTCGGGTCCACTGAGGCCCACACACACAGGGTGGCTAATATGTTTTGAAGGTGGGAGCTGGGAGTGGGCCCACGTGAGTCCATTCACGGTAGTATCAGATTGGCGTTCCTATCTTGATTGTTTTTACAGTGATTTTTTTAATATGTTGTCCTATAGCAAATAAAATTCTAACATTTTAAAATTTATATATATAAATATATAATTTCATATATATTGGAGTTTTATCCCACTTAGACACACATTCTCCCCTACCCGAGAATCTGTCCCCTCCCCACCCGGCCCCAGGCTTTGTGTTCCCATAACAAGCCTGAGGCTGGAATCTATTACTTTCTGTTTCTGTAGAGGGTTTCTTCCCCTCCTTCCAGTCCCAGGACCCAGCACCACAAAAAGAACACACATTGGTGTTTTCCAGGCTTTGGAATTCTGTCCCCAGGACATCTGGGAAAGTAGATCCTGAAGATTTTCAAACCCAACCTCCCGTGTCTCCCCCAGTGCCCAAGAGCTCTCCAGGCTCGCCCTGATCTCGTCGGATGCGAGTCATTCCTTCCTTTGCTCCTTCCTTCTGCCTCCATGCGTCCTCTTCACTTTCTTCCTCTCTCTTTTCTTCTTTTCCCATCTGTTTCCTTTCCTACCTTTTCTCTGCCAGTCCTTTCCCTGGATTGTTTTCCCCTCTTAGCCTTCCTTTTATTTTCTGCTTCTTTCTCTCCTTTTCCTCTTTGAGCCAGAAGAATTTCACAGCCATCCTTAAAGGACGGGTTGTGCAAAGAGAAAATCATACTTTTTTTTCTACTTTAAGTAAGGAAATATAAGCCCAAGTGGGGGAGGTCTTAAATTCAGTCAGGAAGTCAGGAGTGAACACGCCAAATAAACAAATCAGTAAGTAACACGAGGTAGACCCAGTCCCAGCCAGGTCGGCCAACGTGCATCCCTGCCTCCAGCCCACCCCCTCCCCCCCCAAAAAGAGGGGACTCGTTCTCCACTGGACTCAGGTGGCACATCTCTCCACCGAGGGATCCTGGCAGCCAACCTGAACGAGGTCCAAGAGGTAACTGGGTTTCTCCTGGGCTATGAGGAGAGCCTCGCTTCAGCTGTCGAGGAAGAGTCCATCGTGCGGGGTAAGACAAGCGGAAGAAAACAGCTTTTCTTCCCGAACAAATGCGCTGTAAGCAAACTGGGCCCTACAAAATGACTGCTCACTTTGAGAAGCTATAGATTTAACGCAAATGTCCTAACAATTAGCAAAATTATTTGGGAATGTTTTCAGAAAAAAAAATACATGAGAGAAGCACAAAAACATCGTATGCATGACTTTCTCATAACCCCATGTTTTCAACAAGCCCCAGCTTCCTTCCCTACCTTTTTCAGATTGCATTCTGATTGACTTGGGGCTTCTCCCAAAAGTCAATCCTGCCTTTAGCATAGCAAAATTAGCAGCCAGAGGGCAATACGGAAAACTCTGCCACAAAACTGAAAGCTGCTCCAAAAGCAGAGAATTCCAGGGGAGCCAAAGTGCAGGCAGGATGGGGATAATGAACAAGCATCTTCTGTGAACATCCTGTGTATAATGCTATAGCGCCGAGGCGGTGCCAAACCGCAGAGCTGAAGGAGCCAGGCGAGAGATCGAGTCACAACCACCAGCGCACAAATGGAGGGCCTGAAGTGAGGGGGCAGGGAGCAGCGGTCAGTCTGTTTTCTCTCAACTCTGGGACAGGCCTGCAGGGGCTCTCACCTCCCCCCACCTTTTTCCCAACCTCCCTGCTGACCTCCTCCCCCGCCCCCAAAATCCCCTTCCCTTTATTGACAGCACGGTTTAACCTTTCCTCTCTGGCAGCCTCCACTGTTGGCTCCTTGGGAAACACGGTGACACGGCTGCCCTCTCTCCTGGTCGCCGAGCGGGAGGCCGGGCGGTGTCTCGTCCCCTCGGGGCCCTGCACGCCCCAGAGGCGGGGCCCGAGGAGCCGCAGCGGGCGCGGCACGGTCGGTCCCGCAGGAGCACAGCCTTTGCAGCACGTTTTTTGATTCTCTCATCCTGCCTGTAGAAAGTCCCAACTTTTCCTTCCCACAGCCAGTCTCCCTCTAGGGCTCGAAAAGAAAAAACAGATCTTTGGAGGGAGTGATAAGCGCCTACTGCGGCGAATTCGGGGACTAGAGCCGGCCTGTGGGGAAATCCTCCCGTCCAGAAGGAAAGAACGGGGCACCCAGAGGCAATGAGGCCAAGCTTTGACTGCACTGCTGGCGCTCTGGTCGTCCCAGAGTCCCAGAGACGCCGGGGCACCGGGGACCTCCAGCCTGAATGCCTGAATGCCACATTCGTTTGGGTAGTTGAGGCTTTAAGTTTTTCCTTAGACACTACTCCATTTAGCTTTCTCTGGCTATATATCACAAAATGTCCAAAAATGGCAATGTGTACCATTTCTCTTGGGTAACTCCATAGAGTAAATATTTTATATACAATTTACCCAGAAACCCAAAGATGATTTGCTGAAACCAGCCCAAATGCAAATTTGCCACTTTTCTGAGAAACAATAAATAAAGCTTTTTGGGTTGTGAGGCAAAATTGTTTAAAAGGCAACAGTGCAAGATTTTAAAACACACAGCTTCACCAAACTCAATGAAGTTAAGCCATTTTAAACTATTTTTACATCTAAGTTAGTAGGCATTACCTGCATTAACTGAATTTTACAACTTGCTTTATAATTAATTATCTGCTTGTTATTATTAAAATTTTAACTCAGTAAAGTGATATATGATCATATAAAATGATTACAGTTTGGGGAGGTTGCCACCAAGCTGGGAACAAGGAGGAAAAGTATAGTAAAAGACACAAAGCCCGGGTCTGCTTTTGAGTAGTTGAATGATAAAGTAGGCATAAATGATAAGGATAATTCATTCATAACATGGAAATAAAAGTACAGCCATGTGCCACATAATGACATTTCAGTCAAGGACAGACTGCATGTATGATGGTGGTCGTGGAAGATTAGTACCTTATAGCCCAGCTGTGTAGTAGGCTAGACCATCTAGGTGCGTGTAGTACGCTCCATGATGTTCACACAACGACGAAATCGTCAAAGCATTTCTCAGAATGCATCCCCATTGTTAGGTGACACATGGCTGTAGTGGGTTGTCTTACTCTCAGGTCTGATGTGAGTATCAAATTAACGTGTGCGAAAGCACTTCATAGATTTACAGACGAGCCGACCCCTGTGTGGATCCTAAATATAGATTTTACAGAACAAAACAATATTACTTTTTTAGTCTTCAATGCATATTAATAATCACAAGTGTGTCTATGTTCAAATGCATGTACATATACATATTTATAATAAACATATATGTATAACATATGCATGTGCACACATAGACACATGTATCACATATATGTAACCACACAAGTCAGAGCAGACATATGTAGTCAGAGTCTTGCCCACCTCTTTTGTAAGTGGGCTCACTGGACCTGCCAAAATGTGGAATAAATATTTGCAGTAGATTTTAATTCATCTCCCTAAACGTGATGGTTTCATAGTCTAATCTGAAAGGTTGGTTTCACAGTGTTATCAATATAATCACTTTACACTTACGTAGACTTTAAGTGTGGGGAAATTTTAAATTTAAAAAGAGAAAGAGAGACATGCGTATTTTTCATTCTCCCAAACGTGTGGCAATCCAGCCTTTTTTGAATGAAGTGCAAAGGAGCACTAAGGAGGATGAAGTTGTCCTGTAAAACTTGAGGTAGCTGCGAATGCCTTTACCAAGAGGAAAATGCAAGCATTTGCCCACCAATAGCCATCTCAGCAGGTAGGGAAGGTAAAACTCCTCTAAGTGGAAAGCACGGGCTTTAGGAGCCCAGGAAAACGAACAGGTGTTTCCCCCACACTTGAAGCAGCAAGGCGAGAAGGAAGCTGGAAGTTCTGATGGGGGGCGGTTCCGAAGAACAATGCAGCCATTGGAAAGGAGTTGTGGGGGCCACCGGGCTGTGAAAGCCCACTGATAGACATGCAAATAGAAAGGGGCCTGAATAGATTCCTCAGAGCTGGGTTTCCACGGGCTGGGCGGGGAAAGCCTTGGGGAGATAGCGGAAAGCGTGTGCCCTGAGCCAAAAATTACGTTTGCGCTGTGAGGACATTCAGGTAGAGCTGAAACGAGCCATTGAACACTTTTTTTTAAAGTGCCATTGGATTCTGAAAGGGCAGCAATCATGCAAATTTGAAGTTTGCCTTAGTTAATTGGCTAGAGGATTCACCAATTAATCAGAGAGGCAGAAAACTACTACTGTTTTTGAAGAGCCTTGCTGAGGAAATGCTTTTTTAAAGAATACTATACTCAAACACCTGAAGCTGACAACCCGAAAGAGTAGGAAGGCCTTTATGTAACCTCTCTGAGTCACCTAAGCCTAGAGAACCAGCAGAGATCAGTAGTTGAAGGTTGCTTAACACTCAGCAAGGAGTTAGAGACCCCACCAGTGCCTGCTAGGCCTTTACTTGGCCTGATCGCTGAGGGGACTGTCCCAGGAGACAGCAAAGAACAGGGCTAGTGGGGCCAGCCTGGCGGCCCGGCAGTTAAGCTCACACGTTTGGCTTCAATGGCCTGGGGTTTGCCGGTCCCGATCCAGGATGTGGACCTACGCACTGCTTGGCAAGCCATGCTGTGGCCTGCGTCCCACATATAAAATAGAGGGGGCCAGTCCCGTGGTGCAGCAGTTAAGTTTGCACGTTCTGCTTCTCAGCGGCCCGGGGTTTGGTGCTTCGGATCCCAGATGTGGACATGGCACCGCTTGGCAAGCCATGCTGTGGCAGGCGTCCCACATATAAAGTAGAGGAAGATGGGCATGGATGTTAGCTCAGGGCCAGTCTTCCTCAGCAAAAAGAGGAGAGTTGGCGGCAGATGTTAGCTCAGGGCTAATCTTCCTCAAAAAAAAAAAAAAAAAAGAACAGGCCTAGTGCCCCAGTCCTATCACAGGCACAGCCCGGGGAACTATCAGCCAGAAGGAGCTCACTGAAGGTCCCTCTCACGGGCTGAAGGAATAGGCAGTCACCTGGAGCCCAAGAGAGCAGAATTAGGAAAGCCTTCCTTCTCAAGCCGGCTTCTGCGTGTCTGGTATTAAACTGATTATCCAGAATTTTGGTTTCCTGCCAAGCAAAATGAAAATTTACAAACTGCAAATGTCTTTTATTTTTAATAACATTTTTATTGATTCGGAAAACACACCTGGTGTATTTCTTCTTGACTTTTATGTTGACATTTGTTGAAATGGTTTTAGTGTTGTGTATCAGTTCCTGTCTGAAATGAAGGTGTAAAAAGAACTTTCAATAGAAATAATAACGTGTGGATGAGGGAAAAAGAATGTGAGTTGGATCTGTGTAACATGAACTACTCAAGTTTTCAACATTTTTTCCACGAGGTTCACATGCAGTGAAATAATTCTTTCTAAAAGGAACAAATTATCAGTTGAAATGTTTAAATAAATATTTTGACTAAAAATGTATTTCCCACACACACAGATAATGGTCCCTATTTCTGCAAAGAACTTCTGACAACCCTATCCTAGATTTTGCTTTATAAAACAAAGCTCTCTGGACAAAAGGTTGGAAAACCTCATATTAACCAACCCTCCTTGTCTTCCTTCTGATTCACTAACATCCAGGAAATGGAACAGCTATTCCTCTAACTTCCAAGTGCGGTCTATTTTGTTTGGTTGGTTTTGGATGGATCCTGTTCCCATCCACCCCAACCCTCCTGCCCAAACTTTCTAAATCCAGGCAGAGGGACATCAAGGCCCAGGAAGTCAACAGCCTGGGAACCTAGGAAGTGCTCTGTTGCATCTTGGGAGATGTAGTCCCCATAAGTAAATAGCTGCAGGCAGGGGGCAGAAACAGGAAATGCCCAGCTAGAAGGGTGTGAAGGAGTTTTTTTTTTCCCCCAACTATTCTATTAGTTCAGTCTACCCAAAAACCAGATAATGAAATAGGAGACAATCACACTTCCGAAGAGCAAAATCACTCCATGGGAAAACATGCTAAATTATGGAGTTGTGCTATTTAGCATTTTTAATTGCTGGTATGGTGGGGCTGACCAGAAATCCCTCTCCTTATTGGCTGGAGAATTTAAAGATGCTATTTGTAGATAGCACAACGCCTCCAGGAGAGGAAAGAGAGAGCCATTTACAGGTAACAGGGTGGCTCTTGCAGTATAATGCAGGCTCAGAAAAATGTCACCCCTTACTTTAACAAAAATATGCATTTACTTTCTTTCAAAATAGGGCCTTAGAAAAATCTATACATTTTTGCAATTAATGAAATATTTTGCACAAGAATAAAGTAAACTTAATTCTTCATCTATGCCACAGAACTCACCACTTGGCTCCCTGAGCTCTTAGTCTCTCTCAGAAGAAATCACAACCATGATGGCAATGATCAACTGTGTCCAAACAAATGCTGCCTTCTTCACATTGTGTTTAAGCCTGCGTGTATGCACAAGGATTTCTCTGTGGAAGGAGCTACGAACCAGAAAATATAGATCTTAAGCATTTCTAGCTAAAGATGGAGGATTGAACATATATATTATTCTCTTCTTCCTCTCCTATAAGACGAAGATTCAGGAGAGAAATAAAACAACACAATGTCAGAAGCTGGAAAGCAGATGGATGAATGTGTAACTGACTGAGCAGCCTGCAGAAAATTGAATACTAAGAGAAAAGTGGAGAAATAAGAGAAACAACCCAGTTCACATCATGGAATACCCAATAATTAGCACCAGATACCTCTGGAAGTAGGGGTGAAGGTGGAGCTAAAATCAAGAGAAAAGTCTAACAGGTTCTGAGATTTCTGGATACCACAGATGATTGCTTCTTCCCTGACCCTGTAAGAAAACTGGAGACCAGTTCCCTGAATAAGGTAAAACCTAGCGTCTCTGGACCAAGGAACACCATGGCACATTTACGATGAGGGGAGTATCCTACTGAAAATAGAGGGATAAAGTGATAATGTGGAGACCCTTACCCTTCTGCTCCTGGCATGCAAATCAGCAGACATATAACTCTTCGGGAAGGAAATTAGAAAAGCTTTCTCTAGGAAATCTAATCAGAGCAAGAGACAAGACCTAAGGTGACTGACTTGGGGAGATCCCTGATGGAGTGGCACAGCTAAAACACCTTAGAGTGGAACTCAGAGGAAACAAACTCTGCCCTCCCATCCAGGGCTCCCAATCACCCTCCATGACCCACTCTCAAGTATGAAGGGATAGTCGAGTATGAGGAGATCTTTGAGAAAGATCAGTCATATGAAAGATAGAGGTCAAAATAAACAAGTGGAAGCAACTTGAAGAAAATAGTTGCAGGGTAAAAACTTCAGAAAAAATAAGAGAAAGTATTTCGCCTATGAAACAAGAACAAGTAATCCTAAAAAGCAACATTCGAAGGACAAAGGCAGAAATTGAAAATTAAAAATATGATGCCATAAATGAAAAACTCAATATAAAGAGACTGCCAGGAAGGTGGTGGCATATGAGGACTCTGAACTGACCTCCTCCCACGGACACAACAAATGTACAACTACCCTTGGAAAAATTAACCCTGAGAGGGAGCCAGAAACTGGATAAAAAGAACACCCACAACAAGCAAAGGACAGTGCTGACTGAGGTGGAAGAGGTGGAAATTTCTTGAAGAGGAAAAAGCCACATTCTAGCCACAGGGGTTCATGGCCAGGAGCAGTCTGGGACACATAGGGGATCAGCCCCACCTTCCAACTCCTGAAACAATTGGGTGCTCCCATGCCTGGGGCTGGCCCCACCCAGTTGCACTACTGAGTGAGCTGACAACAGCCTTTCAGGCTGGAGGCCTACAGGATTTTGAGCCCCTGAGCCTAGCAACCAGCCATGCTGGGGGTTAGTCACTTAACAGAAAAACTGCAGCAGGAATATGCTATTAGACCTTGCAGCCAACTGTGCAGGGGTTCCCCATACCAAATCAAGTGACCAAAGGGACTGGAGCAGCCACACACAACTGAGTGTTACAACAAGCTGTCCAGGGGGACATCCTACCCTTCCCACACACTGGCAGCAAGAGCAACCCTGCCACAAGAGGAGGACACACATAGCCCTCACAGGGGTCACTCCTAGAATATTGGGAACTGGTGATGAGAGAGAAGCACATTGCCATGCCTCATAAGCCATCTGTTACATAAGGTCACTTCTCCAACATCAGGAGACATAACTGATCTACCTAATACATAGATACAAGCACAAAGAAAGAGGCAAAATGAGGAGACAGAGGAATATGTTCCAAATAAAGGAACAGGACAAATCCTCAAAAAAAGAACTAAACAAAATGGAGATAAACAACCTACCTGATAAAGAGTACAAACCAATGGTTATAAGGATGTTCACTGATCTTGGGAAAAGATTGAATGAATACAGTGAGAACTTCAACAAAGTACAAGAAAATATTAAAAAGAACCAATCAGAACTAAAGAATACAATAATGGAAATGAAAAATTTCTTAGAGGGACTCAAGAGCAGAGTAGATGATATGGAAGCACAGATCAGCAAGCTGGATGAAAGGCTAGAGGAAATCACCCAAGCTGAACAGATAAAAGAAAAAAGAATTAAAAACAACAAGCCAGTCTAAGGGACAGTCTCTAGAACAACTCAAGCACACTAACTTCTGTATTATGGGTGTCTCAGAAGGAGAAGAGAGAGACAAAGGGGCAGAGAATCTATTTGAAGAAACAATAGCTGAAAACTTTCTTAACCTAAAAAAGGAAACAGACATCCAGGTACAGGAAGCACGGGGAGCACCAAGCAAGATGAACCCAAATAGGCCTACACCAAGACACACTATAATTAAAATGTCAAGAATTAAAGATAAAGAGAAAATCCTAAGAGCTGCACGAGAAAGGCAACAAGTTACATACAAAGGAAACCCCATAAGGCTATCAGCTGATTTCTCAGCAGAAATCTTAGAGGCTAGAAGGAAGTAGGATAATATATTTAAAGTGCTAAAAGGAAAAAAACCTACAGCCAAAAATACTCTACCTAGTAAGGTTATCATTCAGAATGGAAGGAGAGATAAAGAGTTTTCCAGACAAGCAAAAATGAAAGGAGTTTTCACCAATAAACCAGGCTTACAAGAAATGCTAAAGGGACTTATCTAAGTGGAAAAGAAAAGACCACAAATAGGAACAAGAAATTATCAAAGAAAAAAAATAAAATCACTGGTAAAGGCAAATATACAGTAAAGATAGCAGATCAACCACCTATGAAGCTAATATGAAGGTCAAAAGACAAAAGTACTAAAATTATCTATTTCCATGATAAGAGGTTAATGGATACACACGCACAAAAAAGAGGTTAAATATGATATCAAAACATAAAATGTGGGAGGAAGGGAGTAAAAGAGTAGAGCTTGTAGCAAGAGGTGAAACTTAAGAGACCATCAACTCAATATAGATTGCTGTATACGTAGGTTATTATATATGAACCTCAGGGTAATCACAAAGCAGAAACTTATAATAAATACACCAAAAATTAAGAGAAAGCAACCCAAACATAATACTAAAGAAAGCCATAAAACCACAAGAGAAGAGAGGAAGAGAAGAAGAAAGGAACAGAGAACTACTAAAACATTCAGAAAAAGCAACAAAATGACAATAAGTACATACTTATCAATAGCTACTTTAAATGTTCATGGACAAAATGCTCCAATCAAAAGATATAGCCTGGCTGATTGGATACAAAAAAAATAAGACCCATATATATGCTGCATACAAGAGATGCACTTCAGACATTCACAAACTGAAAGTGAAGGGATAGAAAAAGATACTGCATGCAAATGGCAATGAAAAGAAAGTTTGGGTAACAGTACTTACATCAGACAAAATAGACTTTAACACAAAAACTGTAACAAAAGACAAAGAAGGGCACTACATAATGATAAAGGGAATAATCCTACAAGACGAAATAACACTTGTAAATATCTATGCACCCAACGTAGGAGTGCCTAAATATATAAAGGAATTATTAACAGACATAAGAGGAGAAATAGCAACACAATAATAATAGGAGACTTTAACACTCCAGTTACACCAATGATCATACAAACAGAAGATCTATAAGGAAACATTGGCCTTAACTGACACATTACAGCAAGTGGACTTAGTAGACATATACAAAACATTCCATCCAAAAACTGTAGAATACATATTCTCTTTTTTTCTGAGAGGAAGATTCACCCTGAGACAATATCCATTGCCAATCCTCCTCTCTTTTTGCTTGAGGAAGATTAGCCCTGAGCTAACATCTGCACCAATCTTCCTCCACTTTGTGTGTGGGATGCCTCCATAGCATGGCTGGTGAGTTGAGTAGGTCCACACCCAGGACTTAAACCCGTGAACCCTGGGCCACTGAAGTGGAGTATGTGGAACTTTAACAACTCGGTCATGAGGTCAGATCCAGAATACAAATTCTTTTTGAATATACATGGAACATTCTCCAGGACAGATCCCATATTAGGCCACAAAACAAGAAAGAAGAACAAGAAAAAAAGAGAAGTCTCAAATAAATAAAATAAGAAATGAAAGAGGAGAAATTACAATTGACACCTCAGAAATACAGAAGATTATAAGAGAATACTATGAAGAGCTAAACAACAAAAAATTGGAAAATCTAGAAAAAAATGGATAAATTCTTAGAATCATACAACTTTCCAAAACTAAATCAGGGGCCAGCTGCATGGTGTAGTGGTTAAGTTTGGTGCACTCTGCTTCAGCAGCCTGGTTCACAGGTTGTGGATCCCAGGTGTGGACCTACACCAATCATCAGCCATGCTGTGTTCGTGACCCACATATAAAGTGGAGGAAGATTGGCACAGATGTTAGCTCAGAGCTAACTTTAATCAGGAAAAAAAAACCTGAATCAAGAAGAAATAGAGAATTTGAATAGACCAATCACAAGTAAGAAGATCAGAACAGTAATCAAAAACCTCCCAAAAAACAACAGTCCAGGACCAGATGGCTTCCCTGGTGAATTCTACCAAACATTCAAAGAAGATTTAATACCTATCCTTCTCAAACTATTCCAAAAAATTGAGGAGGACAGGAGGCTTCCTAACTCATTCTACAAAGCCAACATTACCCTGATACCAAAACCATACAAGAAAAATGCAAAAAAAGAAAATTACAGGCCAATATCACTAATGAACATTGATGCAAAAATCCTCAACAAAATACTAGCAAATCGGATACAACAATACATTAAAAAGATCATACATCATGATCAAGTGTGTTTCACTCAGGGATGCAGGGATGGTTCAATATCCACAAATCAATCAATGTGATACTACACATTAACAAAAAATCCTCAAGGTCCATCCATGTTGTCACAAATGGCAAGATTTCATCTTTTTTTATGGCTGAGTAGTATTTCATTCTGTATATATACCACATCTTCTTTATCCGTTCATCCCTTGATGGGCACTTAGATTGTTTCTAAGTTTTAACTATTGTGAATAATGCTGCAATGAACATAGGGGTGCATATATCTTTTTTTTTAAGATTTTCTTTTTCCTTTTTCTCCACAAAGTGCCCATGGTACATAGTTGTATATTGTTTTAGTTGTGGGTCCTTGTAGTTGTGGCATGTGGGACGCTGCCTCAGCATGGCTTGATGAGTGGTGCCACGTCCGCGGCACACCCAGGATCCAAACCGGCAAAACCCTGGTCCACTGATGCAGAGTGCATGAACTTAACCACTCAGACATGGGGCCGGCCCGAGGGGTACATATATCTTGATGCATTTGTGTTTTTGTGTTCTTTGGATAAATACCCAGAAGTGAAATAGCTACATCATATTGTAGTTCTATTTTTAACTTTTTGAGGAATCTCCATAATACTACTTTCCATAGTGGCTGCACCAGTTTGCATTCCCACCAGCAGCAGTCTATGGGAGTTCCCTTTTCTCCAAATCCTCTCCAATGCTTGTTATTTCTTGTCTTGTTAATTATAGCCATTCTTGTTAATTATAGCCATTCTGACAGGCATGAGGTGATATCTCATTATGTTTCCTTTCTCTTTATCTTTTGTGTATCTACTGTAGACTTTTGCTTTGTGGTTACCGTGAGGCTTACATAGAACATTTTACATTTAATACAGTCTATTTTAAGCTGAGAACAACTTCCAATGCATACTAAAGCTCTACATTCTTCCTCTCCTCTCCCAACATTTTATTTTTTTATGTCACAATTTACATCTTTTTTACCTTGTGTATCCATTAACAAATTTTTGTAGCTATAGTATTTTAATACTTTTGTCTTTTAACCTTCATACTAGATTTATAAGCGATTTATCCACCACGACTATAACATTAGAGTACTCTGAATTTATATATTTACCTTTACCAGTGAGATTTATACTTTTATATGTTTTCCTGTTACTAATTAGTGTCCTTTTGTTTCAGCTTGAAAAAGTCCCTTTAACATTTCTTGTAAGGCTATTCTAGTGGTGATGAGCTCTTTCAGCTTTAGCTGGTTTGGAAATTCTCTCTCTCCTTTAACTTTGAAGGATGTCTTTGCCAAGTAGAGAGTATCCTTGGTTGGCAGTTTTTTCTTTCAACATTTTGAATATACCATGCCATTCCCTTCTGACCTGCAAAGTTTCTGCTGAAAATCTGCTTATAGCCTTAGGAGGGGTGCCATTGTACATAACAAGCTGTTTTTATTTTGCTGCTTTTAAGAGTTTCTCTTTGTTTTCAACTTTTGACAATTTAATTATAACATGTCTAAGGGTAGGTCTCCTTGGATTCCTCTCTTTTGGAACTCCCTAAGCTTCCTGGATCTGGATGTCTGCTTCTTTTCTCAGCTTAGGGAAGTTTCCAGCCATTATTTCTTTGAACAAGTTTTCTGCGTCTTACCCTCTCTCTTCTCCTTCTGTGACCCCTATAATGTGAATATTGGTCCACTTTATGGTGTCTCATAAATCCCTTAAGCTATTTTCACTGTTTTTCCTCCTTTCTTCTTTTTGCTTCTCTGTTTGGATGTATTCCACTGCCCCGTCTTCAAGTTCACTGATCCTTTTTTTCACTTCATCTAGTCTGATATTGAACCCCTTTATTAAATTTTTCAGTTTAATTATTGTATTCTTCACCTCTGTGATTTCTGTTTGATACTTTTTAATATTTTCTATCTCTTTGTTGAAATTCTCACTTTGTTCATGCATTGTTCTCCTGACTTCAGCAAGCATCTTTATGACCATTATTTTGAATTCTTTATCAAGTAAGCCACTTACATCCATCTCATTGAGGTCTGTTTCTGGAGTTTTATCTTGTTCTTTTGTTTGGAACATATTCCTTTGTTTCTTTATTTTCCTTGACTTTCTATGTTCGTTTCTGCATAAAATAGCCAACTCTTCCAGTCTTGGCAGAGTGACCTCATGTAGGAGATGAGGCTACTGCCCTAAACTCTTAGTCATTTCTCAAATCTTTGTGATTGTCCAAGCCACCTTCCTTCTTCTTAGTAGCTCCCAATAGTTCAGGGTGTGCCAAGAACTGTCAGTGTTCCAAAGGAAAGAATCTCAGTCAACACCTAGATCCAGGTGATTAGAAGCCTGGCTCTCAGGCAGCAGCTTTTAAAGTATGCAAATAGGCCTCTTCAGGGAAAGATTGAGAGGTGGGTGTTTCTGTCTGCTCACTGAACACTGGGGAGAGAGCCAATTAAGAACTGCTTCCTTGTTTGCTCCAATACTGTGGGGCCTGCAAGCACAAGTCCCACTGGCCACCAGTGCCAAGTGTTCAAGGGGTGTGTTCTCTAGGCAGCAGCCACAAAAGCCTGGGTGCCACGTGTGCATGAGCTCTTTCAGGGACATACTAGCAACATGGAGTGAGCCAAGGGCAGAAGGTGGAGACAGCACTTTCTGGCCTCCGTGAGTCTCTGGAAAGGATTGCAATCAGCCCCCAGACATGTGCTAATTTAGAAGCCTGACTCTCAGGCAGCAGCTTTTAAAGTCTGCAGATAGGCCTCTTCAGGGAAAGACTGGGAGATGTACGTTTCTGTCTGCTAATTTCTGCATTGAGCCTTGAGGGGATAGCCATTGTGGGTATTAGTAAGCCCATTAAGAACTGTTTCTTTGTTTACTGTAGTCTCATGGATCTCATGGATCACAAGTTCCATTGCCTTTCTGAGCTAAGCATTTTGGGGGCCTGTCCCTCAGATAGAAGTCTTAAAAGTTAGGGTGCTACATGTTGGGTCCAAACCCTTCACTCCTTAGGGAGAAGCTGGGAGTTGTGAGTTCCCTCCTGATTGTATGTCGTTGCGCCAAGGGTGGGATTTATGGTGAGAATGTGACTCAGCTTTTCCTACCCCTTTGTATGTGGATATTTCCTCATTCATCTAATGTGTAGGAGTCACTCTGCTGGTTTCTGGATTTCTTTCAGTGGGAATTGCTCCATGTGTTTTTGTATATTCAGTGTGTTTGTGGGAGGATGTGAGTTCAGGAGCACCATTTTGGATCAGAACCATAAAGTTTACTTTCAAAAGCAAAATAAAAAGAGAGGGGGATGAGAAATCAGAGAGAAAAAAGATTTTTAATTGAAGGATTATTCTAGGAGATTCCAAATCTGGCAGAGCAAACAAGGAAAGGAAAATTCAAAGAAATTATTCTAGAAAGTTGAGTTTCCATGGTGTAAAGTCCCACAAAGTGCCCAGAAAAGTAGTTGAAAGTAGATTCACCTTAAGATACATCATTGTGTATCAGAACACTGAGGCTAAAAAACGCTAAAATCTTTATAGAGAAAAAACAGCTTTCATATAAGAGGCCAAATAACATTGGCATCAGATTTCTCCACAGAAATACTAGAAGACAATGTAATAATTCCTTAAAAATTCTGAGAAATAATCACAGAAATGATGCTGCTTTCTTTTTGGTACATCACGTCAATAGAACAATTAAGTTGACTTGTCACAGAGTTGGTCATGTTAACCTTGATGACCTGGTCAAGTTGATATCTGCCAAGTTTCTTCACCATAAAAAATCTCCATTTCCCCCTTTATATTTGACTAGTATTTTGTTGGGAGATATCCTAATACTACACCAATACTCTATCCCACATCATCAAACCTCCACCCACCAGCCTTGGGATCCATTGATGACTCCCTACCTATATCAGCTACCTTTATGATGTTTGCCAGATGATGTTGCTATTAGTAGTCATTCTGTTGATTAGAAGAGCTTTTGTTTCTCTTCCATTTGTTTATTTATTCATTTATTTATTTGCTTATTTTCTTATACTATTGTGGACTTGGGGTTTCTTTTTTATTCCATAGGTTGTAACCCAATACTCTCATTGTCTGTCTTAATGCTCATGTTATCCTAAATTTGGTTAATGGGGCCGCATCAAGCTGGCCCTGTCTTCTTTTTACATGTCCCCTTAACTCTTTGAGCACTACCTTACTTTCTAGCACAATAAGATATTTCAGGTTCATTTAATACTTTCCTTCGCCCTGCCTAGATTCATTCATTTCTCCAAGAAGATGGATATATACATCTATATATCTAGCTGGAGATTTTACATCTATATAAACCCATGAGTTGATGCTGATACTTCCAAACTCCAGTCCAGGACCTCAGGGTTCTTCTAGCTTCCTCCTTTCCATACTAAGTTTTTTCTCATCTCTGTTGTTCCCTGTTCTTCTCCTTTATTCACTTTATTCATCTCTTTTTCTCTCTCTGGATCAGCTTTCTACACTTCTTCAACCCACATGCTAGAAAAAATGGCTGCAAGCAGTTCCTAAATTTCGTACTACAGCTTCAACGACCCAGGGAGAAACAGATCTCTCCTTGTCTTGCTAATTTGAAAATTCCTGTGAAAGAGTGAATGGCTAGTCTCAGCCAGGTTCCCTGACAGTGGCCTGGAGGTGGGGTGATTGTGGATGGAGTAGGGGAGAGGCAGCTCCCACAACAGGGGTGGGCAGTTACTAAAAGAAGTGGGGCGAATAAGAAGGGAAAACAATAGGTGAACACCTTAGGCTAAGAACTGAACACATCAACAGGAGACCTGAAGAGGGAATGTGGTGAATGCTAGGAGCAATTCTCAAAATCTGTTGGCAAGCTCTGAGTCAACATGACTATTATCATAGAGATTCCAGAGTAAAGGAAATAAAGAAAATGGGGTCTACCAAAAAAATAAAGCAGAACTAGAGGAAAAGAAACTAATCTAAATATTCGTGGACAAAACATACTTCTGAAAATCATTTAATGCAAGATTCAGGAAACTAACACATAAAAGCTTTTGGTATTCTCAAAAGAATGTAAAAGCAGAGGCAAGTATTCTTAAGAATAAAACATGGAAAGATAATGGGATAACAAAATGAGGTGAAAAGAAATACAGTGTGATAAGAAAGAACTGTAAAGAAGCTAAAAGTATGTCAGAAAATCAACCCAGAATATAGAGGGAAAATCTAGGAAAAGAAACTTATTGCAAACTCTGTTCATTACCTAGAACAAAGCCCATTGCGGAATAAACCCTCAAATATCTGTCATACAAGTAAATAATCAAGCCTAAGGATTATTTCTCACAAAAAATAAGAACTAGAACTGAAAGAGCAAGTTTATATGTATGTAAGTATATATAAGTTAAATTCATTATAACACCAAAAAAATGTGGAAATGGATATTGAAGGAGTAAATTACATCCTAGGCAGAAGTCAATAAGCAATGACCCAAGTCTAATCATATCTTAGAATTTTTAACTTATCAGGTACAGATGAAAATTCTCTAAATATCCAGGAATACTATATGTTTTAAAAAACAGATTATCATCAAAGGAATAAACCCTGGATTGCTTTAGAATTCTATACTGCAGTACCAAATGTCAGATGAAAAGTCTACATGGTAGAGATTGTGGTTCAAGAATCACTCCCAGGAAAATTATCTTTCGTGTATGAAGATATGATTATATGAGCAAGGGATCTGAATAGATACTCTTCCTTAAAGAGTCTTACAATACTATTTAACTAAATGACAGCTTAAGATTGGAGAAGACGTGGGATAAAATGATGACAGTGAGCAGCTACATCAGACAACAAAGGGTTACGTATGAATAACTGTGCAAATCTGGTTAAATAACTAATTGAAAATGTTAAACATTTCTTGTGACACAGAAGATACATAATGTAAAAATAACAATTTAGAAGCAATAATCTGATAGTTTCACAGATGAATTCTTTCAACCTTTTAAGGAACAGATAATTCCCATGCTATTTAAAGTTCCTCAGAGCATAAGAAAAGATGGAAACCTTCCCAGTAAATTTTACAAAGTCTGAAGATCTCTCAAATCAAAACCTAAGAAAGCACAAAATGGAAAACTATAAGCTAATCTCACTTATTATTTTAATCTGAAAGTCTAACTAAAATATTAGCAATGGAATCCAGGAGTATAATAAAAGAATAATACTCCATGACCAAATAAGGTTTATTCCAGGAATGGTGGATGAGTCAATCTTACTAAATCAATATGTATTAACACAATATTAACTCAAAACATGTGAATATCTTCAGGGAAACTAAAAGACATTTAAAAGAATTTTACAGTCATTTCTGCTTTGTTTTAAAGACAGTAAACTGGAAATAAAAGGACACTCCCTTAACCTAATCAAAAGCCTTTATTTTGGATGAAGTTCCACTGCTATACATGATGATAAGACATTAGATAAGTCTTCCTCAAAGTCAGAGATAAGACATGGATATTAGCTATTGCCACTGTTAACTGACATCAAAGTTTTAACCCATGCAATAAAATAAGAAAAAAAATTGTATAGATCATGTCTAAACAGAGGAAGATAAAATAAATTATTTGCCAATTTATTTTATCTTTTACCTACAAAATCAACTGAAAAACCAAGCAGAACTAATTAGAAAGGAAAGCGTATAATTACAAATATGAGTACAAAAATCAATATCTTTCCTATATATCAAGAAGAGAAGGATAGAAATTATAAAGGAAAAGATACTACAGATGCAACAAAACAATAAATAAAATACCTAAGATTCTACTTTAACAAAGCTGTTGATTTCTGGACAAGACGGTTCTACCGGCTCATGTTTAGACACGTCCCTTGTAAACGATGGATAAAACGTAAAGTATACTAGAAAGCTACAGCTAATTCAAAAATAAGATAAGCCTCAACATAGAATAGAAACTGAAGAGAGACACAAAGGAAAGAGTAAGGCTGAAGCTATGGGTTGGCTGGGTTTTCATTCAGAAGCAAGCAAATGACTCCAGAATTCAGCTCCTTACAGATGAAGGGCACAAAAAGTGCTCTACCCAAGAAGGGACAAGAGCCAGACTCACTGTTTGAAGGCAGTAGACAATGGAATATGATCTTTAAAACCCTAAGGGGAAATGTTTATCAACATAGGGTGACAACCAGCTAAATACTATTCAAGAACGAGCAGGGGTTGGGGGCTGGCCTGGTTCATGCTCTGTTTCCGCAGCCCAGCGTTCACAGGGTTGGATCCTGGGTGTGGACCTAGCCCTGCTCGTCGAGCCACGCTATGGCAGCATCCCGCATAAAATAGAGGAAGACTGGAAAAGATGTTAACTCAGAGTCAATCTTCCTCACACACAAAAAAATGAGAGTAAAACAGAACATTTCAGACCTACAAAGTTTTAAATTTATATTTAATAGTCTCTCACTAAAAAGACTACAAAGGATGTGATTCAACAAAAAGAAAAGCAAATCCAGAGGGAAGACATGGGATTTAAGAAACAACAGTGAGCACTAAAATGGATAGACTTGTTGGTAAAGTTAACATCAGCTATATAATCTATACCTATACTACATATCTATAACAATACTACATAATATATATACATGTATATACTAACTATAATTAGTAATTATAGGCAATTTTTATGTTTGGAATAGGGTAAAAATGAAAACTCTAGACCTGAACTGTCCCATACGGTAGCCACTAGCTATATGTGACCATTGACCACTTGAAATGTGGCTAATCTGAACTGGAGTATAAAACACACCCTGGATTGTGAAGACTTAGTATGAAAAACAATGTAAAATATCTCACTAATGATTTTTATATTGATTACATATTGAAATGATAATATTTTGAATATGAATTAAAGAAAATATATTTAGATTATATTCTATTTTTTTACTTGGCTACTACAAAATTTAAAATTACTTATGTGGTTCTCAGTAGCACTGCTCTAGATAGCAATTTCAAGATGATGGAGTGGCAAGGCAGGAGACAGGGTTATTCTAATAAGTTGTCAATATTTGATAAGTCTTCTGTCATGTTTAAGAAGAGGGTAGATCACTTACAGGAGATCTCGTCAAGGTGGTGGCACAAGCAGACTCTGAACTCATCTCCTCCCATGGACACAACCAGGTTAAAACTATTTTTGGAAAAATTACCCTGGATAGAAAACCAAAAACTGGATACAAAGAACCCCCACAACAAAGGACAGTCCTGACTAAGGTGGAAGAGGCCAAAATTCCTGCTGGAGAGGAGAAAAGCCACCTTCAGGAGCAGCAGAGTTTCTCAGCCAGCCAGGCAGAAGCCAGTCTATGATATGCAGACTTCCCTGGAGAAGTGAGGTCCAGAGCAGGGGCCAATACTCCTATAAGCATCCTTCAGACTCAGCACAACTGAGATGAGGGTCTTACTATCTGGCTTTGCTGGCTATTAACTGCAGTGTGGAATACCCCCAGAAAAGATATCTGATGAAAGCTGAAAAGACCCAGGTCTTAAAGGGCCCACGCACAAACTCACCCATCTCAGAAACCTAAAATCACCAGAGAGAAGGCTGACAGTCTATGGTGAAAAGAGACTCACCTGGTGGGCTCTGGGTGGATCTCAGTGAGCAGAAGAACCTCTCCAGAGACTGAGAGATTGGTGGTAGCCATTGTGGTGACCTAGTCCAGGCTTGCTGACACAGACCCAGAAGATGCCATTGAAATTCTTCCCCTGGCCTGTTAGCCCAGGGGTCTGCCACACCCACTAGAGTGCAGATTTAATCCAGTTCAGCCAGGGCAGGCAGCCAACCCTAGGGACTGGCCCTGCCCAACAGCAAGCCCTCAGGATACTTGTCAGCCTGCATTGACTGGGTGCCTTGATTCTCTACAGGCAGGCAAGGGTGTCTCCCTCTGTGGGGCAGGGCCTGTGGTGAACTGTGGAGGCATTGGTGGAGAGGTGGGGACCTCTGCAGTGGGGCATCAGGGTATGTTCCAGGGGGTTGAGAAGTTTGCATGGACCAGGACTGTGTTGACAATGTGTGTGGTCCTGTGGGGGGTGAGGCTTATCAGCCACAGAAGACCTGTGCTTCACAAATAGCCATAAAACGGATCAGCCCCCCTTCAAAACCTGAAACCATTGAGTGCTCACATCCCTAGGACCACTCCCACTCAGCTGAACTCCTAAGAGAACAGACAACAGCATTGTAGGCCTGAGGCCTAAAGCAACTGTAAGCCCCTGAGCCTAGCAACCAGCTACACTGGCTACCTACCCAATTAACAGGAAAACTGCAACAGGAGTGTGCTGTCAGACCTTGTAGCCAACAGTGCTGAGGCTCCCCAAACTAAATTTACAAAGAGATGGCCAGGGAAGGAAAGACTAGACTCCCTGGGTACCTGAATTAAGAGCAACCCTGCCACAGCAGGACACAAGTAGCCCACAAAGGGGTCACCCCTGGATCATTTGGACTGGTGACGAGAGGGAAGCACACTGCTGGGCCTCAAAAGGCATCTCTTACATAAGGCCACTTCTCCAAGATCGGGAGACACAGCCAACTCACCTAATACATGGATATAAGCACAGAGAAAGGTATAATGAGGAAACAAAGGCATACATTCCAAGCAAAGGAACAGGACAAAACCCCCCAAAAAGGACTAAATGAAACAGAAATGTGACCTACCAGGCAAAGAGTTCAAACAAAAACTCATAAGGATGCTCACAGATATTGGGAGAAGACTGGATGAACACAGTGAGCTCATCAACAAAGAACTGGAAAATATAAAAAGAACCAATCAGAAATGAAGAATACAACACTGGAAATGAAAAATTCACTAGAGGGACTCAATAGCAGAGTAGATGATACAGAAGAAAGGATAAGTGATCTAGATGAAAGACTAGCAGAAATCACCCAAGCCAAACAGAAAAAAGAAAAAAGAATTAGGCAGAAGGAGAACAGTCTAAGGGAACTCTGGGACAATATCAAATGCACTAACATTCGTATTATAGGTGTGCCAGAAGGAGAAGAGAGAAACAAAGGGGTAGAAAATTTATTTGAAGAAATAATAGCTGAAAATTTTCCTAACCTAAGGAAGGAAGCAGACATCCAAGTACAGGAAGCACAGAGAGCTCCAAACAAGATAAGCCCAAAGAGGCCCACACCCAGACACATTATAATTAAAATGTCCAAAATTAAAGATAAAGAGAGAATCCTAAAAGCAGCAAGAGAAAGGCAACAAGTGACATACAAAGGAAAGCCCATAAGGCTATCAGCAGACTTCTCAGCCAAAACCCTACAGGTAAGAAGAGAATGGCACAACATATTTAAAGCACTAAAAGGAAAAAACCAGCCAAGAATACTCTATCCATCAAGGTTGTCATTCAGAATGGAAGGAGACATAAAGAGCTTCCCAGACAAGCAAAAATTAAAGGAGTTTATCACCAAGAAACCAGTTCTACAAGAAATGCTGAAGGGACTTATTTAAGTGGGAAAGCAATGACCACAAATAGGGATAAAAAAAATTACCAAAAAAAACCCAAAAACAAGCAATAAAATCACTGGTAAACATAAAAATGTAGTAAAAGCAGCAGATCAACCACCTATGAAGATAATATGAAGGTTAAAAGACAAAAGTACTAAAATTACCTATTTCAACAATAAGAGGGTAATGGATACACACACAAAACAATAGATTAGATATGATTTCAAAAACATAAAATGTGGAAGGAGGGGAGTGAAAAAGTAGAGCTTTTAGAAAGAGGTCAAGCTAAAGAGTCTATCAACTCAATATAGACTGTTATATACATAGAATATTATATAAGATCCTCATGGTTCCTATATAAATCAGAAGACTATAATAAGCAAGCAAACAAGTAAGACAAAAGAAATCAAACATGTTATTGAAGAAAGCCATCAAACCACAAGGGAAGAGAGCAAGAGAAAAAGAAAGGAACAGAGAAGAACTACTAAAACACCCAGGGAAAAAAGTTAAAAAAATGGCAATAAATACATATTTATCAGGAGCTACTTTAAATGTCAATGGACTAAATTCTCCAATCAAAAGGCATAGTGTGGCCAATTGGATAAAAAAAAAAAAGACCCATATATAGGCTGCATACAAGAGACACACTTCAGACTTAAAGACACTCACAAACCGAAAGTGAAAGGATGGAAAAAGATATTCCATGCAAATGGCAAAGAAAAGAGCAGAGGTAGTAATACTTATATTAGATAAAATAAACTTTAAAACAAAAACTGTAACAAGAGACAAAGAAGGGCTCTACATAATGATAAAGGGAACAATCCAACAAGAAGATATAAAACTTATAAATATCTATGCACCCACCATAGGAGCACCTAAATATATAAAGCAATTATTAACAGACATAAAAGGAGAAATAGACTGTAACACAACAATAGTAGAGGATTTTAACACTCCACCTGCACCAATGGATAGATCATCCAAATAGAAGATCAATAAGGAAATACTGGCCTTAAATGACACATTTGACCAGATGAACAGTGGATATATATAGAACATTCCATCCAAAAAACACAGAATACACATTCTTTTCAAATGCCCATGGAACATTCTCCAGGATTGATCGCATATTAGGCCACAAAACAAGTCTCAATAAATTTAATAAGATTGAAATAATACCATGCATCTTTTCTGACCACAAAGGTATGAAACTAGAAATCAACTACAGGAAGAAAACCAGAAAACCACAAAAATGTGAAGATTGAACAAAATGTTACTGAACAAAGATTGGGTCAATGAAGAAATCAAAGGAGAAATCAAAAAATTCCTGGAGACAAATGAAAATGAAAATATGACATGCCAAAATCTATAGGATACAGCAAAAGTGCTTCTAAGAGGGAAGTTTATAGCAATTCAGGTCTACCTCAACAAAGAGGAACAATCCCAAATAAACAATCTAACAGCACATCGAAAGGTACTGGAAAAAGAAGAACAAACAAAGCCCAAAATCAGCCAAAGGAAGGAAATAATAGAAATCAGAGCAGAGGGACTGGCCCAGTTGTGCAACAGTTAAGTGCACACATTGCACTTCAGTGGCTTGGGACTTGCTGGTTCACATCCCAGGTGTGGACATGGCACTGCTTGGTACGCCATGCTGTCCTATGCATCCCACGTATAAAGTAGAGGAAGATGAGCATGGATATTAGCTCAGGGCCAGTCTTCCTCAGTGAAAAGAGGAGGATCGGCAGCAATTAGTTCAGGGCTAATCTTCCTCAAAAACAAACAAACAAACAAACAAAATAGAGACTGAAAAACAATAGAAAAAATTAATGAAACCAAGGGCTGGTTCTTTGAAAAGGTAAACAAAATTGACAAACCCTTAGCTAGACTCACCAAGAAAAAAAGAGAGAAGTCTCAAATAAATAAAATCGGAAATGAAAGAAGAGAAATTACAAAGGACACCTCAGAAATACAAAAGATAATAAGAGAATACTATGAAAAGCTATACGCCAACAAATTGGATAATCTAGAAGAAATCAATAAATTCTTAGAAACATAGAACCTTCCAAAACTGGACCAAGAAGAAGTAGAGAATTTTAATAGACCAATCACCAGTAAGGAGATCAAAACAGCAATCAATAACCACCCAAAAAATAAAAGTCCAGGACCAGATGCCTTCCCTGGTAAATTGTACCAAACATTCAAAGAAGATTTAATATCTATCCTTCTCAAACTGTTACAAAAGATTGAAGAGGAGGGGAGGCTTCCTAACTCATTCTACAAAGCCAACATTATCCTGATACCAAAACCAGACAAGGACAACACAAAAAAAGAAAATTACAGGCCAATATCACTAATGAACATCGATGCAAAAATCCTCAACAAAATACTAGCAAATAGAATATAACAGTACATTAAAAAGATCATACATCATGATCAAGTGGGTTCATTCCAGGGATGCAGGGATGGTTCAACATCCACAAATCTATCAATGTGCTACACCACATTAACAAAATGAAGACTAAAAATCATATGATCATCTCAATAGATGCAGAGACAGCATTTGACATGACACAGCGTCCATTTATGATAAAAACTCTAAATAAAATGGGTATAGAAGGAAAATACCTCAACATAATAAAGGCCGTATATGACAAACCCACAGCAAATGTCATTCTCAATGGAGAAAAACTGAAAGCTATCCCTCTAAGAACAGGAACCAGACAAGGATGCCCACTTTGACCACTCATTTAACATAGCATTGGAAGTCCTAGCCAGAGCAATCAGGCAAGAAAAAGAAATAAAAAGGGTCCAACTTGGAAAAGAAGTGAAACTGTCACTCTTTGCAGATGACATGACTTTATATATAGAAAACCCTAAAGAATCCACTAAAAAACTTTTAGAAATAATAAATGAATACAGTCATGTCGCAGGATACAAAATCAACATACAAAAATTGGTTGCATTTCTATACACCAACAATGAAGTAGCCGAAAGACAAATTAAGAATACAATCCCATTTACAACTGCAACAAAAAGAATAAAATACCTAGGAATAAACTAAACCAAAGAGGTGAAAGATCTGTACACTGAAAACCATAAAACATTGTTGAAAGAAATCAAGAAGACACAAAGTACTGGAAAGATATTCCATGTTCTTGGATTGGAAGAATTAACATAGTTAAAATGACCATACTTCCTAAAGCAATCTATAGATTCAATGCAATCTCTATCAAAGGAAATGCAAATCAAAACTACAATGTGATATCACCTCACAATGGTCAGAATGGCTATAATTAACAAGACAGGAAATAAGTGTTGGAGAGGATGTGAAGAGAAGGGAAGCTTTGTTCACTGCTGGTGGCAGTGCAAACTGGTGCAGCCCCTATGGAAAGCTGTATGGAGTATCCTCAGAAAATTAAGATAGGTCTACCATATGATCCAGCTATCCCACTGCTGAGGATTTATCCAAAGAACTTGAAAGCAGAAATGCATAAAGAAACATGCACCCCTATGTTCATTGCAGCATTATTCACAATAGCCAAGACTTGGAAGCAACCTAGGCACCCATCAAGGGACGAATGGATAAAGAAAATGTGATATATATACACAATAGAATACTACTCAGCCATAAGAAATGATGAAATCCAGCCATTTGTGACAACATGGATGGACCTTGAGGGTCTTAGGCTAAGTGAAATAAGTCAGAGGGAGAAAGTCAAATACCATATGATCTCACTCATAAGTAGAAGATAAAAACAATGACAAACAAGCACATAGCAACAGAGATTGGATTGGTGGTTACCATAGGGGCAGGGGGCAGAGGGGAGGGCAAAAGGGGTGATTAGGCTCACATGTGAGGCAATGGATTATAATTAGTTTTTGGGTGGTGAACATGATGTAATCTACACAGAATTTGAAATATATTACGATGTACATCTGAAAGCTATATAATGTTATAACCCAATGTTACTGCAATTAAAAATAAATAAAAAAGAAGAGGGTAGACACACTGAATAACTATAAATTTTGTTACAAAAAAAAATTATACTTAAGTATGCATGTTTCAGAGGAATAGAGATATCACCCAGAGCTTCCAAACCATCTGAGAAAGGAAAAAAGGGCATGTAGAAAATTTTATCAATACATCAAAGGAAGGAAATATGGGGTACAAAAAAAAATCAAAGAAAAGGATGATAAAAAGAAAAGAAGTAAGATGGTAGAAATGTCCCAGTTTTCAGTAATTACAAAAATTGTAATCTCAACCATTAAATTCAACTTTCTTTGAAGCACATTTACATATGTAAGACTGACTTCTCTACCCACAAAATGGGGAACATAATTTTTAAATTACACAGGAAATTTTTACAAAAAATTGAATGTATCTTAGACTTCAAGGAAAGTTTCAAGTGATTGCAAAGAATCAATATAAAACAAACCAAGTTCTCTGATCTTGATCCAGTTAGACTAGAAAGTAATAATAAGATAGTTTTTAAGTAACACACATTTGGAAATTTTAAAATAAACTCCAAAATACCTCATGGAATAAAGACAAAACAAAATGGAAATGTTAAATATTATAACTGAACACCAATAAAAGTGGTACAAATAAAAACTAGTCAGATGCAGTCATATTGAAATTATAGCCTTAAGGCCACTCAGCAAAAAAATTTTTAAAGATAAAAATATAGATACTTAACTCACAAAGCAAGCTGGGACACAAACCATGTATCAAAGAAAAGGCAAAGTGGAAAAAATAAAAAGAGCTGAAGTTATTAAATAGAAGACAAAGAAATCATAGTATCAATAATACTGAAAGATGGGCTTTATAAATATTAATAGAATAAATCTGCATTAAGATTGATCAAGAGAAAAGACACAAATCAACAATATTTAAAACGAAAAGAGGGACATAATCTCAGAACGGTAGAGTTTTAAAAACCATAAGATACTAATATGATTTAAATGCTAATAGACTTGAAAATGTAGATGAATTGGATAAATTTCTAGAAAAATAATTATCAAATTTTGCTTGAGAAGAAATAGAAAGCCTCAATAAACAAACAAAAAAAAGGATAAAGAAATTGAATTGGTCATCAAAATACTTTCCATAGAAGAAGCACAAGGACAGTGTTTTATGGACAAATTTTCCAAAACATTCAAGGAATTCTTTTGCAAAAGTTTAAAAAAAGAAAAGAAAAAGAAAGCTACCTAATGCATTTTTACTCTGGCATAGTACTATAACATTAATACCAAGTGGAAGGAAGGTATGATTTGACATCATAAGTCTACTAGTATAATAAATCACATTAATAGATTACAATGGGAAAGATGTATGATCATTTCAATAGGTGCTGAAAAGATACTTGCTAAAAGTCAATACCTATTCCTACTAAATAAACATTCTTAAGAAATTGGGGATAGGAGATGACTTCCTTATCTCTAACCTATGTTATTAAATGTGATACGAAAAACCTATTTAACAGCATAACTTGAGAAGTGTTAACAATAAATTCATGAGTGAGACAAGGATCCCCACCATCATTGCCATGTTCAACATTATAGTTTATGACCAATACAATAAGACAGAAGAATAAAACAAATAATAATTGGAAAAGAAAATTTAAAACTGTCCTTATCCCCAGATGATGGTTTCCTATATGAAGAACCAATCTAAGAATGCTACAAAATATTATAACCGATTAGAGACATCAGTAACTTTTTTAAATTAATAATTTATATCTCTCCTGGCATTTACCAACTTGAGACTATAAGAGAAAAACAGATCCCATTCACAACAGCAATAAAAACTATAGAGAACCTACATATAAATATAGTTTATATAAATATAGTTATATAGCTATGTAAATATAACAAAAATGTATAAGACATTTATTGGAAAATTACAAAGCATCAATAAAGGACATAATAAATAAAGACATTACTAAAGCAATAAATACCAAGGCCATGGATAAAGACTCAATATTATTAAGATGCTAATTCTACCCAAATAATATATAAATTCCATACAATTCCAATCAAAGCCCTAACATAATTTCTTGTGAATTTGATAAACAGATGTAAAATTTATATGAAGAGCAAAGGATCACAAATAAATAAATATAAAGTATAGTAATTAAAAGAGTAATATTGCCTTAGGGATTACACACACACACACACACACACACACACACACACACATTCTGTCTAGAGAATCCAAAAGCAGATTCATACGTGCTTGGAACCAGATGCATACAGAGGTGGCATCGTACATGAGTAAAGACTAATTTAATAAAGAGCGATATCCACTTGGAAAATAGATCCAAATTTATTCCCTGCACAAAACAATCAATTCCAAGTAAATTAAGGCCTAAATGTGAAAAGTAAAAATTTAAAACTTTTAGAAGGCAATAAAGGAAATCTTTACAACTACACAAAAAAAACCCACAAATCATAGGAGAAATACTGATAAATTTGACCCCATTAAAAGTGAAAATTTAGTGTCTTTGATGCATAAAACTAAGGACTAAAATCAGCACTTATGAAGAGTTATCAGTCAATTTAAGGGGAAAAAATTACAGTAGAAAAATGGATTAAACATCTGAGCAGGCAATTTAGAGAAGAGGAAAGATAAATAGTCAACAGACAGAAGAAAAATGCTTCATCTCACCAGTAACCAGGGAATTATAAACTAGAACAATAGCGAAGAACTTCCACAAAAATCACATTGAAAAATTTGCAAACAAGTGTTAGCAAGAATAGGGGAGCCGTGGGAGCTCTCATATACCATTCAAGAACAATTTGAAAATAATTAATTCAAAAATGTAAGTCTTCAACCCAGAAATTCCATTTACAGATATATATTCCAAGAAAACTCTCGCACATGCGTACACAGAGATATACAAAAGTATTAATTGCAATGATGTTTATAACAACAAAAATTGGGGGAAAAAATTAATTTCTATCAACCAAATGAGTGCAAAAATAAATTGTACTATATTTATTGAATTAATTTCTGTCATACAGCAGTTAAATTAACTGCAGCTTCATGTATCAATATTAGTAATTCTCAAAAACATAATGCTGATCAATAAAAAAGCAAGTCACGGAATGATACCTGCAAAATAATATTTACATAAAATTTGAGAACATGCAAATAATATGTTTTATTGGCACATTCATGTATGATAAAATCAAAAGATGCTTGGAAATCATAAACACAAAATTCAGGAGAGTATTCCTCTGGAGAGGGAGAAAATGAAACCAGGAAAGAGAAAGCTGGAGGCTTCAACTGAGTCAGAAATGCTTGAGTGTTTTCCAAAACCTAAAGTAAACACAACAAAATGTTAAGATTTGAGGAAGCTGGGTGACAAGCAAATGGATATTTGTATACTATTCTTCACTGTAGCGAGGATGACTTCAGTCCTGGGACTTCGAACCAAATGGGAAGTGTATGCTGAATTCAACAGGGTGTCACGAAATAACTCTGAAAGGGTGGCCAGGGCATACAGAAAGGATCCATAAAGATTGCAGAACGGAGTCGGGCAGAAAATACATCTATTGGACCTAAACGTGTTGTGAAGTGAACCAAGCGGGAGGCCGCAGACGCCATATCAGACGGAGAAGTAATGGCATGCCTTAAACGCAGAAAAAAATCAACTCCTTGCAAAGGATACCGACTCAGAGTCCCTGTTTTTTAGCGACTATTAAAAACTGAGTCAGTGTCTTGCTGAATGGCTCCAGGAAAATCAGATCTAGTGTCTGGCCGAAAATGTCTCTCCCATAAGCCACTTTATTCTGCTGAAACCCCTCCCCCGATTTGATTGGGGGAATAACTCTTAACGGCTTGAGAAGGTATAAGTTTTTCATTCACGGGGGTCTTTTTCACTCTAGGAAAGGTTAGAATTAAATATAGAGATGAGTAAATAAATCAAACTATTAACTATTATGTTAATACTTTTGTGTTACCTTCAAAAACAGGTTTTAGTCATCATTGGGACGACGTGTGTGTAGTTGTTATCTACAGTGATTGTAGGGTTTAAGTTTTGGCACATGAGAGAATCTAACGGATTAGAGTTGTGATTCCATTTTACAACATGCAATTGAGTCACTCGTTTTATAGTTGTAAGTTGAAAGGTCTAAGCGACTTTAACTGAGTCTTTTTAAGCAGCACTGGAATGTGTTTAAAGGTTTGTCGTATTATCAGTTTGTTCTATCAGACTTAGAGTAGTTCAGGTACCAGGGAAGGCAGTGCTTGTCAGAGGCATTTGAAGTGTTGAAAAGAAAATCAACTATGTTACACTTATAAATACAGCTTTAATGATGGAAGGAATTTCATTAGCTGAGTTGTAAATGGGACCAATTGTTTAAGAGGATATGTTCTATTCACTTTGCATTAATTAAACTTTAATCAAAGGAAAATGTGAAATTCTTGTATTTTACTAATTTTATGTATAGAATAATAAAGTTTGCAACTTGAACTTAGATTAAGGAAAATCTAATTTTTTCATTTATAATTTTAATAAACCAAGTATTAATGTTAACATCTGCAAATAACCTTTTTCTATACATAAAAATGACCCTCAAGAACACTCAAAATCTCCATTGATTTCTGTAAGTGTTCTCATAATGAAAAAAAACTCTCTCAATTTTTTAAAATAAAAAATATGTATATGTTATCTATAATCAAAACTACAAAATTTATTGGAAATTTTTAAAAATCTTAAATATCAAGAGAAATATGCTTTCCTAAATGAGAAATTCAGTATTAAAAGTATGTTGATTCTCCTTATATTAATATAGTACACTTTCAGTAAAAAAGGTAAGGAGATTTTTTAATTAAAATTATTCTAAAAAAAATTTTTTTAAAGAATTACCAAATTTGTTCAAAAAATAAAAGTAATAGGGAGTGACTTGCTCTGCCAAATATTAACGAATGTTATAAAGCTCCAATACTTTAAAAGAATGGTTCCAGTACAATAATAGGTAAACAAACCAACAGAACCTAAAAGAAAGTTCAGAAATGAATCTGTGCATATCTGTGCCTGAATCAAGCCCCTGTATTTCTAAATACAAAATAAAGTGAAAGTTCCGCTTGGGGGAACATTTCCTCTCTCCTGGTCATGCTTCCTTCCAGGTGGAAGAAGCTGCACTGCAGTACTCTCTCTTGCCTCTATCACTCCTCTACTCTCTCCATTTTTGAGGAGGCTAAGTGACATACAACCACCACGACATTTGGGAAGATACTGAGCATGACTCTGTTCTTCCACCTGGGCGTGAGCTGTCCACAGGGAGCAGACATTCCCCCCTATTTCCAGAGGCAGGCTTTCCTCATGTGCTGGGAGGGATGCCCTGATTTAATATAGCCATTCGCTGGGTGAGTCCATCTGCCCAACTCAAGGTTCAGTCAACAAATGCGTTTGGCTCTCATACTAAATTGCATCCGCCAATCTAGCCTTTATCAGCAGTAAGGACTGGTCTCTATCATCTCAACTTCTTCAGAACCCTTGTGGAGAAGAGAAATGCCCTTTAGAAATCCCCACGGTAGCTGCACAGGTCAAAAACATTTAGAGCAGAAAGATTGTTTCCTCTGGGCATCTTGATTCCAACAGGAAAGACAAAACAAAACTAAGTATGCTGACTGTTTTCCCAAATTTACTAAATAAAAAAGTCACTTCACTTCCTCAGGAATGGAGTGAGGAAAGAAATAGAAAGAAAGCAGAAGTATCAGACCAATGGACTTCCCCACCAGAGGTAAAATATGTCTAATGTTTAAACCATTCCCCATCATGCAATATTTCATCTCAATGGGAAGAGGATGCATTAATCAATAAAATAATGCTTGGAAAACTGGCTAACTAATTGAAAAGAACGCAAACAAAGTTCAAGTCTTACTTCATGTCATACACTCAAATAAACTACATATGGATTAAAGTGCTAAATGGAAAGGAATTATGTCATAAATTGATGAACACATGGGTAAATATTTATCTAACCTGGGGTTTGAGAATGAATTAAGACAAAAGGAAACAAGGAAAAGATTAAGAATTATTATATCAAGGTGACATCAGCAACATAGCGGAGTGAGCAGTCTTGTTTGTCTCTCCCCCTTCAAATCTGCAACTAATTGGACATTCATCAGTCAACAAAGGATATCCATATAGCATCTCAGGATGCCTGAGAGACACGTGCTGCTATACATCGGAAGGTGGACGGACTTACCCCAGTAGGAGGTAGAGATAGGTGAAAACTCTCTGACCCCTGGCCCCCAGGCAGCCTAGTACCTGCACGTGACTTTCTTCCAGTGGACACGCTCATAGCATCGCCACGCACCAAAGGCGGGTGTGTGCGCACACTGGTGGAGTGAAGATGGAAACAGGTGACTACAGCCCTACCCAAGCCCCCCGCAATTGCCCCTAAGCCTGGGAGGAAAATCCACGGTCCCACAGCAGCTATGGGTAAAGTCTGTACTTGGCATTAGCAGAGAGGCCTTGCCCAGCACTCACAACACTGGGAGGCTCCGGGACAGGAGGATCCCGGGTGGTGCAGCAGCCCGCCAGCTGCCTCTGACTCACGGACTCTGGCTGTGTCCCAGAGGGGGCAAGAGACACCCAGTGAGATCAAGTGAGTGGGCAGAGGCGGGTTGGAGCCCCAGCGGCCATGCTCCACGGTCCCGGGGGAAAATCCACAGTCCCACAGCAGCCACAGCAACCGCCTCTGTGCAGCATTAGTGGAGAGGCCCTGCCTGGCAATCACAAGGCTGGAAGGCCCTGAGGCAGAAGTAGCACAGCTGGGTACGCTAACCACAGACTGCATAGGTACCCATAGCTCTGCTGTGGCCCATAGTGGACAAGTGAGATCTTGCGGGCCCTTATGGTGACAGAGCTGCGAATATAGGTGATCCTGCTCCTGGCCACTGTGAAAGCCCATAACACCACTGCAGACCCTAAGGAGGGAGTGCGTCTAGGTGGTCTGCGACAGTAGGCACTAGCAACCTGAGGCCCCTTTGCAATTGTTCCCATAGGTGATGAGAGACCCCACAGGACCACTGTGACTATGAGGAGGGACCCAGGTCTGGTCAGCAACAGCTGACAGGTTTCTCGGTCAGTGCAGATTAAACAGCTGCTCGCCCCAACTCCAGTAGAAGTAATTGGAGGCAGTAACTAAACTCTATCTCTATGTGGAGGCACAAATCCACACCATAAAGCAGTGTGAAAAAAATATATTAAATCTCCAGAACAGAAGGAAAATGACAAGTACCCAGAAAACAATCCCCAAGACAACGAAATCTATAACCTAAATGACAATGAATTCAAAACAGCCATCCTTAAAAAACTCAATGAGTTAAAAGAGAATACAGATAGACAACTCAATGAGTTCAGGAGCTATGTCACAAAAAAGCTTGATACTATAAAGAAGAAGCAATCAGAAATATTGGAGATGAAGAACACAGTGGAGGAGATTAAGAAAAATCTGGACTCTCTGAACAGTAGGGTCAATAATATGGAGGGCAGAATTAGTAATTTGGAGGATAGGAATATAGAAATGCTGCAGATAGAGGAGGAGAGAGAACTAAGACTAAAAAGAAATGAAGAAACTCCAAGAATTATCCGACTCAATTAGGAGATGCAACATAAGGATTATAGGTATTCCAGAGGGAGAAGAGAAGGAGAAGGGGGCAGAAAGCCTGTTCAAAGAAATAATGGCTGAGAACTTTCCAAACCTGGGTAGAGAGATGGAACTCCATGTGACAGAAGCCAATAGATCTCCAAACTTTATCAATGTAAAAAGACCAACACCAAGGCATATAGTAGTGAAGCTTGAAAAAGTCAATGACAAAGAGAAAATGCTAAGGACAGCAAGGTAGAGGAAAATAACCTACAAAGGAACCCCCATAAGGCTGTCAGCAGACTTCTCAGCATATACCTTACAGGCTAGAGGAGAGAGGAATGATAATTCAAAACTCTGAAGGACAAAAACTTGCAGCCAATAATACTCTATCCAGCAAAAATATCCTTCAAATGTGATGGAGAAATAAAAACTTTCCCAGATAAACAAAAGTTAAGGGAGTTCATTGTCACAAGACCTCCCCTACAAGAAATGCTCAGGAAGACCCTCATACCTGAAAAATCAAAAAAAGAAAGGGGTTACAAAACCCAGAGCAAAGGAGATAAGTAGAAAGACAAAAACAGAAAGTTGCAGCTCTCCATCAAAACAGGTTAGCAAAAGTTAAGTATAACATTAAAGATAAAAGGAAGGGAAACACCAAGAATAAATATAATCTTGTCATTTTAACCACAAACTCACAACACAAGGAGGAAGATAAAAAAAAATCTGACAATAACAACCTAGAAGGGGAAGAGAAAAGGGATGGAACGTCTTAATCTAAGGAAATAAGAGGCTATCAGAAAATGGACTATCTCATCTATGAGATGTTTTATACAAACCACTTGGTAACCACTAAACAAATAACAAGAATAAAGACACAAATTACAAGTAAGAAGAAAGCCAATATAGAAATCTACCTGCCTGAATTGGTAGTCCAAAAATCATGGGACAAGAAACAAGGGAAATTCAAGAGAACCAGAAAACAGGTGATAAAATGGCAGCGTTAGGCCCCCACATTTCAATAATCACTCTAAATGTAAATGGATTGAACTCTCCAATCAAAAGGCACAGAGTGGCAGGATGGATTAAAGAACAAGACCCAACAATATGCTGCCTCCAGGAAATACACCTCAGCCCCAAAGACAAACACAGACTCAGAGTGAAGGGATGGAAGACAATACTCCGAGCTAATAATGAACATAAGAAAGCAGGTGTCACCATACTTATATCAAACAAAGTAGACTTCAAAGCAAAACACATTAAGAAAGACAAAGAAGGGCAGTTTATTATGATAAAAGGGACACTCCACCAAGATGACATAACACTTATAAATATATATGCACCCCACACAGGAGCACCAAAATTTGTAAAGCAACTCTTAACAAAACTAAAAGGAGACATCAACAACAATACAATAGTAGTAGGGGACCTCAACATCCCATTAACACCAATGGATAGATCATCCAGACAGAAAGTCAACAAGGAAATTATAGAATTAAATGAAAAATTAGAGCAGATGGACTTAATAGATATATAGAGAACATTCCATCCAAAAACAGCAGGCTACACATTCTTCTCAAGTGTGCATGGAACATTCTCAAGGATAGACCATATCTTGGGAAACAAAGCAAGCCTCAATAAATTCAAGAGGGTTGAAATAATATCAAGCATCTTTTCTGATCATAATGCTATGAAACTAGAAATCAACTACAAGAATAAAGCTGAGAAAGGGGCAAAAATGTGGAGACTAAACAACATGTTACTGAACAAACAATGGATTATTGAAGAAATTAAAGAAGAAATCAAATATTATCTGGAGACAAATGAAAATGAAAACACACCATACCAACTCATTTGGGACCCAGCAAAAGCAATCTTAAGAGGGAAACTCATTGCAATACAGGCTCACTTCAATAAACAAGAAAAATCTCAGATAAGCAATCTCAAACGACACCTAACACAATTAGAAAAAGAAGAACAAACAAAGCCCAAAGTAGTAGAAGGAGGGAAATAATAAAAATTAGAGCAGAAATAAATGATATTGAAACAAAAAAGACAGTAGAAAGGATCAATGAAACAAAGAGTTGGTTCTTCGAAAAAATTAACAAAATTGACAAACCCTTAACCAGACTCACTAAGAAAAAAAGAGAGAAGACTCAAATAAATAAAATTAGAAATGAGAGAGGAGAAATCACAACGGATACCACAGAAATACAAAGGATCATAAGAGAATACTATGAAAAACTATATGCCAATAAATTGGGCAACCTAGAAGAAATGGATAAATTCTTAGACTCTTACAACCTCCCAAACCTGAAGCAGGACGAAATAGAGAATCTGAATAGACCGATCACAAGCAAAGAAATCAAAACAGTAATCAAAAACCTCCCCAAAAATAAAAGTCCAGGACCAGACGGCTTCTCTGGAGAATTCTACCAAACATTCAAAGAAGATTTAATACCTATCCTTCTCAAACTATTCCAGAAAATTGAGGAAGATGGAGCACTCCCTAACACATTCTATGAAGCCAACATCACCCTGATCCCCAAACCTGACAATGACAACACAAAGAATATCAAAGGCCAATATCACTGATGAACATAGATGCAAAAATCCCCAACAAAATTTTGGCAAACCTAATACAGAAATACATTAAAAAGATTATACACCACGATCAAGTGGGATTTATACCAGGGACACAGGGGTGGTTCAACATCCGCAACTCAATCAACATGACACTACATTAACAAAATGAGAAACAAAAACCACATGATCATCTCAATAGATGCAGAGAAAGCATTTGACAAGATCCAACATCCATTTATGATAAAAACTCTCAATAAAATGGGTATAGAAGGAAAGTACCTCAACATAATAAAGGACATATATGACAAACATACTGCCAACATCATACTCAATGGGCAAAAACTGAAAGCCATCCCTCTGAGAACAGGAACAAGACAAGGGTGCCCACTCTCACCACTCTTATTCAACACAGTACTGGAGGTTTGGGCTAGAGAAATTTGGCAGGAAAAAGAAATAAAAGGAATCCAAATAGGCAATGAAGAAGCGAAACTCTTGCTGTTTGCAGACGACATGATTTTATATATAGAAAACCCCAAAGAATCCATAGGAAAACTATTAGAAATAATCAACAGCTACAGCAAAGTTGCAGGGTATAAAATCAACATACATAAATCAGTACCATTTCTATACTCCAACAACGAACGAAAAGAAAAATAACTCAAGAACTCAATCCCATTCACAATCACAACAAAAGGAATAAAATACCTTGGGGTAAATTTAACCAAGGAAGTGGAAGACCTATACAATGAAAACTACAAGACTTTCCTGAAAGAAATTGATGACGACATAAAGAGATGGAAAGACATTGCATGCACATGGATTGGAAGAATAAACATAGTTAAAATGTCCATACTACCTAAAGCAATCTACAGATTCAACACTATCCCAATCAGAATCCCAATGACATTCTTTACAGAAATTGAACAAAGAATCCTAAAATTCATATGGGGCAACAAAAGACCCCAAATTGCTAAAGCAATCCTGAGAAAGAAGAACAAAGCTGGAGACATCACAATCCCTGACTTCAAAGCATACTACAAAGCTACAATAATCAAAACAACATGGTACTGGTACAAAAACAGGTGCACAGATCAATGGAACAGAATTGAAAGCCCAGAAATAAAACCACACATCTGTGGACAACTAATCTTCGACAAAGGAGCTGAGGGCCTACAATGGAGAAAAAAAATCTCTTCAACAAATGGTGCTGGGAAAACTGGAAAGCCACATGTAAAAGAATGAAAATAGACCATTGTTTTTCACCATTCACAAAAATAAACTCAAAATGGATCAAAGACCTAAAGATTAGACCTGAAACAATAAGTCTTCTAGAAGAGAATATAGGCAGTACACTCTTTGACATCAGTTTCAAATGAATCTTTTCAGATACCATAGCTCATTAGATGAGGGAAACAATAGAAAGAATAAACAAATGGGACTTCATCAGACTAAAGAGCTTCTTCAAGACAAGGGAAAACAGGATTGAAACAAAAAAACAACACACTAGTTGGGAAAAAATATTTACAAGTTATTTATCCAACAAATGGTTAATCTCCATAATATATAAAGAACTCACACAGCTTAACAACAAAAAATCAAACAACCCGATCAAAAAATGGGCAGGGGACATGAATAGACATTTCTCCAAAGGAATACGGTGGGAATGCAAACTGGTGCAGCCACTATGGAAAACAGTATGGAGATTCCTCAAAAAGTTAAAAATAGAAATACCTTATGACCCAGCCATCCCACTCCTGGGTATCTATCCAAAGAACTTGAAATCAGCAATTCCAAAAGTCCCATGCACCCCTATGTTCATCGCAGCATTATTGGCAATAGCCAAGACGTGGAAGCAACCCAAGTGCCCATCAACTGATGATTGGATAAAGAAGATATGGTATAGATATACAATGGAATAGTACTCAGCCATAGAAAGAATAAAATCATCCCATTCACAACAACATGGATGGACCTTGAGGGTATTATGTTAAGTGAAATAAGCCAGATAAAGACGAACTCTGTATGACTACACTCATAGGTGGAAGTTAAACATATAGATAAAGAGAACTGATTGGTGGTTACCAGGGGAAAGGGGGGTTGGGGGGAGGGCGCAAAGGGTGAAGTGGTGCACGTACAACAAGACTAACAATAATGTACAACTGAAATTTCACAAGGTTGTAAACTATCATAATCTTAATAAAAAGTTAAAAAAAAGAATTATTATATCAAAATGTAAGACTTTTTCATATGAAGAAACGTCATTTATAGCTTGAAAAACCAAGTTACTGAGTTCCTTGAGTAGCCAGCAGAGACTGAAGGAGATAAACTGGAAAGGATCAGGAGGAAGATCAAGAAGTAGGGTTTGGGGAGTCCTTTTATGCCACAGAAAAACTTCTAAAGTCATGGAGAAGACAGGAAAACTATCACGAAGGTGGTAGTACTACTAAACAAACCTGCTTCCAGTGATAATGGAGTGAGGGAGTCAGTGAGTCCTTTCCTAGATAATAAAAATAAAATGTGAGCAAATTAATGTTTTAAATAATCAACTCTTTGAAGCAACTGGTAAATAGAAGTCAGAGAAGACCTTATTCTTTAAAAACTACAACTGTTTCAGGTAAGAAAGGCAAGCTTATGGTTTTGGGGTTTTGGAGTTTGGGATTTTTTTCCCTCAGAGTGCTCCTCAACTCTCATGGCTATGGAAGTTTAAAAAAAAAAATGAGCCTTATCAACTCAAAGCATCAAAGGAAAGAGTTTAGGCGTGGCAGAGCAAAGGAGACTTTGGGTTAAAACCCTGGGTGCAAGAGAACTGCAGAAAGTGTGAGACCAAAAATCTGTATGCAAACTATGCCCCAAAGCCCTGGATGACCACACAACTACACACGTACGGGGGGTGGGCAAAGTACCTGGGAAAAAACCTCCCCGTCACCCATTCCAGGAGACCAGGTTAAAAAACACAGCAACTAGAAACTGAAAGAACTGGGCAGATATAGTAGCTATCACACACCATGCCGGAAGCAGAATTTGCAGCTAAAGTCACGGCAATCAACTGTCTACTAGAACAATAATAACAAAACTCTCAGAAGAGTATAATAGAATCTAGAATCACTACAACATTCTATCTACACTACTCAGTTTTCAACCAAAAGTTATTGGAGATGCAAAGAAATAGGAAAGCAAGGCAGTCAATAGAAATTGAGAGACCCAAAATGTTAGATTTGGCAGACAAAGAATTTGAATCATTTTTATAAGTATGTTTAGACTATTAAATTAAAATAAGTACTAATAATTAAAGGAAAATATGGTTCTAATGAATGAACAGATAGAGAATCTCAACAGAGAAATGAAAACCATTAGAAATTCTAGAGCCAAAAACTACAATAATGGAAATGAAAGCTCTGCTACATGAGTTCAACAGCAGAATGAAAGTAGAGGAGGGATCAGTCAACTTGCAAATAAATCAGTAAAATTATCCAGTCCAAATAAGAGAGATAAAATATTAGAGGGGCCAGCCCAGTGGTGTAAGTGGATAAAGAACCATTGCCTCTCTTAGCAGAACAGAAATCATACACCTCTGGGGGGTACCTTTAAGGAATAAGCCATTTTATCGCCCCATACTTGGAAGCACCATAGACCATGAGATGTGGGGCTGAGAGTAAGGGGAATGGTAAATACATAGAACAATTGGACTCTCAGATCCTTTCCTATCAAACAATATCCACACTCAGCTCATTCAAGAAACCAGAAGTTTACTCTTGGGAGAGGGTCCAGATTGGGCAAAATAATGCCCAAATGGCAGGGGTGAGGCATGATGCTGAAAACAGAGAGATTAAATTAAAGTCCAAATATTGACCTGCAGACTCACAGCAGCCATTCCCCATCTGCTCAGAACACTGGTGGCCAGGCATGTGCCCCACACAAGAGAATGAAAGATTTTTCACTGGAAAAACTGAATTGTCACAGAAAAAAAGACTTTCAAAATGCAAATCTGGCCACTGTAATTCCTGCACAGAGCTCTCCATAGAAGTACTTCTCAAACTTTGAGGCGTTGAAGAATTCTCTGGGGTCTTGTTAAAATGTGGATTCTGATTCAATCGGTCTCGAGTGGGGCTCAAGAGTTTGCATGTCTAACGAGCTCCCAGCTGATGGAGATGCTGTTTGTTCCTGGGCCGTGCTTTGAGGGCCAAGGTTCCCTTGTCCTCCTCAGCAAGATATAAACTGAACTCTTTTGCCTGGTGTTCCTATCTCTTTTTGGCATAAGTCCCCTCTCTTGACCTATGTGAACTCACTTACTAGTATCACCTCCCCACACCACACCCCAATCCTACTCCATTCTGGCAAACACCCTCTCTTCCAGCCTGAAATGTACCATTCCTCCTCATACAGGACAAATACTTTCTCCTCCTTCAAGAATCAGTTCAAGCTTCCATCACCTCCTCTCTGAAGTCATTCCTGACTCCCTTGGGCAAACTTAATGCTGCTGTTTCTGTGTTTCATAGTACCCTGGGCTTCCCTCCATCATCAACCCATATCTCAATTTAAAATACATGTGTGTGTGTATATACTAATATATCAATAATTTTTGTTTGTTTGTTTGTTTATTAAATGATGAAGATTCTCCCCTTGACCAAACTTGAGTCAGGCTCCTCTGAGTTGTCTCTGACTTTCTGCCCTCAGCAAAAATCCTGTTAGGCCGGCTTAGCAAAGAATTACCCTATCTCTTAGAAATTTTCCATCCACCAACCCATTCTGCTTCTTGACTATAAATCCCCACCCTTTCCGTATTGTATTCAGATTTGAGCCCAATCTCTCTCCCCTACTACAAAAACCTCATTGTATTAACCCCCCTTGCATAAAGTCTTCCTTACCAGCCTTAACAAGTATAATTTTTTCTTTAACAGTTAGGGTGCCATGACTCAGATAAGACCAGATTCATCATTGGACCCCCAGACCTCTTATTCAGGACCCCAAGTGAGCACTTTTGAAGGCTTTGTTTTCATTCCCGGCTGATTGACTCAGATGGCAGTCCTTTGAAGTAGAGACAGATTTTGATTCTTAAAATTCTGAGTATATTCTCTGAAGCTGGCTTAGAGTCCCAGGCAAGCAGCTGTTTGTAAGAAGGTCAGTTAGCAGCCCAGTCTTTTTTGTTTGAAAGGCACCTGCTGGGCTGGTAATCTTTCTTCCTTGCTCTCTGTCTCTCTATTGCCCAAATGACTCGAAAACTTATGTCCACACAGAAACTTGCATATGAGTGTTTTAGCAGCTTTATTCATAATTGCCAAAAAATGGAAGCAACCAAGATGTCTTTCAATATGTGAATTGATGAACTGTGTTATACACATATAATGAAATGTTATTCAATGATTTTAAAAAACGAGCAATCAAGCCACAAAAAGACGTGGATGAACCTTAAATGCATATCGCTAAATGACAGAAGGTTATCTGAAAAAGCTGTGTACTACATAATTCGATTCTATGACATTCTGTAAAATGTAAAACCACAGAGACAGTAAAAAGGTAAGTGGCCACTAGGGGTTCAGGGGGATGGGGACAAGGTTAAATAGTTGAAGCACAGTGGAGTTTTAGGGCAATGGAATCATTCTGCATGATACCGTAATGGTGGATATATATGACTTTAGGCATTTGTCAAAACCCATAGAATTTTCTTGCACAAAAAGTGAGTCTTAATGTATGCAAATTTTCAAAAATCAGGTCATTTAGGAGGCAAGGGGATCACATATATTAAAAATATATGAAACAGGGGCTGGCCCCGTGGCCGAGAGGTTAAGTTCGCACGCTCCGCTGCAGGCGGCCCAGTGTTTCGTTGGTTCGAATCCTGGGCGCGGACATGAGACTGCTCGTCGAACCACGCTGAGGCAGCGTCCCACATGCCACAGCTGGAGGAACCCACAACGAAGAATATACAACTATGTACCGGGGGGCTTTGGGGAGAAAAAGGAAAAAATAAAATCTTTAAAAAAAAAAAAAAAATATATGAAACAACCTTACTGAAGGGGAGAAAGATTGCTGACCCAACTAACTTTGCTAATGAGTGGGGTCTGTAAACCTAAAGGCAAGGGAATTGCACACAAACACTGTAGTCTAGTCGATAAAGTTGTTTTCCACAGGTGTATGGTTAATAATTCTGATGCCGCTATACATGTTACTGGAATTGAACAATGAAGCTAACGTATGACGGATGGTGGGAGCCATGTCTCTCACTGTAGAAGTAGAAATTTAAAGATAAGCAAGGGGAGTAAGCTAGAATGATCCATTGGTAAAGGATTAGAGTTGGAGACATCAGTACAAATTCCCGTTTGGTTAGTATAGATCACATGGTTACATATAGAAATATTTGTAGATATGTGTATACAAAAGGGTTGGATACACATATATATCTCTTTGCTCTGTCAACTGAGAGGGCCTAGAAATAACATACCACAGTAGCAATGAACACACCTAGGACACAGTCTTAGTTTCTAATTCCATTCTCCAATAGAAGGAACCAGGACTCCTTGGAAAAATGACTGACTCTAGAACTGGGGCAGGAAAGATACAGGATGAGCCTGGAGCATATTTTAGTGAGAAAAAGAAAAGAAGTGCTCACACACACGCACACATTGATGATTGACAGAAATGTGTCAGAGGGACACAGAAGGCAACTGAAAGAGCTCCCGATGGCAAAAGCTGGGACAACCTGAGCCATGAAATCAATACAGTAGCATAGATTATAACCTAAAGTATAAAATAAATATCCATGAGTCCATACTGATATAAATAAATTATTGAATGAATAAATCAATGAGGGAGATGAGACAAATTTCCCATGCACAAGAATTCCAGAAAGTTTTATGTAAATACTCCATTCTCAAGGAGGAAGAATATAACTCACCACTCCCTAAGTGTGGTCTGTGCATAGTGACCTCCTTCCAAAGAGTACAGTTTGGAAAAGGGGGAATAAAGGACTAACTTTACAGTGGAGAAATCTGACAAACATTATCTCAAGCTGGGTGATCAAGGTCAACACAACAGTGACAAATCATTTTGATAATATATACTCTTGATAAGATGTGATGAGAATGGACTTTACCTCTGTGGTCTTCCTTCCCAAAACCATAACCCCAGTCTGAATACAAGAAAAACATCAGACAAAATCTAACAGAAAGGTTTCCTAAAACATGTCTGATCAGTTCTCCTCAAAATAATTAAAAACAAGGAAGTTCTGAGAAATCGTTATAGCCAAGAGGAGTTTGAAGAGACATGACAACCAAACACAATACTGGAAGATCCTGGAATAGAAAAAAAGGATGTAAGCCAAAAACCAAAAAATTCTGAATAAAATTTGGACTTCAGATAATTTTTAACATTGGTTCATTAATTGTAACAAATGTACTACACTGATGTAAGAGTGTCAATAACAGGAAAACTGGGTAGAGGATACATGGGAACTCTTTGTACCACCTTTGTAATTTTTCTGTACATCTATAACTGTTCTAAAAATAAAGCCTATTTTTAAAATATATATGCCGCCACTTCACTTTCATCTTCTAAATCCCACAAAATGTCACTTGTGGACAAGATCAATCTGGAACTCTCCAGGAAAGAGAATTCTGTGAAACAAAGATTCAGCCCAGCTAAGTTGGCACAGTATGAAACCAACATAGGTACTTCATTGTTGTATGTGCATAGGTGTCTTATCCCACAACTAGACTGTTTAGCTACTTCAAGCGTGGGGTTTTATCGTGAGCTTTCAGGTCACATCAGACATCCATTACACCTACTGTGTATCATTGAAAGGCGAAGGAATTCTAAGTTAAACATCAGGGCTCCAGTAAATTTTCATCGGAATAAACCAGAGCACTTAAAATCATTGAGAGGACTGGCAATAATTCCATCCCAAATGAGCATAATTTGCAGTGATGCAAAGCTGTAAATACACAAATATTTTCCGTCAGGTTCCCACCTCTTCCCACTTGTCACTGAGAAAGAAACAGGCACTCAACAGGATAAATGGGAAGACTAACATGGCATGGGATGAGACATCAAGAAATCAAGGCTGCCTCCTTGGTGTTTGGCTTAGCAAATAGTAAAGCCACATACTTAGTCTTGGAGAAGACTAAGGGAGAAACTTGTGAGATAGGAAGAGGGTAAGAAATCAATAATTTCATTTTTATCCAAGCTACATTTAAGATGCTTATCATTTTAATGGGGTAATCAAGCAAGCAGTAGAATATAAATTTGATGCTTAAAAAAGTCATCAGAGATAAAAATTAAAGAGCAGCAAATAGGTCATTATTAAAGTCATAAAACTGGATAAGATCACCCATGAGAGAAATGTAGAGAAAGACAAAAAATGAGCCCTAGATTGGAGCCTTGTGACATGCCAAGATTTAGAGGCCAAAGAGAAGAGAATCCAGCAAGAAAGATTCAAAATGAGTATCCATGGAATCTAAAGTAGTTGACCCCATAGAAGCACGGAGTAGAGTGGTGGTTGCCAGAGGGTGGGGGAAGTGGAAAGATGTTGGTCAAAGGGTACAAAGTTTCAGTTATGCAAGATGAATAGGTTCTCGACATCTAATGTACAACACAGTCACTATAGTTAGCAATACTATATTGTACACTTGAAATTTACTGAAAGGGTGGATCTTAAGAACTCTCATCATAGAACAAAAAGGTAACTATATGAGGTGATGGATATGTTAACTGACTTGATTGTGGTGATCATTTCATAATGTAGACATATATCAAATCATTAAGTTGCATACCTTAAATATATACAATTTCTATTTGCCAATTATACCCCAAGAAAACTGAAATAAAATAAAATATTAAAAAAGGATATCAAGGAGTGTGCAGTGTCATGAAAGCGAAGAGGAAGAGTAAGTCACGTTGAATGATGATGAGAGGACACATGAAATGAGACTAGATAAAGAAGTGGCCACAGAGTTTGGCTATGTAGAAGTTGTCGGTGACTTTGAAAGCAACAGTTTCACTGGAACAGTGAGGATGGAAACCAAATAGTATGCACTTGTTAACTATTTAAGTTTGAAATTTCAAAAAATAACAGGGTCTTTCACTGATGGAAGAGAATTCATTTATTTATTACTTCATTCATCTATCTATCCTATGCCAAGTACTGGCGTCAGAGCTGGGGATTCACAGATAAATAAAGCCTCTTTTTCTAAATGCTCCCAGGCTAATAGTGGCAGTCATAGGTATACAAATAATTGCAGCAAGATGTCATGGCAGCAGAAAGGAAGGACTAATCACTGTAGCTTGGGTCATCAAGGCTGGTTCTGAGGTTTGAATCTGAAGTACTTTGGAGACCTCCGAAGGAATACCAAGTAAGTATCTAAATTTGTGCATCTGAAAGTCCAAAGAGATGTCTGGGTTCGATATATTCATCTGCCTACAGACAGCATTTGTGCAGAGGACATTGCCTAGTGAAAGAGCATATGTCAAGAAGAGCAGCAAGCCTAAAGGAAAAGCTTTGAGGATCCCAGACAGTTAAGGACAGTGTAGAGGACTTCGAGCCTGCACAGAGAGAACAGTCATTAATTCCTCTTGCTGCTAAGACGTCAAGTCAAATGAAGATGTGAAAATATTGAGTGGATCTGGCACTTTCCCACTGACTACGAAGGTGAACAGGAGCGGTTTCAGTCCTCAACAATCTGGGAACTTGGATAATTGATTCTCCTCTCTTACGGAGCATCAGTCTCTCTGTCTCAGCCTGCCAACATTCTCAAGAATTTCGCCACGTAAAGAAGAAATGCTTGAATTTGGCTTCAACTCGTCTCTCTTGCCTCCTTCTCTTTCCTTTCAGAAAGCTGCAACAATGAAAATTCTCAGTCTAATCAATCCCAAATATCCACTATTTTCCTGAGCTTGTAACTGAGTCTCTGCTATCAATTTCTAGACTACAATAGCCCCTTCTCCCATCCCATCCTTAAATAATAACTTTTAATTTTATTTCACTGAATACACTAAAGCAATTGGAAGAGAACTTCCACACACTCCCACCATCCAACCTCTCCATCAGGCCGTCCCCAGCTGCACACAGGATCTTCTTGCCTCTTGTCTGATCAAAGATGCATGAAATTGTCCCCTCTCTTTTCTCTATCATTTTTTTCTTCCTACTATATGCAATATCATTATCAATATGCAAATATCTCTCATCTTTAAAAATAAATCCTTTCTTGACCCCACATCTCTCCACAGCTACTGCTCCATTTCTCTATTTCCCTTATAGCAAAAATTCTTCAGAGTGGTCCCTACTCTCTGTCTTCCCTTCTTTTCCCTTCATTTTCTCTTGAACCCACTCCAATAAGGGCTTGCTTTACTCCCACTATTTCACCAAAACCGCTACTGTCAAGGTGTGATAGTTAATTTCATGTGTCAGCCTAGCTGGGTCATGGTGCCCAGACATTTGGTTAAACATTATTCTGGATGTTTCTGTGAGGGTGTTTTTGGATGAGATTAACATTTAATATTGCAGACTTTGAGCAAAGCAGATTGCCCTCTAAAATGTGGGTGGGCCTCATCCATTCAGCTGAAGGCCTGAATAGAACAAAAGACTTATCCCCCCTAAGCAAAAAGGAATTCTCCAGCAGATGGCCTTCAGACTCGAATCGCAGCATCAGCTCTTCCCTGGGTCTCCAGCCTACTGGCTCACCCTGTAGATTTGCACTTGCCAGGCTCCATAATCATGCAAGCCAATTCCTTAAAATAATTCTCCAAATATATATATATATACACACACACATCCTATTGGTCCTGTTTCTCTGGACAGTCCTGACTAATAAACAAGGTCACCAGAGACCATCACCAAATCCAAAGGTCAATTCCTGGCACTCTTCTTACTTCAACTTTCACCATCATTTGACTCAATTAAATCACATCCTCTTTCTTTAAGAATGTTCTGGGCCAGCCCTGGTGGCCTAGTGGCTAAGTTTGGCACACTCCACTTCAGCAGCCTGGGTTTGGTTCCCAGGCATGGACCTATACCACTCATCTATCAGTGGCCATGCTGTGATGGTGACTCATACACAAAATAGAGGAAGATTGGCAACAGGTGTTAGCTCAGGGCAAATCTTCATCAGCAAGAAAAAAGAAAGTTCTGTGCTTCTGTTGCATGGTATATTTGCAATTTGCTGGAGAATAGGTCCTAAAAGTTCTTCTCACAAGGGAAAAAAGCATTTTTTTCTTTTTCTTTTCTTTTTTTTTCTTTTGGTGTCTTTATGAGGTGACGGATATTAACTGAAGATTGTGATAATGATTTCACAGCATATGTAAGTCAAGTCATTATGCTATACACCTTAAACTTACACAGTGCTGTATGTCAATTATATCTCAATAAAACTGAAAGAACAGAAGTTCTGTGCTTGTTTCCGGGTTTTAGCCTCTTCTGGTTTTCCTGAGTCTCTTTACGGGAGGCTCCTCAGCTGCCCGAGACCTCAGTCCTCAGACCTCTTCTCTACTTTACCTACATTTTGTTTCTCTTTGTGTCACCAGAACCTAGTGCTGCCTCTTCTCCCACCACTGCAATTGAGAAAAAGATCGATAGGGGAAATAAAACACTATACCTCCAGGGCAACTGTCCTCTGTGCCTATAAACTCACTTCTAAGGGGCTTCAGAGGAGCTAAAGATGAGAGGCCTTCAGAACTCCAAAAGAAGGTTCTAGCAGTGGGATTTAAAGTGCACCACAGTCTCCCACACCAAATCATTTCAATTAACATCACATCTTGTCCCAGGAAAAAAGGAAAGAATTGTTCAGCAGATCGGACATGGAAACACCTCGTGGATTAATGTCTAAACAGACTAATTCATTCTCTTCTTTTCCTTTAAAGTATCATCATTCCTGAGCTTAACCTTCATATAATGATGTCCAGAAGTCATCTTAAATAGAAAACCCAGTGTGAGCACAGGTTGTGTTTAAGACGACCCCTCCTGGAGAGAAGCGGCTGCAGCCTCCGCTGGAACCTCTCTCTCCCCTCGTGCAACTGCCTTCCTGAAAGGACGCTCTCTGAAATGGGGGCCCTTTCTTCAGCTGCTCTGTGAACAGGTCCCAGCTCAGTAAGCCATGGGAGGAAAGTGAAAGCAGGCAGAAGTTTTTGGTTTGTTCCCTGGAGAAGACCTCCTTGTTGAAAAAAGTGGCTTTTGACCAATGATGTTTCAATAACAGTCTTTCATGGAATCTTAAACAGCAAAGAAAATTCTGTTTATAAGATTTTCCTATGGAGCCTTGGAGGCAGGCAGCTAGGTCCCAGAAGTTTGAGTCTCTAGGATTAGATCCAGCTGAGAAGAAAACAGAATATGAAGTGGAACATCAAGACTAGACTAATCATCATTAGTGCCATCAAGGCCTTTTCATTCGGTGCAACATCCACCGAACACCCTGCAGAAGCTGCACTTCCGTGCACAAACCTCCATTCTCCAGCTGTGCTACACCAGCGGTGTGCGGGAGCCGGCCCACGGGCTCACAGGAGCCAACCAATAAAGATTCAGGGATTCTGGGATCTCATTGGTAAGCCCAATGACTATTAAAAATTGTTGTATAAATTTAGAGTTATATAAATGATATTAAAATCAAAGGTAATAAATGTTCAAACTTCATCACTGCTTAATTATTTTACTACATCTTATTCATATCATAATTTAGTTCTATTTTATCTGTATGGCAAAAGTGCTACTTAATGGTGTGCTACTGTGCATCTCTTCCTGACCCCTTGCTCAGTGACTTCACGTTAGTACCTTGAAACTGACCGTGAAATTATCCACGGTGGGTGTATTGACACCATGGAAACTGGCCGGCACTTTGAATTAGGTCTTTTTATTTTGCGGAAGGGGAAGCTTAGTTGTTGAACTTTTACCAAGACATTTTCCACATCTCTTCATTATCAACATTGGGCCACTCCTTTGGGCCCTTAGCTCAACTCCTGCCTCCTCCATGAAGCCTTCCCTGATCACCCCCAGCCTACTATGACTCCCTGCACTGAACTCCCATTTCATTGTGTGCCTGTAAGGCTCAACGGGCCCTTGGCTAGTACAAGGAAACACAACACATCTTTTTACATAGCTATATGCTTTTCTTCTACCCTCATCTAAGTAGACTGTGTGCTGTTTGAGGGCAGAAGCTGAGTATACAGTAGGTGTTCAACAAATACTTGCTGAATGGAAATTTCCAAGCGGAACTTCGTAGACATCATGACTGTGTCCCAGTTCCCAAGGAACTTCTATCCAAAGAAGGAAAAATGGATACTGACCAACTTAAATGCAAAAGTTTCTTTTTGTATGACAATCTTAATATTACCAATTTGAAATGGAGTTGTCCCTAAATACTTACAAAGTCACTCTTGCTCCCTCCATTGAGTAGTAAATTAGGCTGTTTCTTTTTTTTCTCCCCAAAGTGATTCTTGCTTTAGAACTTCGTGAAGATGAACTTCAAGTTGATTTCTAAAAGACGGAGGGGAAAGGAAGACTCTGGGGAGAGGCTAGTCTGGTCCAGCCTAGCACCCCACCCCGCCCCCTCACCCCCACTCAGCAGGCTTCCAAGAAGCGCCACGGCTCCTGGGCTGGAGTGTTCTCTCTGGAGCCGGCTGCGGGTGGTGCACAGGCTGACCCAGCACGCTGACACCTTGCAGGGGAGCAGCTGGTAGAGTAAGAGGCACAGGAGGAAAGCTGGCTGCATGAAGGGAAAATAGCTCTCTGGGAAGAAAAGTGGCTCCAACCACAAGTGACATTTGGCGTTTGCACAGGAAGCAGCCATAGACAGGGTATCACAGCTGGTTTGACTTACAAATAACCAGTCCACTCCTGTTTCTTGCAGCTTGTCTCCCATCTGTAAACACAGGCAAAGCCATCCACAGATGCAGGTTCAAATTACCCTAGTGTTCCAGCACTCAGCATCGGGTCCTTGGGGGTGGGCTTTGAAACAGTTACTAGATGGAGTGAGAGAGAGGAGGGGAAAATGACTCTCGTTCTTCTCTCTGGCTTCCCCCCAGAAATGGCAGGGTAATGCACTGGGAGGAGGAAATAGCTGCTATGAAGAAGGAAGACCCAGGTGGGGGTAATGGGGGGAATGGGGGCCCAAATCTGATAAGAATAAGAAACAGCATCAGGAGTAGGGAGCTTCACTCCCCCAGAACCTTTCCGGAAGAAGAATTCTGGTGAATTGCTCTGGCCCCCATTGGGTCTGCACTACTCCCTAAGGACCTGTTTCGACAGCTTCATGGGTTGCTGGCCGCTGCCAAATGCGTCCTGTAAACCGACTAGCTGCATTTGTTTGGCTTTTCCTTTCTTTCTTTTTTCTTCTCATTTTTGGTGGTGTGCAAAGAGGCATAAGACTGGCCTTTAGCCAAAATGACCCATGCTAGATGGGAGAAGCGAATCAGAAGAGTAAGTGCCACAAGTGGCCAGAATTGTTTCCTAAAATTTCTGATCAAGCAAACAGGAACTCCCCATCCTTGCTTTTGGAGAGCAGATCCGCATTTTCACCAAGTCCTGCTCATCAGACAGCTGACTTGGAGGCTGTACGTGTCCAGCTTCAGAGAGTGGAACTATCTCCATTTTCCTCTTCCCCACTGGCTGCGTCACTCTCGAGACCAGGTGGGGTAGTTCCACAAACTTGTGTAAATTGTGTCACTTCATTGGAAATTCACTTTGGGAAATCCTGGGCTCCTGATGTGGAACCTGGCAACGTTTCCGTCTCCTGAAGGGAATAATCAAATCTCCCGCACAAGGTCAGTCCTGGCCGATTCCAGTGCTTCCCCAGGCTGGAACAGACCTTCCTCATTGCGTGTGTTCCTTTCCAGGTCTCTACAGATTGCTTTGTGCATTTTCTACCCACTCCCAAGGCCACAGACTGGCCTTGCTAATGCCCTAAAAACCCTCTAACTCCAAAGGAGGCTGGGCTGGAGCCCAGGATCCTCCCCTGTTGTCTGGAGCACCATCTGGTCAGGAGGTTTATCGCCCGCTGTTATCTCAGCGCTCCTCAATGCAGCTTAAACCTATTAATGCCTTATCTTGTCATCACAGGCTAAATGAAAGCATCCTCCACTGTGCTTCCTCCCTTCGGAACAAAAATCCTTTACCTCTTGCTCACCCCACGTGGTTGGCCTCTGTATGTTTCCATGAACTCCTTTGCTAGCTTCCTGTGAAGTACTTTGGGCTAAAGAGCCCCCAGGGAGTCTGCCTGGGAGAGGGAAAGGCCTGGAGAAAACGAAGACTGGCTCGCTTTCTCAATATGATGTGTTTGAGGACCCTGGGTGAACTCCTCAGCTCCAAAATGAGTCTCCTGGGGCCTCCCTGAGGTCTAAGAATCTTCCATTCCAGTCTCAAGGTTTGGCCAGGCAGATTTTTCTAACTTCAGGAGCCCCCTTTCAAACTGAAAAGAGGTTGTAAGGGGCAACCCGTACAATGGAGGGAAGCAAGAGTCTAGGAATTAGACCTGAGCTAGGACAGGAGCTGGGTGGGTGCCCAAGACCGGAGGAGAGAGGAAGGACAGAGACCAGAGGGGAAGCTGCACTGTACTGGGAAGGTCACCGTGCAGTGATGCCCAAGGCTAGGAGACAAGGCTGTCAGGCCTGGGTCATCCACTTCTCCTGCCTCCTTCCTCAGAGTAGTCTAGGAGGTGAAAGGAGGGATTATGGTATACCTCTCTGTGCTCAGAAAGAAAAGGAGTCCCTCTGCAGAGCTGCATTTGGCTCATCCACGTGTCGTCTCCAGAGACCAAGAGAAAGAAGAGCATATCTCTTCCAGCTTTCCCTTTCTAGGCATGAGGACATCCCCTCTCCTCTCATGAGGAGAAATCCTTCTCCTCATCCCCTCAGCTGACTCCCCTCTGGTCTCACTGCCCCGCATTAGTCATCTGACCCCTAAGCTGCCACTGCAAATGGAGTGAGACCACTCAGGATCCACCCCTGGAGTGGGAGGGGCGATCCCAACACAGCTCTCTTCCCTGACCCAGAGTTCTTACGGGGCAGTCCTTCAATCACGCTTTTGTCCTCATCACACCCTCTCTTGTCATGTGATCAGGGACCCCACTGTCCTAAGGCCTCATCCTTTTGGACCTATCAGCCAATCTGGACACAGTTGATTAGTCCCTCTGTTTTGAAACCTTCCTCCACCAGGCTTCCAGGGCACCGCTTCCTCTTGTTCTCTTCCTCTCCAGCTGGCCACTTCATCTCAGCTTCCTTTGCTGGATCTTCCTCATCCTTCCAACCCCTAAATGATGGAGAGTCCCAGGACACAATTCTCAGAGCTCTTTTTTCTTTATCTTCATTCTACCACTTAGGTGAGCTCATCTGATAACATGGCTTTAGATGCCATCTAACTGCTGTGACCTCCAAATAGTTATCTTTAGTGCGTACCTCTCCCTTTAATTCCAGACGCACAAACCCGACTGTTTAATCAGTATCTCTATTTAAATTTTAAATAGGCATCTCAAGCTCTAATGGCCAAACTCCAACTATACCTTCAAACGTTCACAATCGGATCACATCCTACGTTTCTACCACTTCCGACTCTGAGCATCTTTCCCCTAATCTACTACAAAAGCCGCATTAGTCTCTCCTCCTAGCCTCACCTCCTACAGCCAATTTTCCTCCAGCAACCAGAGTGAATCTTTTCAAACATGCCAGATCATGTGGCTCTCTTGCTTAAAATCTTCCAAGGGCTTCTCATCTCACACAGAATAAAAGCCAAAATTGTTACAAATGGTCTGTAAGACCCCGCATAACCAAGAAGTCTTGAAGGAAGCGAGCAACCTGAGGGAAGTGAGAGAGCACGCCACACAGATATCTGAGGGAAGACATCGAGAGCAAAAGCTGTGGGGAGAGAATGTGCTGGGCATGTTGCAGAACAGCTGGGATCCTGCTCTCTCTCTGACTTCCTTACCTACCACTCACCTGCAGTGAGTTGAATAGTGTTCCCCCAAATTCACATCTCCCCGCAACCCCAGAACATGACCTCATTTGGAAATAGACAGATGTAATTAGTTAAGAATCAAGATGGGGTCATACTGGATTAGAGTAGTCCCTAAATCCAATGACTAGTGTCCCTCTAAGAAGAGAAGAGCCACAGAAAGACAGAGAAGGAGGCCATCTGAAAATGGAGGTGGGCAGAGGTTGGGTTATACTGCCACGAGCCAAGGAATGCTTGGGGCCATGCTTGCTGGAGGAAGAGGCAAGGCAGGATTCTTCCTTAGAGTCTCAGAGGGAGTATGGCCCTGCAGACACCTTGATTTCATACTTCTGGCCTTCAGAACTGTGAGAGAATAAATTTGCATTGTTTTAAGCCACCAAGTTTGTGGGAATTTGTCATGGCAGTCCTAAGAAACTCAACACTCTCCCTTTACTCATTTGGTTCCAGTTGCATGGGTTTTCTCAGACTCTCCATATGGACACAGAAGATGCCAGAAGGATTATATCAAAATGGCAGGAGTCCTGACCTGAGAGACTGTGACTTTGCCCAAGTCTCTTGACCTCTCTGAGCCTCGCCCATATTCCCTGTGCATAAGACAATCTCTATATTTCTTCTAGTACTGAGAGCTGAAAATCTCCCTATCAATGATGCAGACTCAAATCGGTGCAATGAGAGCAACTCTTATTAGGCGACCTTGGGTTTCTCTAGAGCTAATGGACCTGCCCCAGATGTGTGCTTTGGAAAAATTCTCACCCTTGTCACCTGAAAGCCACGGGGAAGCTGCTGGAGCTGGACCAGCGCCTGGAAAGAAATCCAGTTCACATTTGCTTAAGAAAACTGTTCTTTACAATGCTGTGCACATTCTCACTATGGTATTCAGAGCTATTCCTATTCAACATCTCTGAATGAGAACGAGATGGTAATGTTATGAACTACGTACACATGGAACCAGAAAATAGAGCAAGCCAATGGACTCAGATACACAGTTGCTATGCAACTATATTTTCCAAGAATGAAACCTTCTGGTCGGGGACTCAGTTTTGGACATTCTTTACTTTAATGAACACCTCCTCCAGACATGCTGCTAATGGTTGTCGCATGTATTGGAAGAGCTTGTAATTAGTTTGGGGCAGGAGAGGGGATCAGTAATCATGGCATTTTAGAGCTAGAAGAGAGTCTCAAAACCACCCCTCTCTTTTTACGAGCAAGGTGTTAAGGCTCAGATTGCTGAAGTTATTTGCCCAGGTACAGTGACAATGAGACCAGAAAGGGCCCCATCTCCATTCCCGGAGCATCCCCTTACACTTTATCCTCAAGCGTAAGCTTCCTGCAAAGTTTCCGCCGACTTTAGAGGTCCCACTGAAAAGGAATCTTCTGATCTCTGCTTTTCGCTACAAAGCTGTTTCTTCAGCTCCGCTACTGGGGAAGTTGCCTGATTTTGGCAGAGTCACCTTACATCTTCTAAACCACAGAAGTTAAGTTTGCAAGATTCTTTTCCTTTTTTGTTTTTAAGGCTCTTCAAAGACAGAAAACAACCATTTCCAATCTGATCCAAGACCACAGGATTGTTTTTAATTCCATTCATCAGTATCTCATTCACCCCAAGAGACTATGGGATGTTTCCATATTTACATAATGGCTCATCATTTTCAGCTCCATAGGGCCCTCTCTGACGTGGTGGCCTTGCCTTTCCCTGCGAGCTTCCAAGTTTACTGTAAAGGCCAAAGGGTCTCAGACACCCAGAAAACATACTTTTTATGTTTTTATAAACTCTATAAAATTGTAATTGGATCAAACTTTGCATTCAAAAGCACATTCTTCAGGAATATTTTATATGCACATAAAACATCGAGAAAATGTTAACATTATGATCTTAACTGTTTGCACATTGGAACGAGCTAAAAGTTAGGAAAATGCAATCCATCTGTTCTCTTCTTTGAAACTGGATTATCCCAAGAGCACAAAAGAGCGCCACAGGGGGGTTTGACACTGCCCTCTCCCAACTCCTGTTATCAGGTGACACGGGGTGTGCGGGGGAGGTGGTCTCACTGGGGACAGCTGCTTTTCTGACCCTCTCTCCAAGGTCTGGCCAATCCAGGAGGCTTGGCTATAATGGCGAATCCTCTAACAGGCTGGAAAAGAAAGGGGTGGCCGTGTGGTCCCCATGGCCCAGACTCTGGCCTCAGGTGCCTGAGGAACCTCTGAGAGTCATTTCACCTATCCTGGCTCCCAGTGCACGCTTGATTCCCAAGGGGCGTAGATGTAGGGAAACCCAGGTTTTCTTCTGCGCCTTAAAGCTTGTTTGTTCAAGACCATCCATTAGGTGTTTATTAGCCTTCATTATGAAGTGCTAGCAACCTAATTAGTTCAAGCTGGGTGCGGGTAGCAGCGGCAGGGGAAATGAGGCAACAGGAGCAACACCTGACATTTGCCTTCCCAGGGGGCCCTGCCACTAAGCTCCCCAGTTTTATCTGTTAGAACAGCAAATTGGACCCCTCATTATCACATTTACAAAGTGCTGGGCGCACACAGAGAGAAACAACCTGGAGAGGGAGAGTCAAGGGTGTCGGCTGGCTCCCGCCAAGGGAGGCTCCTCTCCCTAGAAGCACAAAGCCCATTTCTCCACCGGGCAGCCATGCCTGATGAGAACCTGGTCCAATCAGGACCAGGCCATTACAAAGAGGCTTTCCCCTGGAGGATGGGAGTGTCAGGTGGGGAGGATTGGACAGGATGCAGAACTGTCCTGGAAAGACCGCTAGGCTCCGTCCGCCCTCAGCTGAAGGGGATCCATAGTCTGAGAGACTATGGGACAAGGGTTTTGACTGCATTGGTGGCAACAAACATGGAGAGGAGTTTCTCCATCTTTGATCAAACTGGAGCAGTAGCTCTCAATTTTCAATATGCATAAGAACCACCTGGAAATATGTGAAAAAGCAGACTCTTGGGCCCCACCCCAGATCTAGCAGACTCTCTGAAAGTAATGCCCAAGGATCTGCATCATAACTAAGTCCACAGGTATTTCATGAATGACATATTAAGACAGTGCTGTAGAACAAATTGTTTAATAAATATTTCACTCACCAAATAGTGTCTGCTGAGTTCCTACTATGGACGAAGTACAGGGCAAGAGCCAAAAGGGATATACGTGGGAGTGATGGCTGAAATAGGGTGGAGCACCAGAGGAGAAAAGATCAAGGAATTCGGAGACCAGTGGGCTGAAGGAGCACCAAGCCTGCAGGTTAGTGGAGCAAACACAGGATTACTACACACAAGCCCAAGTGCCACACCCTTGAAGCCTGGGTGAGTGGGGACATGTGAGAAGGGCCCGTAATACCATCTGAGGGGACAGGGAAGGTTTCCCAGAAAATATAACATCTAAACTGAGAGCTGAAAAGGGGAGAAGTTAGCCAAGCAAAGGGAGTCCCGAGGAAAGAGAACCTAGGCAGAAAATGGAACTTGTGCACAGCTCCAGAAGTGAGAGACAGGCCAGTGAATCTGGGTGTTAAAAATGGCTCAGAATTGTTGAACGATAACATGTGAAGATGGGAGTTGTGAGAAATGGGGCTGGACATGCTTGTGAAGAGCCATTGTGGTTTGGATTTTATCTAACGGAAAATGGGAAGTCACTGAAGTCGAAAAAGATCATTCTCACTTTGGTTTGGTGAATGAGTTTGAGAAGAACAAGACTGCAGACAGAGACCCCAGTGGGGAAGTCATTGTAGTAACTTCTCTCTTCAAACCCCAGTGAGCCTTGTGCCCCAAGGCCCCGTCACACTGCCGACCTTCATGAAACTGGGGCGGCTGCTCAGAAGGTGACTCCTCTTTGGTTCACCCAGCATATCAACCACTGAATGGTTTGCCAACCAGCAGGAGCGCCCTCTACTGGTCTAGGGCTTCTTCACACACCACACAGCTTGAAGTGAGGAAAGAGAAGACGCTCTTTGTTCTTCCCTGCTGGAGGGGTTCTTGATGAAGGGTAATGATAAGCCTATGCACACCGAGAACAAATGCACCATTTTCCAGCTACAAGTTGCCTCTGAGAAGTTTCCAGAGATGACTAACCCACAGGAAGGTCCTCAGACCTGCTACTTGTTTAGGGGTTTCTGTGAATAACAGGTTGACGCAGGTCTCACGCCCCTGCTCCCAGTCATTCCACGAATGCTCAGACTCAGTTCATCTCGTTGTTGATTTAATGGGCTAAGTTTCTCCCTCGGGTCTCCCACTGTAGAACTATAGACACCCCCACCATTATTAGCATCCAAAAGTAAAAAATAAAACAGCACTCAGGAGACTATATACCATCCCAGAATATTCCAGAGCTGACTCATCGCCCCAGGTGCACACCCAAGTAGCCAAGGTCACTGTTCACCCTCTGCCCTCAGAAACTGTCTCCAGCTTGTGACAGTAGGCTCCCCACACAGCTGTCCCCTGCCCACAGCCTGGCCAACAAGCGAAGGTGTTTCCTGCTAGGGGTTGGCATAACCAGGCTGGGTTTCCTACCCCTCCATACACCCCCCCACAACGCTCGCCATCCACTCAGTCCCAACAGCCCCAAAGTGCCACATGCTCGCCTGTGGTCTGAGAGTCAAGCGGAGCAGGAGTCAGAACTCACCTCTTTCTGCAACTCCGGCCACACTGCCCGGGGCTTCAGCAACACCAGGTGGACAGTCGAGGATGAGCCCCTGGACTCTGGAGTCAGAGAAACCAGGGTCCAAATCCTCTCCTCTTGCAGCTCTGTGACCTCAAGCAAGGCACTTCATCTCTCTGGCCTCAGTTTCTCCATATGTAGCATTAGGATAATAGCTGTAACCGTCCCTTTGGCCTGTTATGACAATGAAATTAGATGAAACTAGAAAAAAAACATGAGTGTGGAATTCCATGTCATTAACCATTGGTAAACCTCAGTTTCCTCATTCAAGAAATGGAGAAATATATCCATCTATTCTATTTCACTGGCTTGTGAAGAACAAATGGATAATACATGTGAAAATACATTTTTCATGCAAAGAAAATGAAAGCCTCTAAATTATAGGAGGATTTAATCCAACATAAAACACATTGAGAGTATAAACAAGCTTTAAAATGATAAAACTAGCACTTTCTAGATCTTAAGGGAGTTTTCCTGTACATTCCAATTAAAAGATAACGTGATACAGTGCCGTAAAGTCACCCAGACCGGGATCTAAATTATTGTGCTAGTGCTTATTGGTTTTGTAACCTTGGGCAAGTTAGCCAAGATCCCTGAACTGAGATTTCTTTATCTCACGGGGTTATAAACAGAGCTAAGACCAGAGAGAGGTGAGTGACATACCTACTTCAGGCACAGAATTTAAGGGGGTATCAAAAAACTGAATAGTCAAGATAAGTAACATTTTAATGCAATATTTTTAAAAATCAAAATCAATGCAAAAAGATCCATGATGAACAAAATACTAAATGAAAACAGGATAGGTATTGCTGATTTTTCCTTTTGCCGTAGATTCCAGTACAACCCCACACAGCATCGGGTGTAAGCAAGTTAATGATCAACTAAGTGAGATAATGGATGCAAATACCTAGACTAAGGCATGTCTCATAGTCAGGGCTCCATGAATTTTTGTTGGAGAAAGGAATTAGCGAATGAATGATCATTTCATCTCCCTAAGCCTCAGAGTTGCTACAAGAGTAAGAGATGATGAATATAAAGCTCATGTTACGTGGAATAATAGTAAATTGTAGAGATTTTTATTTTTTTCTATAAAATACCTCCACGTGCCTCCTCTCTTTCCATCTTCATAACAAGGTAGCTGGACAGGTCATGTGTGCATTTTCCGGTTGGTTCAGTGAATGCCAATAATAAGCTGGAACTCGTATCCTCTTACACTGATTGGCGTGCTTTTTCCAACACACTCCACTTTGCCCATTTAAAATCTCACAGTCTCTGACTGACAAGACTAAGGCTTCTGAGTCTGACCTTCAGCAGTGCCTTATGGCCTCCCACTGTCCACTGCTCAGTGTCTGAGGGATTTTGGAACTGCTGGACATGCAATTCCACAGCAGTGGGTGATGGTGGCTGATACACATGAAGGAAAGGCCTTCTTCACGAATTCCCACTTGATCCAGATCAGGGCATCCTGCCAGAACCTGAACAAAGACATGGAGAATGTGAGGTTTGGGACAAGGGTTCAGTCACCCTGTCTGAGGAGGGAATGAGAGCTGGTAGGTTAAAACAAAAAGGGGGCTCCTGAGGAGAGAGGACTGTCTCCTTGTGAGAAGCTGCATGACTCTTGGACCCCAGAGGGAAGCTGACACTGATAGGGTAGTCAGATGCACTGGCTACTTCACCGTAGGATTACCAAACTTGAGGCTTGAGTGAATCGTCTAGATAAAACAGAGTGGGGATTTTTTTTAATCAAAATACATGTATATGGGTTACATAGTAAATAGCATAGAAAGCTTATGATGAAAACCCACCCTGTCTCTTTCCGCCCTGTACCACCCATGGTGCCACTTCCTAGAGACAATCTCTCTTAAAGTTTCTGTTTTTTTCTTCGGGTGGTTACATTATAAAGCCAGAGAAAATGCTTCATTAAAACCACTATGTCTCAAGGTATCAACTGTTATCAATCGGGAGTCTACCGACTACTGACTACCGACTGGACCATATGAACAAGGAGAATTTAGCTCCTTTAGTCATCCTCTCCTTGTCATCTCCTCCAATGTCTGATATGTATGCTATGATTTTTATTCTTTATTGGTTTCCTTTGTATCTTTAAATAATATAAACAACTATTCTTGTCCCCTCAGCCCTCCCCAGTATCTCTTGCCTTGACACGTGTGATGAGGGTGTCAGCACCCACCGCTCTCCCCAACTCACCCACCTTTCACCTTTGGTCAGGGGACCGACCCGGCTTTGACAAACGGAGCCGCCCCATCTGCCCAACAGCCACCCCCGTGTCCTCCATGCTTTGATCACTCTAAAATCTGAAAGCTAACAAACAACATTTGTATCAGTATTACTATGTACGTATTGTTCAATCTGGGCCAAGTAATATGCCTCCTGGGGAGCAACGTAAAGATGAAGAGGACAAAGTCGCTGTTCTCGAGGTCATCACAGTCTGCTGATGGGGACGGCCTTTCTGCTACATCATTAGGGCCTTAGCCGGAAGAAAGGGTACATTGCAATGTCTATTTAAGACACTCAGGAAGCTGTCTTGATTTTTAGCTAAATTTGTTGCCCTTCCTTAGATGCATGTCAGAATGCAGAGTCATATTCCTTCATGTCACAAATATGTGCTGAGTACATATTATGGGCCAGGCACTGTACCGGGTGCGGGGGCTGCAGAGCCCACAGAAGGAAAAGAAACACGGCCCTGATGTTATTCAGTGCGAGAGACGAGAGACGTATATAAACAAATAATCACACACACAAATCTAGGAATTATATAATACATAGTATAGAATAGTACAGTATGGACATTTTAAACAAAGTTACAAATTGTGATAAAGGCCGCGAAAGAAAAGAACAGGCTTTATAAGAAAGAAAGGCCTCCCAAGCAGGAGTTTCGTGTAGTTAGTGGATAAACTTTCTAAGTTCTGGGGATTACATATCATGGAGATTTTCTGTCCCTTAAAAGTTTGAAAGAACTCGCCCTTCAGAAGCATCGAACCCATTTACATTGCCATCAGGCACTCACATGACTCTGAGTACTGTAATTTTTAATCATTACCAACTGGAGAGGAAAAATGATGGTAATCACAATTTTATTTTTCATTTTATTTGACAATATTCATTCAACAAATACTGAATGCCAACATCACGCTAAATGTTGGGGACAAAATGGTCATCAGAACTGACCTGGAACCTGCCTTTATGGATCATTCAGTCTGGTGGCCTCTTTTTTTTAGAGTTATAACATTTTCTTCCCAAGTTTCTTGGCTATTCATTGTGTTGTGTTTCTTGGGGAAACATTCACAATTTTTTAACATACATACGAAACCCGTGCATATCAGAGCCATGTCCTCACTTTGATCAGTTGCCTTGGGCCCTGAGATAATTTTACGTAATTAGGAAAATAATACACATGCTGTTTTTTCTTGACACTTTTCCCTGGTCCCTCCTCAACGTCTCAGTATCTCATGCTCCATTCTCTATACTCTAGATAAGCCAAGTTTAAGAAGCTATAGGTGTCCTTCCATATTTTCCTCCATAATCAGATAATCCTACACACATGTACACAATGTATATATACACACATGCACATGCACAAGCATATACACAGACACACAGGACTTTTTTCTGGCATCATTTGTTTTACACTCACTTTTCTGCATCTTGCAGTACTCACTCAAACATTTCCTCAGGGAAATCACTTCAAGTCACCTGGTGTGGCTCTCTCTCTTTTTTTTTTTATGGCTGCACAATATTTGATGGTGTGGCTGTATCATTATTTATTCAGCCATCTCCCTTTGGCAAGGGATTCACTTTTTCCAGTTCCTGGCCGCTATACACAATGCTGCAATAAATATATATGCCCTCACAAACTGTGTACATTTGTTTTTCTGCAATTAATTCCTGGAAGTGTAATGCTGGTTCCCAGTTGCTTTCCAAAAAGGATGTAACACTTCACATTTTCATAAGCATAAGTGTCTTTCACACCCCTGGCAACAATGAGCTTGAGCTCTTTTTAATTTTGCTGGTCTAACAGGTATGAACTGATACTTTATTGTTGCTTTACTTTGAATTTCCCTGATTACTAGTGAATCTGAGCATCTTTTCATATAGTCTTTTACTCTAGATTCTGTAAATTGTCTATTCAAACACTGGTAGTTTTCTGTCACTTGGTATGTCTTTTGTCAACTTGTTAGAGCTCTTTGTATATTCTAGAAATTAGCTCTTTGACATCTGGATTATGAATATTGTTCCTGATCTATTATTAACCTATTAACTTTGTATATAAAAAAATTCTTTTTTTACTTATAGGTTTCCAATTTTGGTAGCCTACTGTCTACATTTTCTTGCAACATTTTAATTTTTTCTTTTACATTTGTCTTTCTCCATCTGGAATTTATCTTTGTGTTTAATATAAGAATGGGGTTCATTTTTTTCTTCCAGATGGATATGAGTTAAGCCAGTGACATTTATTAAAGAGTCCATTATTTTCCCTCTGAATTGAACTACCACACTTGTGTTATGTTAAATTCTCATTTATTCTGACATCTCATTCTGGATTGTTAATTCTGTTCCACTGACCTGCTTGTCTATTCTTATATAAATACCATATTGGTTTTTATTATAGAGGTTTTATTGTATATATTGCATATGAGGCAAGTCATTCCTCATCGTCCTCCTTTCTCATAATGCTCTTAGTTACTCTTGAATATTCTATCACATAATTTTTTTTAAGATTTTATTTTTCCCTTTTCTCCCAAAGCCCCCTGGTACATAGTTGTGTATTTTTAGTTGTGGGTCCTTCTAGTTGTGGCATGTGGGACGCTGCCTCAGCGTGGCCTGATGAGCAGTGCCATGTCCGTGTCCAGGATTCGAACCTGTGAAACCCTGGGTCGCCGCAGTGGAGCACGCTAACTTAACCTCTTAGCCACGGGGCCGGCCCCTCTATCATATAATTTAAGATTTTTTCATCCAGTTATGAGAAAAACTCCATCAAGATTTTAAACTGAAACTGCAATAATTTTTATACCAATTTGGATGGATGACATTTTTTATATTATCCTCCCATCCAAGATAATATGCCTCTCCATTTATTCAAATCTTATGTCTTCTAGTAAGATATTTTAGGTCTCTTTGTATGGAGTCTGTGTCTTCACTTTTAAATGTTTTCTCACTATTTTAAATGATACAATCTTTCCATTTCCATTACTAGGTGCTTATTATTAGAGCAGTGAAAAAATATTGGTTTTTATATAATTATCTTTGCTCCAAATTCATTTATTAAATCCAGTAGGGGTTTTTTTCCCACGATTTCTTGCATTTTTGTAGTATACAATCTTCCTTTTCTTTAAAGACAATATTTCTTGTCTTTTTTTTTTTAAAGATTTTTATTTTTCCTTTTTCTCCCAAAGCCCCCCAGTACATAGTTGTGTATTTTTAGTTGTAGATCCTTCTAGTTGTGGCATGTGGGGCACCGCCTCAGCATAGCCTGATGAGCAGTGCCGTGTCCATACCCAGGATTCGAACCAGCGAAACCCTGGGCCGCCAAAGCAGAGCGCGTGAATTTAACCACTGGGCCACGGGGCCGGTCCCCTGTAGTATACAATCTTATTAGTAGCAAGAAGAGATGGTTTTATCTATTCTTTTCCAATACTTATGCCTGTTATTTAATTTTCTGGCTTATTACATTTGCTAAAACCTCCAAAATAATGTTAAATAACAATAGTGATTGTAGGCATCCTTCTCTCTTTTATTGTAACTGAAATTGGCTTAGTGTCTTTCACTTTTGGATAGTATTTGCTGTTGGTTTTTGGTAATCTTCATATTCAAGAGTTTCCCTTCTTTCTATCCCTATTTATATGAAGAATGACTGATAACTAAATCCAATGACTTTTTGGCATTTACTATTGTGTTCAGATGGGTTTTCTCTTTTAATTTATTGATGAGTTTATTTGCTGTCTGCATTTTTTGTTGGTTTTCATTTTAGTAATTCTTCTTTTCTTGTTTCTATATAGCAATTTCTTTTTAAATTTCCTCATTGATCCTGGTGTTATCTAGGACTGTGTTTCTTATTTCCGGATACTTAAGATTTGTTAATCCCCTTTTTATTGTTTATTTCCAATTTTATTGGTTCATGACTAGAGAATTTGTCCTATAAAAGTTCTACTGTTTTTATTTTGGTCAATTTTTATGAAAGTTCTATGAACATATAAAAATTAATGTATGAGAAAAAAACCTTAACTGTCCATTAGTGAATGAATGGATAAAGGAAATGCAGTGTGTGTGTGTGTGTGTGTGTGTGTGTGTGTGTGTATATATATATATAAACAATGAAATATTATTTAGCCATAAAAAGAAGGAAATCTTGACATTTGCCATAACATGGATGGACCTTGAGGGTATTATGCTAAGTAAAATAAGTCAGACAGAGAAAGACAAATACCACACGATCTGGCTTACATATGGAATCTAAGAAAAGAAAAACCAGACTCATGGATACAGAGAACAGACAGGTGGTTGCCAGAGGCAGGGAGAAAGGGGTAGGTAAAACAGATGAAAAAGATCAAAGGTACAAACTTCCAGTTGTAAAATAAGTAAGACCTGGGCATGTAATGTACAGCGTGGTGACCATAGTTAATAATACTGTATTGCACATTTGAAAGTTGCTAAGAGAGAAAATAAAGTTCTCGCCACAAGAAACAAAATTTGTGACTGTGTGTGGTGATGAATGTTAACTAGACTTATTGTAGGGATCACTTCATAATATATACATATATCAAATTATTATGCGGTTACCTGAAACTAATGTTATATGTCAATTGTATCTCAATAATAAATATAATGTATGTCCTTTATTTGAGATTCAAGGTAATGTATTGACTGTATCAAGATCATTGACATTATTACTCAATTCCTCTATAGTCTTTAAAGTCTACTACTTAGATTCAAATTGATGAAAGAAAACTATGGATGCCCTGGAGGCCCACTGCCTCCTCTGCCTTTTGAGGTCTGCCCCAACTGGACTGAGCCCATCCGCTGAGAGACATGTTGCTATCATCATTCCTGGCCTGCAAGGTTTGGCCCAAAGCCCTCCCTGTGCAGACCCTGTCATTGATCTTGAACCCAGAAAATCCCCAGACACGTTTCTAGTTACTTGGAGAAGCCAGGTTTCCTAGCCTGTCTTAGGCTGACCCATAATATGCAATGTGGTGTGGATGTGGGGCTTGTTCTCCCTTCGTGTGCCCTGGGTGCCCATCTAGCCTGCCCACCACGGGGTACCCAGACATCTGGACCCAGCCTGTGCTGTAGAAGGAGGAGAATTCAGGGCAGCCACCATTCTGCTGCTTTCCTGCCTGTAAGGTTTTTTCCCAGTAAACCCCGCGTTATAACTGCAGTGTGTGGCACAAGGGATGTGTGCTCGTGGCTCTTGTATAATTCAAATCCAAAGACAGGCAATTAAATCTTTCACTAAAATCTTATTTTGTATCTAGTTCTCTTTTTATTTTTCTTTTGATTTATTACTGTGGTTGTTATGTGGTTTGGTGAATATGAGTTTATCACTATCCTTTTTCATCAGTTGTGTGTTTTATCATCACAAAGTGTCTCTCGTTCTTCTTATTAGTATTTTAGTCCTAAATTCCAAGTTATTTGATATTAATATCAGGTGTTCATATTACCTCTCCTGTATTCCTTGGTTTGCATTTGTTTGTATTTTCCATTCCTTTTATTATCCCTGTTACTTTAAGTGTGTTTCTTCTAGATAGCATATATTTCGGGTTTTCCTTTTAACATAACATGATGGGTAATATATTTTAATAGGCAATTTCAAGTTATGTATTACATTTAAAATGGTAACTAATACATCCTATTTCATTTTGTTGTATAGATGTATATGCAATAAATATGTTACTCTATATTTGTTGCCTTAGATTGTTTCATTTTTTTCTACTTTTTTCCACTGGTTTGACGAAACCGCCATTTTTTTATCTTGACAATTTGAAGGTTCTGCTGTATATTTCCATTCCATTACTGGCAGTTGTCCTTTCTCTGCTCTTTTAATCAACATAATACTAGCGTTATTTATAAACAAGATATCTGCTCTTTCCCCTACTGAGATGTAGTACTCCCCCTTTCTCTTATAGATCTCTGATAAAACAACAAATCTTAGACTGGGTAGCTTAGGAACAATAGAAATGTATTTCTCTCTGTTCTGGAGACAGAAGCACAAAATCAGGGTGCCAGCACTGTCAGGTGAGGGCTCTCTTCAGGATTGCACACTTCTCATTGTCTCGTCACACGGTGAAAGGGACAAAGGATCTCTCTGGAACCTCTTTTCTTTTTTTTTTTCTGAGGAAGACTGGCCCTGAGCTAACATCCGCCCCCATCTTCCTCCACTTTATATGTGGGATGCCTATCACAGCATGGCTTGCCATGTGGTGCCACATCCACACCCAGGATCCCAACCGAAGAACCCCAGCCGCCTAAACGGCACGTGTGCACTTAACGGCTGTGCCACCGGGCCAGCCCCTGGAACCTCTTTTATAAAGGCACTAATGGCATTCATGACGGCTCTTCCCTCACAACCTAAGCACCTCCCAGAGGCCCCAGTTCCTCATGCCATCCAATTGGGCACTAGGATTTCAACATATGAACTTGGGGGACACAAATATTCAGACCATAGCACCCACAGTGATGACCTAATTCCTCTCAACCCCCTGCCTTCTTTTCCTGTCTCCCTGTTTCTGAAAAGCTTTAAACCCTCCCCGACTCTAACCCACCCCCAGATTCTAGGTGGGGCTGAAATCACTTAGAATGAATTTAGAATTTCTTTTTTTAATAGTTCTCGTGTTTCAAAATTCCTCATTTATCCCTCATAATACTTATTCCCAGATTATCAATCCTTATCTATTAAACACATATGCAAGAGTAATTACTCTTTACCTTTTTTACTTTTCCTTATCTTCTATTTATTTATTTTTATTGAATTATAATTGACATACAATACTGTACTAGTTTCAGATGTACAACATAGAGACTCAATATTTTTATACATTATGAAATGATCACCATAAGTCCAGCCAACATCTCTCATCACGCCAAGTTGTCACAATATTATTGACTATATTCCCCATGCCATACACCACATTCCTGTGACCCATTTATTTTATAACTGGAAGTTTGTACCTCTTAATCCCTGTCACCTATTTCGCCTGTCCCCGCACCCATCCTCCCCTCTGGCAAGCCCCCTTTTCTTCTCTGTATCTGAGTCTGTTTTTATTTTGTTTGTCCGTTTGTTTTGTTTTTCAGATTTTACATGTAAGTGAGATCATATAGTACTTGTCTTTCTCTGTCTGAATTATTTCACTTAGCATGTTGTCACTTAGCATGTTCACATCCACGTTGTCACAAATGGCAAGATTTCGTGTTTTTTTATGACTGAGTAATATTCCATTGTATATATATATCACATTTCTATCAACGGACATTTAGGTTGCTTCCATATCTTGGCTATTGTAAACTATGCTGCAATGAACATAGGGGTACATACATCTTTTCGAATTAGAGTTTTTGTTTTCTTCAGATAAATACCCAGAAGTGAAATTGCTGGTAGTTCTGTCTTTAATCTTTTGAGAAATCTCCATACTGTTTTCATAGTGGCTGCATCCATTTACATTCCCACCAATAGTGCACACGGTTTCCCTTTCTCCACATCCTTGCCAACACCTGTTGTTTCTTGTCTTTTTGACAATAGCCATTCTGATAAGTGTGGGGCGATATCCATTGTGGTTGTGATTTGCATTTCCCTCATGATTAGTGATGTGGAGCATGTTTTCATGTGTCTGTTGGCCATCTGTATGTCTTCTTGGGAAAAATGTCTATTCAAGTCCTCTGCCCATTTTTTAAATCAGATTTTGTTTTTCTGATATTGAGTTATAAGAGTTCTTTACATATTTTGAATATTAACCCATTATCGGCTATATCGTTTGCAAATATTTTCTCCCATTCGGTAGGTGGCCTTTTTGTTTTGTTGATGGTTTCCTTCACTGTGCAAAAGCTTTTTAATTTGATGTAGTCCCATCTGTTTATTTTAGCTTTTGTTGCCCTTGCCAGAGGAGACAGATCCAAAAGAATACTGCTGAGACCAACATCAAAGAATTTACTGCCCATTTTTTCTTGTAGGCGTTTCATGGGTTCAGGTCTTACACTTACATCTTTAATCCAGTTTGAGTTTATTCATTGTTTATGGTGTAAGAAAGTGCTCCAGCTTCACTCTTTTGCGTATAACTGTCCCGTTTTCCCAGCCCCATTTATTGAAGAGACTGAATTTTCCCCATTGTATATTTTTGTCTCCTTTGTTGAAGATTAATTGACCATAAAACCGTGGGTTTATTTCTGGGCTTTCAGTTCTGTTCCATTGATCTGTGTGTCTGTTTTTGTGCCAGTATCATGCTGTTTTGGTTACTATAGCTTTATAGTATAGATTGAAATCAAGGAGCATGATACTTACAGCTTTGTTTCTTCTTTATCAAGACTGCCTTAGCTATTTGAGGTTTTTGTGGTTCCATACAAATTTTAGGATTATTTGTTCTAGTTCTGTGAAAAATACCACTAACATTTTGATAGAAATTGCACTGAGTCTGTAGATATTTTGGGTAGTATGGACATTTTAACAATATTAATTCTTTCAATCCATGTGCATGATATAGCTTTCCACTGATTTGTATCACCTTCAATTTCTTTCATTAGTGTCTTATAGTTTTCAGAGTACAGGTCTTTCACTTCCTTGGTTAAATTTTTTCCTGGGTATTTTTATTTTATTTTTTTATTTTTGGGGTCATAATAGTTTATAACACTGTGAAATTTCAGTTGTACATTATTGTCAGTCACCATATATATGTGCCCCTTCACCCCTTGTGCCCACCCCCCCCAACGCCCTTCACTCTAATAACCACTAATCTGTTCTCTTTGTCCATGTATTTGTTTATCTTCCACATACAAGCGCAAGTATGTAGTGTTTGTCTTTCTCTGTCTGACTTATTTCACTTAACATAATATCCTCAAGGTCCATTCATGTTGTTACAAATGGAACGATTTTGTCTTTTTTATGACTGAGTAGTATTCCGTTGTATATACATATATATATATATATATATATATATATATATATATATATACCACATCTTCTTTATCCAATCATCAATCAATGGGCACTTAGGTTGCTTCCACACCTTGGCTATTGTGAATCATGCTGTGACGAACACAGAGGTGCATAAGTTCCTTTGAATTGTTGACTTCAAGTTCTTTGGATAAATATCCAGTAGTGGGATAGCTGGGTCGTATGGTATTTCTACTTTTAATTTTTTGAGAAACCTCCATACTGTTTTCCACAGAGACAGCACCAGTTTGTATTCCCACCAGCAGTGGATGAGGGTTCCCTTTTCTCTACCACCCCTCCAAAATTTGTTGTTTTTTGTCTTGGTGATTATAGCCATTCTAATGGGTGTAAGGTGATATCTTAGTGTAGTTTTGATTTTCATCTCTCTGATGATTAGTGATGTTGAACATCTTTTCACGTGCCTATTGGCCATCTGTATATCTTCTTTGGAAAAAGGTCTGTTCATCTCTTCTGCCCATTTTTTTATCGAGTTGTTTGGTTTTTTGTTGTTCAGTTGTGTGAGTTCTTTATATATTTTGGAGATTAACCCCTTGTCGGATATATGATTTGCACATATTTTCTCCCAGTTGATGAGTTGTCTTTTCATTTGATCCTGGTTTCCTTTGCCTTCCAGAAGCTCTTTAGTCTGATGGACTCCCACTTGTTTATTTTTTCTTTTGTTTCCCTTGTCCGAGTAGACATGGCATTCGAAAAGATCCTTCTAAAACTGATGTCAAAAACTGTACTGCCCACATTTTCTTCTAGGAGTTTTGTAGTTTCAGATGTTACCTTCAAGTCTTTGATCCATTTCGATTTTATTGTTGTGTATGGCAAAAGATAATGATCTACTTTCATTCTTTTGCATGTGGCTGTCCAGTTTTCCCAATACCATTTGTTGAAGAGACTTTCCTTTCTCCATTGTATGTTCTTAGCTCCTTTGTCGAGCTGTCCATAGATGTGTGATTTTATTTCTGAGCTTTCAATTCTGTTCCATTGATCTCTGTATCTGTTTTTATCCCAGTACCATGCTGTTTTGATTAGTATAGCTTTGTAGTATATTTTGAAGTCAGGGATTGTGATGCCTCCAGCTTTGTTCTTTTTTCTCAGGATTGCTTTAGCTATTTGGGGTCTTTTGTTACCCCATATGAATTTTAGGATTCTCTGTTCATTTCCATGAAGAATATCCTTGGGATTCCGATTTGGACTGCATTGAATTTGTAGATTGCTTTAGGCAGGATGGACATTTTAACTATGTTTATTCTTCCAACCCATGAGCATGGAATATCTTTCCATTTCTTTATGTCATCATCAATTTCTTTCAGTAATGTCTTACAGTTTTCATTGTGTGGATCTTTCACCTCCTTGGTTAAATTTATTCCTAGATATTTTATCCTTTTTTTTGTGATTGTAAATGGGATTGTATTTTTGAGGTCTCTTTCTGCTGGTTCATTAGGAGAGAAAAGAAATGCAACTGAGCGGGGGCAGCCCTGTGGCCAAGTGGTTAAGTTTGCGCACTCTGCTTTGGCAGCCCAGGGTTTCGCAGGTTCGGATCCTGGGCATGGACCCAACACCACTCATCAGGCCATGCTGAGGTGGCATCCCACAAAGAAGAACTAGAAGGACCTACGACTAGAATACACAACTATGTACTGGGAGGCTTTGGGAATAGAAAAAAAATGAAATACAACTGATTCTTGTAAGTTGATTTTGTACCCTGAAACTTTGCTGTAGTTGTTGATTATTTCTAATAGTTTTCGAATGGGTTCTTTAGGGTTTTCTATATATAAAATCACATCATCTGTGAACAGCAAGAGTTTTACTTCTTCATTGTCTATTTGGATTCCCTTTTTTTCTTTTTCTTGCCTAATTGCTCTGATGAAAATCTTTAGTACTATGTTGAATAAGAGTGGTGATTGTGGGCATCCTTGTCTTGTTCCTGTTCTCAGAGGGATGGCGCTCAGTTTTTCCCCAGTAAGTATGATGTTGGCTGTGGGTTTGTCATATATGGCCTTTATGTTGAGATACTTTCCTTCTATACCCATCTTATTGAGAGTTTTTATCATAAATGGATGTTGGATTTTGTCAAATGCTTTCTCTGTGTCTATTGCGATGGTCGTTTTTATTCCTCATTTTATTAATGTGGATAGCACATTGATTGATTTGCAGATGTTGGACCATCCTCGTGTCCCTGGTATAAATCCCACTCGATCGTGGTGTATGATCCTTTTAACGTATTGCTCTATTTGTTTTACTAATATTTTGTTGAGGATTTTTGCATCTATGTTCATCAGTGATGTTGGCCTGAATTTTCTTTCTTTGTGTTGTCCTTGTCTGGCTTTGGTATCAGGCTGATGATGGCCTCATGGAATGCATTAGGAAGTATTCTGCCGTCTTCAGCTTTTTGGAATAGTTTGAGAAGAATAAGTATTAAGTCTTCTTTGAATGTTTGATAGAATTCTCCAGAGAAGCCATCTAGTCCTAGACGTTTATTTTTTGGGAGGTTTCTGATTACTCTTTCAATCTCTTGTGACTGGTCTATTCAGATTCTCTATTTATTCTTGGTTCAGCTTTGGGAGTTTGTATGAGTCTAAGAACTTATCCATTTCTTCTAGATTGTCCAGTTTGTTGGCATATGGCTTTTCACAGTATTCTCTTTATAATCCTTTGTATTTCTGTAGTATCCATTGTCATTTCTCCTCTTTCATTTCTAATTTTATTTATTTGAGCCTTTTCTCTTTTTTTCTTAGTGAATCTGACTCAGGGTTTGTCAATTTTGTTTCTTTGTCAAGGAACAAGCTCTTTGTTTCATTGATCCTTTCTACAGTCTTTTTTATTTCAATTTCATTTATTTTTGCTCTAAGTTTTATTATTTCCCTCCTTCTGCTGACTTTGGGTTTTGTTTGTTCTTCTTTTTCTAATTCTGTTAGGTGTAGTTTAAGATTTCTAATTCAAGATTTTTTCTTGTTTGTTAAAGTGGGCCTGTATTGCTATGAATTTCCCTCTTAGGACTGCTTTTGCTGCATCCCATATGAGTTGGTATGGTATATTTCCATTTCCATTTGTCTCTAGATATTTTTTTATTTCTCCTTTAATTTCTTCAATGATCTATTGGTTGTTCAGCAGCATGTTGTTTAGTCTCCACATCTTTGTCCTTTTTCCTGCTTTTTTCTTGTAGTTGATTTCTAGTTTCACAGCATTATGGTCATAAAAGATATTTGATATGATTTCAATCTTCCTAAATTTATTGAGGCTTGACTTGTTTCCCAACATAAGGTCTATCTTTGAGAATGTTCCGTGTGCACTTGAGAAGACTGTATATTCTTCTGTTTTTGGATGGGTGTTCTATATAGATATCTATATCTATATCTATATCTATATCTATATATAAAGTCCGTCTAGTCTAGTTTTCCATTTAAATCCACTGTTTCCTTCTTGACTTTCTGTCTGGATGATCTATCCATTGATGTACGTGTTAAGGTCCTCTACTATTATTGTGTTGTTAATATCTCCTTTAGGTTTGTTAACAATTGCTTTATGTACTTTGGTGCTCCTGTGTTGGGTGCATAAATATTCATAAGTGTTATGTCTTCTTGGTACAGTGTCCCTTTTATCATTATATACTGCCCCTCTTTGTCTCTCATTACCTACTTTATCTGATATAAGTATGGAAATGCCTACTTTCTTTTGTTTGCCATTAGCTTGGAGTATCATCTTCCAGGCCTTCACTCTGAGCCTGTGTTTGTCTTTGGAGTGGAGATGCATTTCCTAGAGACAGCATGTTCTTGGGTATTGTTTTTTTAATCCATCCCACCACTCTGTGTCTTTTGATTGGAGAATTCAATCTATTTACATTTAAAGTGATTATTGACATATCAGGGCTTAATGCTGCCATTTTATCATTCGTTTTCTGATTCTTCTCCATTTTCTTTGTTTCTTCTCCCATGTATTTCACACTGCCAATTCAGTTAGGTAGTTTTTCATGATGATTTCTTAGTTTTCTGTGTATTCATCATTTGTGTCACTGTTCTGATTATTTGTTTAGGGGTTGCCATGAAGTTTATATAAAAAAAATCTTGTAGATGAGGTAGTCCATTTTCTGAAAGCCTCTTATTTCCTTAGACTAAGCCAATTCCATCCCTTTCCTCTTCTCCTTCTAAGTTATTATTGTCACATCTTATTCCATCTTGTGCTGTGAGTTTATGGTTAAAGTGATGAGATTATACTTATTTTTCGTGTTTTCCTTTCCTTTATCTCTAATGTTATAATTAAGTGTTTGCCAACCTGTTCTGAAGAGAGCTGAAATTTCCTGATTTTGTCTACCTATTTATCTCCTTGCTCAAGGCTTTTTAACCGCTTTCTTTTTTTTTTTTTTTTCAGGTATGAGGGTCTTCTTGATCATTTCTTGTGGTGATGAACCCCCTTAGCTTTTGTTTACCTTGGAAAGTTTTTATTTCTCCATCATATCTGAAGGATATTTTTGCTGGATAGAGTATTCTTGGCTGAAAGTTGTTGTCTTTCACAATTTTGAATGTATCATTCTACTCTCTCCTATCTTGTAAATTTTCTGCTGAGTAATCCACTGAAAGCCTGATAGGGGTTCCTTTGCAAGTTATTTTCTTCTGCTTTGCTGCCCTTAATATTTTTTCTTTGTCATTGACTTTTGCCAGCTTTACTACTGTGTGCCTTGGAGAAGGTCTTTTTACATTGATATAGTTAGGAGAGCTATCGTCTTCTTTCACTTGTATTTCCAGCTCCTTCCCCAGGTGTGGGAAGTTCTCAGGTATTATTTCTTTGAACAAACTGTCTGCTCCATTCTCCTTCTCTTCTCCCTCTTGAATACCTATAATCCTTATGTTGCTTTTCCTAACTGAGTCAGATATTTCTCAGAGAATTTCTTCATTTCTTTTTAGCCTTAGTTCTCTCCTCCTCCATCTGAAGTACTTCTATATTTCTCTCCTCAGGTCTGCAGATTCACCCCTCATAATATCAGCTCTGTTATTCAAGGACTCCAGATTTTTCTTTATCTCATCCATTGTGTTTTTCATTTCCAACATTTCTGATTGGTTCTTCTTTATAGTTTCAATCTCTTTTGTGAAGTACTTCCTGGTTTTGTTGAACTGTCTATCTCGATTTTCTTGTAACTCATTGAGTTTTTTTTATGATAGCTATTTTGAATTCTCTGTCATTTAGATTATAAATTTCAGTGCCTTCAGGATTGGTTTCTGGGTAATTGTCATTTTCCTTCTGGTCTGGAGATTTAATATATTTTTTAATACTGCTTGACAGTGTGGATTTGTGCCTCCGCATAGTGATAGTAGCTGATCGCAGCTTCCACCTTCCACCACTGGGTGGGGGTCAAGAGCTGTGTATTCTGAGCCCACCACAATCTGCGGTTTGCTCACTCCCAGCTGCTGGCTGCATTCTGTCTGTGCAGGCACTCTGGCCTACTGGCTGAGCTGGAGCTCCAGAGGGGTGAGGGGCACTTTCTTTTGCCTGCACTATCCCAGGGTGTTCTTGCTTTGCCCTCACTATCTGCTCTCCTGGGGTGCTGGCTTGATGAAGACATCCTCACAATAACTTAGTCACCTCTGCATAGGGCTTTCCCACTGGCTGTGAGGGAACTTGGAGAGTGAGGCTGTTCCCATGGAGGGCTACCCTTCCCCGCTCTCCTCTCAGAGCCATGCACAGTCCTGGGGTTCCTGCTATTCAGGAGAGAGAGGAGATTCCCCTTACCTTCTTCCACTTCCTCCAGGGAGTCCAGCACCTTCAGCTTCAGGCATATGGTTGTGTGGGCCTCTCAGACATCTATTGTGTTGTGTGAATGTCTTCTGTTGATTTACAAATGTCCTTTTCACTGTATCTTAGAGTGGAGAGTCTAAGGGGAGAGCTCACTCCACCATGATGCTGACATCACTCCAGTATTTTATTCTTTTTGATGCAATTGTAAATGGGATTGTTTTCTTCCTTTCTCTTTCTGATAACTCGTTATTAGCGTATAGAAATGCAACAGATTTTGTATATTGCTTTGTACCCTGCAACTTTACTGAATTTATTTATTAATTCTAATAATTTTTTATGGAGTCTTAGGGTTTTCTGTATAAAGTATCATGCTGTCTGCAAATAATGACAGTTTTACTTCTAGTCCAATTAGGATGGATTTTATTTCTTTTTCTTGCCTACTTTCTGTGGCTAGGACTTCCAATACTGTGTTGAAGAAAATCAACAAGAGTGGGCATCCTTGTCTTGCTCTTGATCTTAAAGGAAAGGCTTTCATCTTTTCACCATTCAGTATATTAGCTGTCGGTTTGTCACATATGGCCCTTATTATATTGAGGTATGTTCTCTTTATATCTACTTTTTGAGAGTTTTTATCATAAATGTTGTCAAATGCTTTTTCTGCATCTATTGAGATGATCATATGATCTTTATCCTTTGTCTTGTTAATGCAGTGTATCACATTGATAGACTTGTGGATGTTAAATCATCCTTGCATCCCTGGAATGAATCCCATTTGATCATGGTATATGATCCATTTAAGGTATTGTTGACTCCAATTTGCTAACATTTTGTTGAGGATTTTTGCATCTACATTCATCAGGAATATTGGCCTGTAATTTTCTTTTTTTATAGTCTTTGTCTGGTTTTGGTATCAGGGTAATGCTGGCCTTGTAAAACAAGTCTGGAAGTGTTCCTTCCCCTCCAATTTTTTCAAATAATTTGAGAAGGATAGGTGTTAACTCTTCTTTAAATGTTTGGTAAAATTCACTTGTATCGTCTTATATTTTAAATCTCTGTTCTAGCTCATTTATATTTGATTAGACTTTTATCAAATATTTTCTATTTTCTTCAAACAAGATACATGATTTATATACTCTGAGTTCTTGAATATCTTTATGTATAATCTTTTTACTTTTTTCTCAGTTATTATACGTGCTATTTTACTGTTTTCTAACTTTCTGGGTTGCATGTAGGAAGTCTGATATTAATCTTATTTTTCCATTGTAGTTAGCTTCTTCTTTCTGCCTTTAAAACTTTATCTTTTTTCTAATAATTTAGGAGTTTTATCAGGATATGCGTAGGTACATCTTTTCTCTATAGTCCAACCTGGAACTATGTAAGCCCTTCAAACTCATATCCTTCCTTAGCTCAGGGAAATATATTTCTTTTACTTGCTTAATCATGGTCTCTCCTCTATCTGTTCCATTTTCTCCTTCTAGAATACCTACTATTTTAAAACTAGGTTTCCTGGACCTATCTGCCAAGTCTCCCATCTTTTCCTTCATGAGTCTATCTTTTTATCTTTCTGCTCCAGTGTATTTAAGTTAGGGTCTTCAGAGAAAAAGAACCAATAGGAGATATGTAGATATAGATATATGCACATATATGCATATATACATGTAAATATATATGTGTATAATACATATATACACATTTATACAGGCACACATGTATATCCATACGTAAATTATAAGGAATTATAATTATATAATTATAAGGAGTTGGCTCACACAACTATGGAGGCTGACACATTCCAAGATCTGCAGGATGAGTCAGCACACTGAAGACCAGGAATGCAGATGGTGCAGTTCCAGTCCAAGTCCAAAGGCCTGAGACCAAGACAGCCGATGGTGTCGTTCCAATCTGAAGGCAGGAAAAAGTCAATGTCTCAGCTTAAAAGCAGTTAAGCAGTAGAAATTCTCACTTACTTGGGGGAGAGTCAGTCTTTTTGTTCTAGTCAGATCATCAACTAATTGGATGAGGCCCACCCACATTACGGAGGACAATTGGCTTTACACGGTCAACCAATGTAAAGGTGAATATTATCCAAAAACACTCTCACAGAATAACGTTTGACATGGCCCAGTCAATTTGACACACAAAATTAACCATCACATATCTACCCCTTATCAACTTGTCACCGATTGGCATCTCCTTCAACCATATTTAATCTCCAAATAAAGACAACAACAAGGTCATAATTCCATCTAACATGATACGTTATCCTACATATAAGTGAAAACACACTAACGTCTTCCTAGAGAGGAGGCAAATGATGTTTACTCAAGTGATGTTTACTCTTCTCCTTGATATCTCCTTGATACACACACACACACACACACACACACATATTCACAACAAAATAAGGAGGAAATACTCATGATAATTACAGTCCTCATTCAACTGATCACATGGTGATGACTGGTATTTATAACTACCTTCTTCCATTATCCATTTGTATTCCAGCATCTGTATCCAGCATCCATTTGCTCTCAGCAGCATCTCAGCTGGTCGTGATTTTTTACCTGGAAGGGTGATCCAAACCTTCATTCCTGAATTCTCTAGGCCATTAGTAGTCCTGCCTGAATTGGGTTGCTGTAGTTTTCCACTGACCTTAATCACAGGGCTTGGTGGTTCCAAGAGATGCCCAAAGGCATCCTATATTCCAGACATACTCTTCCTTACCTCTATTATGGAGTAGTAGTCCAATTTCTCCTTGAAGAAGTAGCCTTAGATAGTCAGGATCAATCACCCCAGCCCACAGTAACTTTCTTCTTTGTCAGTTAATTCAGAAGCATGAGGAGCTCAAAGTGGCTGGGTAGCAGTCTTAACTTCCAGTTCAATAGAATCTTTGCTGGGTCTCCTGGTGGAAGTATTCCCTCTTTGGAGCTGAGGCCAACATGCCAGCATACCATAAGGTTGTGGGAGTAGGAACCAAAAATTTTACTAGTGGATCACTAGGGGTAATAGCGAATGACCCCACTCCCATTTCTACTCCTTGGTCCCTGGACCCATGAATCCTGGCTTTGAGAGAAACAGCACCACATATTTGACACCAATTCAGAGCATATACCGCCTTCTGGAGAACCTTGTCCCTTCCTGCAAGATATTGCCACCTAGCTAGCCCTGTAACAGAGTCTTCAAAAGGCCATTCCACCATTTCTTCAAACCAGCTGCTTCAGGATGATGGGGAACATGATAAGACCAGTGAATTCCATGAGCACAGGCCCATTACCACACTTCAGTTTCTGTGAAGCTAGTTCCTTGATCAGGATCAATGCTGTATGGAATACCATGACAGTAGGCAAGGCATTCTGTAAGTCCATGGATGACAAGGTTGGCAGAAGCATTTCATGCAGGAAGGCAAATCTGTATCCAGAGTAAGTGTCTATTCCAGTAAAAACAAAGCACTGCCCTTTCCACGATGGAAGCAGTCCGATGTAATCAACCTGCCACCGGGTAGCTGGCGGATCACCCCAGGGAATGGTGCCATATTGGGGACTCAGTGTTTGTCTCTGCTGCTGGCAGATTGGGCATGCAGCAGTGGCCATAGTCGGGTCAGCCTTAGTGAGTAGAAGTCCATATTGCTGAGCCCAGGCACAACCTCTATCCCTGTTACCATGGCCACTTTGTTCATGAGCCCATCAATGATGATGGGAGTGGCTGTGAAAAGGCTGACTGGTATCCACTGAGGTCACTCTTTAGTGAGCATTCACGTGGGACACAAATACTTTCACGTCTTTTTGCCCATTTAGAGAGGTCTATCCACGTACCTCTCTTCCCCAAATTTCCTTGTCACCAATTTTCCAATCATGTTCCTTTCAAGTCCCTGACTATCCAGCCAAACCATTAGCCACAGCCCGGGAATCAGCATGCAATCACACATCCAGTCCTTTCTCCATTTAAGCAAAGCACTGTTCAAAGTTCTGCCAAGTGGGAGAATTTCCCTTCAGCATTCAGGGTTGTCCCAGAAAGGGACTATAGAGCTGCAGCTCTCCACTATTGGGTGGTGCCTGCATATCATGCAGAATCATCTTTTAGAAAGGGCCTGAGTCTTCTCTTCCTTTGTTAACTGATTGTAGGGAATTCCCCATGAGGCCATAAGTGCAGACTGGGAGAGGCAAGGCAGAGTAGCAGGGGTGCAGACCTTGGGTATTTGGGCCACTTTTTCATGTAACTTACCTGTGTCTTCAGGGCCTGCTTGGGCTTGATCACGTATATACCATTTCCATTTGATGATGGAGTGTTTCTGTACATGCCAAAATTTACGCCCAATCTAGGATGGGTAGCTCGGGTTGCATGGTAGCTTGGCGGTCAATGGTCAAGTGTTCAGTCTCTACTGAGGCCCAGGTAGCAGATCAGGAGCTCTTTCTCAAAAGCAAAGTAGTTACCTGTGGAAGATGGCAGAGCTTGCCTCCAAAATCCTAAGGAATTGCACTACAATCCACCTATACGGGCCCGCCAAAGGTTCCAACCACCATCCCTATCTGCTGCTGAGAGTTCAAGCGCCATTGGATCTGCTGGATCACATGGCCCAAGTGGCAGAGAAGCTTGCACAGCAGCCTGGATGTGTTGCAGCATCTTCTCTTGTTCTGGGTCCCACTCAAAATCAGCAGCTTTTTGGGTCACTCGGTAAATGGGCCAGAAAAACCCACCCAAATGAAGAATATGTTGCCTCCAAAATCCAAAGAGGCCCACTAGGTATCATGCCTCTTCGGGGTTGTAGGAGAGACCAGCTGAAACAACTTATCCTTCACCTTAGAAGGGATCTCTCCGTATGCCCCACACCACAGGACTCCTAGAAATTTCACTGAGGTAGCAGCTTCTGAATTTTGTCAGATTTATTTCCCTCCCTCTCCTACCCTCTAAATGTCTTACCAATAAGCCTAGAGCAGTCATTACTTCTTATTCACTAGGTCCAATCAGCACAAGTCATCAATGGAATGGACCACTGTGACATCCTGGGAAGAGAAAGGCAATCAAGATCCCTGTAAACTAAATTATGACACAGGGCTGGAGAGTTGATATAACCCTGAGGAAGCTGTATCACTGGCCTTGCCAGCTGAAAGCAAACCACTTCAGGTGGTCTTTATCATCAGGTATGGAGAAGAAAGCATTTGCCAGATCAATAGCTGCATATCAGGCACCAGGGTGTGTATTAATCAACTTCCGCAATGAAACCACATCTGGTACAGTAGCTGCAACTGGAGTCCCCACCTGGTTAAGCTTATGATAATCCACCGTCATTCTCCATGATGCATCTGTTTTCTGCACAGGCTAAATAAGTGAGTTGAACGGGGATGGGAGGGAATCACCACTCCTGCATCTTTCAAGTCCTAGATGGTGACGCTAATCTCTGCAGTCCCTCCATAAATGTGGTATTGCTTTTGGTTTACTGTTTTCCTAGGTGCAGATAGTTTTATAGCTTCCACTTGGCCTTTCCTACTATACTAGCCCTCTCTCAAAATATCAGGAACCAATGTGGGGATTCGGCCAGCTGCTGAGTATGTCTACTCCAGTTCTGCATTCTGGAACCGGGGAAATAACCACAGGATGGGTTTGGGGATCCATTGGGCCCTCTGTGAGATGGATCTGAGCTAAAACTCCCTGGAGGACCTGACCTCCATTAGTCCCTACTCTGACTGGTGGACCATGGGGATGTTTTGGGTCTCGTGGAATTCATGTCAGTTCAGAGCCAGTGTCCAGCAGTCCCCAAAGGTCTGATCATCTCCTTTTCCCTAATTCACAGTTACCCTTGTAAAATGCCATAGGTCCCTTTGGGGAAAACTGAGAAAAAGATTAACAGTATACATTTTTGACAATGTATCAAGGTCCTTCCACAAGGGGACCTGACCTCCCCTTCCTTCAAGGGGTTCTGGGTCTGTAAATAGGCTCAAGTCTGGGATTTGATTGAGAGGTTATGACTCTATTTTTATGGCTCAGATTAGGCCTTTGTTCACTTGACCTAGAACTTTCCTGCTTATGCAGGTCAAGTAGGAATTTAGTTGACATCCTATCGATTTCACTTCTAGTTAAGCCATAGGTCTGAGTCGGACTGTTCTGATTGCCGCTTTGACTCTGTTGTCCATCACGCTACCCATGCCCAGCTTGTCTCTGGTAACTGCACCACCTCTTGGCCCCTGCCACCCCAGGAGTCAATTACTCACATTGATTTTAGGTTTCTCAATTTAGTAACCGCAGTTCCCACTGTAACGTGGCCTACATAGCAGAGCAACCACAGAGCTCTCCAAGATGCCAGAGCTCCCTCGCAAATGAATTTCTCATAGTCGAGGAGAAAGACGCATCTTCTCTCAGTGTGGGTGAGTAGGTCTTACCTGACAAATCCACCATAAAGTTCCAGTCTCCCTAGGCCTTTGATTCTCATCCTCTGCATAAGACCAAGGCAGTTCTGGCATTTTTAATTTGCTCATTGTCGAGGACCTTTTGGTCCATGTTTCAGCCAACCAATCGAACAAATTATTAGAGTTCTTTCTAACTCCCCAAGCTGCAATATTAAATGCATAATCTCTGCTTAGTGATTCTATACCAATAAATTCCCCTGGTCCAACTTCATATTCCTTCCACAATTGTCCCCCACCTTTAATATCCATTCTTCCACGTGTCCTCCAGATTTCTCTGTGTACAAATTAGAAAACTCAAGTAGTTCTTTTCGAGCGTAGTGCACCTCCACTTGGGTCATACTTTGCACCTCCCCTTTAGGGGCCTGCTGGGACTTGAGTCTAGTTATAGGTCTAGAAGCAAAGAAGGATGGTGGGGGTGAGTCCTGAGGGATCAGCATTGTCTTGAAAGGCAACTTTCTCTGGGGAGGCAGTTACAGTTTCCTCAGGCAATGGAGGGTTAGTCTCCTCAGATGGGGGCGAAGAAGTCACTTCTCCTGGGAGTGGAGAGACTCCTTCTACTGGGAAAGATAATGTATCAGAATTTGGGGGCTCAGTGTCCCCAGCTTCATCAGAGTCTTTGCATACGTCCCCATTCCAACTTTCAGGATCCCATTCCTTCCCGATCAATGCCCTCATTTTAACAGTAAATACTCTGTGAGGCTGGGAGTTCAACTTTTGCTGTAAGTCAGTCAGTTGCAGAATGAGATTCCGGGTCTGATTTTCAGCAGCCTCAGCCCCGCAGCCACAGGAGATGAGAGTCTCCTTCAGGGCACACACAGAAGCTTTCAGGTTATTTATGTGGCACTTGAGCTGAGATTCAAATCCTTGAACTCATCTTCTTTTTTCCCCACTTTGTCCAGTGACATTAGGAGCGACCAGCCAATCTCATTATATTCATTAGTTTGACAAACATGTTTGAAAGTATCATATACACAGCCACCCAGAGCCTTGCTTATTATAAGCGGTTGATTAGGAGTACCCAGTGGAGATATCTTGCTTATCTGCATTGGCAGATCACACCATGGACTATCAGTGCTCTCTTTACTTCTAGAAATAGAATCATTAGCATTTCCAAGTCTAGTCAATTAGAGAGCCAGTTTCATAGATCCCAAAACCAATTCAGAAAACTCATTCTTAAAATTCTGTTCCTGGGGCTGGCCCGATGGTGTAGTGGTTAAGTTCTTGCATTCCACTTCTGTGGCCCTGGGGTCACAGGCTCAGATCCCGGGAGCAGACCTAGCACCACTCATCAAGCCACACTATGACAGCATCCCACATAAAATAGAGGAAGAGTGGCACAGATGTTAGCTCAGCAACAATCTTCTTCAAGTAAAAAGAGGAAGATTGGTAAAAGTTGTTACCTCAGGGCCAATCTTCCTCACCAAAAAAAAAAAAAAATCCATTCCTCTAGAACCACTTTCAGTACCAAAACCTTAGTGAGGACTCTCCATAGAAACAAAACCTAGACATTTCCATAATCAGAAATTCTTTTCATTGTAAAGTATCTACAATTTATCAATATCTGCTCACTACAATTCTTGCACAATGTAGTGAAAGATGCATTTCTACCTACAGAGACCAAAATGCAGCTTTGTTTATATTACCAAAAAAGGCAAAGAAATGGATTAATAAAAAGGATAAAATTATTTGGTGGTGATTTATTTTGCTGTGCCCAAGAAATATTTTATGTTATCAAAACTGCTACACATGACAACATTAGAAAACCAAGAATTTGATGTTGGAGGAGACATTTCTGTGTCTTTAGAATTGAGAACATTTTCACATGATCTAAGGGGAAGCCTAAGGGTCTAGTGAACTTATCCTTCCTGACTTGTAGCTTTTGCGTGTCACATACGCTGCACCTCTTCCTTATCATCTTTCCATTTGCTTTGCATTTCTCCATCACCTGCATTATGTAAAAAAAGCTGATCTATATTTGCAATGTTCATAAATAAGTTGGAAATAAAGACAAATAATCTAGGATTTTAAAAAATTGCAAAGATAGGACAAGTCTGTTTGAAGAAGTTTATTGACAGAATAAAAATTAAGTGTCAGGAAGAGAAAATACTGATGGTGACACCTGAGGAATGAAACACATTAGACAAAACTTGTCAAAGGTTGAACTCAATGATACAGATGAGAGGATTACAAGATAGCTTCTTTTTTTCCTCTGTTCTCTTTCTGAATATGAAAGCTTTCCGAATCCACTTGACGTGGTGAGAAATGTGTCTTCCCCAAAGAATAACAATTGTTTTTGCAGTCTTTAGGAAATTTTTTAAAAGCCAGAGAAAGATAAATTATCTACATTATTTAAATAATGAAAAACTAAATTTAAAAGTTTAGCTTACTTAAGGATCAATAAACTGTAATTCCATTGATAATAAAAATGTTAAACGTTTAAACAATGATTAAATCTAAAAGGTGTGACTTCTGAATAAACTAGTTTTGAGATTAATATAGCAAATTTGTGGTAATGCTGAGCAAAACAACTTCTACATAGACATTCTATATTTTAAACTAACAAACTCACTTTGGAAATATAGAGGTGGTTTTAAAAGAATTATTTATATTTTAATGTTCTCAAATTTTCCATTTTGCGTCTATAGCTTCCATTTTTTCTGAAAATTGTGCCTCCTTAGAGATAACAGTAAGAGAGTGGAGGGGCTGGAGATGGAGCCCCCAGATCCTGACTCCAGGATGAATCTCTCTTTCCCCTACAGGGTCTTTAAATTCAACGTAGGAAAACACTGATTGCTATGGAATAGTCAATGAATTCCCCTACGTATGTATGTGTGTCTCAGTGATGTGATTGCTTAGCTTGGTAATGTGCCTGTCATTCACATTACAACACTCCGGCCTTTGACCTCAGAGCTCGGGTGTCCAGAGAGCTAGGCATTTCACCAAAACACAAAGCCAGCTGGAGATGAAATATAGGCAGCAATTTCTCTAAACCATCTCGGTCTCTTGCTGGATCACAACAATACATCTAGATAAGAAATGAAGAGGTTTTATCTGGTAACTTGATAGCCTTCTTGCTGAGGCAAGACAGGAAGGAAGAGTTCTCTATCTCAATCGGAATTATTCTAGGTCCATCCTTACTCGTGCATCTACCAAGCTGGCACCAGGGATGGCTTTGGGCACAAGGTGGACTTTAGACCTTTCTCATATCCAAGCCGCTGATGCTCCAAGACAACCCTTGGCTATCCAGGTCTCTGGGGACCCCATCCACCCATCCACCCATCCAGGCCTGCTCTCTGATAGGACCCCATGCCCTAGTTTAGGTGTTGTCAAAATTAGGAATCTCATGGACCAGTACATTTTTAAAAGATAAATTTTAAAAAAGAGGCTGACTTGGAGTTACCAACTTTCTATTAGGTCTTATAAGAACCTAAAAAAAAGGAAGCCTACTATCTAGTTGACATCATTTCATCTTTCAAGACAGACGTATCTATCCCATAATAAGGGTGTGCTCTCACAATCCATATGAGTCTTAATTACTCACTTTCCACTTCATGAATAACACACTCCATTGCCCTTATTTTTCTCTTTTCCCAGGATAAGTGAAAACATCATTACTGTCTGGTCCCAATCTGTCCACCATGTTTGAAAGCCCCTGCTTTTGATGTGTCCTGATCTCCTTCCACACACTCAAACATTCCTTCTGAATGCTAACCATTCAACCTGCAGCAACCATTGTGAATCCAGTGGTGGAAACCTCAGGCATTGAAGGCCAGTGGAAAATAACCAATATATTATCTTGCGCGTACAAAGAACTAAAATGAGGAAAGAAGGAAGAGGAGAACAAAGGGATGAAAAGGGCAGCTCTTGTCTCCTCACATCCTCTTGGCCTGCCTTTATCCCCAGTCTTTGCTGTGACAACCAGCTTCACACGTGGATAGTCCAACAGTATCTTGCCTCAGCCGAAATTCATATTCTCGCTTTCTGCCCCCATTTTTCTGAGCTGTGCATGAGATATCTGTGGAAACCCACAGTGCGCATGTGTCAACATGCAAGTGCAGGAAGATAACCTCCCATGGAGCAACCCTTGACCAGCGGGGGGTGTGGGAGCTTGTGGGTTAGTGCTCCCCTCTCTGCCTCTTGGGAGGATAATTCTGAGGCACGTTTTATAGATCCCCTCAGGGGGTCTAGCAGTAAATGAGTACCAGATATCCACAGAGATGACAAGTTGATAATGCATCGTCTATTGGCTTTCCCTCCTCTATTTTATTCTCCCAAGATGCCCAATACTAACCCCTGACATGACTCCCAAAAACAAACAACTGAATGAGAGCCCTTGTCTCAGGCTCTGCTTTCTGGCTAAAGAGAATCTAGGCTGACAGCTGATACCAAGTGTGGGGGGGATAACCCCTGGCATGCAGTAATATCACAATTACTAACACTTCCACCATTGGTGGATTGAAAGGAAATGCAGATGAAACTCACATTGACACACGCAGAAGCAATAGCTTTTGTACGATATAAGGTCAATAGTACTCATAATGGTTGTAGATTTGGCTGGCTGTTGTAAATGGTTTCAGAAATCTTGCAAAGATGTTAGGCTTAGGTTGGCCAACTATCAACTCAAGGCCTCCTGTGAAAGTCAGACAGCCTCTGTGGCAGTGTTTAAAGAGACCCTTATCATCTATAACTGCAGGACAGACCACAGGCCCAGGATCTCATTGTCAAGGTAACAGCGCTACAAAGGAGACTGAAGCACAGCTTTAACAGGACTTCTATGCCAAAGTAAGTGTCCAGAGAGAGAAAGGGTGGGACCCTGAAACCAGAGAAGGACATATTTAGACAGATGAGCCCAGAACTCTCCAGGCCAATAGACACAGCTTTCTTCGCCTTGCTAAAAGAAAGCAGCTTCTTCTAACCTGCTAACCTCTTTCAGGAGACCCGAAAAAGATCACCTCCCAGCCCCCCACTGTTGACTCCCAACCAATAAGGAAGGTCAAGTAGCAACACTGCCTTAACAGGGAAATCCAGTCCCTGCTATGGGAAGAATAGTGCTTACACAGAAAGTTTTGCAGGACCTAAGACGTACTAGCAGAAAGCAGAAGAGCACCTATGGAAGTGAGTCTTGAGATGCCTGGACCAGGAAGGGTGGAATACAAGACTGTTGAAGGGAAAATATATTTACACAGGAGAAATCATCCGTGAATTAAAGTTTAACAACCTAGCAAAGACATCTTGAGCTGGTCCTGCTGCACTGTTTTCATGGCTCCTTTAAGCTTAGACATGCTATGGCAAATGGGGCAGAGGTACGGGAACTGCCTTGGCAGAATATTGAGGATAAAGTCAGATGGCTAATGGAAATGGACATGTTAGAGTGGATTTCTTACATGACACCACAGAACTTACCAGTCAACTGTGTTCCTCAGGAAGATCCAGAGAATACTTTCTTTCTAAGAAATCCTTCAATTAAATCACACTTCTTCAGTTAAAAAAAAATTATTGGCCCACCCAGTGGTGTAGTGATTAGGTTCACGCTCTCCACTTCAGTAGCCTGGGGTTCACAGGTTCAGATCCCAGGCATGGACCTAGCACCACTCATCAAGCCATGCTGTGGTGATGTCCCACATAAAACAGGGGAAGGTTGGCATAGATGTTAGCTCGGTGACAATCTTCGTCAAGCAAAAAGAGGAAGATTGGCAACAGATGCTACCGCAGGGCCAATCTTCCTCACACACACAAAAAAAATCATTGGTGAGAGAGCAATAGCCTCTCTTGTAGACCTAGGTCTACAGTAGATGATGCCACCTTGGAACTAAGGTCCCTAGTGAAGATAGAGATGGCGAGATTCTGGAATGACAGGCAGGATGGTGGACACAATAGTCAGCAAGGCAGGAGTGGAAACCAGGTGCCTCAACCCACAAGAATTTATGGTCATAGCAAATAGACCATGGTATTCCTGGGGCAAGAAATATGAGTAGTCAACTTGAGTGATGCTTGACTTGTATTAACCAACAAAAAAAACCAACCCAGAAGCTGACATAGCTGCCAGTGTAAAACTTTAATCCCATATCAGTGTTCATATCTAAGTCAGTTATTCTACACAGAGACCATTGAGTCAAGGAAGTACCCTGCCATGACTCTTCAAGTATATATGATATATATCTCCCCAATCTCTCCCCAAAAACCTTGTGGCCACTTATCAGAGTATCTTGGTATTGAGGAAAGAAGAATAATCAAATCTTAAAGGGGTAACTAAATACAGCATCTAAGCCAACACGGATACCAGGGACCCAATCATGGCCTCCCATTTTGAATGGGAGCTTATGAAGTTGGATGGTAAATGGAGCCCTAACCCAGGTTCATCTCATAGGGAACTCATGGTTAGTTCCTTAGCCACTGAGTGCATAAATGCAAAGGGTATATTCAAAACTGTGAGAGTCTTCCCATTGCTTCCCTATTCAGTGGAGTAAGAGCCATTTTGGTAAGAAGGGCCAAGTAGAGCTCTGGAAACTGCTCCCACTCCCAACAAGGGTGTAAATCAGAGACAAAACTTTATGTCAGGAGGAATTGCAGAGACTGGCATCACCATCAAAGACTTAAAGGATGCAGAGGTGGTTTTCACCATATCCCTGTTTAATTTACTTACACGGCCCCTAAAGAAATCAGATAGATTAAGGCAGAGGACAATACACTGCTGTAAACTTAACCAAGTAGTAGACTCAATTAAATCTGCTGGTGTGATATCTTTACTGGAACAGATTAACATAGCCTCTGGCACTTGATTTAGCAAATGCAATCTTTTAAACCCTAGCAGTATGGAAGAGCAAAAGCAATTTGCTTTTAGATAGGGATGACAGCAACATACACATACTATCATCCTCAAAGCATCATTAGCTCTCTGGTTTTCTATCACAGTAATATTGTAAGGCAAGACAGAATGAGCCTAAACATAAAGCAACATTTTATCTCAAAGCAACACTCATAAAAGAGGAAGTTGCCTTACATTCAAATTCTTACAAAGTCCTTCATATTACCTGGAGCTCTCCCAATGACTTTATTTTGAACAACAAAGTACTGCTTGGGGACGACACAGGAGCCAGAAGAGACCCAACTAATGTTGATTTGAGTGCCTAGAGATCAACTGATAGCATCAGTTTAAAAAGAAGCAAAAAAAAATGTAGCATCCATTTAGTAATTATAATTATAATATGTAATAATTCTATACATATGTATATTTGGTCTGTCCTTCTTCACTCGAATATAAACTCCAAGAAGACAGGAACTTTGCTCACTTTGCTCACCTACATACTCCTACACCTAGAATAGTGCCTGGCACATAGAAGGTAAAAAATATTTGTTGAATGAATAAATAAATTCCTGGGGACGTGAACTCACAATTGCAAATGTTGGAAGTTGATGAGCTTTTAAAGATCATTTTAAAAATAAGAGAAATGAAAACTTATTTTTAGACAAAAACTGTTCATGAATGCTCATAGCAGATCTATTTATAAAAACTAAAAATCTGAAACAACCCTGATGTCCTTCAATGGGTGAATGGTTAAATAAACTGTGATAAACCCATACTATAGAATACTACTCAACAGTAAAAAGAAATGAACTACTGATACAGGCAATAATTTGGATGAATCTCAAGGGAATTAGGCTGAGTGAAAAAAAGCCAATCACAAAAGGTTACATACTGTATCACTCCATATATATAACATTCCCAAAATAACAAAATTATAGAAATAGAGAGCAGATTAATGGTTGCCAGAGGTTAGAGAGAGAGAGGTGGAGGAAAGGAGGTGGGTGTCACTATAAAAGAGCAACAGGAGAGATCTTTGTGGTGATAGAACTGCTCTGTAGCTTGACTGTCATGATAGAGACACAAACTTGCATATGTAATAAAATTGCATAGAGCTAAACACACATATACATACATGACTACCTGCAAAACTGGGGATATCTGAATAAGGTCAGTAGACTATATCAATGTTGATTTTCTGATTACAATATTATACTATAGTTTGCAAATGTTACCATTGGAGGAAACTTGGTTAAGAGACATGAGATCCTTCTGTATGACTTCTTAAAACTGCACATGACTGTACAATTATCTCAAAATTTTTAAAAATTTTAATATAACAAGTACTTAGGTGGTGGAGATCACAAATATATGTGTAAAGGACATTTGCCTCACTATTATGTGAATGGAAAACTGTAGCCAGGGTAAAATTTCCAAGAATAGCATAATATTCAGATTCGAAAGGTACCCATACCTCAAACAACATAATGAAGGTAGGATGACGTGCCCCTGAAAACTGTGTTAATAACTCAAAAGATGACTCCAGTTGATGACAATGCCATTAAATTAAAGATACTTATAAAAACTTTGAATAAAACTATTTCTTAAAATACGAGAATTGAATAAAGTACTACTTTTTAATTAAGGTGTTATCTAATATATGAGATTTAAAATGTGTGTAAAACTAAATTAATAAACTATTACAGGTAGACATTTGACTATTTCCCTTACTTTCTTAAAAACATAATCAAGTTTTTAGGAATCTTTTTATTGGTAAAATGAGAAAGCCACCTTATGTTCCAGATGGCCTATATATTTAAATGTATAGAATATTATTGATGTGAAAAAGTAGGCTCAAAGGAGTTAGTTGTGTGAGTATTTGATACCACAAGGTATTAAAGTGGCAAAGCCAGAATTAGAACCCAGATCAGCTTGACTTTAGACATGGAAAGATTCTTATGGGCCTCTAAGTTCTTAACCTGTAAAATCTGATCATAGCATTCTACAAACCGTCCTTCAATGTCAACCCAAACTCACTCCCTCTTCCTCATTTGTTGAGTAGCACTGCAGCCTGATTTCAATTTTCTTAGGGTATTATGTGGCATTTAGAGCTACTTTTCCATAGTGCTATACATGGTTCTTTCATGTATCCCATGCATACTTCATTTTGAACTACAGGACCTATATGCAACCACATGCAAGAATCTGAATAGAATCGTTAGTGTCTCGTTTGACTCAAAGCCAAACCGCACCCTAATTGAAGACCCTCCTCAAGTCTCCCCCTAGAGGCTCAATGAAGAATTTGACATTTTGGCTTCACTGTGGGAAAGACAATGCGTGACATAGGGAAAGAGTCCACCATTTTTCTGTTCAAGGCCTAATAGTTAACATTTTAAGATGTGTGGACCACACAATCTCTGTCACAATTACTCAACTCTGTCATTGTAGCACAAAAGCAACCATAGACAACCCATAATTGAATGAGTGTGGCTGTATTCCAAGAAGACTTTATTAATGGACACTGAAATTTGAATTCCATATACTTTTTACATGTCATGAAATACCATTCTTCTTTTGATTTTTTTCAACCATTTAAAAATTTACAAAGCATTTTTAGCTCACAGGCCATATAAAGATAGGTGGTAGACCAAATTGGCCTCTGGCCATAGCTTCTTGACCCTTGATATAGGAAAAAGAATGCTGAATTTAGAGTCAGAAACCCTGAGCTGGAAAACTGCTGCTTTCATTTAAACAATGCGAGACATCAGGCAAATCACTTGAGTTCAACTAAACTCTCAGGATCTTGATTTACTAATCTATAAAATCAAAGCATTGGACTAAATTAACCTTAAAAGCCCTTTCAACTCTAAAAATCCTTTAGTAGCATCTGTTTCCAGCAATATAGCAGACTAGTTAACTAAAAATGCCTCCTGATGCAAAAAAAAAAAACATAAAAATACTGGATAAAATAAAATATATTTTTAGTTATGGCCAAGCTGGCAAGAGCATAAGGTAATTCCTCAGGAGCCAAAAATGACCCAAAATGGCAAGAGCATAAGGTAATTCCTTGGGAACCAAAAATGACAGAAAAATCCAAAGAGTTCTCAAAAAGTGCTCAAGTTCAAGGTTTTCCTGGGAGCATCTGACAATCTCTAGAACCCTAGAAGTTCAAATACAATAGGCCTCATAGGGAGGCAAGAATTAAGGCCTGTACTAAATGGAAAGTCAAACACAAGACCTTCATACAAAGCAAGAAGCCCAAAGTTCAGCTTTCTTAGAGTACCAAAGAGTGTGGAAAATAACCCAACCTTTAGAAAACTGGGAAGGGAAGGGAACCTCCTCAAACTTGTAAAGGGCATACATGAAAATCCTACAGTTAACATTATGCTTAATTTAACATTAGAACACTAAATGTTTTCTCCTTAAGATCAGATATAAGACAAAGATGCTCATTCTTGTCACCTTTATTTGACGTTGTACTAGAGGTCCTAGCAGGTGCAGTAAGCCAAGAAGAAGGAGGGGGGTGATATTAGCAATATGGTAGAATAGGAAGTCCCAGCCCTCATTCCCCCACAGAAACACTGATTTAACGATCACATAAGAAATAAAATACCATTATAAGAAGTTCAGAATCCAGTTAAGAAGTCAAAGTACCCAGATACACAAAGTATGCTATTAGCCACACTGAAACAGGTAAGAAGAGCAATTTCACTCTACCCATGTCAGCCGCTCTCCAAAGCCAGCGCAGCTCAACACCAAGAGAGGTTACACTCCTCCCTGGGACTGGTAAGGAAGAATGGGATGAATTATAAGGTCCCCAGCCTTCCAGTGTACTCCCTGACATTGAGTGCACTCTCCAAGAGCCAGTTTCTGTCTCTCCTCACACAAAGAGCTGAAAGAACTGGCATAGTTAATATACCTGGGGCAGCTAGGGGGAAGGGCACCTTCCCGCAGCCAGCTCAGCTCTGTGAGATTCCAAAAAGGCATATAATGGAGGCCTCTCCTCCAGGAAGGAGATGATTGGAGCTTGGGTCCAACATCCTCAACCTTTCAGTACATCTGCAAGGGGCTGGTTTCTGCCCCATCTCACATAAGAACTCTGAAGAAAGTGACATACTCAGACACCAGAGGGAGCAGAGGATTGTGGGTTCCTGAAAGAAAAAGAAAGACTGGACTTCTGGGGCAGCTAGAAAGCAAGGCCCAGAATTTCTAGCCAGGCTGACTGGTGATGGTCTTTCCCACCAAAGCCAGTCCATAAAGACTGGGAAAGGCAGCTATTTCTTCAAATACACAGATACCAATGCAAAACAACAAAGAACATGAAGTATCAGGAAACACAACACAATCAAAAGAACAAAATAAATCCCCAGTAAGTAACCAACCCTGAAGAAATGGAGACCTATGCATTGCCTGGCAAACAACTCAAAATAATCATCTTAAAGAAGATCAGTGAGTTACCAAAGAACAAAGATAGACAACTAAACAAAATCAAGAAAATGATAAATTAACAAAATGAGAATAGAACTAGAGATAGAAAATACTAAAACGTACCAAAGAGAAATGATAGAGTTGAAGGATACAACAACTAAATTTAAAAACTCACTCAGGGTTTCAACACCAGACTTGATCAAGCAGAAGAAAGAATTGGAGAACTGAAAAATAAGTCATTTGAAATTATGCACTCAGAAGAGGAAAAAGAAAAAAGAATGAAAAAGACTAAAGAAAGCCTAAGGGTAGTGTGGGACATCATCAAGAGAACTGTGATATACATTATGGGAGTCCCAGGAGGAGAAGAGAGAGAGAAAGAGGCATAAAGCTTATTCAGAGAAATAATGGCTGAAAATTTCCTAAATATTGGGAGGAAAAAGGACGTCCAGATTCATGAAGCTTAAAAAATTCCAAATACTATGAATGCAAAGAAAATTACCCCAAGACACATTGTAATCAAATTTTCAAAAGTCAAGTACAAAAAGAGGATTTTGAAAACAACTCACCACATAGAAGAAAGCCCCCATAAGACAATCAGGAGATTTCTCAGCAGAAACCTTGAGGCCAGAAAATAACGGGATGATATATTAAAAGTACTGAAAGACAAAAACTGCCTGTACAAAACTATATCTAGTACACTATCCTTCAGAAATGAAGGAGAAATAAAGTCTTTCCAAGACAAACAAAATCTGAGGGGGTTCCTCACCACTATACCTGCCTTGCAAGAAATGCTAAAGGGAGTTCTTCAAGTTGAAACAAAAGGATGCTAAACAGCAACATGAAAGCATATAAAAATATAAAACTCATTGGCAAAGGTGAATATATAGACAAACAGATTAATGTAATACTGTAATGAGGGTATGTAAGTCACTTTTAACTCTAACATAAAAGTTAAAAGAAAAAAGTATTAAGACTAACTATAAATACAAAAATTTGTTAATAAATACACAATATAAAAGTATGTAAAGTATGACATCAGTAACATAAAGTGTTGGACGGAGAGAGGTAAAAGTGTACAGTTTTTGTGTGCAGTCGAAGTTAAATTGTTATCAGCTTAAAACAGACTTATAAATAGATGTTTTATGTAAGCCCCATGGTAATTACAAAGAAAATATCCATAGTAGATACACAAAAGAAAACGAGAAAGGAATCAAAGCATATCGCTACAGAAAAAGTCAACATCACAAAGGAAGTTGGCAAGAGAGGAAACGAGGAACAAAAGAACCACAAATCCAACAGAAAAAAATTAACAAAATGGAAGTAGGAAGTTCTTATCTACCAATAATTACTCTAAAAGTAAATAGATTAAACTCTCCAAAGGACATAGAGTGGACAAAATAAATGGATAAAATAAAAACAAGATCCAACTATATGCCGTCTACAAAAGATTCACTTTAGAATTAAAGACATACATAGGCTGAATGTGAAGGGATGGAAAAATATTCCATGCAAATGGTAACCAAAAGAGAGCAAAGGTGGCTGTACCTAGATCAGACGAAATAGACGTTAAGTCAAGAACTGCTACAAGAGACAAAGAAGGTCATCATATAATGATTAAAAAACCAATTTATCAGGAAGATATAACAATTATAAATGCACACGTACTCAACATCAGAGCACCTCAATATATAAAGTACACATTATCAGATCCAAAGGAAGAAATAGACGGCGGTACAATAATAGGAGGAGACTTCAATACTACATTTTCAGCAATGGATAGACCATCCAGACAGAAAATCAATAAAGAAACAGAAGATTAAACTACACTGTTAACCAGATGATCCTAACAGACATATGCAGAACATTCCACCCGACAACAACAGAATATACATTCTTCTCAAGCAAACACGGAACATTCTTCAAGATATGTCACATATTAGGACACAAAACAAGTCTCAACAAATTTAAGAAGATTGAAACCATACCCAGTATTTTGTCTGACCACAATGGAATGAAACTAGAAGTTAATAACAAGAAGGAAACTGGAAAATTCACAAATATGTGGAAATCAAACAATACACTCTTGAACAATCATTGAGTCAAAGAAGAAATTAAAAAGGAAATTAGAAAATACCTTGAAACAAACAAAAGTGAAAATATAATCTGCCCAAACCTATGGGATGCAGCAAAACAGTACTAAAAGAGAACTTTACAGCAGTAAAGTCCTACATTAAAAAAAAAAAAAAAAGAAAGATCTCAAATAAACAGCCTAACTTTACGGCTCAAGGAACTAGAAAAAGAAGGACAAACTAAGCCCAAAGTCAGCAGAAGGAAGGAAATAATAAAGAGCAGAGCAGAGATAGAGACTACAAAAACAATAGAAAAGATCAATGACTTTAACTGATGGTTTTTTGAAAAGATAAGAAAATTGGCAGACCTTTAGCTCGACTAAGGAAAAAAATAAAGACTCAGATAAATAAAATCAGAAACGAAAGAGGAAACATTTACAACCAATATCACAGAAGTACAAAGGATCATAAGAAACTACTATGAACAATTATATGCCACTAAATTGAATAACCCGGAAGAAATGAAAAAATTCCTAGAAACATACAACTTAAACAGACTTAATGATGAAGAAATAAAAAATCTGAATAGACTTACAACTAGTAAGGAGATTGAATGAGTAATCAAAAACCTCCCAACAAAGAAGACTCAGGACCAGACGGCTTCACTGGTGAATTCTATCAACATTTAAAGAAGAAGTGATTCCAATACTCCTTAAGCTCTTCCAAAATGTGAACAGGGAACACTTCCAAATTAATTTTACAAAGCCAGCATTACTCTGATACCAAATCCAGACAAATACACTACAAGAAAAGAAGGCCGCAGGCCAATATCCCTGATAAACATAGATGCAAAAATCCTCAACAAAATAGTAGCAAGCCAAATTCATCCATGTATTGAAAGGATCATACATCATGACCAACTTGGATTTATCTCTGGGATGCAAGGACGGTTGAACACACAAAAATCAGTTAATGTGATACATCACATTAACGGAATGAAGGACAAAAGCTTTCATCTCAATTGATGTTGAAAAAGTAGTTGACAAAATTCAACACCTTTTCATGAAAAAACTCTCAACAGACTAGGTATAGAAGGAACTTATCTCATCATAATAAAGGCCATATATGAAAAGCCCACAGCTAACATCATACTCATGGAAAAAAAACTGAAAGACCCTCCCCTAAGATCAGGAACAAGACAAGGATGCCCGCTCTTGCCACTTCTATTCAAAATAGTCCTGGAAGTCCCAGCCAGAGAAACCAGGAAAGAAAAAGAAATAAAAGGCATCCAAATTGGAAAGGAAGTAATAAAATTATCTCTGTTTGCAGATGGCATGGTGGGATATGTAGAAAATCCTAAAGTATCTACATACAAAAAACCTGTTAGAAGTAATAAACAAATTCAGTAAAGTTGCGGAACACAAAATCAACATACAAAAATTAGTTGCATTTCTATACACGAACAATGAACAATAACAAGGACATTAAGGAAACAATCCCGTTTACGATAGTGTAAAAAAGAATAAAATACTTAAGAATTAACCAAGAAAGTGAAAGTCTCATACACTGAAAACTACAAGAAATTGATGAAAGAAATTCAGGAAGACACAAATAAATGGAAAGACAGCCCATTTATGTGGATTGAAAGACTTAATATTGAAGGAGATTTACAGATTCAGTACTGTCCTCATCAAAATCCCAATGGTATTTTTTATAGAAATAGAGAAAGCAATCCTAAAGTCCATATGGAAGCACAAAAGATGCAAAATAGCCAAAGCAATCTTGAGAAAGAAGAACAAAGCTAGAGCAATCACATTTCCTGATCCCAAAATATGTTACAAAGCTGCAATAATTAAAACAGTATGGTACTGGTACAAAGATGGACATATAGACTCATGGAACAGAACAGAGAGCCCAGATAAATCCACACATGTACAGTCAACTGACCTTCAACAAGGGTGCCAAGAATACTCCTTGGGAAAAAAAATAGTCCCTTCAACAAATGGCGTTGGGAAAACTGGATATCTACATGCAAAGAAAATGAAATTGGACCCCTATCTTATACCATACACAAACTCAAAATGGATTAAAGATTTAAACATAAAACCTGACACTATAAAACTCCTAGAAGAAAATAGAGGGGAAAATCTCCCTGACATTGGTCTTGGCAATGATTCTTCGATATGACACCAAAAATGCAAGCAAAAGAAGCAAAAATAGACAAGTGAAACTACATCAAACTAAAAAAGCTTCTGTACAGCAAAGGAAACCATCAACAGGGTGAAAGGCAGCCTATAATGGGAGAGAATATTTGCAAACCGTATGTCTGAAAAAGAGTTAACATCAAAAATATAGAAGGAACTCCTACAACTCAGTAGCAAAAAGGTAACAATAATAATAACCCGATTGAAAAATACTCAAAGGATTTGGGGCTGGCCCCACGGCCTAGTAGTTAAGTTCAGTGTGCTCTGCTTCAGCAGCCCAGGTTCGCGGATTCAGATCCCAGGCATGGACCTACACCACTTGTCAGCCATTCTCTGGCAGCAACCCACATATAAAGTGGAAGAAGATTGGCACACATGTTAGCTCAGGGCTAATCTTCTTCAGGAAAAAAAAGTACTCAAAGTATTTGAATAGGCATCCAAAGATGACATACAAATAGCTAACAGGTACATGAAAAGATACTCAGCATGACTAATTATCAGGGAAAAGCAAATCAAACTGACGTGAGAGATTACCTCACACCAGTTAGGATGGCTATTACTAAAAAAAAAAAAGATAAATGTTATTGAGGATGTGGAGAAACTGGAACACTTCTACACTGTTGGTGGGAATGTCAAATGGTGTGGTCACTATGGAAAACAGTATGGAGATTCCTCAAGAAATTAAAAATAGAACTACCATATGATCCAGAAAGCTAACTTCTGAGTATGTGCCCAAAAGAATTAAAATCAGAATCTCAAAGAGATACATGCATTCCTGGGGCCGGCCCCGTGGCCGAGTGGTTAAGTTCGCGCCCTCCACTTCGGTGGCCCAGGGTTTCACCAGTTCAAATCCTGGGCGCGGACATGGCACCGCTCATCAAGCCATGCTGACGCAGCATCCAACATGCCACAACTAGAAGCACCCACAACTAAAAGTACACAAATATGTACCAGGGGGCTTTGGGGAGAAAAAGGAAAACTAAAATCTTTTAAAATAAAGAGATAGACACATGAATTCCTATGTTCAGTGCAGCACTATTCACAATAGCCAAGTTATAGAAACAACCCAAATGGCCATCAACAGATGAATGGATAAAGAAAATGTGGTATGTGCATACAGTGGAATATTATCTAGTCTAAAAAATAGAAGGAAATTCTGTCATTTGTGACAACATGGATGAGCCTGGATCGCAATATGCTAAGTGAAATAAGCCAGTCACAGAAGGACAAACACTGCATGACTCCACTAAATGAGGTACCTAAAATAGTCAAACTCCATAGAATCAGAGAACAGGGCAGTGCTTATCAGGGGCTGGGGGAGACAGAAATGGGGAATTTTTGTTCAATTGGTGTAAAGTTTCAGTGTTTCAGGATGGATTAGCTCTAGAGCTCTGCTGCACAGCGCTGTGCCGATAGTCAACAATGCTGTGCCATGCACTTGAAAATTTGTTAAGAGGATAACGAATTTTTGTTCTTACCAAAATAACATACTGTGTTCTTACCAAACACACACACACAAGGAAACTTTTGGAGGTGCTGGAGATCCATTACCTTGATTGTGGTGATGGTTTTGTGGGTGTACACATATATCCAAACTTATCAAATTGTATACATTAAATAAGTACAGTTTTTTGTATATCAATTATACCTCAATAAAAGCTGTTTAACAAAAACATACAGATTGGAAAGGAAGAAGTAAAATTTTCTCTATTTGTAGATAAAATGATTGCTTATGTAGAAAATTCTAAGGAATCTACAAAAGAAAAACTACTAGAATTTATAAGTGAATTTAATAGTTTCTCAGTGTGCCTGTCATCAATTTATTGCCTCCGAGCTCCAAATTCAACCTTTTAGCCTGCTCTGTGAAAATAAATCTGGGCCTTTTAAAAGAATTTTTCCTGTGACAGTTGGTACTGAAGTTTTGTCAGTAGGGGGCGCTAGAGAGACACTGCAGGAGGAGGAGCGTTTTGCTCCCGGGTCCAGGGTGCTTGCTGGGCGGGTCCCCACCAGAGCACAGCTTCTCCAGCGCCGGGTTCCTGCAGCACTCGCCGCTCCCCGCCTGCCGCTCTCTGGCAGTGTACAGAGGCCAGCAGCGCTGGGCAGCCGGCAGCTTCCTCTGCAGCTCCACTCCCACGCCTCCTCTGACAATTTTGTGACAAAACGCCTCTAGCTGCTGCAGTGCTCACAGCTTCTCCAGCACCCTGGGCAGTTTTGTAGTGAGTAGCCAGTGAGATACCTCCAAGTGAGCACTGACACCGTAGAGGGTGGACTTCCAGCACATTCTTCCAGCACTGCACCCCAGCAGCTTCTCCACCATCCAGTGAGCTGCAGCAGCGCCCCAGTCCAGCAAGTTCTGGATCTCTGCCTGGGGAGGGAGGAAGTCTGCTCTGTGGGTGCTCTATGTCAGGCCTGGGATTAGGGACTGCTTCTTCTAACTCGCTTCTATATTCTTTAGAATTCTTTTTACGTCCGACTAGCCATCTCTCTTTGTCCTAATCCCTCGTTACGATTAATAATTCTTTATAGTAAGCTTTGCCTGTTCAAATGGCTGTGCGGTTGCTTTCTGCTGATGGCACCCAGACTTGCATCCTCTGGATAAACTTTTACACACTGTTGACTAGCAGTTGTATTTTTATTACTAGCACCAATCAGCAGGAAAATTTAAAATTTTTGAATTCCATTTACAACCACAAGAAACATAAAATACTCAGGAATAAATTTAACAAAAGATGGGCAAGACCTCTTCATTGAAAACTATACAGCATTGCTGAGAGAAATTAGAGAAGACAAATAATTAAAGAGATATGACACATTTATAGGTTAGAAAACCCAATACTTGAGATTTCAATTCTCCCCAAATTTATTTGTATATTTAGTGCAATTCTAACCACAATTCCAGCAAGCTTTTTTTTTAAAAAAAAAATCAACTCTAATTCATAAATTTATGTGGAAATGTAAAGTCCTGGAATAGCCAAAGCAATCTTAAAGAAAAAAAGTCTCACGCAACCTGACTTCAAGAGTTATTATAAAGTTACAGTAGTCAAGACAGGGTAGTACTGACATAAGAATTGCCAAACAGATCAATGGAAAAGAATAAAGGGCTCAGAAATAGAATCACATTTTATTTTCAACAAAGTTACCAAAGTAATTCAGTGTGGAAAGGAAAGTCTGTTCAATAAATTGTCCTGAGATAACTGGATGTTCATATGGAAAAATAAATAAATAAACTTCAATTCCTACTTCACACTAGTCCCAGAATTAATTCAAGATGGACAAGACATCTAAATATAACAGCTGAAGCCATGACATTTTTAGGAAAACAAATAAGAGAATATCTCCATGACTAGGGAAGAGGCAAAGATCTCTTAGGACACTGAAAGTAATAACTGTGAAAGAAAAGAGTGTCAAATAGACTTTGTCAGAATTTTAAACTTCTACTCATCAAAGATCACAGTTAAGAAAATAAATAGGCAAGTCATCAACTAGGAGAAAATATTCACAAAATAAATCTCTGACAAAAGACTGGTATCCAGGCAAATTCGTCAGCATGGGGTACCATAAGAAAATACCATAGACAGGGTGCCTGAAACAGTAGGAGTTTATTTCTCACAGTCCTGAAGGCTAAGAAGTCCAAGATCAAGATGTTGGTTCCCTGGTGAGGGCTCTCTTCCTGGCTTGCAGACAGCTGCCTTCCCACCGTGTCCTCACATGGTGAAGAGAGAGAGAGCACTCTTTCTGCTGTCTCCTCTTAGAAGGGCACTAATCTCATCATGAGAGCCCCACCCTCATGACTTTACCTAAACCTAATTATCTCCCAAAGGCCCCACCTCCAAATATCATCACATTTGGGCATTAGGGCTTCGAGGAGACACAATTCAGTCTATAGCACTAGGATATATAAAGAATTCAACTAAAGACAAACAACCCAACCTAAAATATGAGTAAAATATTTTAACAGATTTTTTAAATCTATATTTGAATACATATGTAAATAGCAATAAGCACATGAAAAGTGCTCAATATCATTGGTCATCAGGGGAAAGCAAGTAAAACCGCAACGAGATACCACTACACACTAAAATCAAACAGCTAAAATTTAGAGGACTGAAAACACTAAATGTTGGAGTGGATGTGGAGCTGCTGGAACTCTCACATGATTGGTGGGAATGTAAACTGGTAAAACCACTCTGAAAAAATGCCTGGCAGTTTCTTATAAAACTAAACGTATACAGGGCCTGGCCCCGTGGCCGAGTGGTTAAGTTCACGCGCTCCGCTGCAGGCGGCCCAGTGTTTCGTTGGTTGGAATCCTGGGCGCGGACATGGCACTGCTCATCAAACCACGGTGAGGCAGCGTCCCACATGCCACAACTAGAGGGACCCACAACGAAGAATACACAACTATGTACTGGGGGGGGGGGGGGTTGGGGAGAAAAAGGAAAAAAATAAAATCTTTAAAAAAAAAAAAAATACGTATACCTACCCTATGGCCCAGCAATGAGAAATGAAAACATGTTCGTGCAAACTCTTGTATAAGAATGTTTGCAGAAGCTTCGTTCTTAACAGCCAAACCCTAGAAATAGCTCAGGTCCATTATTAGGAGAATGGACAAACAAATTATGGTTCATCCATACAATGTAAAACTATCCTTCATCCAAAACGGTTAAGCTACTGATGCATGCAACAGTGTGGATGGATCTCAAAACTATTATGCTCACTGAATGAAGCCTGCACAAACTAGTATACAGAGTGTATGACTCCAGCCACGTAAGATTCTAGAATAGGCAAAGCTTATCTACAATGGAAAAAAGTCAGAACAGTTGTTACCTCTGAGAGAGAAGGATCACAAATTAACTGGAGAGAAGCTTAAAGAGACTTTCTGAGGTGACGATAATGTTCTGTATCTTGTAAGGTTTGGCATTATACAGAATAGGTGTTTGTCAAAATGTGCACTTCAGATTTTCGCATTTCGTTACATCTAAATTTTATATTAAAAGAAAAACTATAAATAAATATTGAACTCAAGTTAATAATATGCATGTTGACGTCTATGGGGGAAGTATACTGATGTCCTCATTTAACTTTGAAACGGAGGGAGGGAGGAATGGATGGTTGGAAAGAGGTATATTAAAGCAAATGTAGTGAGGTGCCTATGGTGAAATCTTGGCAACGGGTATACAAGTTTTCATGGTAAAATTCTTTTAATTTTTCTGCATGCTTAAAATATTTCATAAAATATTGAGAAAAAAAAACTCTAAAAAGCTAAATATAAGAAACCGTGACCTTGAAGTGGTGGAAATTTTATTAAGGGAAAAATATGCAAAAGATAGGTACTTTTTATTATATTTTTAAAAAAAGATGTAACTCAATAAAAGACATTGCAAAGAAAGTAAAGAATGACAACACATGTTAAAACAGAGGGAACTCATCTACCACATATGAAATCAACAAAGGATTTGTCCAGAACACATAAGAAACTTCTACAGATCATTTGAAAAGGGACAAACAACCACTGCGTAAATGAGCAAAAGACATGAACAGGTGTTTCAACTGGTAGGAAATGCAATGATCAATGAACAGTAGTAATTGGGGAGATGTAAATTAAAACCAGAGTTAGATACAATTCCATAACCACCAGCTTGGTGAAAAATTGAAAGTCAGATAATACCAAGCGTTGGGGAGTGTGGTAGGCTGAATAATGGTTCCCCAAGATGTCCACATCCCAATCCCCAGACCTTGTGAACACACAACCTCAAACCACAAAAAGAGACTTTGCATGTACGTGTGACTAAATCAAGGATCTTGAAATGGGGGCACTATCTTGGATCATCCGGGTGGGCCTGATATTACAATCACAAGTGTCGTTATAAGAGAGAAGCAGCGGGAGACACAACTGCAGAAGAAGACGTGATGTGACGATGGCAGCAGGCCTTGGAGTGTGCACTGTGAAGATGGAGAAAGGGACCACAGGCAACTATTAAAAGCTGAAGGAAACAGATTCTCCCTGAGAGACTCCAGAAGGTGTCAGCCCTGTCAACACCTTGACTCCAGCTCAGGGAAACTAATTCCAGACTTCTGACCTCCAACACTGTAAAGAAAATAAATTTGTGTTGTTTTAAGCCACTAATTTTGTGGTAACTTGTTAAGCTTCACTAAGCATCTTATACGGGGATCTAAAAGGTTACACACTGCCAATGGGAAGATAAGTTGGTTTAACCACCTTAGAAAATGGTTTATAATTATCTAGACAAGCTGAAGATGTATAGACCCTATGACTCAGCAATTCCATACTGACAGAAATATTCTAGAGGAATTATTGCATATACGCAGCAGAAGACAAGTAATAATGTTCATGGCATCATTACTCATAATAGCAAAAGAAAATAAGAAACTACCCACATGTAATAAACAGACAAATCTATACATAAATTGTAGAGAAATCATGTAACGGAATATTTTGCAGCAGTGAAAATTAGTGAAATACAACATTAATATTGATGAATCTCAAAAACACAATTATGAGGCAGGAAGCAGGTTTTGGAAAAATATGAACATTATTAAACTATACATATATTTCAAAAACAAGCAAAATTAAGCAATATATTGCTTAGATACACACATATAGATATATGGTATAACTATAGATGAAGTTATAGCAAAAGGAGCAATAATTATAAAATTCAAGAGTGATAACCTCTGAGGAGAGAGGAAGAAGGAAGTGACCCTAATGTCCTACTTTCCACATTAAGGTGCACCTTTTCTCTTTTTCTCCCTCAGCTTGCCAACTCTGTTTGAAAGGAATAAGAAAAAGAAGCATTTAAACTCCATTCCCTTTCCACACCCAAATGTTTCCCTTGAAACATTTGAAACACTTTCCTTTACTCTATTCCCCCCCACCCCACCCCACCCCCGCCCCCAACACCAGTCTCTATATTATGGTAAAATAATTTAGTGATTTACTGCTTCTTATTAAGATTCTTTCTCTTGTACTTATATTACACAGTGCCAAACAATTTATGCTGATGCATTTGTGTGTGCATGCATATATTATACATATATGTATATATATGTGTGTACGTGTGTGTGTATATATATATAATTTTCTTACTTTCTCGAACTTGAGATTTCCCTCTCGATTCTTTATTGTTTTATCTGGATCTTTTCTCAATATTTTCTCAAATGGGGTATGTGGGTGATCTACCCCATGAATTTTTGTCTATGCACAAACATCTTTTTCCCTGCAGGTGAATGATATCTTAGCTAGGTGTAGGATTCTTGCTTGGAAACCCTTTCTTTCAGGGATCTATGCAACTTCTTCTATATCTTCTTACCAAAACTTATGGGACACATAAAAAGCTAGAAATATATAAACTTAAATACATCCATTATTTAAACAGAAATATGCAGCCCTGCCAGATGGCATAGTCATTAAGTTCATGCATTCTGCTTCAGTGGCCTGGGGTTCATGGGTTCACATCCTGGGCACAGACCTACACAACACTTGTCAGGCCGCACTGTGGCAGTGTCCCACATACGAAATGAAGGAAGATTAGCACAGATATTAGCTAAGGGACAATCTTCCTCAAGAAAAAAGGGGAAGATTGGCAACAGATGTTAGCTCAGGGCCAATCTTCCTCACCAAAAAAAAAATTTTAAATAACAATAAAAGAGAAATATGAAAAAATGAAAGAATTTATCAGAGGTGGATTTACTATGATGCTTATGAGGCTTCACAGTTATTCACTTACACAGACCACCAAACTTAATTGCAAAGTTTGTCCCATATTTTGTGAAGCCTGAAGCTTATATAATTTCTCTTTAAGAAAAATATTACAAAATTATGAATACAAAATTAAGTGCTCAGCTAAAGAAGTTGGGGAAAAAACAACAAATAAGCCAAAAGAAACTATGGAGAGAGAAGTAATAAAGAGAAAAGTTGAAATTAATGAAACAGGAAAAAAATAGTACAAAAGATAAAACTTTCCAAAAACTCGAGGCCTGCCCTCTGGCCAAGTGGTTGAGTTTGCATGCTCCACTTTGGTGGCCCAGGGTTTTGCCTTTTTGGATCCTGGGCATGGACATGACACCACTCATCAAGCCATGCTGGGGTGGTGTCACACATGCCACACTAGAAGGAACTACAGCTAAAAATATACAACTGTGTACCAGGGGGCTTTGGGGAGAAGAAGAAGGAAAAAATAAAAAAATAAGATTGACAACAGATGTTAGCTCAGGTGACAATCTTTAAAAAAAAAAAAAAGATAAAACTTTCCAAAAATTTGGTTATTGAAGAAGCCAATTAAGTAGCTTAACCTCTCACAACTCTATTCAAGAAAAAAATAGGGAAAGCACCAATGGACAAAATCTGAAGGAGAAATGACACATAATCATAGACATAAATAAAAATAAAAGAACTATGAGACAAGTGAAGACATAGAGGAAATGAACACTCTCAAAAATTGATTCAAGAAGAAATGGAAAACTTGAATAATAAGTTTCTTAAAAAGACATTGGAAAGGTGTTCAAAGATTTACTATATTAAAAGCTGCATAAGCTTTCAGCTAAGCTTTAAAAACTAGATCATTCTGAGTGACGTCAGCCTCGTGGCAGAGTGAGTTGTTCCCTTAATCTCTCTCCCCTAAGTTACAACCAAAAGGACAGTCATTAGCCAACAGAGGATTCCCTACAAAACACAATAGGACGTCTGAGAGATCCAAAACAGCCATATGTCTGAAGGTAGGAGTACTGGATCCCCAGGAAGCAGTGGAAGGAGGTGAGTGGATCCCCTCCCCCACCCCAACAGCAGCAATCTAGGTCATAGGTCCTCACACAGCAGTCAGCATATGACTATAAGGGCGGGTGGGGGGGGCGGCGTGGGGCGGGCCTGCACGTGAATGCTTTCACTTTCGGAGCTGCAGCCTGACCCACAGGAATGCTCCACACTGAGTGGCACAGCTCAGCCACTGCATGGGTGCCCCCGCAAAGTGAAGCAGCCCAGGTGAATGGCTCTTAAGTGCAGAGCAGGCCCATGTGTGTGAAAGAAAGTTGCACCTCCCACCAGCACACCAGCTTGGCCAGTCCCTGGCCAAGGCAGTGGTTCCACACCAGAGCACCTGCACACGTGTGTGTGACCCACCAAGTGGCTGTAGCCAGCAGGCAAATGCAGATGAGCCTTATTGGCAGAACTTCCAGCAGACCTGATGGGTTCAGAAAACACAGCTCCTGTCACCCACCCCCCACCCCAGAGATGGCAGGTGAAATCTGCAACCTGATACTACTACAAATGCCTTGGAAAAGGATCCATTCACCAATCCTGAAGTCACTGAAATTTACAATCTAAATGACAGAGAATTCAAAATAGTTGTCATAAAGAAATTCAGTGAGTTACAAGAAAACTCAGAAAGACAGTTCAATGAACTCAAGAATAAAATTAATGAGCAGAAGGAATACTTCACCGAAGAGATTGAAACTCTAAAAAAAATAAAACAGAAATTCTGGAGATGAAGAACACAGTGAATGAGATTTAAAAAACAATCTAGAGGGGGGCTGGCCCCGTGGCCGAGTGGTTAAGTTCACACGCTCTACTGCAGGTGGCCCAGTGTTTCGTTGGTTCGAATCCTGGGCGCGGACATGGCACTGCTCATCAAACCACGCTGAGGCAGCGTCCCGAATGCCACAACTAGAAGGACCCACAACGAAGAATATACAACTATGTACTGGGGGGTGTTGGGGAGAAAAAAGGAAAAAAAATAAAATCTTTAAAAAAAAAAAAAACAATCTAGAGGGGCTGGCCCCGTGGCCGAGTGGTTAAGTTCGCGCGCTCCGCTGCAGGCAGCCCAGTGTTTCGTTGGTTCGAATCCTGGGCACGGACATGGCACTGCTCATCAAACCATGCAGAGGCAGTGTCCCACATGCCACAACTAAAAGGACCCACAACAAAGAATATACAACTATGTACCGGGGGGCTTTGGGGAGAAAAAGGAAAAAAATAAAATCTTAAAAAAAATCTAGAAACCTTAAAAAAACAGAGTTCACTTTATGGAGGACAGAATTAGTGATTTAGAGGACAGAAATATAGAAATGCTTCAAGTGGAGGAGGAGAGAGAATTAAGACTAAAAAAATGAAGAAATTCTTCAAGAAATATCCAACTCAATTAGGAAATAAAATGTAGGGATTATAGGTATTCCAGAGGGAGAAGAGTGGGAGAAAGGAGCAGAGATCTTGTTCAAAGAAATAATAGCTGACAACTTCCCAAACCTGGGGAAGGAGCTGGATTTACAAATACATTAAGACAACAGAACTCCTAATTAGAAATGATATCATGTGATTTGGGAATGTTTTCTCCCAATTGGTAGATTGTCTTTTTGTTTTGTTCCTGGTTTCCTTATCCTTGCAGAAGATAGAAGATTTTTAGTGTGATCTAGTCCCTTTTATTTATTTTGTCTTTTGTTTCCCCTGCCTGAGTAGACATGGTATTCAAAAAGATGTTTTTTCCTGGGAATACATAGTACAAAAATGGCAATTATCTCCAATTAATATAGAAATTGAATACAATTTCCAGCAGAACTCAATAGGAACTAAATATTGCATTTTCTTTGCATATATTTTAGAAATAGACAACCTGACCTCAAAACAAATAGAAGAATAAATGCTTGATAGGATCTCAGAAATAAAAAAAACAACAACAACAACAGCGTGGTGGGAGGGGAGCCAAAGTGTTGGGAGACTTATCTTTTCTTTTTTCTCCTTCTTCTTCTTCCCCTAAAGCCCCCCAGTACATAGTTGTATATCCTAAAGTAGGTCCTTCTGGTTGTGCTATGCAGGACGCCACCTCAGCATGGCCTGATGAGTGGTGCAGGGTCTGTGCCCAGGATCCGAACAAGTGAAACCCTGGGCCGCCGAAGTGGAGCATGTGAACGTAACCACTCAGCCACAGGGCTGGCCCCAAGGGGACACTTATCCTACCAGATGACAGAAAACATGAGGTGCTGTGTCCAAATCCATAGGGCCTTAATATAGGAAGAGAAAAGTCTATCAATAAAAATGAATAGAGAATCTAGAAACAAATCACAGTTGATTGAAATTTTTTAAATTACAACATTGAAATCCAGTGGAAAAGTGTGAGTTATCTGATAATTCATCATAAATACCATTGGCAATCCATGTGGGAGGAAAAATGAGATTCCTACCTCTTGCCATATTCAAAAGTTCCAAATGGATAGAAATTTTAAATTTATAAACAAGTAATTTGCATGTAAAATTAATCTAATGTGTTAGAAGTCAGAATAAAGGTTGCCTTGTGGGGAAGGTAGTGACCAGGAGGGAGCCTGAGATGGACTTTGGGGGTTATATCTTGATCTGGGTTACATAGATGAGTTTGCTTTGTGAAAATTCATTTAGATGTACACTTAGGTAATTTGTAATTTATATGTATGTGTGTATATGCATGTTAAAGTTCAAAAAGTACTTATTTATTTAAATTTAAAACAGAGGGGCCGGCCTGGTGGCATAGCAGTTAAGTTCACGTGCTCCGCTTTGGCAGCCTGGTGTTCCCAGGTTTGGATCCTGGGTGCAGACCTAGCACCATCATCAAGCCGTGCTGTGGCAGCATCCCACATAAAATAGAGGGAGATTGGGGCTGGCCCCATGGCTGAGCGGTTAAGTTCGCGCGCTCTGCTGCAGGCAGCCCAGTGTTTCGTTGGTTCGAATCCTGGGCGCGGACATGGCACTGCTCATCGAGCCACGCTGAGGCAGCGTCCCACATGCCACAACTAGAAGGACCCACAGCGAAGAATATACAACTATGTACCGGGGGGCTTTGGGGAGAAAAAGGAAAAAATAAAATCTTTAAAAAAAAAAAATAGAGGGAGACTGGCACAGATGTTGGCTCAGCAACAATCTTCCTCACACACACACACACACACACACAAAAGTCAAACAAGAAGAAATCTTGTGAGAAAATCTAGGAGATTCCAAATATAGTTTAAGTGAGGCAAGATCTTCCTAACCCAGAAGCTGCAAGAGAATAAGCCACGTGCTATTACATAAAAATTTAAAACATTAGTATGGCAAATGATACAACAAATAAAGTCAATAGATAAATGATAGGTTTGTAATATGTATATATAACAGATAAAGGTTTAATATTTATCCTATATAAAGAGCTCTTACAAATTGACAAGAATAAAACAACTCAATTTAAAATTGGGGAGGTCAGCCCCATAGCCTGGTGGTTAAGTTCCGCATGCTCCACTTTGGTGGCCCAGGTTCGGTTCTGGGGCGCAGACCTACACCATTCATCAGCGCCATGCCGTGGCAGCGACCCACGTACAAAATAGAGGAAGATGGGCACAGATGTTAGCTCAGGGCGAATCTTCCTCAGCAAAAATAAAAACTAAAATAGGGCAAAGGACATGAACAGGCAATTTGGAGAAAAGCAATGAATGATGCAAATGAACAGTGAGCATGTAAAAGGATGCTCAGGTCCACTAGCAGTCGGGGAAGGAGAACTTGAAGTGGCAGTGAGATATCACGTTATACCATCAAACCGGAAGACTGGGAAGCATGGGAGCCCTGCTGCCAGCAGGCACGTGGGGAAAGGCGCTTTCACCCACTGCTGCTCTGCGACGGAAGCATTACGGCCTTTCTGGAAAGTGATCCGACAATTTAAGTTTTTAACTTTGAAATTTAAAATACCTATCCCTTCAATCCCATGATCCTGCTTGTGAGGATCAGGCCTGTAGAAATCCATCCAACAATGTGGAGGAGAAAGGATGAGACGAAACAGTGACTACCCCTCATCACGGGCTGGTGCAGCCTCACCCGAGAATGGGATGCATCCACTAAAGGAGCAGAAAAGGACCACGCCCATGTCTCTCAATCTTTTTCCATTATCATCCCTGGACCCTCTGGAGATTTTTTGGACATTTTTCCCAAATACCCCCCTCTGAAATTTTAGTATCATGGATATACAGTATATGTTGATCTACTGTATGTGTATCTGTGCTTTACACATAAAAAGGGTACAGTTTTTCCACCACTCTTCAAGAAGCAATTTTCACCCCTTTGGGGGCACTATCACCCCTGTGAGAATGCATGAACTACACTCACTGATTTGGAGAGATTTTCATAAAACATTTTTAAGTGAGAAAAGCCAGCTGCAGAAAAGAAAAGTGCATATAATATGATTCTGATTGTAAAACAATGATCAAAAAGGCTTATATATATTTGTATATGTGTATGTGTGGGGTGTAAACATATGATCATATGAGAGGGAGAAAAATATGAAGGGTATTGTTGTTAATAAAGATGACCTTAGATTTGAGGAGACTTGATATGATTGGGGCCGAGGGGGTGAGGGGAAGAAAAGAGCCAAGGGAAAGAAAAAATGGGGGAGACACTTCACTAACAATTAAGTATAAAATGGGTGAAGCTGGTCAAAAAGTACAAACTTCAAGCTGTAAGATAAGTAAGTCCTGGGAATGTAATGTACAACATCGTGACTAGTTAACCATACTGTATTGTATTTTTAAAAGTTGCTGAGAGAGTAGATCTTAAAAGTTCTCATCACAAGAAAAAAAAATTTTTATTAGTTTTAGGTGTATAACGTAATGATTTGGGATATACCTAAAACTAATGTGTCAATTATACCTCAATAAAAAAATAAATACATAAAATTTTTTACAATAATATTCACATTTATTTAAACTTTTAGTGTAAAAAAAAGCTTTGCTTTCCTTTTAAGATGGAGATGTCAGGCCTCTACCCTCATGGGAATGGATGGGAGAGAGGGATGTTAGCCGACTCAGAAGTCGGGAGCTGAGGATTCCTGCCTCCTGTAGCCCCAGCAGGACAGCAGCAGAGAGTAAATGACCAAAGCTGTGACACCAAGATCAATCTAGCCAGTTTGCAATGAACAGAAAACAAGAGAATGCTTTTTCAACATTTTTTGACTCTTCCAAATATTTCTGATGTAGCAAATTCACCTGTGAAAATTCTCATCTTTGAGGGGCTTCCCCTGCTCAAGGAGGAAGGTCATATCGGCACTTCCTGGACCACTCCCACATGATTTTTGGTTGCAGATTGCCAAAACACAGGCAACTGTGAGGTCGCCACTCACCTGTGTGGCTCAGATGAGACTCGTTTCTCCTTCTAAGCACTGGTCTGTTGAGGAGCGTGGAAACCTACCAGACCCCCTCTGGGGAGGATCTTGCTCTTTCTGCTCAGCGCATCTCCAGCCTCAAGACTCAGCCTGGGGTTTCCTCTCGCAGCTATCTCTCTGGCTCACACTTCTCATCTAACTCTGAAAACTGATATTTTTGGTGACATCAGTTTAATTTTACAAACGTTGAGTTCTCAACACTCTGCTAGGGACCTTGGGAATAATAATATTGATGCTGTCTGCATAGATCCAACAGTTGGGACAACAGCCTCAGAGCTCCAAGGAGGACAGGACAGGACGAGAATGGATGTGGGCTGGAGCTGGAGGAGAGAGCTAACCAGAATAGGAGTTGTGACCATTGCCAAGGTGGGCCCCGAGTCAGAACCACCAAGTCTATGGAGCACTGTCAACTGGTTAGATCTGAGTCAAGTTATTGCCCAAGGGTTGGATCCCAGAAAGCAGGGCAGAAGGATGTGGCAACATGTCCAGAACAGCAGTGCTTCTCAGCATCAGACAAGAAGCAGAAACATGGAAGTGAAGGCCTGTAGAGGTCAAGGCAGAAGGGCAGAACGAGGATGCGGGTACAACAAGGAGCTAGCAGGAAGGAGGTGGTGGGGTGTTGACCCAGCTGACCAGGAGGAGCTCAGGGCCTATGCTCCAGTGGGAGAAGCTCAGAGCCAGACAGAACCATGTGGCCAACCTGGCCACAGCCATTGGTTCACATGGGCCCCTAAAGCTCCCCAGACACCAGCTGGAAGGCCATAGCCTAGTGTCCTCCTTGGATCTGGGGCAGGATTTCATAAAGAACACTTTAGTGACAATGCTGAAGTCGGGGAGAACCGACACCAGGTTATCTGGGAAGACAAGACAACTAAGCATGAAACACTGGAGAATAATCTGAAATAGTAGAATTAGATGCCAAAACTCGTGCTGCCGACGGCTGCTGCCTGCTGTGAGGAAGGGGAGAAGCCGCAGGTCCCATCTGTCTGAGAAGGCTCCAAAGCACCCCTTCATCTCAAGGTTCCTATTCCTTGCCTTCGGGAAGAGATACGGTTATGGAATTGCTAGGATCAGTAGTGACTAACATTCCTGAAACTCCATTTTTGAAAGGTGTTCTTTCCAAGGACCGTGTTTGGTTCCCGAGCTCTGCCTGGTGGCCCTTGTGCAAGGGATTCTGTTGCACCACTTCCATGGCTCCCTCCCTGGGGAGTTTCCTTTTCCCTTTCTTAGGAAGCAGACTTGGGAGATTGGATGTGCTCACAGCTAGCTCTCCTGAGGGCCCATCCCTGGCCCCGGAGCTGCGTGCTCAGAGCCCCAGGTGGGCAGGCGCAGAAGACCAACACAAAAGATGAACCACCGACTCAACTGAGGCCGGCTGGCAGGCCTGAAGCACTTTCTCCCTCCAACACGTGAACTAGAAGCCACATGTCAGTGCCGACATCTATTTCAAATGCCCTTGAAATAGATGACTCCTGTGAGGGGCGCTCCTCCCTCCCTCTTCCGACACCATCTTCTTTCAAACTAAAACAACTTAAGAATGCGCTACGAATTTAGTAATCCTTTTTCTCAGATGGAAGAAGACTGATTACAGAATGGGAAACAGAAGATGAGGAAATCCAACGAGGACCAAAGTCAGTGAAAAACTAGATCTTTCGAACTAGGCCTCATCACTTCAGCATTTCCTGGAATGTGATGAAATTACTTCTGAGTGTGGACACGCGAATAGGCATGACCATTTTGAATTTTGAATGTACTCATTTTATACGTGTATGCTAATACGTAAAGATATGTGTATGGATAGATAGATAGCCAGATAGTAACAGACATGCTTGTTCCCCCCACTCACAGGATCCCTGGGCATAGGCCAAGACTTTGGGCTCAGCCTCCAGCCAGCGAGGCCACAGCAGCTGTAAAGGATGGCCTGCTGTCCCCAACGGCAGCCGTCACTCCCACCATCCCTCCTGCTACCTACCTCTGTCTACCCTCTGAGGCCCAGCAAAGCCTTTCCAATGATGGCAGTCCTTTCAGCCCCCTGGGACAGTTAGCCTTTCTCTTCCCTTCTCCATTCCCTTTGGGAACTTCAGAAAACTCCCCAGAGACTGGACTAACACCACTGTCCCCACTATGGCCAGCAAGTGTCCACCGTGCCTTTCAGCTCTCTGCGAAGGAGGTATCCATCCCTTGACTTTGCGACGTTCTCCGACCTGTCTACTTTCTCCCCACCAAAGCGCAGGAAGGCCATAGTTCCTCCCGCTTGTTTAGAAGTTGTTAAGCCAAGGACCCCCAAGGCCAGCCTGACAGCTCTTGACTGCTTCTCAGGGCATCCATGCATTCTCCTGAAAGCTGAACTCTCGGAGCCTGGGTTGACATTCCAGATTTCCTGAGGAGGGTGTGCAGACCTCTTCTGTGACCAACACTACACATTTTACACACAAATACACACACAGGGTACATGTGTGCGTGTTTATCCATCCATCAGACATTCATTGAGGCTTACTAGTGCAGCGTATACAGTTAAAGTAGAAATGCCCACACACCCATATAATCAAAAGAGAGAGATCTTAACCAAGGCACCAGCTAGGAAAAGAAATTAACCCTCCCGAGCTCCCGCAAAAGAGCCGGCTCCTTCGGCTCTGAATTCACAGAAGTCTGTTTAGCGCCCTCTCACCTCCCCTTTCAGCCCATTCCACCCCCACCGTCTGCCCAAGAAGCCCGCCTCTCTCGCCCCTTGCCCGGAGCTCTGTCCAGTTAGCTCCTGTCTCCCATCCCAGCAAGTTAAGCTAGTCCTTTCCCAGGGGGAGCGCTCTTTTCCTGAGGCTCTGGAGGGACCCGGGAGTCTCTGGCATCAGGGACTCTCAGGGACCTCTCTCTTCTCCAGCCAGGCAGGCTCTCTGAGTTTCCCCTTCTCCACTGCCTCAGGCACCAGTTCTCTGCCTGCCTTCTCTCCCCCAACTGCCTCTGCCGCCCACACCCTCGCTGGAAGCTGCCCTCCCCACCACCGACTCTTGGATGGGACATAGTCTCTTTCTCCTTCCATGCCACCCCTGAATGTGAACACTTAAGGGCTGCATGCTAATCATTCCTGGGGAACAGAATAGCAAAAGTAACAATGGAGGTGATGGGGGGGCGTCTCAAGATTTCAGAACTGTGCACCATTCTCATGTCCACAGTCTCTGATCTTCATTTTTCCATCACAAAGTGATGACTTACAGGCTGCTCCTGGTCTGAAGCTTGATTTGTTTGGTTTTGCTCTTCTATGCTAAGAATTTAGAAAATGAGAGATTTCACCCTAAAATTCTGAATTTCAATCTTCTCTTGAGAAACTGCCAGCTCTGACCATGCTGGGCACACATTTCCACACAGCAATGATTGGCAGGAGAAGTAGCTGTCTGTTTTGGAAGTGGAACATGTCACTCTCCTGTCTCGCCAGCTTTGAGTCTGTCACTGGCCACTTACCATCCACAGCTTCCTCCACCTGTCTGGGTCTCCTCCAGGCCCCTGAGAGCATTTGAGCTCACAGTTGCTGTCCTGGAGTCCCAGATCCAAGTCCCCACTCTGCTTCATGGGAGGTGATTCAGATTAAACAGTGTTCTCCAGCCATCAGGGCAGAGACCAGAGAGTGGGAGCAGGACAGACTTCCACCCATCATGAGGGAGGATATCTGAACAGTTAGAGAGGCCTGCAATGGGCTGGGCTGTCTGGGGGAGGAAGTGAGTTCCTTTCTCAGTGGAGATGCCCAGGCGCAGGTGCGGTATTACATCCCTTCTGACCTTGAAGTGTCCATTGCTACAAGACTAACACTCCAGGAGATCCAAGGAGCCAGCACTGCAGGCTGGAAGACCCCACAGAGCAGAGAGAACCCATCCCAGGTCTACAGCAGCAGATAGCAGTTTCTAGTTGATGGTGGAATCGATTAAGGAAGAGTTTGATTTAACTTAGTTTTCACAGCTGACATGCTGCCCTAACTCTCTGCCAACGCCGAGACAAAGCTGTGCAGTCGGGGAGCCTGGCCTGCTCGGGTGGTGGAGGATGACCAGGGTTCCCCTCTTGCCCTCAAAGGGGCTGCAAATGTAGGGTTAACTCCCTTCGTCCCCAGCAAGCAGCTCCCTACTGCAAGCGGGGAGCTGGGGTGCCCTTTGCAAACAGCAGAATCAAAATGGAAAAAATTACAAGGCAAGTTTTCTGTTTTCAACTTGTCCCCTACAGAAAGGAAATAGATTTTAATATAAGATCTAAGAGGCAACATGTTTAATAAACTGCAAAAAAAATGTACTTTTGGCTGGATGCTAGCATGATGAGCTTTGGGATAAAAGAAGATTTTTTTTCAAGAAAGTTAGACAGGGATCCAAACGGGGGCCGTAATCCACCTCCCACCATCCCACCAAAATGCTCTCTAAGCAGTTGGGAGCAATCACCCCAACCATCACAGATACTATGCAGAAGGCAAGATTAAAGGCTTTCCCTGCTCCCTTCTCACCCACGTGCAAAAGTTTATTGCAAAACCTCTTTGTGCAAGCTGAGCAATATGTAGTCTCCTTGAGACGGGGCGTCGCTTAGACATTGATAAATCCCATCCTCTAAGTTGCGGGGCCTCCAGCTGACTGTGCAGGGAGTTAGGCCCAGAGGTCAGGAACGGGGATATTTCATCACATCCACCCCCACCCCCAAGCGAAGAAATATTTCATTCCCACTCTCCTTAGCCCAGTTGGAATCTAAAGTCTAGACAGTTTTCAGATAACAGCCATTAGAGACAGCAAAGGGGAATGCCTGCGCCTCCCAGAGATAAGCGGACGCTGGCCTTCTCTCCTAAGGTTTCTGGAAATTCTCAGAAGGCCCCTGTGATGAGCAACTGAGGCAATACATTCCCAGATGCAGGGACGCATCTTACTTATCCCTGGAACCCACACCCAGTTCCTAGAGATGTGGCAGAGAGGGGTAGTCCTCTCCCCAAAATTTGTCCGGAAACAACTGCAAAGAAAGTCTGTGGGAAAGGAGTGTGTTCCAGTGTCGATCTCAGTCTCTTAATTCTTTCATGGAGCAAGGATTCATCAAGCATCTCCCACTCCTCAGGCATTTCATGGACAGGGAAGACAACTGTGAACAAGTCCAATAAAGACCCTGTTCTCGTGAAACTGAAATTCCTGCTAGAAAGTTTTGCAAACCATCGTTCAGAGATAGGACAATGCCTAGGGTGGCCAAGTGAGAATGAAACTTTGAGATATTGTGACTCTCACTTTACTGCTTGTACCTCCAAGCAACCAAACCTCCCGCCCTCTTTCCCACGTCCACTGTGGTCTGGGGCTCACAGAGTGTCAGGATCTCCACTCCAGAGAGCAAAGACGCTCCATTCCACTAGGCCAAGGGGCCTCCGATAGCAAAGACCACATCCTCCACCTTTCTCAAGCCTTCGCTAGTATCAAGCACTGTCCTAGGCACAAAACAGGTGCCCAATAAATACTTGTATGGTTATTGTTTCAGCAAAGAAGCTTACTATAAAAGAAGTACCTGTGCCTGTCAGCTCAAGGGCTGCTGTAAATGCAAACTTTATCTTTCTGCCTTTGAGGAGAGGAGCATTCATTCTATTCTAACTCTGCTCCCTTTAAGACTGACCAGTATTTTTTTTACCAAGGTCATATTGGTTTATAACATTATATAAATTTCAGGTGTAAATCATTCTATTTCACCTTCTGTATAAACTACATTGAGTTCACCAGCAAAAGTCTAATTTCTGCCCGTCATCCTACACATGTGCCCCTTTACCCCTTTCCCCCTCCCCCCAACCCTTTCCCTCTGGTAACCACCAATCTGTTCTCCGTATCTATGTGTTTGTTTGTTTGTTTATCTTCCCCATATGAGAGAAATCATGCGGTATTTGTCTTTCTCTAACTTATTTCGCTTAGCATAATATCCTCAAGGTCCATCCAAGTTGTCGCACCATGGCACAATTAAGACTGACCGGTTTTGGCTGAGGCATTTACTATCTCTGTGTAACATGAACTCCTGAAAAAGCAACAGTGATTGGACCAGGTCAGTCAGACTCCAAGGCAGTTTTAAGATAGTTACACTGATGCCACTTTTCTCACACAGGGAGCAGGAAACTCTATCAAGCCTCAGATCTGATACCAGAGGCTGGTTCTGAAAATTCCCTGGGTCAGCAGCTGGGGCATACCTAAGCCCTGGGAAAAGGAAGGAACGGCTTGTTATTGCTGCATCTTTCTTCCCTGAAGCTGGAAAGAATTACGTGCCTTGATTCCAGCGCTTCTGTGCCTCTGACGAAAAGACTCAACCCTGAATCCCAGAGTGATCGCCTGGAGCAAGGGCTTGAGTGAGATTTCACCTCTTTTCTTGCCAAGATGTGGCTTTCAACGCTGGAGTTGCTGATGAAAATGTCAACAACGCTCACATCAAGAGGAAAATGCTCATTCCACAGGCAGAGAGCACAGATTTTCCATAGATCACTGGTGGTCTGACACACCCTTCACTGGGCAGAGAGAGGGAACGCACTTCCCTTCCCCGACTGAGAGAGCCGGCATGGTTAGCAAGTGTGCCTGCTCCAAAAAGGCTGAATGAGCAGAATTTGAGGCAGGTGGGTGCTCTTTCTCCCATAAGGATCCTCAGAGGAGGCAGCTAGTCTCAGTCCTATATTCCAAGTCTCTCCTACAGCAATGGAAACTTGGGATCCAGGTTTGGAATCTGACCCGCTTCCAGGATCCCAACAAGCACTTGCAAATTAATCTTGGCTCCATAGGGCAACCAACTGGATCAATCCCAAATGCCGAAGATCCAACTGACGTCAGAATTCACTAGAGGGAAGTTAATGTCCCTGTAGGTCTAGCTAAGCCTAAGCCCAAGACACACAGGTTAAAATACAAATGAATGATTTAGGGCTAAAGGACCCAATTGCCAAGTCTTGGTTAAGAATGAGCTCACAAGACTAGGGTATCGAATGTGCTGGAGTAGCTGAGGGGGACTGGGCTTATTTGTCTCAACTAAGGTGTCCACTTGCTTATTTACATTATGAACAAAGGAGAAAGGTGTTGAAAAGTAGCAATGACACAAGAACTGGCTTTGCAGTGATTCTAGAAAAGCAACAGATATTTGTTATAGGATTAGCTGGGTCCTTCCACAGAATCATAGAATCATCTCGTTGAGTGGTTTCCCAACTGTGAGGAGAACAAGGAATTCCTGAGAGATCTCGAGCTCCTTCTCCCAGCCCTGCTTTGGCTGAAGCAGCTCCATGTGCATCGATTGAATAAGATTGGGGTTCTGAGTAAGATGTTGTCTGAAGAAGTGGTTTGCTGCTGTATTGATAGAACTCTTTTAGTTGCCAAAGATAGAGACCCCAATTTACACAAAAATAGATTTAGGCAAAAATAGTGACACATGTAACTGGAAAGTCAAAGGCTATGGGCATCAAGCACAGCCAGATACAGTGACTTAAACAATGTCAGCAGCACCAAGGCACTCTCTCTTACCCTGCTTCCTTCTGTGTTAGCGTCATTCGGGCAACCCTTCCCATGCAGTGGCAAGGTTCAAGCTTCCATTGTATCATCTCACAAGTCCAGGGGTTCTCTTCCCAAATAGGTCTCTATCAGTTAGGATCTGGTTAGTCTGCCAAGTAAAAGAAAACTTAAAATGACAATTGTTTAAACAAAAGTTCATTCTCTCTCACGTAAAGAAAGTCCAGAGGTGAGCACTCTAGGGATGAATAGTTGCTCCAAAATTACTGGGAATCCAAGCTTCTTTTTTGTTGCTTTGCTCTCTGCCACAGATGTCTTCCAATTCATAGTCCAATATGGCTGCTTGGGCTCCAGCCATCTTGTCTGTATTCCAATCAGCTTGAAAGGGGAAGGGAAGAAACAAGGCCCGCCCCCTTCCTTTAAGGACACTTTTGGGAAGTAATATATGATACATCCTCTTATGTCCCAGTGGCCAAATTTAATCATATGCCCACAACTAGCTCTAAGGAATTCTAGAAATGTAATCTTTATTCCTTGCACTTATAAGCCCAGTTAAAAATTGAGAGTTCTACTACCGGAGAAAAGGGATATTGAAGGAAGACTAACAGTGTCTGCCTAGTGGAGACTAATAGTTGCAACAAAATAATATGAGTCATAGGTTGAACCTTAGTCATGCGCCCATCCCCAATCTCTTTGGCCAAATGAAGGGAATACACTGCTTTTCCAGGTCTGCTTCTCATGGCCACGTCTGATCCTAGAGAGAACGGGAGCAGGGAGGGATGCTGGGCAGACAGAGGCAGCAGGATGCACGGCACTGCCAAAGTCAGTTCGGACCGCAGCAGACCCCTCACACTCCAGCACAGTCTCTTAAACTTTTTTTGTTCAGGTGCAGAAACTGAGGTCCTGAGAGATTAAATGATCCTTGATGGTGTGTCACTAGTACCACTGAGTCACGAGTGAAGACTCTCTGTGTGGTGCTCTTCCTACTTCTACTGGATTTCTCTCCACTATCAGTCAGATATATTTCATAGAAATGTGAAATTTGAAATGAAGGGTCTATAATTTATACCATATCCGGCTGAACCCAATTTGTGCCAATAAATTGCTTCTTAATTTTTTGACCAAGATTGGAAAATTACTAACCCATCAACACAGTTACATAAATACAGAAGATAAGCTCCCTTGCTCTCCCTCTCTGAGCTTTCTAATCAGCATATATATATATACCTGTGTTTTCAACCACCACGAGCAATCTGTCACTTCAACATCTGAGAATACCTTCTACCTCCTTCACCCATCCATCCATCCATCCATCCATCCACCCTTTCATGAAGCTGCTCGCCAAGCATTGGTAAACAACAGTGAGAGAGGTGCCTTTCCCTCAAAGGGCTCACATTCTTACGGGGAAAACAAACAGGCAGACAGATAGTTAGATGAAATGGGATAAATAGGTTGTATGCTTAGGGTGTCGAGGAGAACAGAAAGAGAAGGGCCTCGCTGTCAAACTTCCCAGGGAGGTAATACTTGAGAAGTCAGCCAGGCACAGGGATCAGAATGAGCAAATACACGTATGCCTAGGACGACGCTACACAGAGTTCCTTATGGCTGGAGCGCGACTATGAAGGGGCTGGAAGAAGATAACATGAGAAAGGTGACAGCGTCAGCGAAGGTCCCCATATGCCTTGTAAGAAGACAGCCGGATGGCATTGCGGCTTACCTAGACCTCCGGAGAGAGAACGGTTTCAATTATTCAGGAATTCAAAGTTAAAATCAAAGTTGAGGCAAAGAAGTGCTAAGTCAGCAACCAAGTTCCAAAGCAAAAGAATCCTGTCTGTCCTGTGATGATCTTCCTTAAAACTCTGGCTCTGCCAAACACATTTGGAGGTGCAGAGGAGAGGTCAGCTCGGGGGAGAAGAAATATGGGATTCACAGATGCCATCTTTGCAAATTTGCCAACTCACTAAAGTGTATTCGTAACCCCAAAATCAATAGCAGTGTGCTTTCACGGTCATTCGTGGACTCGCGTGTGGGGTGAAAACTTTGAGCCGCCCTGCGTGCATGTCCCAGATGAGGTTGAACGAGGCCGTGCCCTACCTTCTTATTTTATACTGTAAATAAATGTCCTTTTTGTGGTCTATTTAGTGCCACATTTTTGTGCTTTTCGTTGGTGGTTTCACTGTGGCCCCCAAGAGTAATGCTGTCTAACGTTCCTAAGCACAAGAAGGCTGTGGTGCGACTTATGGAGAAAAATACGTGTTTCAGATAAGCTTTGTTCAGATGCGAGCTACAGTGCTGTTGGTCATGAGTTCAATGCTAATAAATTGACAGTATATATTAAATAAGCTGTCCTTAAACAGAAACACACATCAAACAAGGTGACATATTGATTCACTGACAAAAGCATTGTTACCAGAGGCTCGCGAGAACCTAACCCTGTATCCCTCCACTGCCATCCATGCAGGTCAAGTCCCAAGGCCCCTCTACTGCCCCAGCCAGGTAGTGTAGATCCTGGTCGCGAAGAGACACATTGAGTAACTGCCACCGCTCTGTTTACAGCTGACCGTGATCCCAGATTGTCTCCAAAGCCCGCCCTTATGTCCCTACACCATAGGATACTACAAGAATTCTTCATTGTGTCTCAGAGGGACACAGAGCAACAGTGACTGATGCTGCCACCTGTGCTCACCTGGGCCCCTCACCACAGCCTCTGCTACTACCTTGCCCAGAAGTCCAAGTCCGGCCTTGCAGGCAAGAGAGACAAGCAGAAACTCTGTTTTGGCAACGTCGCCAATGGGTCACCATCATTTCGGATACAGCATTGAACTGCAGGAGCAGACAGCAGGAACGAAGCAGGCAGAAGCGGAGACGAAGGAGAGTCTTTGCCTTGCTCCAGGCGCTGTGCGGGACTTGGTGTCAGACGTCATGTAATCCCTACCTGGGGATAATCCCTGCTGTATGGATAAGGAAGGTGAGACTTCGAAGAGTTAACAGCTGACCCAAGGTCACAGCTATTACATCTAGAAGGAAGATTCAAACCCACCTCCACTCGATGCGAATCTCTGGGCTCTTTCTACCTCATCATGTTGCCTCTACTTTGCTCCCACAGTGGTAAAAACTGTGAAAGTGCTCTGAACTATTAAATTCTGCACAAACATAAGAAGATATTACTGTAAGGAACCCAAGGGGCTGTCCGCATCTTCTCAGCACCGTGGAATCTGATTGTATCAAATGCCACTGCCTGCAAGAAGACGGGGCTTGACCTGGCTTTTGGTGTCTCAAGGATCCAACTGCTGGGTTTACCTTTATCTGGAGGCAGAATGTGTGAAAAGCCCTGGATATCAGCACCTTCGCTTCCCATCTTTGCTTGGTACAGGTTCATAAGACCTTCAGACTAGAGGGTCAGCCTTACTCAGTCACCAATTTCATTCTGACCAAGACCTCATTGGGCCCCCAGCAAGCAAGGAGATGGCTGTGCTTGGTGCCTGGTGCCTGGTCCTGATGTGAGCGCCAGGTACCTGCGCTCCTCTAGAATAGGAGCCTTGTCCTGACCCCCAGTGTGCATCCAGAACATACAACAAAGCTTTGCCTGGGTTCCCTTCTTTGGGCCCCAGTTCCCCTCACCAGTACAAAAGTCTGAATTCCTTCAGTATAATTTGGCCAGGCCTACAGCACAGATTCACGCATGTCCAGATCCTCCAAGAGAAACCTTCCCAAAGATAGATGGAGGAGCCTTGTCTGGCATGAAGGGTGACCAGAAGAGTGACCAGCAGGACATCTGAAAACTAAGACCACGGTCCTCAAGCTTTAGAACGCAGTCATTTGAGTCAGGATTCAAGCTTCACCGTTCAGCAGCTGTGTGACCGGGTAGCACTTTGTCAGCACTTCCTCCACGATCTTTATCACGTTCTGGCTTGTATCTGAGTTAACTACATAATTACACACTAGTGAAGCTACCACTGTTGATCTCCTGTATTCTATATGCACACATTTCTCCTTATTCTCAAATATTTAGTCAAGGACAGAGATCAGAGAAGTTAAGTGTTAAGTAATTTGCCCTTAGACGCAAAGCTCATACGTGGTAGAGCTTGACTCAGAACTCGAGTTTTCTAACTCCAAAGCCCATGGTTTTTCCATTAGCTGGGCTTTCTCTTTTCTTTCCTTTTAGAATGTGAGTTCCTTAAGGATGGGGTGTGTGTCCCTTGTGTTGCACCCCAAAGCCAGTATACGCTTTTGAAGGAGAAGAGAAAGGAAGAAAAGGAGGCCTTACTAGGAGGCCCATACTTCCTGGGCACACCGTGTGGCTCCATTTGGCCCTTCTTTCTGGGAGCCCCCAAGCAGAAGATGCACCCAGACAAGGTCCTGCAGTTGAGAGACATGGGAAAGGAAACACAAGTTCCCCTCCTCCCACCAGGCTCCACCTGCCTCCTATTCCTCCCAACGTCTGTCCTCTATTCCCAAAAGTGAGGGATCTTGGTTGTATATATTTAATGAGCTTGATGCAAACTTTGGACGTTTGGCATTGGGGGTACAGCTCCGAGGCTAAAGCAGGTTTTCTATAAGCGTTTTGACTGATTTGTCAGGGTGTCTCAGACAACACACAGTGGATTTCCATGAGTATTAGACTCCTCCACTCCCTCGCCACTGCTGCCTCCCCACCCAGGCCTTCCCTTCGTGATTAGCTCCCAGGTGACTCTGACCAGGTGGCACTGTGGAAACAGTGCTCCAGCTAGGCTATGTCTTTGGGAGTAAAATAAGATGAATCTCCTTGCTCAGATGTTTGGGTTAGCAAAAGCACCGCTGAAGGAGATGGACGGCCCCACCGTGGAATGTGTCCAGAACCCTGGAAGGCGTCCAGGTGCTTGGGGAGCTAAGTCATTAGTCCCACTGTCTGACTGCCGTCTCTCTGCCTGGCCCTGGTGTCAGGAGAGATTAATTAAGCCTCTTCCCTCAGGATGGGTCAGAGGTATGGGAGCAGGGAGTAAGGGTGAGTCAGACAGATGGGGTCTCACAGGATTGGCCAACTTGCCTTCATCATAGGGATTTTGGTGGAGGCCTCTGCCCTGCTGACCTCTTCCACAGCAATTACCAGAGGGGGCATGATCCCTCCAATCCCAGTGCAATTAAACAGATGTGTTGTGGCCAGCATGCTGGGCCACTTGCTTCTGCCAGCGCACTAATGGGCCGTAAGTGGATCCCAGACTCTCAGCTGCCAAAGGGAGGTATCTGCCAGCATTTCAGGCTGTCCCAAAACAAAGAGAGAAGAACAAAGAATGGGGATATTTTGGTGGGAGGGGCTTCATTTTTCTGATGCAAACTAGAAATAAAAAGCCAAAGCTCACAACCAAAAATTTATCAAAGAAAGTTTCAGAGACACACACAACGCAGAATAATATGTGTATACAGGGTAAAAATACTGCTGCCTTTAATCAATTGCTCCCTCACCAAGCACGTCTTTTGGGCCCAGAGAAGAGCTAGATTTGTGGTTCTCAACCAGGAGAGAGAGAATTTTTTTCTTTAATTCTGGAAAGTAGGAGGTAGGTTGAAAACGGTCTCCTCCTTTCTCCCATGCTCAACGGCAATAGAGAACTACTGTTAGGTGTTGTAGAAAAGGAAACCCTTAAAAAGTAATTTAGCATCTCTAACCTCAAGGAGTTCACACTGTTATTAGAGAGACCAGACTTTCTCATCCTAAACCATAACCTTGGAGGGTAGAAAAACCTGAGATATTCAATCTCTTTGTTTTAAAGTCAAGAAACCTGAAGTTGAGAGAAGGGAAGAGACTTGCTGGGAAACCCAAGTCCAGCTTTGCTTATGAGAAAAAATACAGGGTTTAGTGCAAGAGAGAAGAGAATCCAATCCTGAACTGGTCACTTCCACAGAGCACGCACATATGTGCATCTACTGTGCACCACAGTGGTTCTGGGTCAGTACACTATGACACAGTGGTGTATGGCCAACTGTCAAGCTATTGCAAGCAATTTTGGATCAACATGTAAAACATATTTTTGTAACAGCCATCCCTGTTGGATGGGAAACTGGACTGAGAAGGTCATGAAACATGGCATGGAGCCAGGTACAGCTCACAGTTGAATAAGAGTCTGAAGTACTGCCAGTGGACCAGACTTTGCAAGAGCTTTGTCTCCTGAGTATTTCCAAGGGCACAGTCAAGGCAGGAAACAGTTCCAATAGCAACATGGTACCAACATGTGGTCAAAAGGATAAGGCAATATGCGTGAACGCAATTTAATCCCTCCAAAACGGCTGCAAAAATTGTCAAATTCAAAAGTGAGCCAGAAACATGAAAAACTTGAGGCCCACTTACTAACTGATGGAGGATGCTCAAAATAGACTGAACTACAAGACTTTGTTCCGAAGGCCACGAGATACGGCCAGAGCATAGGCTGGAAATGGAGATCACCCTGTGGACCCACCCTACCTAAATTAGGGGGCCTCTTCTGCCCTCTCCTTTCAGCTGCCCTCTCCATCAGCTCCCTGAAACGCCCCAAGCTGTCATCTGTCATAGCAAGCCCTCTCTCAGGCTGGTTGTCTCCTTCCCTATCCAAACCTGCTCACCCCAGCTGCCAACCAGAAAGAGTTCATGGACAGATTTACACTAAGATGTTTATTGGGCTACTTCATTTCAAGTTGGTAGTCTAAAGAAAAAAATTCTCATACTGACACCTCATAATGGAATTTCCAGCCTCAGTGCTAAGCCTTCCCAAGTGCCGCTCAAATACCACGTGGGAGACCCCTCTCCTCCCCGCGTGAAGACAGAGCCTTTGCTCCAGAGCAATCGTGATGTCGTGCGTTCTTGTAGCTACCTCCCACACTCCCTACATTGTTCACTCAACTTGTGGCCTGAGTTTCTACCCTTAGTGTCTGTCTAAATTGGAACCATGTTCCAAGATCTGGCTTTCTCTCCTTCCTTTTTAAAATAACAGCTTTATAGAGATTCACATATCATACAATTCAGTCATTTAGAGTGTACAAGTCAATAGATTGTAACATATTCACAGAGTTGTGCAACCATCACCACAGTCAATTTTAGAGCATTTTCATTACATCTAAAAGAAACCCCATAACCATTAGTAGTCACTCCTCATTTCTCCCCAATCTTCTCAGCCCTAGGCAAGCACCCATCGACTTTCTGTCTCTATGAATTTGCCTATTCTGGACCTCTTATATAATGAAATCATACAGTATGTGGTCCTTTGTGACTGGCTTCTTTCATTTAGCATAATGTAGTCAAGGTTCGTCCACGTTGTAGCATGTATCAGTATCTCATTCCTTTTTATTGTCCAACAATGTTCCATTGTATGGCAGTGACACATTTTATTTACTCATTCATCAGTTAATGGATATTTGGATTTTTTCTGATCTGGCGCTACTGTGAATAATACTGCCATGAATATTCCTGTATAGGTTTTTGTGTGGACATTCGTTTTCATTTCTCTTGGGTACATACCTAGGAGTGGAGTTGCTGGGTCACGTGGTAACTCTATGTTTAACTTTTAGAGGAACTGCCAGACTGTTTTCCAGTGTAGCTGCACCATTTTACATTCCCTACAGGAGTGTACAGGATCCTAACTTCTCCTCATTCTTCTTACCAACACTTGTTATTGTCTGTCTTTTTCTCTCTAGCTGTCCTAGTGGGTATAAAGTGGTTTTTCACTGTAGATTTGACTTGCATTTCCCTGATGGTGAATGAGGCAGAGTATCTTCTCACGTGCTTCTTGGCCATTTGTGTATCATCTTCGGAGAAAAGCCTTTTCAGATCCTTTGAGTCTGGCTTTCTTTTTAGAGAAGATTTTAAAGTAGCGGGGAATATGTTTCTAGCTTGAATACGTTTTACATGGCATGAAAACCAAGAGAGTCTTCTGGAGATAGATAGTAAACCTACTGGCTTATTCAATTCCATTCCACAAACCCTTGTTGAACTCGCACAATGTATGTATAGTCCTGTAGAGACAAAGAAGGAATAAGTCATAGATTCTGCACTGAAGAAGCTTAGACTTTCATGAGACAACCATTTGTTTTCCTGGTTCGAATTAAAATTTAACTACTTTCAGTATCTCTATATTGGACTTTTCACTAGTTCAGTTGAGCCACCCCTGAATTAATTCAGGTAGTGGGGTTTCTTTCTATTAAATACTCTTCTAACTTCTTCAAAGCCCTTCTCTTTTCCCTATACTCAATTTTCTTCATTTTCTTTCCTAAATTATAATTTAGGCAGCTGATGGTTCATGTAAAAATGTATTTCCTTTAGATAACTCTCTAACATGGTAAAGAATATATCAAACCAAGAGTTGATATCATAACAGCAAAACACTAGAAGTATTCTGATGCAATTAGAATTAAACCCCATCCCCTTCAGTGTAAGCTGGACCTAGTGACTTGGTTTCCAAGAATAAAATATAAAAGGGAGCAAAAGTAACTTTACAGGATAGAATCCTGGCAAAGACTACCAGCCAGGTGACCAAGGTTCACATGTTGATAGCATGTACTCCTGATATAATGTGATGAGAAGGAAATGTCACCTCTGTAGTCTTAATCCCCAAAACCGATAACCACAGTCTAATGATGAGAATATGTTAGGCAAATCCGAATTGAGGAGCATGCTATACAATACTTAACTAACACCCCATCAAAAACAAGGAAAGACTGAGAAACCATCACAGATCAGATTGCAACTACTGAGACAGGACAGCTAAATGCAATGCAGTGTCCTGGACTGGATACTGAAACAGAAAAGGAACATTAGTGGAAAACATTGTGAAATCTGAATAAAGTCTGGAGTTTAGTTAATAGAAATTTACGAGTGTTGGTTCCTTGTTTTGATGATTATGCAAGACGTTAACATCAGAGGAAAGTGGGTGGGGGGTAGACAGGAAGTCTCTGTACTATCTTTGTAGCTTTTCTGTAAATCTAAAATTATTCCAAACTAAATAGTATTATTTTTTAAGAAAATGCAGCTTTATGGAACAATCCAGTGTCTTTGCATGTCCCCAGCCAAGAAAAAAGTAGAATCAAAACAAATTATGCCCCGTTTAACCACTATTATTTCATATTTTTCTAGAAATTTTAAACTTTGTAACAAGATAAGGAAAAGAAATAAGTAAAAAACCGTTGTTTTTATTTCTGTGTGGAAGATACACAAGTAGTTGTTATATTATAACTTGTATTTTTCTTATAAAAATAAAATCAATATAGCTGTCAGAAAAGAAAAAAAGTAACTTATATAGATAGTAGGATTATATAAAACACAAGAAAAAGAGTTAAAATTCTCATAATTACAAATAGAATTGAATAATGTGGCTAATCATAAAATAAAATTTAAAAAAAAAAGCCCTTGCTTACCTATTTGCCAGAGATAACTAGTTAGAAAACATAACAGGAAATAATACCATTCTAAAATTTAATAAAAGATAAAATAAAATCCCAAGGAAAAAATTTAACAGAAATTGTAAAGGTCCTATTTGAAAAGACATAAAATTTTACTGAGGTGCATAAAACATCTTCACGTAAGTGAAGGGTGTGGTTTGTTCTTGGACAGACAGATTCAAAATAATAAAGCTGACAATCCTTCTATAAATTGTTTCTTAATTTTAACGCAATTCCAATTTTTAAAATGGAAAAAAGTGATCTAAAGTTCAGCAGGAAAAAATGAATAATTTTTTGTGCTAACAAAAAACTAAAAATGATCTAATTAGCCTTCAATCAAGGACCAGCCAAACTGATTGTATTATATCTGCTCAATGGACTATCATGAAAGAGTTAAAATTAATGAGTTAGAACTTCATGTACTCATATGAAAAGACTTTCAAATATATTTTTAAATGAAAAACCTAATGATAAAGAAGTCTGCATAACATGATCCCACTTATGTAAATATGCACACACGTAATTTTTAACACATGGTCTCGAAAGGCACGGCAAGAACTATTAACAGTGTTTGCCTGCTGGGAGCAGAACTGGAGAGCTGAGAAGAGAGGGAGGAGGGCTTTCACTTTTCATTTTATACCTTTCTTTGTTGTTGAAAGTGTTGGCAACAAACATGTATTGCTTTTCTTTTTTATTATGAAATATTTATGTATTCGTTTTTAAAATAAAAACTACTTAAATTATGCAATAATTAAAATTAAAACAATATTGATATATAATCAGTTATTAAAATATATAATGAAATTAAAGTCTTCAAAAGTTATAATAATTAGCACATTAACGTGCTATGCTATAAGCAGACACATCAATGTTTCAGACTAGAGAGTCTCAAAACAAATCCAAATATCTATGTAAGCATTTGGTGTAAGATAAAGATGGCACCTGGGAAAATAACACATGACGAATAATATGAGGGAAGCTGAATAAAGCATGATGGAAAAAAATAGTCAGAGCTCTGCCTTATAACTTACCCAAAATTCCAAGTATATTAATAAGTTCAATGTAAAAATGACTGGAAGAAAATAGATTTATATAATATAGTGCAAAATAATAGATTAACATCATAAAATAGATGTGTATGATCTTAACACAAAGGATGTTTTTCTAAGCTTAACACCAAAACAAAAAGCACAAAGGAGACCAATAGATTTAACTAAATGAAACGTTTACACTTGTGGTTTTAAAAAATAAGAAATAAAATTAAAAGGGAAACAAATAAATGCAAATATACTTGCAATGTGTATAACAATAAAGAGTACTAAGACAGCAACAGCAAAACACTAGCTTTCCAATACAAGGATGAGCAAAGGATACAAGCTGGCAATTCATAAAACACATTCAAGGGTCAATAAACATCTGATTAAATTTTCAACTTCCTTAGTAATCAATAAAATGCAAAGTAGAACTACAATATATCTATCCTGTTGTAGAAAAAAAATTCAAAGATAATACCCAATGTTGGCCAGAATGCAAGGAAGGGGGTGTTCTCCTCCTTTTCAGGTGGGCAGTTTGACAATTTGTGTGAAAAGTCTTTAAATATGCTTAATAACTGACTCAACTAGCCAATTCCCAAAAATTTATACTGAGAAAGAAATTAAGAATGTGCATAAATATTTATGTACAAATATTGATCAAAGCATGATTCACAGCAGTGAAATATTGAGAAAAACGTCCAAAAATGGGGATTAGCTTTAAAAATCGCAGAACAATTTTATTCTATAATTTATACGGAAATGAAAGGGCCTGGAATAGTCAAGCCAATCTTGAAGAAGAGCGCTTCTATTAGCTGTATTTAGAACTCGTTATTTCTTTTTTAAAGAGATTTCTAGAATAAATATAACGGAATATTAACATTGGTAAATACATGTGGTAGGAACATGGATGTCACATTATTTTCTGCATTTTTGTATGTTTAAAATATTTCACAATTTTTTTAAACTCTAAGAAAGGTAGACCTGCTCTCAGTGTAACCATTTGATGGACCAACAGTGGCACCGGCCACCTCAGCAGGTGATGGACATCCAGTCATTTGACTATCACCAGTTGCTTGCTGTGGATGGAGTGATGGGCCTGATGACTTCTGAGATCTCTTTCAACATTAAAAATCCCGATCTCTGTGACTATAAAACTGGAATTCCCAAAATTGGAAAAATATTTAAGGTAATTTAAATTTAACTATTGAGGAACAATGACGAACCTGTGTTCACATGTCTTACAAATATTTCAAATGAGACCCGAGTTCAATCTAGAGGAATAAGAAGGATTGAGGAGAGGGAGGGGAAGGTGGGAGAGTTGACCCAGAAAAACATGATGGAAGCCACCTTGGACCTCAAGACCCAAGGTAGATATGGGGAAAGAGTTAATGTTAACCCAAAGGAAACGGATGGGTCCAGGTTAGGAAGAGCTCCCTTGTGAAATGCTTTGTTTCATTTCTTCTTTTGCTTTGATTGAAATGTTCGCAGCAATCAAAGTGCTACAGATGGATTGGCCTTGCTTAGTTGAAATGGTTTCCCCTGCGCAATCTCATACACTGCTAATGAGAATTTCAATCTGTTCAGTCAGCCCAGAAGGCAATTTAGTAATATGTATATGAAACTTTTAAATTGTACATGGCCTTTGACCCAGTCATTCCACCCATAAATACTTTTTCCTAAAGAAATGGTCAAAAAGGTCCTCAAAGAATTATGTATAAGGATCTTCATCACGGAGAATAATGAACATTTAGAAAAATCAGAGAAAACAAATATCCAGTAATATAAGACTGACTAATTGGATTATGATATATCCAAATAACAGAATACTAACCAGCCATTTTTAAAAATCATATTCTTGAAGAATATTTAAAAATGTGAATAAAATTCTGAGAGTTTGGTTACACGAATATGGCAGATTATAAAATATTATATATACTCAGATTCCATTTTGTAAAAAAGAAAGAAAAGGAAGTAGAAGGAAGTAAGAAAAGAAGGAAGAGAGAGGGAGGGAGGGAAGGAAAGAGGGAGGCAAGGACACAAAGGGACAGAGGGGGACAGAAAGAGTCCCTGCTCACCCTGTAGCCTTGGACAAGGAGCAAAACTTCTCGACATGTGAGCTACCTCCTCTATAAAAAATGATTTACTCTTACACCTCGCAAAGTCTCAGTGAATAATATGTAGGTGAGCGCTCTGTGTAAACTTCAGTGACAGTGCAAATTAAAGATGGTGGGAGATGATAAAGAAAGAAAAAAGGTGAAAAACAATTAGAAGGCACTTGCCCTGTGCCCTGGAGGAGTTTTCTTGAGAAAGCGTGAACATAAAAACTTTGGGAGACATTCATGCAGTTAACACACCAGTAAACACTGACCGCTCATCAGGTGTCCAAGGCCCCCGGCCCCTCCACGCTCCCGCGCCTGCATCATGTCCTCCCAGGCCTCCTCTCGGTTCCTCTAGTCCACCATGCTCCTCTTTTTTCCGGGCTTTGGCGCATGGTGCTCCCTCAGCCTAGAACACCCCCCCACACACACCTTCTTGTCCTGGATAATTCCTACTCCTCTTCTAGAACTCTGTTCAAACATCACTTCTTCAAGGATCCCTTCTCAGACTGGGTTGGCTCCCACAATATGGTCTGTAGCATCCTGTGCTTCCTCTTTATAGCTCTTGATCACAACCGAAATTTGTAAATTCCATAACTTGTTGTTTTCCATCTGCCCTCCAGACTGGAATGGAAGCCTCTTGTCCTCTGTCACATGTCCTGTGCTGAGCGCAGTGCCTTACATGTGGTGAGGACTACGAATACGTGCCCATAAACCATAACAGTCTACTACAACCTGTGCATGCGGAGAACCTCCGAAGTATCCCTGGTTTAAATCATCTGAAGAGATTTCAAATGTATCTTTGCCCAAGCCTCACCCCCAGAGAAACTCTTTTTAATCGGCCTGGTGAGGGCCTGTGCATGTGAAGCATCTGAACTTTCCCAGGTGTTTCTCGTACGCTGCCAAAGGTGAGAATCTACGACGAGTCTCGGTGGTACAGGCTTGGTGAGCCCAGGAATCGACAGACAGATTTCTTGGACTCTCAAGGTCTGGAGGCAGTGCTCCTTTATTCAGAGAATAGCATGGAGTAGCATGGGGACAGGACCCATGGATAATAAAGAGCTGTAAGCATGGGGACAGGACCCATGGGCAGTGAAGAGCTATAAGCATGGGGACAGGACCCATGGGCAGTGAAGAGCTATAAGCATGGGGACAGGACCCATGGGCAGTGAAGAGCTGCAAACATGAGTTGAGGGCAGGGCTAAATTTACAAGGCATGGGTATGTGAATTATGGCTTTACAAGACAGAGGAAAGACTATTTAAAAAAGTCGTTAAAATGGTATCATTGCAGGCGGGGTCTGGTTATCGGGTGGGCATATAACTTAGGATAAGGATCAGATCGGATCAGGTCAGGACATCCTATGCTTCCCGGAGGACGGTGTAGATCAGTGTATGCAGGGCAGGACGCCTTGGGCTTCTCTCCCTGGGGCAGCCTTGATCCTCATCATCGGAGCAGGTGAGCGTCTCTTTGGTCTGGGTAAGCGGACTCAGCGCAGAGCAGAAAGCCTTGGGCCTTGCGTGCCCCTCTGCTTCCTTCCCTGCCTGCCCTGTGTGACATGTGTAAATGCTTAGTGACAAATTTGACACAGCCCAGGCCCCAGGGCCAGGCTGAGGAGGGGTTTGTTTTTACAGTACCAACACTTGACAGATTAAAATCTAAAGTTGGAGACTGTTTACATCTTTTCTGCTGTTTTTCTGGTGTTTTGGTTTGCTGAAAGGCCGCTGGCCTTTTCAGAGGTCTTAAGGAGGCCATATTAACACTCGTTATACTAAACAGAAGCATTCCAGGGCCCCGGACGGAGCACACACAGGGCTGGCTGCTCACTTTCATTTAGTTAAACTGTTTTTAAATAATGTCATTAGATTCAGAGTCCATTTGTCTGTAGCATACGGATTTTCCCAATATATAAACCATGTCCAAACTGAACCATCTCTCAGCAAAAGCTGTTTCCCATTACTGATGTTGTTTCCACCTCCGTCCGGGACAGAGTGGAAATGTCCCGCCATGGATAACGTCGGAGCTTGAGAAAGTGTTGTGAGGTCAGTGTGGTCCTTGGAACAGCAGCATCGACGTCACCTGGGAGCTCATCAGAAATGTGACCTGGGAACTGGCCCTCAGACCCTGCCCCAGACCTCCTGAGTGGTCCTGCACTTTCGCGAGATCCCCACCGGTGATCCACATGCACACTTAGAGCTGGGACACGCTGGGATCAAACTCACTGTGCATTGGAATCACAAAGAGATCTTTTTTTAAACATTAATGCCTAAGCTCCACCCCAAGAGAGTTTGGTTTAGCTGATATGAGATGTGGCCTGAGCAACAAGATTTTTAAGTTCTAACGTGAAGCAAAATGTGAGAATCTAAGCCAATCGCCTCTTTTTCTGCTGAACAAACTGAGGTCCAGGGAGTTAAATGACTTGTCCAGGCTCCCAGTCAAGACTCAGTTGGGTGAGCACGTGACAGCAAGAGGTCTTAGGTCCACAGTAGAGACACAGGCGCTAAACTGTGCGATATTTTTTGTTAGTGCCTGTAGCGGGTTGAATAGTGTCTCCCAAGAAGAAATGTCCAAGCGCTAACCTGTTGCTACATGTGAATGTGGCCTCATTTTGCACATCTCAAAATAAAATTCTCCTGGAATTAGGGTGGGCCCTAAATCCAATGATGAATGTCTTTATAAGAAGAAGAGGAGACACAGAGAAGAAGGCAATGCGAAGACGGAGGCAGAGATTGGAGCATGTCCACAAGCCAAGGAATTCCAAGAATTGCCAACAACCCCAGAAGCCAGGAGAGAAGCGTGGGTCCGTTCCTCTCTCAGCGCCTCCAGAAGGGATCAGCCCTGAGATGCCTTGGATTCAGAATCTGGCCTCTGAGCTGTGAGAGCATAAAGTTCTGTCGTTTAAGCCACCTGGCTCGCGGTGATTTGCTCCCGCAGCCCGAGGAAACTCGTAGAGCCCCCTTAAGCTTGTCAGCTCATCTGATGCCAATCTGGGCACTCCAAAAAGCTGTGTCGGCACCCAGCCCTGACCCAGTTCTTGCCAAACACGGCAGCCCAGAGAACACCCACTGCTCAGAACCGTTCAAGGGCTCTCGTTCAGAGTGACACTAATGAAGCCTGAGTTTCACGCCCTGGCATTTGCCAGGAGCCCTGGCAATTTTGTTTCCACAATTTTGTACTTTTTTCTTAGCGTGAGACCCTCAAATTTTATATGCTTCAAAAACCACAAAACCTGACTCTCCCTGCCTCTAGGGCAAAAGGTAAAGTTCTTAGCTGGACAAAGCACCCTGCCATCTAGGGTCAACCATCTTGCCAAACTCATCTCCTCCAGGTCGCCTACCCAAGGCCTCCCTTCGGCTCAGCTAGGCCTGCTCTGCATCCCGAACACGCTGGTGCCTTCCACCTTCAAAACCGTGGTCCAGTCCGGTCATCTGCTTCTCTAAGTTTGTGCTTTCCACAAATCCTACTGCAAGCCCAGTTCTGCTTGGATACCATTTCCTGGCCTCTCTGGTCAGTGGAAATCAACTTTCTTCTGCAGAACTCTCTACTTTGCATTGCTATTACCTTTCCATATATTCATTTCTCCCATAAGTGGCCAGTTTGTGTCTCCGAACCTCCAAGCATTTGGGTAAAGAAAGGGGCCAGAAAAACAGACCTCCTAGGCGTGTCCCGCTCTGCACCTTATCTTTCTGCCTCTCCAAGAGCTATATAATTCCAAAGGCTCCTCCCGCATGGCAATCCTGAAGCCCCCACAGAAGTCAGGCCGCTCACTTTCTTATTTCCTCTCCTGTTGCTGTCTTGGTGAAGTTCGCATCCTGGGCTGCAGGCAAACCTCAGTATCTATCTGCATGTCCCAGGGCTGTCTAGAACATCCCCAAAGGGCAGGGTCTGGGCATCCCAAATGGGACAGAGCTTAAATCTGTCCTGCATATGAGGCGAGACATGAGGCTCCACCACAGCCACCTCTGCATCTCCAAACCAGACAGAGGACACCTGGACTCTGTAAAGGACACACCACCTCTGAATAACTTCAAAAGGAAAGATGGCTTGGATAGCTTCCCAAATGACATTTGCTTAATTAGCACCTTGGTTCCTGTAGGAACCTAAGAATTTCTTGTTGGCCACATCACTTTATTTGGATAATGAAGGAAAAGATGACCCTGGAAAGTTAGACTAACTGGGGACATTTGGGATGACCTAGGCAAAGATTCGTTTGCAGCCACCCATGAGCTAAACTATAAAGGCATAGAAAATAGGATGGAGATAGCTAGCTTACATTTCGCATTTCTTGTGGTTCTATAGTATTCCCTTAATGATTTTGATTAGAATGCCTTTCTTAGCCCATGTTTATCAAGGTGACAGTTTGCTTTTCCTCCCCACGTCAAACTCCTCACAGATATTCATACCGGATTCTTGCTAATTGTGCTCTTCTCTGTTGGAGAGATCCTGAGATGCTACAGTTCACCTTGGTGGAGAAGTATGAATGCCCCAGGAGGAACAAGTTTAAGGTATTATCATTCACTCATTTGTGCCCCCATACTGTGACAGCAAGAGGACACAGACTTTACTCTCAAGACACCTTGAAGAACCCATGGTCAAGTGGGGAAATCTCACACTGTTGCCATCATTTTGCGTCCACGTGTCTGAGCGCAATAACAGAGACATAAATCATATAACACAACATGACAGCAGCACAAAGGAGACAGCATCTCATGTTCAAGGGACAAGTTCAAACATTCACAGAGGGAAGGAAAGTGGCAGATACAAAAAACTATGGAAGAAACACATGATTTAGAGGTTGGATCAGTAGTGTGGCATGGGTTAAAGTTTATTTCGGAATGAGAGAGTTGTGTGAGAGAGTTCAATGGTTTCTAACCTTAGTCTTGGTTAGGATAATGAATGTTCTTGATATACGTGAGTAAAGGGATTATAGACTGTCACTCATATCTGAGCAGAGGGATTTTAATTACCAGGAGGTCACGGAGTTAGCACGAGTACATGACTGAATGCTTGAGCAGTGACCCTGGACGATAAGGGAGTTGCCAGAGTGAGGGAAAGTGCATACTCCACTCAGCAGAACTATGCTTGCAAGAAATAGAACCACTATGAGTCAATTTTTTTAAACATAAAAGCCAGTGTCTAAGATGTGGTTAGAATTCAAGGACACAGAATAGCAAAGACCCAAGCACCGAGAGAGAACACAGGACAAAAAAGAGGGTATGAATCGAAACGGCCCTGGACTGTAATCCCTGTGTGTAGTCCAACCCCCCAAGGTAATTTTAATTGTAAGTACAAACTACGAGGTCTACAAATGACTGTCCTGGATAGTGTGAGTTTTTATGCAGAGTTTAATATTAAAAATTCTTTGTTCAGTTTTTATGTTTGCTGATAATGATCCCAAAGCCTCTTCTATTCCGTATTACGTTTTGCCTTAATTTTGACACACTAAGCACTTGAAGGAGGCAGCAAGCAGATGTTAGCTAAAGGATGCCAAAGGCTTGAAGGAGGAAAGTTGGGGCTCCCAGGAATCTACCCTGAGGACACAGGTCAACAAATACATGAACGACATGTATGCACATTTACTCATTATGAAATTATTCGTAATAGCAAAAGGTCAGAAACACTACAAATGTCCATCCAAAAGAGACTGGTTAACTAAACTGTGGTGCATCTAGCCAGTGCAGGTTTGTGTAAGCTTAAAGAGACGACGATCTCTAATGAATGGGTATGCAATGATTTCCACGATCTTTACTAAAGAAAAAGTCTAGAATAATGTAAATTAGGACATAAAGTATACATCCTTGTATGAAGGAAAGAGAAAAATATGCACATTTTTGTTGCTGTTATTGTTGCTTCAAAAAGAAACACAGGAAATATAAACCAGAAACAAATGAAAGCGGCTGCTTCTGGGGTCAGGAGGTGCAGAATGGGGAGGCAGAGAGGAGATCAAGGATTTTCTAAGTTTAATTTTTATATTTTTGACCTTTAAACTTTATTAATATTTAACATACTCAAAAGCTAACATTAAATCAAAAAGGGAAAAAACCCAAAACGTAAAAGGAATATAAACAGAAACAAATTAATCTAACTGGTTATCTAATTAACGATATAACTGTACTGTGAGAGATGCTATTTTTTTCTAATTTTTGGTGTGGGTGGGAGGAAGATTGGCACTGAGCTAACACCCATTTCCAATCGTCCTCTCTTTGCTTGAGGAAGACTGTCACTGAGCTCACACCTGTGCCAATCTTCCTCTATTCCATGTGGGACGCCACCACAGCATGGCCTGACAAGCAGTGCTAGATCTGTGCCCAGGATCCGAACCTGCGAACCCCAGGCCGCCAAAACAGAGCACGCGAACCCAACCAGTACGTCACTGGGCTGGCCCTGAGAGATGCTATTATTTTGAGTAACTTTTGAATACTATACTCTGTACATCCTCAATGGTTCTATTCTCTCTGTATGACAATATTCTAAGGACAAAAAGTCCTGCAAAGAAACCTTAAATTTCATTTGGTAAATTTATTTTTAGTAGCAATATTATGATTATAATCATGAAACTATTTTGTGTATATTACAAGATAAAGAAAATGTTGTTCTCTAAACCAAGATTTGCAGAACAAGAGAGCAGAGATACCTATACAAAATTAAGAAACTAAAGAAAAAATCTGAAATGTTAGGTGACATTTGGAAATACCAATATATACTCAGTTTTTAAAACATTCCTTCCTAGCTCTGTCCACGGAAAGGACCTAGAAACTGTGACAGTAACAGTGAACACACCTACCTCGCACCTGGATCTTTATTGGTTTCTTTTTCAATTGTGGTGAAGTACATGTAACGTAACATTTACCACCTTAACCATTGTTGAGTGTACAGAGCAGTACTGTTAAGTCAGATCTGGGCTTTTAATACCATTCCCCATTAAGAGAAATCAGGGTTTTCTAGAAATGGCTGATTCCCGGTCCCGGAGACTGGGACATCATAATATGCCGGAAAGCACTCAAAGACCATTGAGGTCAGATCAGGACACAGGAGTCAAGTGGAAGGCACTCCCACTGCCTAAATTTGGGAAAATTTAAGCATCAAAAGTGACTGTAATTTATTGTAACATATTAAAAAAATAACATGCATGAGTCCACAGTGTTCCTCAAAAAAGGAGAGAGAAGTGGAGGGAGGGTGGCCATGGAGGAAAGTTCTGCTCTACAGAAGCCCAAATAATACTGAAGAAATGCTATACTTAGAAAAGTACCACTCTGCAACCTCCAAAGTGATCAATGAGTCAGGTCAGGGTCGTCAAAAGATGCTAAAACTGGGGCTGGCCCCATGGCCGAGTGGTTAAGTTCGCGCGCTCCGCTGCAGGCAGCCCAGTGTTTCGTTGGTTCGAATCCTGGGCACAGACATGGCACTGCTCATCAGGCCACGCTGAGGCAGCGTCCCACATGCCACAACTAGAAGAACCCACAACGAAGAATATACAACTATGTACCGGGGGGCTTTGGGGAGAAAAAAGAAATAATAAAATCTTTAAAAAAAAAAAAAAAAGATGCTAAAACTATTCGGTGAGATGTGGCTGGGAGCGGGAAATTCTCAGGGTGCCAAAGTATCACCCCTCAGATCGCAAGGACAGGAATGGACCTTCCAATTGCAGACCTCTCTGTCGTCACCTTCAACCGAGTGACCATGCACATCACCCACAGGGGACCCGCTGCTACTGTGTGTCTCCTGATATAGTGCAATACGAGGGACACAGCATCACCGAAGAGTTATTCTTGTAAAAATGTTTAACCAGAGTCGAATCAGTCTAATCAATCTAATTTTCATTTTACAGGAAATGCAGGGGATAGGAGGACAGATTAAAAACATCCTGAAAAAACAAACAAATCCAGAATGTAGGATATTCTATAAAATACCTCAACTGGCCTCCCGAGAAAGTCAGTGCCATGAAAAAAAGAGTAAGTGATGGACTGTTCTAGATTAAAAGGGACTATAAAGGCATAAAAAAACAAAAGCAATGTGTAAATCTTGGTTCAAAAGTAACCAACAAAAGACATCGTTGGGACAATTAGGGGAAAATATGTGTCTGTATAAAATTTTTATGTATGTATGTAGATATACACACACACAGAAAGAGAAAGAATAAAATAAAACAGATAAACTGACTGCTTCAATGGATCTCTCTGACCGATCCAAAGCCACCTGAGAGGGGACTAAGGAGCTAGAGGATATGCCAGAGAGTGATGAGTTGTTGTCATCTGAGCTAAAATCATCAGTTCTCTGGAATGGAGCCTCCCTACTGACAGCAGCTTGGAGGCAGTCCCGTCATTTCTCAACTGCCCTTTTCAGAAAATTGAAATTAGAGCTGCGAGCCTCACAGAGGGACTCTCTGAGTCTTCACTAGTTAACATCTGTAAATATCACGGGGCTGAAAAGCATTATTAAAATCAGATGTGCAAATATCCACATCAACACGTGCCTGAGGTCTGTAGGGAAACGAGGACCGGGCTTCGGCAAGTCAGGGTGTTAAAGGGACTTAATCAGAGTGGTGGCTCTTGTGAGGTTCTCTTTGGAACTCGCCCTTCCAAGGGTATGGCTGGGGAGCAGGACCCCTGCCAATGGCACCGCATATCCACTCAGAGAGCAGTGAGGTAATGTGGGGAATGAACGTCGAATGACGGGCTCAGAAGACCTGCATGTGTGTTCTAACTCTGACGCATTTTTGGCCAGTAGCAGGTAGAGCAACCCATTTTCCCTGTGTTGGGTTGAGAGTCACTTCATTTTATCACAGGTCTTGGCTGAGCCTTAACCAAGCTGCATAGTTACATTAGATAGATATTAGCAAATGTGGTTAAAACCAACCGATTCATCTTTCTAGCCTTCCAAAGATCTGCACTGTGGCTCAGCCACGCTCCAGACCTCAGCCCCGTCTGGCCCTACCTCATTATTGTTACTATCCTAACTGTAAAATCGGAGACTGGTGAAAAAGATTTATACTTTTCAAGGCACCTTGATAACCAGGATCTCAGCTGGTCGTCCCAATAGTCCCATGAGATAGGCAGAGCGGAAAATAAATGAATTTTGCAAGTGAGTAAACTGAGGCTCAGACTATCCTGGCCAAGGCCCTGTAACTGGTACATTACAAAGCTGGCAAGAGAATTCAGTCCTTCAGTCCATGTGCCCCCATGGCCCTGGGCCTCACAGTGCCTTCCTTCCAGCACCACTTCTAGTCCTGACCCCTTTACCTAAAACCCAAACCAACCCCATTCTGTGGGCCACCAAAAGCCTGCAACCTCACCCCAATCTCCCTCGCTGCCAGCTCCTCTCTCCACCCAGGCTGTCCGGTGAAGCTTCCAAACTTGCAGTGACCGGCAGGGAAATGTGCAGGCGATAAAACGGGGCCAAAAATCAGGGTGTAATGGAGACAAAAAGATTCCATTGCCTATCTTTTTCCAGGTTCCGGCCTCTTTGTTGGAGGTTGGGGGACAAAAAGTTTTTGCATGGAAGAACAGAATTCCAGGTCAAGAAAAAAAGCTTGGTGTTGATCTAATCCAGTGGTTCCTAAACCTGGCTTCCCATCAGAATCTGCTGGAAGGTCTGTTAAAATAAAGATTCCCAGGGGCTGGCCCCGTGGCCGAGTGGTTAAGTTCGTGCGCTCCGCTGTAGGCGGCCCAGTGTTTCGTTGGTTCGAATCCTGGGTGCGGACATGGTACTGCTCATCAAAACCACGCTGAGGCAGCATCCCACATGCCACAACTAGAAGGACCCACAACGAAGAATATACAACTATGTACTGGGGGCTTTGGGGAGAAAAAAAAGGAAATAAAATAAAATCTTTAAAAAAAAAAAAAATAAAGATTCCTGTGCACCACTTGCAATAGGTCTGCAGGTGGGCCTGAGAATCTGTATTTCTAAAAAGCTCCCTGGGGGTCCCAGCTGCATGGGGTGCACTGAGCAGCAATGTGCAGCCACTGTCAGAGTATCGAGGGACTCTCCAGCAACGAGACTGATTCCCAGAGTGGAAAGAGACTTGCCCAAGGTCGCACAGGTAGGCAGTGATTTACAGCTTTATAATCAAATTCACACACATTGTCACACTAGGGCCTCTTATCAGCCCTAGAAGGTAAGTGAGAAGCTGCATGTCCTATTCCTTCTGGGAGAGGAAGAAGGGCCCCTTGTGTTCGCTAAGCCTCCTCTCCATATCAGTTTCCTAGGGCTGCCATAATAAAGTACCATAGACTAGGCAGCTTAAACAAAGAGAGTTATTCTCTCACGGTCCTGGAGGCTAGAAGTCTGAGATCAAGGTATTGGCAGGGCTTGTTTCTTCCAGGACCTCTCTCCTGGGCTTGTGGACAGCCACTTCTCCCCGTGTCCTCACATGGTCCTTCCTCAGTGTGTGTCTGTGTCCTAGTCTGCGCTTCCTATAAGGACACCAGTCCTATTGGATTAGGGCCCACTCCCATGAGCTCATTTTACCTTAATTACTTCTTTAAAGTCCCAGTCTCCAAATGCTAAGGTACTAGGGGTAGGACTGCAACACGTGAATTTTGCAGGAACACGATTCAGCCCATAGCACTCTCCCTTCTCCAACGCGGTAAAATTGCTACTTGATTTAGACGAAAACCAAGTAAGTAGGAAATAAAAACTACGTTTCCAAATTTAATATTAATTAGGCATTTTTATTGCTTTTTAGGTCCAAAATATCTTTTGAGATATTAATGCAGAGAAGTTTCTAAGAAATGCTATTTTTAAGACTAAGGGCTTAAAATCTATGTTAAAATTTATCATCGAAGAATGCTTTAATTCACCAATAACTAATATTGCCTCTCTTTATAAAAATCTAATGGGTTTTAGGAGCTGGCCCAGAGACATAGTTGCTAAGTTGGCACGCTCCACTTTGGTGGCCCAGGGTTCATGGGTTCTGATCTTGGGCATGGACCTACGCACCGCTCATCAAGCCATGCTGTGGTGGAGTCCCACATACAGAATGGAGGAAGATTGGCACAGATGTTAGCTCAGGGCCTATCTTCCGCACCAAAAAAAAATCTGATGGGTTTTAACTTTAAAAAGGAAACCTCTAAAAATAGATGTAAGAAGTGGAATAAAACACAACATTTTGGAGCAGCTGAGTTGGTGGAATAACAACCATCTTAATGTTTCATTGAACAAAATAACCTTTGACCTTGCTTGTATCTCTTGAAGGCAGGATTCCGGAGGTCAAGGGTTAATTGGCCTGGAAATGATAATATGTTTATCAGCAAAATAAACTGAGAAATAATGTGTGAGTTAAGGCCACTCTGTTCTCACTGTCTCAAATTCCCAGCAAAACACAATGAAATTGACAATCCATGCAGTCTTTGCACAAAAGAAGAATATTTATCCCTTTTTGTGGACTGAAGAGGACTGTGCCAACACAAACTTCTGCTTTTTATCTTCTGAGAGTCCAGAACAACAGTGCTATCTCTGCCCCAGGGACATGTTTTTAGAAGCATTGGATCCTCTTCACACAAAATTAATTGATGACGTGCTTTCAGTCTTTCCTAAGTGCCCCCCTCCCTGATGCTCCCAACCCTACATCCACCCGCAGCTTGCTAAATAAAGCAGTTCTGCAAAATCTGGCTATGCTGGGATACTGTAAAGGGCCACCCCATTAGAAGTCTGCAAAGCTAGGTTCTATGTCAAACTGACCACCTTCCATGCAATTTGGGGCAAATTAATTCAACTCTCTGGGCCTCAGTTTAACAATCTATAAAACTACAGCATGAGACTCAATGACCTCTTAAGTCTTTGCAAGGACTTTTGTATTCTTATTTATTTTTAAGGGAAAAATATGAGACCTTGAAAAATGTACTCAAGTCTTAGCTGTCTGACAGAAGAGGAAGGAAGAGGAGAAGGAGGAGGAAGGAGGAGAAAACCAGCAGGAAATGACTGAACTTTCCTCCAAGCAAGCGTCGCTGCCCGGCGGTGGCTGGAGCCCCCTACAAAGGGAGCATTCGACAGGGGAGTCCCCGCAACACACATCACAAGTGGAGAGGAGCCTGAGCTGATAGAAGCTGAACTGGGACTAGAACTCAGGTCTTCTGACACAAAGCACAGTGTTGTCGCTATCTAGCCGTGTGACCTTTGGAAAGTCACATAAACATCTCTGGCCCCGGTTTCTTCATCTACAAAAGGAGGGAGTTAGATGGCTTCTCTCTTCTCCAGGATTGCATTAGTGAGACAGCTGGTATTGTTAATTGATAAGGAAGTGGTTCAAAGAGGATCCATCTGTTTTTAATTAAATTCCATTTGCGACATCTTTATAAATGCTCTGCGTCCAGGAGATAACATATTAGGAGATGCTGAAAGCATACATATTGAAGCCATATGGCAGTGCATAAAGGACAGACCCAATTAAACAGAATTAAACCAGTGACTGGTGAGAACCAGGAAGCGTATGCTTTGAGAGATTTGGGGAGGGAGTTAAAGCTTATTGGGCATCAGAAAAGTTAGAGAGTATTTTCAATGGAAATTGGATGTTAGCAGAAACATCATTATAGGAAACTGACACTCTGTGGACTCTGACAGAGTAAAAGGAAGTAACGAAAATTGAAAAACAGAAGCCAGAAGTGAAATAGGAGAAATGGTTGGGAATGTCATCCCTGGGGATGTGCAGTGGGAGGGAGAGGCACAACCTGAAGCAGATGGCAATTCCCACACACAACTGACACTTACCCATGGGTTTTGTTTTTTGGGGTTTTTTTTTTAATCCATAAATTTTATTTTTTAGAGCAGTTTTAGGTTCACAGCAAAATTGCGTGGAAAATACAGAGTTCTCACGTGCCCTCTACCCCTACGCATGTACACATCCTTCGCCAGAGTCTTGCAGAGCGTTGTAGTTGATGAAGCTACATAGACACTCCATTATCACCCATAGTTTACATTAGGGTCCACTCACGGTGTTGTACATTCTGTGAGTTTTTAACAAATATGTAATGACATATATCCACCACTGTAGTATCATCCATAATTGTTTCACTGCCCTAAAAGCCCTCTGTGCCCTGCCTATTCATCCCTCTCTGACCTTTCACCCCTGGCAGCCACTGAGATTTGACTGTCTCCATGGTTTTGCCTTTTCCAGAAAGTCATATAGTTGGAATCATACAGTATGTAGCCTTTTCAAATGGGCTTCTCTGACTTAGTAATATGCACTTAAGTTTCCCCCATGTCTTTTCATGGTTTGATAGCTCGTTTCTTTTTAGCGCTGACTAATATTCCATTGTCTGGATGGACCACAGTTTATTGATCCACTCACCTACTGAAGGACATCTTAGCTGCTTGCAAGTTTCAGCAATTATGAATAAAGCTGCTATAAATATCCGTAGGCAGGTTTTTGTATGGATGCAAATTCTGAGTTCATTTGGGTAAATACCAAGGGGTATGACTGCTATATGTGTGATACAGTTTGGTAAGAGTAAGTTTGGTTTTGTAAGAAACTTCCAAACTGTCTCCCACAGTGGCTGTACCAGCAGGAATGAATGAGACTTCCTGTTGCTCCACATTCTCTCCAGTGTTTGGTGTTGTCAGCGTTTTGGATTTTGGCCATTCTAATAGGTGTATAGCGGTAGCTCATTGTTGTTTTAATTTACAATTCCCTAATGACTTATCACATGCTTACTTTTAACGTGCTTACTTGCGATCTGCATATCTTCTTGGTGAGGTGTCTGTGAAGGTCTTTTGCCCATTTTTAAATCAAGTTGTTCATTTTCTTGTTATTGAGTTTTAAGAATTCTTTGTATATTTTGGATAACAGTCCTTTATAAGATGTGTCTTTTGCAAATATTTTCTCCCAGTCTGTAGTTTGTCTTCTCATTCGCTAGACCATGTTTTTAAAATAGTCAACATCTGGTTAAAATGAGCAAGGTCAACTTTGAAGGGGAAAATAAATGAGAAAGCTCGCCCCCTGAAGGGAGCACGGTGGAGGGGGGCAGCAGAGGGAAGGGGAGGGTGGTGCACAGTGCAGTTCTGTCTCAGTATATGTGTTCCAGTGTATATACCCAAGATGTAGATAAAAGTACCAAAATAGCTTTCCCACATCGTACGGGAAACTCATTCCAGCGAGAACAGATAAGTGTCAGAGGGATGCTGGGAGGCTTAGCACCATGTGCCTTAGTTTTCCTCTCTTCTTCCCGCTCTTCATAGTTCATCTAAAACATTTTCTAGGAGGAGGGGGAAGCTCTTATTTCAGCAAGCTTATCTGTGGCTTCTTCCAGGAAGCTTTCTCTAGCCTTCCAATTTGATGGCCTGCCTTTGTATACTCTGTACTGTACTGATCAGAGGCTTCCCCGTCATCATTCTAATGGCCTGGACTCTTATCATAGCCCTCACTAGAACACAAGCTCCCTGAGGCAGGAGCCACCTGCCTTGTTTCCAGATATATCCCAAAATCAAGCACAGTACCTGGAACATTACCAACTCTCAACAAATATTGGTTGTGCGAATGAATGAAGTAAGTACTGGAACACGAGACACTCGTATTAATTCGCTAGGGCTGCCATAACAAAGTACCACAAACTGGGTGGCTTACACAACAGGAATTTATTGTCTTACAGCTCTAGAGGCTAGAAGTCTGAGATCAAGGTGTCAGCAGGGCCACGCTCCCCGTGAAGGTGCTAAGGAGGGATGTGTTCCAGGCCTCTCTCCCAGCTTCAGGTAGTTCCTTGGCTGTGGCAGCATGACTCTAATCTTCACACAGCGTTCTCCCTGTGTCTCTGTCACAAGCCTGTCTGTCTCTGTGTCCAATTTCCCCTTTTATGAGGACACTAGTCACGTTGGATTAGGGCCCACTCTGATGACTTTATTTCAACTTGATTACCGCTGTAAAGATCCAGTCTCCAAATAATGTCACATTCTGAGGTACTGGGGAGTTAGGACTCCAACATATCTTTTTTAGGAGGATGTAATTCAACCCGTGACACTCATCTAGGGACTTTGAAATTTATCATGTAGGCAGATAGGTCCTTTAAACAAGAGTGTGACACAATCAAATTTGCATTTTGGAGAGGTGTGAAAGGTGGACTAGAAGCATGCAAGACTGAAGAAGGAAGCCAAGGTAGGTCCAGGGGAGAAGTGATGAGCCCCCAGCAAAGGCAGTAGCATTGAGAATGGGTAGAGAACAGAGATTCAGAGATATTTTGGAGGTAGATAGGCAAAGGTGCAATGACTAATTGATGGTAACTAAGCAGAGAGGGGATGCCAGTCACTAATTTAGAGAATTTCAGAAAGTGGACCAAGTAAAAGAAGAGAATTAGCTCAGTTTGGGGCTTGCAGAGTTTGAGGTGTCTTTTACCCCAGTATCTGTGTCCTTGGATCTCTACCCAATCAGTGCAATGCAGGACAATTTATGATGCCCTCATCCCTAATGACAAAAAAGATAAATACCTGTGGATTGCTACTTAACAAATAGACCTTAGTATTTCTTAGAATTTTTTAACTTTTCATTTTGAAGTAATTATGTAAAAAGTTGTTTAAGAAAAAAGTCTTATATATATTTTACCTACCTTCCCCAAATGTTACCATCTTACAGACCCATAGTGTAATTTTCAGACTATTAATTAATTGTATGATTATCAATTATAATTGTATTATTAGTTGATTGTATGATTAATGTTGGCATATAATATTAATTAATCCTCAGACAATCTGGACTATAGACTGTCTTCAAGGCAACAATTATTTAAAGAAATTCAGAACAAAGCCTGACATAGGAAGCATTCAATAACTACTTATGAATGAATGAATGATAAGTAATGTTAGAAAGGGAAGCAAACCAACATCCAGTGAGTTACCGGAAGCTCGGTTAAGAACTTTACCCGAGTTATCTCATTTCATCTTCATTACAACATGTGAGGCCAGCAGTTGTCTCTGATTTCATACAAGGAAATTAATGATGTAGAGTTTTTGCCCATTAAAACATGCTGGATGGATTAAAAAAAAAGAAGAAGAAGAAGAAGAGAGACCAATCTCAAGGAATAAATGTAGCTTAGAGATGGACCACAGGGCAGGGCTCTCATCCTTAGAAGCGTGGGATGAAGAGCCCATTTTCCACAGGGACACATCTCACCTGGCAGGACATATGACATTCCAGAGAACACCTGGCTTTTAACGACTGCAAACGCAGTCATCCTCCTTGATTCCATTAAATCCTGAGGCAATTGGTTCTGACTGTCTGCTCACTTTTCAAAGGGACGTATCAGGTGTAGCAGAACTATGCAGGGAAAAGTAGGAAAAGTTTGTCCTAAGGGTTCCCCTCCCCCATTTCCCCTTCCCAAGTCCTCCCCCTAACTGCCAGATAGAGATGATCACATAAAAGCCTGCCCTACCTCAGACCTCTCCCTTCTTTCTCTGCCTGGTCCAGGCTCATCCAGCCTTTGTCCTGTTCTCCGTGGCCCTGCCTGGTGACTGACTAACCTGACAGCTACTAAGGGGCGATGGAGAAAGGTAACTTTTCTGTAGATTCGACACAATATGGGGCTAACTTTTTGTCCTGGACTAGCTCTTAGTGAAATTGTGAATGTGTGATGACATCCCAGAGAAGCATCTACTACCACTTGCTCAGGCCCTTTCCCAGGCCCCCGATGCCTTTAGGCAGCCTCAGGACCCTCAGAAAACCCTCTGGGAGCTCCCGTGGGTTATTCTCTGTACCCCAACTATTTCTTTCCACACTTCTCCACAGAAAGAAAACTCGTTCACAACCTGTTGTACCCTCCAAGGCCCTCCAGGCTTCTAGGAAAAAAGAGTCATCAGTCTAGACTAACATATTCATGAATATGAACATGTCTCAGAGACGAAATTTGCATTTCATCAATTGTGGCTTCCTGGTTACAAGGTTTGAAATTAGAGAAGCAAATCTAATAAGGGAGACGTATTTTGGGGTAGGAAGGCCTTGGGCTATTTCTTCAATTACATAATGATTTTTTTTTTTACCTCTATTACTCAAGGACGCTGCATATTGGTGACTTAAATGATAGAGTAGAAACTCTGCTGGCTAAATATAGGGGATTCACTAAATTAGGCAAGACACAAATAGGACTGACTTTTAAGAGTAAGATGGAGTTTAACAGGGATATTATGCAAGTCCCATGTTAAAGAACTGAAAGCATACCACGGACAACGTGGAGGTCACATGGTTCAGCATCACCCAGCAGGAAAAGGCGTGAGGGGTTCAGAGGGCGAGTTGAGCATGCAGTGTTTCACACAGTGCAGGGTTCAATAACATGTGTGCATGGTGGGTTAGAATGCAGAGAGGATTCTAGAACATACCAAGCAGGGTTCTGAGCCTATGGCCACTAATGTGGCCTTCTCAGAAAACATCCTCTACAAGGCCTTCCATCTTCTCTTTTCTTTTTCAGGGGGCTCTTCCATTCGTTCATTCCTCTTGATCCCTTCATAGCCCTGAGTTGTTCAACTCCTTCCCTCTATAAATGAGTCTCCATGACCAAATGTTAAGAGGAGAGTAATTTTACTCCCCAAAAAAGCAAAGATCTAAGTGTGCATCCTTTCTTCAACACATCTAGTACTCAGGGGGATAAATTCTTAAATTTATGGTCTTAATTCCCATTTTGTCAATGTCCTGGAATGCATATTACTATGAAGATGGTATAGCGATTAATCCTTTGTGTTTGATGGATATTTCTCCTTTATAAGAAAACTAGGCGTAACTTGCAGTGGACTTGACAGGACCTTCTGGGGGCAATTGTGAATTCTTCATCCTAGAAGTCACAAAGATAGTTTAAATAGTGCCCTACTCTAAGAAGGGTGCCTGGACCAAACACTTGCCAGGCCCTTCCAACTCTAGGGAGATACTATTCTAAGGGAGATTATTTTTCTTTTTCGTTTTTACTTTTGTCAAAACTCACTTTGAATCAGGTTCCACAGAGACATGGAAGCTTAATCACCTATGCTACATAGTGATGGTGTGTTCCCAGAGCCCTTCTTAGTCTTCCCAGCCATGGCTAGCCACAAAATTTGTGAAGATCAATGCAAAATGAAAATGCGACCCCCATGTTCAAAAATTAAGAATTTCAAGATAACGACAGCAAAACATTTAGCAAAGCACAGGGTCCTTGTAAGTACAGAGCCCTGTGCAACTGCACAGGCCGCAGGCCCGCAAAGCCAGCCTCGCTTCCAGCTCTATGACTTTAAACTGTGCCGGTGGAGAGAGAGTATGAAATCTCCAAACTCCCTGCCACCACCAGCCACTTCAGATTTAAGAAGTCTGCAATATTAGCCCAAACAATAAGGGCAAAGGCCTCCTATTAATGACATTGTTCAATCTACTCTTCTCCCTCACAATGAAAGAAACAAAAATGCAGGCAAGAGCAGCTCTTTCAAGAAGAAAGTGTTCAGCACAACTGTTAGGCATCTGTTCAGCCTGTTTCATGAAACTGGAACACATGTTGCTTTGGATGGTGGGATTTTAATGGGAAGGAACAGATGCTGTCAACTCAGGTATGCTAATAAGTTTATCTCAAAATGCAATTAAGACCTGCAAGCTTCTAAAACAGAAGCTGACTTCAAATTACCAACAAGTGCATGAAAACAAAGAGACAATGATCCTTAGAGTTCTGTCCACTCTGCGAGTGCACCCTAGAAGCAAGAAATGAGAACCAAGAAAACGGATCTAGTCTGTCCATATAGTTCTGCTACAATGCTTTAGAAAGAAACAACAAGAACGAAAAAAGCAATGTTTAGATGAAATGGGGGGCTTGTTTAGCAACATGAGCATGGCCAAGGAGAATAGTTTAAAATGCCTTTAGTATAAGTACAGATTTCAATTCATTCAAATCTTTATGAAGGCCCTTGGAGGAAGTGGTTGGACACAAACAGAACAAAGCTTAGGAGGGATGATAGTTGAAGAGAAGAAGTAAATGGCAGTGTGGAAAGCTGTTTGTGAGCAAGGCTGAAAATGATCTCTGGGTCAAAAGTTGAACATGAGTCAGTGACACAGAATAGGACTCTGTATTGAAAAGGTAGCTTTGTTCTAATCAGAAAAAAACAGAATTTAAAATGAAAGGACTAAAGACCAGTCTCTGATAATGTTCAGCACAGATTAATGCTCTTTTTTGGAGTTCTGTATCTAGTTCTAAAGACCAGAAGTTCTGAGAGTCATACAAAAAGACTGATGATTTGGAAAAGACATCCTACCATACACTACAAAGGGAATTGGTTCATTTACCTTGAAGAAGAGACAATAGAGGGCCAGGTAAAAGGATGTAGGATTTTTATCACTCTCTCTCTCTTCCATAAAGATCTTTTACCCTCACCGCTACCTTGGCCTCACCCAAGCAAACACCAAATTCTGGTTACTCCAGGTGTGTTAGTCAGGGTTCTCCAGAGAAATAAAGCTTATATAGAAAGAAATACATATAAAAGGATTTATGATAAGGTATTGACATATGCAATTATGAAGGCTGAGAAGTTGCCGTCTGCAAACTAGAGACCCAGGAAAGCTGGAGGTATAGTTCGAAGACCTGAGAGTCGGTGAGTCGATGGTATAGATTCCAGTCTGGATCTGAAGGCCTGAGAACCAGGAATGCTGAGAGGAGAACCAGATCAACGTTGCAGCTCAATCATTCAGGTGGAGAGCAAATTCAGCCTTTTTCCACTTTTTGTTCTCTTCAGATCCTGGATGGATTGGGTGGTACTGACCCACATTGAGGAGGCAATCTGGTTACTCATTCTACCAACTCAAATGCTAATCTCTTCCAGAAACACCCTCACAAACACATCCCAGAAATAATGTTTAACCAGCTGACTGGTCATCCGTTGGCCCAGTCAAGGTGACACATAAAATTAACCATCAATACCAGATATACTCATCATTTCCTGGACACAGGTGCTGGAATGTCCTCCTTCAAGCTGACCTACATGTTGTAATCTCTCTCCTCCCTCCTGGTCCCACAAGAATGTAAGCTTTGATAGGACTTACTCCGTGCTTTAGTCATCCTTTCATCCCCAGCTCTTATAAATAAGTACTCAATAGATATTTGTTGAATGAATTCATTTTCAAAGCTTGAGAATCTGTCATGGACAAGGTAATATAATAGATAATATATAGGGCTCAAAAAACTTGACACAGAGAAAGCACTCATTTCAAAAAGGAGGAAAGAATGAATTTTCAAGACTCTAGACCAGTAGCTTGACTTCAGCCACTTAAAATATTAAAGGATTTTTTAAAACACGTAGAAGAATGAGGTGATCTTTTGGAGCTAGCATAGATTCATGGATCATAAATTACGTCTGATTCATATTATCACCTTAGTTTGACCGGAGTTACTAGATTAATAGATATAGTAGGAATTATATGAGACTGCATATAAACTACTCAGCCTAGCTCCTGACACTGATAGCTCAACAAATAATGGCTATTGGTATTATCATGTTGATTTTAGCAAAGCATTTGACTATCTCTAATGATATAATCATAATAATAATAAAAACAATAACTACCATTTATTGACTATTTATTATGTGCCAAACACATCCTAAGTGCTTTGCACAAAATATCACATTGAAGCCTCACAAGGTAGGTATACTGGGTTGAACAGTGTCCCTGAAAATCCATGTCCACCAGGAACCTCAAAATGTGACCTTATTTGGAAATAGGGTCTTTGCAGATATAATCAAGTTAAGATAAGGTAATACTGGATTAAGGTGGGCCCTAAATCCAATGACTGGTGTCTTACAAGAAAAGAGAAATTTGAAGACACGGAGGAGACACAGGGAAGAAGTCTGTGTGAAGATGGAGATTGGAGTTATGCTGCCACAAGCCAAGAAATGCCAAGGATTGCCAGCAATCACCAGAATGCAGAAAAGGCAAGAAAGGATTCTTCCTTAGAGGCTTCAAAGGGAGCACGGCCATGCCCACACCTTGACTTTGGACTTCTAGGCTCCAGAACTGTGAGAGAGTAAACTTGGGTTGTTTTAAACCACCCAATTTGTGGCACTTTGTTATGGTAACCTTAGGAAGCTAATATAGTAGGTATTGTTATGCTCACTCACAGTGAAGAAACCGAGATGTAGAAAGGTTACACATCTATGCAAGGACACAAAGCTACGAAGTTGTAGAACCCAGATTCCAGCTTAGGTCTGTCTAACTCCAAAGCCCCCGCTCTTAACATGTAAACTGGTCCACAGATTCATGCCTGGCTTGTCTTTTGCCAACCAAGAATGCTAATCAATATATTTACGTCAACCTGAAGAATTCTTTAATGATGTCCACTCATTCATTCATTCACTCATTCATTTTTGTAGAGGTGAGGAAGGGGCCTGTCCCAGACCCTGTTCACCTATTAGTGAATATTATCAAAAATAGCTAGCATTTATGTAGCACTTACTATGTGCCAGGCACCATTTAAGCAGCTTATGTATATTAGCACATTTATTTCTCAAACAACTCCAAATGAGGCAATGTGAAGACTAATTATAAGAATTCTTCACCTTCACACCCCAATTCTTCGCCTCTCTCTATACCCATACCCCTGCAATGTGACTTTGGAGGTCCTCCCATGAAGAAGTGATGGCGCACCTTTCCCACCCTTTGAATAAGAGCTGGCCCTGTGACTTGCTTTGGCCAACTGAGCAGTGGAAGTGCCTGTGTGCCAGACGGGAGCCTCAACCTCAAGAGGACCTACATGCTTTCCCACTGCATGCCATGAAAGCACCCCAGGTTAGCCTGCTGGAGAAGGAGCTGAGGCATTTCAGCTAATGGTTAGCCCACCCCAAGAAGCAGAGCTGCTTACTTAACCTGCACCTGACCACAGACAAGCCTACCTCAGACCAGAAAAACTGACCAGCACAGTCAGTTCAAATAGCCAACCTGCAAATTATAAACTAAATAAATGATTATTGTCTTAAACCACTAAGTTTCAAGGTGGTTTGTCAACCAATGAACATAGGTAGTTACAATAATAATAGTGTATGATTCCTATTTTACTGAAGAAGCTGAGACACAGAGTTATTTAGAACTATCCCAAGGTTATAGCAAAAAAGTGTCAGGGCCAGAACTTCAACTCAAAGAAACTGGCTCCAGAATCCAATCTCTTCACCACCACAACATCCTGCCTCTCAAAGAGGGATTGTTTATAAGATTGGTCAATGACACCAAGCCAAGAAAGATGACTAATTACCATAGATGATAGAATCAAGATTCAGAATAATCTCTACAGGCATGACCCAAAATCTGCTGATCTATAAGATAAAACTTCACAGGAAAAAATACATAAAGTCCTGCATCTGAGTTTTTAAAAATACACAAATGAAAAATAAGGGAGGTCTGATTTAAAGGAGGTCACATGAAAAATTAAGAGGGATTTTAAAGAAACAAACCTAAGAGTCAAGCATGTGATGCCCCGCATTAATGAGGGTGTGGTGCCCAGGCCTCAGGAAACACTAGTGCTGCTGCATGTGGTATGATTAGAGAGACATTGATAAACTGAGGTATAACAAGGTCAAACAAAAATTCTATTACATGAGAAAGCATGAGACTAGGGTGGGGAGATTGCACAAGTCTGTGAGCTCTTAAAGCAGCTAAAGATTTGTCAAATGTTGAAGAGGAAGTGGATTGATTCTGTGACACACTGGGGAGAAGGTAGAGACCAGTGACTGGAAGTGTAGCAGTTTTATCAGGTGCTAACAGGAAATACTTTTATTTTTTCTCCCACTGCCCCTTCCAGCCTGCTCTCTGGACTTGTTCTTTCTCATCCCTCAATGAAATCTCCAGCAGCTCCCATAGCTTTCCTGGGTCTTTTCAGTCAACTGAAGTGTTTCACTTCAGTAATTAAAATACCCCTGCTGTATAACATCAACACTCCAAACTCATTTAAACTTAAGGCTTCTCTCCTCCCGAGGTTGCAAGCCTATAGAGGTTTGGGGAAGGAGGCATGGTTGGGTTAGTTTCTCTTCCTTGCTCCATCTCCCCCAAATTGTCAGTCACCATGTTTGATCCTTTCATGGTCAAACCCAAAGAGAGAGGAGATTAGAGGAAAAGGGTAAAGAGGTAAATGTAGTTGCGATCTGGTGATAGTGCCCTCTTGGGGGCAGAAGCACAATTACATTTCTTCTGCAGGCTCTTGGGGGCTTCCTCCAGGAGTCTGGCTGGGCTCCCTTAACCGAAGCAATGCCTCTCCTCTCATGGGTAGCTTACAGGTTTCCCCTGGCTACCACCCATCTATTTGGATCCTTTTTCCTCTCCAGGAGTTCCTCTTTCATAGAATCACTTTTACAAAGACCCAGACCAGCTCCTTTCTGCATGATCATTTGGTCCCTGTAAAACATGCACTTTTGCTGCACCATCAGAGAAAGCGCAGCTCCCTTCCAATGCAGTCTCTTTACTAGGTCACCAGCAGGGGCCATCTACAGACACAGCCTCAGCCTTCAAACATTTCAGGCACGAGTTCCTCAAACTCCAAGGAATTCACTAGAAGCTCTTAGAACACTCATCTTGAATCCTTCTATACTTCTTTGAGGGGAAATGCCACAGCATTCCAACAATCCCTCGAAGAAAGAAGGTTCTCAAGGCTGGCAGAGAGACAAGGGTGATGGGGTGGTGCTGCTAGGACGGGTTTGACAATCTCCTCCCTGTGTCCTCAGAGCAGTCAGGCACTCAGCTGCAGCCAGTGTTCTCAGCACTTAGAGCCTTTGTGCAACTCCGAGAAAAATGCATTCCATTCTAACACGCCATCACAGAAGGTACAGGGAAGCAGATTTCCAGCTAATAGAAGGTTACCTTTCTAACAAAAAAGATGTGTCCAGATCATAAAGTTGTAGTCTACCAGTTTCTAAAATTAATTGTCAAACAGAGGTGATGGAAGGAATTTCTGCACAGAGTGGGAGGTAACATCTAACATATTCTTCCTTGCTCTAGAATTCTATTATTTCTATAACAGTGTCCATCTCTACACTTAAGAAATGTATATATTTTTTTAAAAAGTAATCCCAAGGGTCATGAAAGAGAGTGCATGATTATGTAGCACATATGGTATTCAGACTGCTCAGGAGAATTAAAAGGAAGGAAAGCTCTTGATAGGGTAGACTTTAGTTAGGGAAGATTTCTCTGCAATTGTAGTACTTATCCCATACTTTTAACAAAATTTGTTTTCTGGACAAGAGTGTCTTTGGGGAAGTCTAGGAGTCCAGCAGAGAAGTCCCAGCACAAAGAAAAAAATTGGGGATTGGATGCATTGAAGAGGGTAAGAGTAACAGCTTCACTTTACCTGAATCCGCTCCCCCAAGGTGCACAGAAAAGTGCAGAGAGAGACCTTCTTGGTCTGTAATTTCTTCTACTCGGGAAAGTGAAAAGAGTGAGCAGCCAGCTTCCCCAGATGTGTGAAATGTTGCCAAAGAGGCCCACTTCTTTCTCACCCCATCCAGAGTACTGAACTTTATTAAGGGACAGCCAGAGCTCTCAGAGGGCATCAAAGGCACAGACTCCATCAAGAAGCCTGCCCACAAGTCACTGAGGACACCATGCCTGGGGATTCCCCTAGCTGGCCCACAGGTACCCCCAATGTGCCACATGCCTCACACACACATACACACACACACACACACACACCCCATGGCTGATCCCCTGTGCACGCCTCTGAGAGCAGTGAGTGTGAGCCTTTGCAGATGGCTATTGAGCACATGCAGAAAGCCAGCCTGAATGTGCAGGATTGGGAGAAAGAACAGAAACTTGAGCATTCAGCACCACCCTATGGAAGGCAAACAGGAGGCTGTCAGCACTCAGCCTTTCTTTGCAGGACTGAGAATTTTCCCTGAAGAAAGAATAAGAAATATGAAGCAAGCATATCCACAGAAGGTCTAAGAAAGCCTCAGAATCCCTGGCAGGGCTGATAGAAAGTAACTATCTCCTGAAGCCAGTCAGTAAAGCCTGCAGCAAGTCACTTCTTGAAATGCAAAGACAGCAACATAAAACTTCAAGAAACATGAAAAATCAAGGAATGATGCTACCACCACAGGAACACAATAATTCTCCAGTAACAACCCCAAAGAAATTGAGATCTTCAATTTTCCTAACAAAAAATTAAAAATAGTTGTTTTAACTAAGCCCAGTGAACTACAAGAAAACACAGAAAAAAATCAGTGAAATCAGAAAAACAATATATGATAAAAATGAGAAGGTTAAGAGAGAGATAGAAATCACAAAAAAGAATCAAACAGAAATTCTACAGCTGAAGAATACAATAAATGAAATGAAAAATGCAATAGAGATCATCAACATCAGACTTAATCAAGCAGAAGAAAGAATCAGCGAACTTGAAGACAAGTCATTTGAAATTATCCAGTCAGAGGAGGACAAAGAAACAAGTATTTAAGAGTGGATAAAACCTATGTGAATTATGGGATACCATCAAGTGAAACAATCTATGCATTATTGGAGTTACAGAAGAAGAGAGAGAAAAGGGGACAGAAAGCTTATTTAAAGAAGTAATGGCTAAGAACTTTCCAAATCTGGGGAGAGATTTGAACATCCAAGTTCATGAAGCTCATAGGTCCCCCAAAAGTTTCAACCCAAAAAGTTCTTCTCCAAGACCATTATAATAAAACAGTCTAAATCAAAGACAAAGAGAGAATTTTAAAGCAACAAGAAAAAAAATTCTTGCATACATGGGAACTCCCATTAGACTATCAGACGACTTCTCAGCAGAAACCTTGCAAGCCAGGAAAGAGTAAGATAACATACTCGAAGTGCTGAAAGAAAAAACTGCCAACAAAGGATATTTTACAGGGCAAAGTTGTCCCTCAGAAATGAAGGACACATAAAGACTTTTCCAGAAAAACAAAAGCAGAAGGATTCATCACCACTAGACCTGACTTACCAGAAATGATGAAAAGAATTCTTCCAACTGAAATGAAAGGAGACTGACTAGTAATATGAAATCATATGAAAATAAAAAAACACACTAGCAATGATAAGAATATAATCAAATTCAAAATACTCCAATATTGTAATATGGTGTGTGAGTCACTTAACTTGAATAAAGGTTAAAGGGCAAAAGTATTAAAAATAACTATAACTACAATAATTTGTTAATGGCTACACAATATAAAAAGGTGTAAATTATGACATCAGAAACATAAAATGTGGGTGAGAGTAAAGGGATTTTTGTATGTGATCAAAGTTAAGTTATCAACTTAAAATAGATTGTTATAACTATAAGATGTTTTATATAAGCTTCATCATAACCACAAAGCAAAAACCTACAGTAGACACGCAAAAGATAAAGAGAAGGGAATCAAAGCATACCACTACAGAAAATCAACAATTTACAAAGGAAGACAGCATGAGAGGAAGAAAGGAACTACAAAACAGCCAGAAAACACTTAATAAAATTGCATCAGTAGGTCTTTATCTTTCAGTAATTACATTAAATGTAAATGGATTAAATTCTCCAAATAAAAGGCATAGAGTGGCCGGATGAATTTTTTTAGAAAAGACATAACTATATACTGCCTATAAGAGACTCACTTCAGCTTTAAGGACATACATAGGATCAAAGTGAAGGGATGAAAAGATATTCCAGGCAAATGGAAACCAAAAGAGAACAGACATAGCTATAGTTACATCAGACAAAATAGGCTTGAAGTAAAAAACTGTAACAAGAGCAAAAGAAGGTCAGTTTATGATGATAAAGGGATCAATCCATCAACAGGATACAACAATCATAAATATATATGCACCCAACATCAGAGCACCTGAATATATTAAGCAAATACTAACAGATCTGAAGGGAAAAATAGATAGCAATATAATAATAGGAGGAGATTTCAATAGCCCACTTTCAACAATGGATAGATCATCCAGACAGAAAATCAACTGGAAAATCAGACTTGAAATATACTTTAGATCTGATGGTCTTAACAGGCATATACAGAACATTCCATCTGACAAAAGCAGAATGTACATTCTTCTCAAGCACACAGGAACTTTTTCCAGGATTGATTATACGTTTGAACACAAAACAAATCTTAACAAATTGTAGAAGATTGAAATCATATCAAGTACTTTTTCTGACCATAATGGTATGAAACTAGGAATCAGTAACAGAAGGAAAACTGGAAAAGTCACAAATATGTGGAAATTGAACAACACACTTCTGAACAACCAATGGGTCAAAAAAGAAATGAAAAGGAAAATCAAAAAATATCCTGAAACAAACAAAAAAAATGAAAATACAACATATCAAAACTTATGGGATGCAGCAAAAGCAATTCTAAGAGGGAAGTTTATAGCAATAAACACCTACATTAAGAATAAAGATCTAAAATTTTTATTTTAGATAAATATTTGTTTATAGGTCTCTTTAACCTAACTTTATACCTCAAGAAACTAGAAAAGAGGAACAAACAAATCCCAAGGTTAGTAGAAGGAAAGAAATAACAAAGATCAGAGCAGAAATAAATGAAACAGAGACCAGAAAATAAATAGAAAAGATCAAGAAAATTAAGAGCTATATTTTTTAAAAGATAAGGAAAATTAACATCTTTAGCTAGAGAAACTAAGAAAAAAGACAAGACTCAAATAAAATCAGAAATGAAAGAGGAGACATTACAATTGACACCGCAGAAATACAAAGGATCATAAGAGTCTACAATGAACAATTATATGCCAATAAATTGGATAATTTAGTGAAATAGATCAGTCCTAGAAACATACTACCTACCAGAGCTGAATCATGAAGAAATGGAAAATCTGAACAGACCAACAATGAGTAAGGACATTGAATCGGTAATCAAAAATCTCCTAACAAACGAAAGCCCAGGACCTGATGACTTCACAGCTGAATTTTATCAAACATTTAAAGAAGAGTTAATACCAATCCTTCTCAAACCCTTCCAAAAGATTGAAGAGGAGAGAACACTTTGAAATTTATTCTATGAGGCCAGCATTACCCTCATACCAAAGCCAGATAAGGACATTACAAGAAAAGAAAATTACAGACCAATATCTCTGATGAACATAGACGCAAAAATCCTCAACAAAATACAACCAAACCAAATTCAAGAGCACATTAAAAGGATCGTACACTATGATCAAGTGGGACTTATCCCTGGAATGCAAGGATGGTGCAACACATGCAAATCAATAAATGTGATACACTACATTAAAGAATAAAGGATAAAGATCATATGATCATCTCAATAGATGCAGAAAAAGCATTTGACAAAATTCAACATTCTTTCATGACAAAAGTTCTCAACAAATTCAGTATAGAAGGAATGTATCTCAACATAATAAAGGCTATATATGGCAAGCCCACAGCTAACATCATACTCAAAGGTGAAAAGTTGAGAGCTATTCCTCTAAAATCAGGAACAAGACTTGGATGTCCACCCTCACCACTTCTACTCAGCATAGTAGTAGAAGTCCTAGTCAGAGGGATCAGGTAAGAAAAAGAAATAAAAGCACCAAATCAGAAAGAAAGAGGTAAAATTGTCTTTGTTTACAAATAACATGATATTATATATAGAAAACCCTAAAGACTCCACACAAAAAAAATTGTTAGAACAAATAAATGAATTCAGTAAAGAAGGATACAAAATCAATATACAGAAGTTAGTTGCATTTTTATACGCTAACAATGAGCTATCAGAAAAAGAAATTAAGAAAATAATCCCATTTACAATTGCATGAAAAAGAATAAAATATCGAGGCTGGCCCAGTGGTGTAGAGGTTGGGTTCACATGCTCCACTTTGGCTGCCCAGGGTTCACAGGTTCAGATCCCAGGCATGGACCTACACACTGCTCATCAAGCCACACTGTGGCAGCGTCCCACATGCAAAATAGAGGAGGACTGGCACAGATGTTAGCTCAAGGACAATCTTCCTCAATTAAAAAAAAAAGTGGTGGAGGGAGATTGGCTACAGATGTTAGCCCAGAGCCAATCCTCCTCACACACACACAAAAAGAATAAAATACCTAGGAATAAATTTAACTAAGGAGGTGAAAGACCTGTAAACTGAAAACTATAAGACATTGCTGAAAGAAACTGAGGAAGACACAAATAAATGGAAAGATATCCTGTGTTCACAGATTGGAAGAAGTAATATTGTTAAAATATCCATACTACCCAAAGTGATCTACAGATTCAATGCAATCCCTATCAGTATTCCATTGACATTCTTCACAGAAATGGAAAAACAATCCTAAAATTCATATGGAGCTACAAAAGACCTCAAATAACCAAATCTTGAGACAGAATAACAAAGCTAAAGGCATCACACTCCCTGATTTCAAACTATTTCACAGAGCTATAGTATATAAAGCAGTATGATATTGGCATAAAAACAGACACATAGATCAATGGAACAGAATAGAGAGCTGAGAAATAAACCCATGCATATACAGTCAAGTAATCATTGAAAAAGGCACCAAGAACACACGATGGGAAAGGATAGTCTCTTCAATAAGTGGTGTTGGTAAAACTGGACAGCCACATGCAAAAGAATGAAAGCAGACTCCTATCTTACACCATTCACAAACATTAACTGGAAATGGACTGAGGACGTTAATACCTGAAACAGTAAAACTCCTAGAAGAAAACATAGAGGAAAAGCTCCTCGCCATTGATGTTGGCAATGATTTCTTGAATTTGACACCAAAAGCACAGGCAAGAAAAGAAAAAATAAACAAGCATAACTACATCAAACTAAAAAACTTCAACACAGCAAAGGAATCAATCAATAAACTGAAAAGGCAACCTACAGAATGGGAGAAAATATTTGCAAAACCATATATATGATAAGGGGTTAATATGCAAAATATATAAATAATTCATACAGCTCAATAGCAAAAAAACAAATAATCTGATTTTAAAATGGGCAGAGGACCTGAATAGACATTTTTCCAAAGAAGACATACAATGGTCAACATGTACATGAAAAGGTACCCTACGCTAAGCGAAATCAACCAGACAGAGACAAATACTGTATGATCTCACTTATACATGTAATCTAAGAAAAAAAAATGTCTAACTCACAGAAACAGAGAGTAGAATGGTGGTTACCAGAGGCTGGAAGGTTGGGGAAATGGGGAGATGCTGGTCAAAAAGTACAAGCCTTCAGTTATAAGATGAATAAACTCTGGGGATCTAACATACATCACGGTGACTATAGTTACTAATTACATGTTGTGTACTTGAAATTCGCTGAGAGTAGACCTAAAGCATTCTCACCACACACAAAAAAGGTAACTATGTAAGGTGATAAATGTATTAATTAACCTGATTGTAGTAATCATTTCACAAAGTGTATGTATATCAAATCATCACATTGTACACTTCAAATATATACAATTTTATTTGTCAGTTATCCCTCAATAAAGCTCAAAAAAAAAGATCTGGTGAGTGAATGAATAAATGAATGATCTAATGAATGACTGAAATGTAAATGGAAAGACCAGAATTTGGTTTAGGCCAAGAACGTGTGAAAGGTCACTCTAAGAGAGAGAACAGATAAGTGAAGCTGTGGTGGCAGAAACAAACAGGAGAGGGTTACAGAGAGGTCAGTAAACACAGCAGCCTGAATAAAAATGAAGGGGCTGTGTGAGAAAACAAGACAGCCATGTGGTTAAATTAGGTAAAAATCAGTAGGTTTAACCAGTTAGATCCAACAGACATTAGGAAAATGTTCTAGTCTCCCAAGCAGGGGACCAATGCTGTGAGACTGGAATTGTAGAAGGATTAATCTTTAGAGATAAACAGACAATTGACTCTCCCAGCTAAAGATGGGCCAAGGGAAATGGTTTAAGTTAGAGTAAGGAAACTAGATTAGATATAAAAGGTCATTATGTGGAAAGTCTGTGAAATCCTTCCTGGAATCCTTAGAAATCTGTTGTTAGAGTTTCTGCTACTAGTCAGGGAATGGTTTGGAAAATTTTTCAAGGGCATTTCTATGCCATGTTTATAAGTTTCTTTGATAACTAAAATTGAACATGTATTAGTCATACAGAATTCCAAAATATGCTCAAATGCATAGAATAGGTTGGGGTCATTCTAAACCACTCAATACCACTAACAGTAAACCAACTGTAAAAGGAAGAAGAGAGGGAGGAAAGAAAGAAGGAAGAGAAGAAGTAGGCGAAAGAGGAGGAGAATGAAGACTGAAGAAATTCCAATGTTTTAGCTATACCATAGGCCTTGACCTAAGCACATCTACAAAAGTGTTTCATCAATGTATTGTCATCCATCAGGTGTATCAGGGCAGAAAGACAGCTGGGGAGCCATTGGGTAAAGCTAAATCACTGATCCAGTCTCAACCACTCTCTCCTGGAGACAAGCAATTCTATAGTCACACATCTATCTCCCTCAGTAATTAGGCAGAACCTTAACCCCCATCACCAGTCCCTAAACAAACATAAGTGCAGGAGGGAGCCCACCTCACTCAGCTAACTGCTGGTCATTTGGAAGACCAGATTTCACATCTTTGGAGCTAACTTCCCAGATGTGGGTTGTAAGAGGTGAAATTTATAGGCTGTGGTAAGTGGGCTAAAGAAATATAACTTTATTTTCTCTTTATTTTCTTTATTCCTAGTTTGTAGCAAGGGAGGAGAAGAATCTTAAATTTGAGCATTCAAGGGGCTGGCCCCGTGGCCGAGTGGTTAAGTTCGCGCGCTCCGCTGCAGGCGGCCCAGAGTTTCGTTGGTTCGAATCCTGGGCGCGGACATGGCACTGCTCATCAAACCACGCTGAGGCAGCGTCCCACATGCCACAACTAGAAGAATCCACAAGAAGAATATACAACTATGTACCGGGGGGCTTTGGGGAGAAAAAGGAAAAAATAAAATCTTAAAAAAAAAAAAAAAAATTTGAGCATTCAAGAAAACTTTCCTCCAAACATTCTTTTTACCTGGGTTAGGTTTTAAGCTCAGTCAATTCTGAGTTTCTCTTCTCCTGGAAGGAGAAGTGTGAGTGTGTTGGGCAGGGGGTAGGTGATGACACAATATAACTTACTGTCCTTCAGTTCCTCTTTCTCCCAGCTCCCTCTTCCCAAGTATCAAGAATTGAGCTGTACCTTCTCTACTGTTTCCTGGAGTGAAAAAAAATTTTTGTTTCACCACCTAGTCTTAGTGGCCAATGTCTGCCTGGAAAACTCCAAATTAAAGACAAAAGGAAAAGTACAATGAAAAATATTTCCAAAAATATTACCCTTTTTGCTCAATGTATGAAAATTGTCTGTTTTCTTTGTCTACTCCACTAGACTGACAGCTGGAGGGTAGTGACTGCTTTACCTGTTTGAGAGTGTTCTCAACTGCAAGTATTGAATACACAGGAAAACAACTCCTATGAGATCTTACTGAGTCAGTAAGGAAGCATCAACTTCAGACACAAAGACTAGTAGACATTTAATGCAAAACAGGATCAGACGAGGGAAAAGAAAGGAAATTCCAGAAATAACCATATACACACACATACACATACAAACAAGTGATTTTCGACAAAGGTACAAAGGCAATACAGTCCAGAAAGGAGAGTCTTTTCAACAAATAGTCCTGGAACAATTGGATAATTATATGGCAGGGAAAATGAACTTCAATCCATAACTGTGGTGAGCAGAATAATGCCCTCCCCAAGATATCCAAACCTTTATCCCCCAAACTCATGAATATGTTAAGAGAGTGAAAAGACAAGCCACGGACTAGGAAAAAAATGTTTGTGAATCATATATCTGATATAGGACTTTTCTTTAGAACATATAAAGAAATAGAGAGAGAGAGAATAGATTAAAAAACTCAAAAATAGGAAAACAAACACAAATTTAAAAATGGCAAAAGATTTGAACAGACACTTCACCTAAGAAGACAGATGTTCAAAATCATTAGCCGTAGAAAAATGAAAATTACAACCACAAGGAGACAGCATAACACAAGTGTTGACAAAGATATGAAGCAACTGGAATTCTCTGGTTCTGGAACTGCTGGTGGGAATGTAACACGGTACAGCCATTTTCTCTAGAAACAGTCTGGCAGTTTCCTAAAAAGTTAAACATACTTATCCTCGGATCCAGCCATTCTACTCCTAGGTATTGACCCAAGAAAAATGAAAAGCTTTGTCCATACAAAGATTTGTAACTGAATGTCCAAAGCAGCTTTATTTGTAATAGCCCATAACCGGAAGAAACTCAAATGTCCATCAATAAGTGAATGAGTAAACGAACTGTGGGATACCCATACATATCCAGGTACAAAAAGAAATGAAGTCTTATAGCACGACAACAAATGAAACTCAAAATAGTCTATGTGAAAAAAGCCAGACAAAAGGAGTACACACTGTGTGATTCATTTTTTATAAAATTCAAGGGAAGAGAAACCAACGTATAGTGACAGACAGCAGATCAGTGCCTGGAGAAAGGGGCTGGGGAGGAGCGGGAAGGCGTGATTGCAAAGCAGCATGAGGAGCCTTCTGAGAGTGATAAATGATCTTGATTGAGACGATAGTTTCGTGGTTGCATACATATGTCAGAATTTATCAATTTTTTCCATTTTAAATATGTTCAGTTTATCGTATGCTACTTATACCTCCATAAAGCTGTTTTTAAAATACAATAGTAGAACACTTTAAAAATATATAAAAGGCAGGATCAGACAATGGTGCTATCAAGTTATATTAGCCAGGCACCACCAGATAAAGGTGAGGTGGGGTTCTTTGGCTGTCTTGCAAAAGTATGCTGAGTTAAGTGAGGGCACCAGTGACCTTGAATAAGAGAAGAGCTGCTTGTCCTCTCAGGTCACCAGAGGGGTGTCGGCTGGAGGTGCTGGATGATCATCTTTGGGGTAGGAGGAAAGACAACACCTCAGAGAAGAGTTGGAGGAGCGATGGTTGACAATGAGCCCAAGCAGGTTCTTCATCCTCCCTTCCTCCCTCGCTGTTGCCAAACGGATCCCCAGCAGCCTGCTTTCTATTTCTAAATTTGTGTGAGCGTTTGTTTAGTATAGAGTCGAGTATCCCACGTGTAAGCTGAGCCGCCCAATCAAGAGTGAAAACAACCCCCTACAATCAGTGATCCGAAACTACCGCGCCACGATCAAACCGGAACTGATGCAACCGGGAAACGCGACTCTCAAACCCCGCAACTTCCCGGGGGCTCGGGTCTCCCCGGGCCGCCCCGCCCTCCAGCCCCGCCGGCCTTCTCCTTCCGGATTGACTCCTCCGGGCGGGGCGGGGCAGGAGCGGAGTCGGCCCGGGGAGGCCGCAGCGCGCAGTCTCAGTAGAGACGCTTTACGGCCGGAGGAGAGGGTGGTTCCTAGACTTGAGGCAGGAGGCCGAGCTGAGGGGCGGGGAAAGAGGCGTTTTGCGGCAGGGACGTAAGTGACGGCGCAGGCGGCGCGACAGCAGCTGGAGGGCATAGGAGGCGGGTTCGTGTTTCCCGGGCGGAACCCGGCTGTGGGGGGCGCGGGGCCTGCGCCGGAGTGGTGGCCAAAGGCCCGCGGTGACAGCATGGGTGAAGGGGAGGGGGGCGGGGGAGGACCTGAGCTGCCTGGGGCGGTGGGTGGGTCTGAGGGGCTGGCGGGCTGGCGTGCTGGGTCCAGGCCGGGGATCTGACGCGTGGTTGGTGTCCCCTGACCCCACAGCGCGGCCCGTCCTGTCCTCGCCATGAGGCCGCAGCAGGCGCCGGTGTCCGGGAAGGTGTTCATTCAGCGAGACTACAGCAGTGGCACACGCTGCCAGTTCCAGACCAAGTTTCCCGCGGAGCTGGAGAACCGGGTAGGCAGCCTGGCTCCCCGCACCTGCTCTGGGCGAGGGAGGGAGACTCCCCAGGGGCGGGAGGGGTATGGGCTGTCGCCTGGCCCATGAGTGTCTCGCGGCTCTGGGAGGGGCAGGCAAAGAGGGGCCTTGGCCAGAGGTTACGAAGAGGGCCGCTAAGCAAGACCTGGTGTTTGGAGGAGGAGGAAGAAGGCCAAGCGGCCGAGTGTGGTGACCTCATAGAAGTCTGATGCCCGGTGCCGGGAGTCTGTACCCCGCTGTCCCCCGCCCCCACCCCCGGGTTATTGACGAGAGAATGAGGACCTACTTCCTGAGGCTCCAGGCCACCTAACTGAGCATGCTGGAAGCGGTCTCCTCCTGCCTCGCCACGCAAGGGGAATCATCATCGTTCTTGTGACTGGCGTTTGTGGCCGCTGTGCTGGTCGCGCTGCTCGGCAGAAAGCGTTTATGAAGTGCCATGCCAGGCGGTGCAGACAGGCCTTCTTGGAGCCTGCAAAACGTAGAGAATTAGATGGGCCTGGACAGAGAAATAGCTCAGAACAAGGCCTTAAACTTCTCACTCCCTCTTATGGTCACTGGAAACCACCTGTGTTATGTTGGCTTGCATCTCAAAATTGTCGTCAGGATATAGGTCCTTTGGGCAACTTTGCATACAGAGGTGAAGAGTGGGATGTGTTTCCCCTTTCTTCAGACTTAGGAAAAAAAAAGTATCGTATTTTAAAGGTACAATGAAATGAGTATATGTGAGTACGTGTGTTTTCTTGTGTCCTTTTGTGTCCACGTGGGTTCACCCACCCAAAGAGAGACCCTTGGTATTGAGCCATGTTACCTTACATTCTGTTTCCTTTTCAGAGGTCAATTTCTGGTTAGATGGGAGCAGGTTTTGTGGCTCTTTCCTTGTCACAAGGAGGGTGAAGGGCTGAGAGGTGATTAGGCATGCTGTGGGTGTGGGGCTAAGAAATGCTGGTCATGGAATAAGTGGGTGTAGATGAGTCTGTACTGGAGAAAGGTGTAGCAGTCATTTAAAATTAGCTTTTATCCAGGTAGGTTGTTCTGCCTGATTGCCAAGGTTGGAAAATCAACAATGATCAATTATAGTGTCCTTCAGCTTGATTTATAACCGTGGGCAGGTTAGTGGCCCAAGTATGTTTCTTTAAATGCAATTAAAGATCAAACGTGTCTTATAAAGATGGTTTGTAAATTAGGTTGTTTGTGAAATGCCGTATAAATGCTGCAGTTTGTTGTCACGGTGTTATGAGTTAACTCAGCCTGACACTAGGTGGACGTTTCCACAGTGGTTGGAAGAGGTAGAAATTGAGCAAGTTAGCTATTGGCTAAAGCTACCGAATGTTGTTTTTAAAGTAGTTTAACATGGAAGTTAACTTGTCTTACATGGTAGGACTTCTATGAAATAGATCAAATGTTTTATTTTTAAGTTTATTATAGAAACTCTGACTTATGCTATCTCTGTACTTTCAGGTCAGAACATAAACTATTCTTTTTCACCACACTTATTTGGATGTTACAAGATTCTTTTGTTTAAAGGTTTTAAAGTTAAACTTCCAACTCCTACTTGAACCAAATGTATGTATGCAGAATCAGCCATTAATCTTCCACTCTGTGTGTGGCAGAGCCTTTATTTTATAGTTGGAATACAGAAATAGAGTGTCGTCACAGTACTTACTGGTTCTTACAGGAAGTTGATGTTTCTGAATTCTGGAGTCCTTTTACTTCTTTGACTTCATCAAGCCCAGAACTGCTTGTGATTCTGAGCACTACACGGAATGGTATACGGTGCTATTCAATTGTGCCTTTGAAATTTTTTTTCTTTTTAAATGTTTGGGTGAAAACACTAGCTTATACTTTAAACTGTTTGGGAAAGCTTTGATTTTTTTTTCTGCGTCGAGATTAAATTTAAATTACAGGTTTAAATTTTCCTTGCTTTGTTTGATGGGAAATTGAAAGGTTTCTTTCTTTGTTTCTCTACTACTTACCCTAGAAATTGCACTGATTGCTCTGCCGCTGGGGCTGATTTTCCTTGTGAGAGAACATCACACTTGGCAACTTAATAGAGGAAGAAACTAATAGACAAATGTTTTGTGTTACTTAAAGCATTAAACACAGACACATTTGTACTCTTTAATTTGGGAGTGAGGACAAGTTCTGTCTGTTAACAAGTTTACTTTCTCCACTGCCTGTGAGAATGTGATACTTTGATGCCTAAGAGCTTTGTTGCCAGGACGGCTCTTGAAAAGAAGCTTTTATTCTCACTTCAGCCAAAATACAGACATCATAGACACCCTTGGTCTGTGGAGAAGAGAAGAGGTGAACTATAATAGAGGCGTTTGTTCCCCTCCGTACCTTCAGAAATATGTGTCTACGTCTGGTCAGTAGAAATTACCATTGACTTGTGATCGCTTTAAGCTTCAGCCCCACGCTTTCTACCATGTAGTTCAAAAAGAAACAAATTCTGAGAAAACAAGCTCGATTCCTGTTTCATTCTGACTTTCACTGTTTATGGGTCCAAATTTGTATTGGGCTCCAGCTTCAGGTGTCTCCAGGTTTTGGTACAGCTCCCGTACCAGTGTCCAGGTACCTGGGGGGAACACCAACAGCTGTTCTGCACGCGCCTGGAGGGCGTGAGAGAGACGCCCATGTAGGTTCTCTTGGGCCCTGTGCGTTAAGTGCATCCTCTGCCTTTATTGCTTCCTATCATGCTTTTTACCCTTTTTAATAATCTTTCAAAGAAATTCTTGGGTTTTTCTTTTTTTAGCTTTTGTTCCTTTTCTCCTTTTTATTAAGCTTTTTTTAAAGTCCTTCTCCTTAGTTTTGGGGGGATTTTTTGTTAGTTTGTTTAGGTGATGATAACAATTTAACATTAATATTTGTTCACTGAGCTGTTTTTCTAAGTCTGTTTTCAGGGAATGAGAACTCTGACATAGGTTCCCCAGATGACCATTCTTGACATACCACATTTTCAAGTGGTGGCTCAGTGAAGGAACGCTGCCCGGGTCTCAGCACCATCTCCACCTACCCAGCTCTTGTCAGCAACTCTCATATTCTGGGAAATTAAAAGTAGTCCCTTTTTAAGAACAGGTAGAGCCGCCACCACTTTAAAGTTTACATACCATTGTAAAGTTTTTTTCATGCCGTTGACTTATTGAGTCCTCAGAGTTTTCCACACGAAGGACAAAACGATGATTACAACTGCCTCTAGCCTAAAGCATTTTAATAGCTTAAGGGTGATGAGCGTAAATTGTTTTATACTTTAAAAAATTATGTTCTTGAGAATATTTTGTCTCAAACTGTATATTGAGGTTCTTTGATTTTTTTCTGAGTCTATTTCTATATAAAGACTAAGTAGAGGAGAGAATTCTTAGTAGTTATTAGGTTTAGGAATAAGGGAGATAATTTGTGAGAGAAAGCCTGGAGTAAGGACAGATAAATTGCGCTTTGTTACCAAGAATGATAATATTGGGTGAAATTCTCTACTAATGGATCTTGAAAGTTCTAAGGTGAAGTATTGAGATTTGAAATCTACAAAGTATTGTTAGAAGAAAATAAAGTGATATTGGAAGAAGAAAGTAAAAGCAGATGATTAGAATGAAAAATGGATGACAGTAGTATTAGTGTAAATGTAAGATAATGGTGTCACTTAATAGAAAGAAGTAATAGGAAGGACTTGGTATGAAGAGTTGTATGGTAGTTTGAGATTTTGCCTTGTTCACTGTGAACTTTTCCTAAGCAAATAGTTACTTTAAAAGAGATAGGAGATTGAGTAAACAGAATACAGAACTTACAAACTTGCACGTTTTGATCCTTCTGCTTAAAATGTCCTTTCCGTTTTTGCCTAGTAAATTCTAGTATTTAGGGACTCAATTAAGATCACCCGCTCTTTCCAGATAGAGGGAACATCTCCCTCCTTTTGTGCCCCCACTGTACTTTATATATGCCTTTATTACAGAATTCTGTCAATTTATTGCATTTTTATGTTTACATATCTGTTCTGCTTGCAAGACCTTAAACTCCTTGAGGACTGAGACAGTGTCTTATTCATTTTTCTCTAGGGTCTGTCATAACATCTTATGGTAGGTGCTCAGTAAATGTGAATATAAGTGAATGGAAAGATGGAAGGATTGTATAATTTAATTAAGTTACTTGAACTTCAACATAAAGAATAAAGAAGCACCATGTTGAGCATGAAGATACCCAGTATCCATAAGAAGGATAAAATTAAACGCTAAGCAATTCCAGTAACTTAGGTCGAGATTTAATCAGCTGAAAATTGTTTGTGGACTGTTAGATAAGAATGTTGACAAAATAGCAAAATAAATTAGTGATGGCAAGCTTTAGTGAGTTGCTGATCTTTTTTTCCAAAACTTATTTTTAAATTCTTTCTTCCATACAGATTGATAGGCAGCAGTTTGAAGAGACAGTTAGAACTCTCAATAATCTTTATGCAGAAGCAGAGAAGCTTGGGGGCCAATCATATCTTGAAGGCTGTTTGGCTTGTTTAACAGCATACACCATCTTCTTATGCATGGAAACTCATTATGAGAAGGTAAGGCTGCCTTTGTTTTCACAAAATCTCTTGAAATTGGAAAGAAGGTGAGTTTATTACATGTTTGTGTTTATGTGATGACAATTGCCATAAACTTTAAACAGGCATTTATAAATAATAATAATTCAAATTTTATTATTATTCCTATGTGTGTTCCAACGTGGAGTTGACATCAGTGTTCAAATTTACTTACACTTAAGAAGAATGTAGAAAATCTATGTTCTCATTCTACCCAGCTTTCTGAGAATCGTTTCACTTTATTTCCCCAAATTTCTCTCTTCACGCTTGTCCTCCCACCTCTCTTTCCAGTTGCCTTCCAGATGCAGAGTTGCTGGTTTCTCAGCTTAGATGTCTAAAAGTCAAACCACATACCTCCCCATTTTGTTTAATAGCGCCCTGTCTTTTTTAGTACAATCTTTAGACGTGGGGGATGAAGAAGAGGGAAAAATGTATCAATTGTCCAAGGCTGAAATATTTCCCATTTTCCCATTCATTAACTTTTCATGATTTCTTCTGCGACTATCCTAGTTTATGCCTGTATTACCTCTCTCCTAAACTGATGAAATAGTCTCCTGACAAGTCTCATTCTGGTCTTTTACTTTTCCAAACTGTCTGCTGCTGTCTTCAGAAAACACAGCCTTAGTTCCGCCGCCACTCCTCCTAAGTCAGAGGCCTTTCCTGGCTTTCCATTTATTGCCACTGAGTAGAGTTCAAGCCCCTTCTCAAGCTGACCTCCAGCTTACCTCTCCAAGTCTATCCCTCACCCCTTTATCTGTCAGCCAAACTTGATTATCGTTTGTCACTAACCTTACCCTCCGAAGTTCTCCTCCAACTACAGCACCATTCTTCCCGTGGCCAGATCTCACCAGTGCTAACGCCCACTTCATCTAACTTGTCCCTACTCTTCCAGTTGAATTGTTTCTCTGTAGCTCCACAACATTTTGTTTGTCTCTGTTTTCCGGCACTTACCACTGTCTACTTTGGAATGTAGGAGTTTACATTCTCATCTTATTTGCCCTTCAAGTGTGTATTTTTCTTGAGGTCAAGGACAGTGCCTTAACCATTTTGTATGGTCACCTCTTCATGCCTGACACCATGACTTGGGTTTATTAGGCACTCGTTGAATGTGTGTTAAATGAATGACTTTAAGTTAATCACAGCAAACCCCTAATATCTCATTAAATTCTGACCATGTTTAGAAAATGAAATGCTGTAAGAATATCTATTTAATACCCTACCTTGTAGAGGTGTCCTTGTGATTGTCGTGCACTCTGTAGTGGAGAGCAGAGACAGTTGCAACCGAAATATTTTGAGTTATTTGCTGGAAATGCTGCCATATTCTTCATTAGCATCCTGACATGAATTCCCTTAGTGGTATCATAAAACTGTATCATGTAAAAGGGTATATTTAGATAGCTAAATTAGTAGTTTGTATCCTTCTATACATCACACAGAGAAGCAGCTTTCATTCCTGTTTAACATTCAAAATCAGCAGTTATAAAGGACCAGTATCCTCTTTCAGGCTATGTTTTGTCTTAGCAGCCTCTCTTCAGTATTGCATTTGGTGGGTAAAGGAACAGGGGATTCATTCATTTGATAAATGTTTTCTGGAAGCCTACTATGTGCTAAGCAATGTGCAGAGAATATAACTGAATAGAGCAGACATGATTGCTGACCTTGTGGAGTTTATAATTTAGTAGTAATAACTGATAATCAGGAAACAAAACCAACAAAATTGTGCATTGTGATAAGTGCCTTGAAGGAAACAGACTTTCCTATGAAGGAATATAATACGAAAGACGTAATTTAGGTTGTGTGGGCAGAAAAGCCCTCTGAAATGGTGACATTTAAGCTCCTCCAAGAAAGATGAAAAGCTTGAGGCCATTTGGGCAAAGAGATCAATGTACGCAAAGGCCAGTTTGCATACATTGCAAATCAGTGTATGCAAACTGGCCTTTGAAGGAGGGCCAGTGTGGGAGGAGAGGAGTAGGGAGAGAAGGGCTAGAGATGAGTTTGGAGAGGTGAGGAACAACTGTATCCTGTAAGGAGTGTGTAGTCCAGGGAGAGAAGTTGAGACTTTATTTTCAGTGCAGTGGGAAGCTGCTCAAAGGTTTTAAGCAGGAGAGTGATATGATCAGATTTTCATTTTAAAGAGCTCTCTTTGCCTTGTGGGGAAAAAGGTATAAAAGTAGAAGTAGGGAAACTGGTTAGGATACTCCACAGAAGTCTAGGCAAGAGATGATGATAGCCCAGACCGGGAGTGGAGCATTGGAGATGAAAGGAAGGGAGCAATTCCAGGGATTGCTGATGGTAGAACCAAGGAACTGAATGTAGGAGGGCAGGGTAAGGCTGAATTCATGTGGGTAAAAACTTGGTCTCCCAGGGATTGTCATTTAAAGAATATATAATATTGCCAATTTAAGGTAGAAATACATCCTCCAGAGTATTTTATTCATGCTTAGTGGAGTATTAGAAGCTTCAGTTGTCATTTCACTCTACCTCCTAAATTTGTTAATAAGATTTTAATTAACCTTTATTTCTCAGTGTACACTTGTTGAAATAGATGTCAATACCTCCTTCTGACATCACTTGTAAAAAGGAAATTGTTAATTGGATACCAGCCAAGTCGGTTACTATTTATGTGATCATGGACAAGTTAATCTCTAAGTTCTCTCAACTGCAAAATAGGTCTTAGAGTTAATAAATTGCTTCGCATATGCTAGATGCTTAATAAAGAGTGTTTTCTTAAGATAGATTTTAAAACTAAGTTAGCATGTATATATGTTTTAATTAGATATTTCTGAACTCACGTATGCAATTTTTTATTTCAAGCATAAGTAGTTTTTTTTTTTAGCAGCAGCTAGTTTATTTAGCTGCTAAAACATTTAGCAGCTCTTAATTAAATCCTTTTGATTTATTAATCTTGGAAGGCAGTTCTCAGGATTAGAAATACAATGGAAATTGATTGATCCCAATAGATGTTTTAACTTGGGTTCATCGGCAATATATAAGATACTCCAAGTGAAATTAATCAAGACATCAAAATTTAAGGCATGGTCACATTTTTTAAATAGGTGATTTTATTTTAGAAACTGGGCATGAATAACTAGATAATACAAAGTGACTAATTTATAAATGGTCATGTAACCTGCCTATACTTTTAAAAGAAAACTCTTCAAATGTTTATTTATATTTCTGATAAAATAATAAAAGTATAAGAACAACCTTCCCCTCTCCTTCTCTCCAATTTATCCCTTAGGAATTTCTTTATAAGAAGACAGGATTGAGTCATTTAGCCTTTATTGTTTTAAACATTAAAATTTCTAGTCTGTAAACAATAAGCTGAATATGATAGCGCTTACACTTTGTCATGTGGGTTAAATTTTTTGAAATTGTAAATAGGCCTTTTAAAACTCACTAGAACAATCATGCATTTTTTTCCCTATAAAGTGCTAATTATTGATCTAAAATGAAGATAAAGACTTCAGTGTTATTTCTTCTTTGTTGCTGCCCATTATAATCAGGGAACAAATGGGCTTGTAGAAGGTTCTCTTCTCAGTGGCTGTCTGCCTTGTTCATCAACTAGAAAACATCGCTCCTGCTATGTGCTGTAATCTGTAAAAGGAACATACTTAGAAGGAACTTAGATATTTTCTGAAAATAAGATAATCGTGTTCTTACTTATCCTCACTTATTTTTTCTTTTTTTTATTCGCCCTGAGCTGACGTCTTTGGCCAGTCTTCCTCTATTTTGTACATGGGTTGCTGCCACAGCACGGTTGATGAGTGGTGTAGGTCCATGCTCAGGATCCAAAACTGCAAACCCAGGCTGCCAAGGTGGAGCGCACAAACATAACCACTACGCCACCGGGCCGGCCCCCAGGATATTTTTTCTTGAGGGTCTCGTACACTTTCTCCAGTTTAATATCTCAAGAAGGTTAATAGTCTTTCCTGAGGATTGATTGTGTTTAGCGTTGTAAATATTGTACATATTGACATTTTATTGAGGATTTGAGAATAACAGAGAGAATTTTGTTCAGTATTATGGTTTGTTTTGACATTGATTTTACCAAAAATAAATTATGAGTAAAACGTCAACACATGGTTTCTTGGGGGTGAGAATGGTGCTTTGTCCTGTCTGGGATGCAGTATGAGTTTCCTGCTAACAATGCCTTCCTATTGCTGAAGAGACTGAGAGTTTAGCAGCATCTTGTTTAGGAAAGTGCTGCCTTCACCAAAGGTAGTGTAAGAGGATTTGGAACTTAGACAAAAAGAAAACTGATCATTTTCTTTCTGAACTGATAGCCAAGTGCACATGAATGTTATTAAAGTTTAAATAAAAGCCTTGCACAACAAAGTTGTGCTTTGAATCAAATAAAGGAATGCTCTTTCTTTCCTGGTAACCTGTACCCAGGGACAGAGGGAGGAAAGCTGTTCTGAAGGAACCCTTTCTTCGAAACAGCCAGGCAGGCTTTTTTCTGAGTGTCGCCTAGTACAGGTGGACTGGGGCGAGGGGAGACTGGCTCTCCAGTTTCCAGTTCCGGCAGGGGAGCCGAGAAGGAATGGGAGAGAAGATGGAGAGTCCTGAGTGGGGCACTGTTATGGGCCATTGCATTCTGTTCATATTTTAGCAGGATTGACAAACTCTGACAGAAAGACAGTGTGCCTAAGATTTTTTTTTTTTGCTCATAAAAACCAAGTACAACTCAAAATCTTTGATAGCTTGAAAATAGGAGAATGATACTTGTGTTACTTCAGGTAATAGGTGAAAAGAATCTTTTCTTTAGAAATAGTATTAATTTACTACATAAAGAACCCTGCAGATTGCTCTTTTAATATCATACTTTTTTAAAAAAAGCATAAAACATTAGATCGTATTATTCCCAAAGATGTCACCTGAATAAACTGTTTAAATTATTTTCCTTCAATAAGAAAATGTGTTATACAAACCACACAGAATTTTCAATTCTAAATCAATTTGTACCAAAGCACATAAATTGTAACATTCTAATTTGTTAGTTTGGCCTGATATGCCCACACTAAATCATTTCTTAATTTTCAGCTTTATTTTCATATAGTTCTTTTTTCCCAATATGTTGTGATCCCATTTATCTGTGAGTTTATCATATGCTGGTAGTGTGAATTTAAGAAAATATATAGTAACTAAAGAACTGGATCAAAGCCTCTTTGAACATTAGAGCCAGGAAAGGGTTATGATGACTTTGAATCTGAAATAAAACATGTAGCTCTTTGATTTTGGATATATAGCTATTAAGATTTATTTTCTTCTAGCTTATCTGTCTCAGAATTGCCCTTATTAAAGCTGGAGATTTGGTGATTTCCAGAAGTTCCTTTATATCCTATCTGGTTTTTGTCTACGTTTGCTTTGACTTTTACAACCTTAATACTAAACTTACAGAGTGAGGTTCCCTCTGCGACACAAGAGCAGACTACAGAGTAGCCTCTGTGAGTTGTGGAAGTGATGGAAGACGCTTGTGGTCATCAGGAGCTCCCTAGCAGCCAATGACCGTGGGCTTTAGAAAGGAAACACTCTTTTCAGTTTTAAGCTAACTGGGCTGCCTTTTGTTATTGGCTAACTTTGTGTCATCACTTAAACTTGTGAAAACGCACAAAGGAGAGAAGAAGCAGTTCTTCGGCGTTAAGGTGAAATGCCCAGAGCTATCCTTGGTGTTGGAAGACGTCACGTTAACAACAGTGTATGAGCAGGGACAGAGAAAAGCATAACCATTGTGTATAGTCATCTGTTTCTCTGTATCTAGGATTGAGGTGACCAGGAGGTAAGGAGGGGAGGATTGTCCTCATGCTTTTGTATGCGTTTGTGCTCACACTGCGTTGAAGATGCTGGTGATTTGAAGAGTCCATGATGCTGTGCTATCTATTGTGTGCAACTGGTGTGAGCCAGATAATCAGAGCTGTATCCCTCCGTATGAATAGCTGTGACTTGCTTTGTACACTAATTCCATTGCCTGAATATTTTGATATCCAGGTGGTACTTAAAGGGAAATCTGATGAAATTTGTAAAAAGCTGTGGTATTTCCTTCTGTCAGGTTCTGAAGAAAGTCTCCAAATACATTCAAGAGCAGAATGAGAAGATATATGCTCCCCAAGGCCTCCTCCTGACAGATCCAATCGAGAGAGGACTTCGAGTTGTATCTTTTTAGTCCAGATCATAAGGTCTAAATATCTATAAAAAGAAAATTTTGGTGGTACTCTTTGGCATTGGCTAGAGAGAATTTAACTGTCTTGTATTTGCCTTAGGAATCGTCTCTGTGAATTACATACCTACCATAAGCCTATCTCCAACATTTTTTCTGAAACAGGTCTCTCCTTCCTTTGCATTGCAGGTCTCTGGATTGTTCAGTATTCTGGTTCTTTCTTGGTTCTGAGGGCATCTTGTAGTAATAATGGGGGTGGTATGAGTAATGCATTTCAGCTGCAGAAACTCTGAACCTAAAGCCCCTTTGAAATGCGTAAACTCATGATGTTTGGTGAGACTTGTCATCCAAATGAATTGCAGGTCCATGGGTTCATCTGACGAGTTGAAATCAGTTACAGCTGCCAGATGTATAATTTCATTACCTTTGACATACTGTGCATATTTTAAGAGGCAGTAAGCTTTGAAAATCACTAAGTGAATTTGGTAAATAAAATTGCAAAGAACTAATTTAGCCTGATAACGGGAGTAATGGGTAAAATAAATTTTTTTTAAAGCCTAGGTCAGATAGTCCCAGGCCTTCCGGCTGATAATAATTTCAACAGTTTTATTATACTCTACGGCAATGGTTCTTAAACTTTTAGAGGTCGTAAACCTTCTCCCAAGAAAAAGTTTTCATATAATTTCAGGGCGTTTTGAACCCCCGAATTCCTTACCTTCATGGATTCTCAGTTAAGAACCCCCTAGTTCTACAATGAAGCATCTTTTTTCAGAATTTTTTAAAAAAATAAATAATCAGTGTTTGGGGAGGAAATACATGTGGACTACTACAAGGATTTCAGTTTTCAGCAAGGTAGAGAAAGCATCATGTTTAACTTAGGTAGGAGAAATTTTTAATAATTTGAAAATAAGTAAAGCAAATAGAAAAGTCTGTGCAGATCATACTCATCGTCTTGCCATAGTCCCCTTTTGTGTTATGTTCTGTAGTGTGTTTTCTTAACAGCCATGCTGTTTAGATTGAAATTACCATTTATGAAGACAGAGGCATGAGCAGTGGAAGATAAACCATAGAATTAAAGGTAAATATGAAATTATATGATTCATATGCAGTTTTTTTAATTTAAGGGATGCATGAATTTTCTTTCCTACTTGATAAATAAATCGTAAATAGTGCCATATTCTCTATATTGGCCTGATATTTAAAATGTGTATTTAATCCTAGTTCTATTTGGTGATATAGAATTTAATCCTGATTCTTTCTCCCCATATTTTTTTCAGACTGGTTTTGTTGTTACTTTGTTTTTTGGATCTTTTTGGGAGGGAAGTTGTCTTGTTTTATTTTAATATTTCAAAACTATCCTGGTCATTTAAATAGTTAGGTTTTGCATATAAGAATCAGTTCAGAGATTTCCCTGCCTATATGACAAATGGTTTTAATAACCAAAGAAACATTTCAGAGTAGAGTGGGGGATGTTCTGAATATAGCCCTGTAGAAGAAACTTACCTCTAGTAGGTAGAACCGTAAATTTAATTCTTTCATTTAAAGTGTTTGTATTCCTAGATATCCATGTAATTACCTTGAATAAATAAGAAACAAGTTGTTAACACTGATAGGAATCTCCAGGCAGAAGCATGTAGGAGGCAAAGTACATGAGCATAGCCTTCTAAGTGACAGAAAATCCTACTTCACTGTTTCTGCCAATTTCAGTCATTTTCTCTTTCAACAAATAGTGTTCTGCTGCTGTACATTCCTAATCGACTTCGTTTGCAGTATCTCTCAACAGGTAGCACAGAGACAGAATCCACCAAAGCAGAAATATTCCTTCCCAGGACACCTGTAATAGTAATAGTACCGTTTTGAGGGCACCTGCTATGTGCCGGGTATTATACAAATGGTATTTCTAATTCTCACAAGTATTCTGCACAGTATTTCCCCAGTTTTACAGATGAGCATTCCAAGGTACAATTAGATTAAATGATGTTCTCAAAGTCATACGGCTAACAAATATCGGGATATGAACCCAAGTCTGATTGACCATAAAACCCCAGTTTTTTACACCAAACTTCCTCTGAGTACTTGGAGCAGCAGGAACTTGAGAAGGGAAGGAGTTCATTAGATTGTTCTAAGTGTTTTCTTTTCTTTTTCAGTACTTTTTTTAAAATACATTTTGTCTCTTCCTGTGCAATTTATTGAATCCTACAAACCAACCTACATTCCACAGCTGCCTTCTTCTAGCACTAGTGAATGTGTCACCTGAATTCTTGAAAGTCAGGGGCCCAAGTAATGATATCCTCTGCCATACGTTTTATTTCTGTAAAAAGGCCTTGTTTTGGCACATTTACTGTTACTTGTCCATGCACTTTCTCATGTACAATTTCCAAACTGATATTTCTCAGACGAGCAGTTGGGAACTTCATGTGTGGCTTTTGTTACATGCCATTGGAGGAAGTTTGTTTTATCAATTGCAGCTGCGTTGACTTGGCGCAACCCATTTGTCATGACTCATTTTGCAGCTATTATTGCTAAATATAATGTTTTTCTGAGGTGGTGTGGTATTTTGAGCAGTTACACACCAGACTAATCTATCAATATTCAAACAACTGTGAAATTTTGAAATGGGAAAGATTTACATTAGGAAACTTCTAGATAGTTTCATGAATGCAAATATTTTTGTGCAACACAATTTACTTTTCAGAGCTATGGTTCCTCAGGCCCAGGATCCAGTGTAGGCTGAGGTCTTGGAGGAGGGGGTAAAAACAATAAGAATAATTAATTCAATTCTACCATTTTTCATAAGTCTACAAGGTGTCTGCAGGATGAAGCATTATATGGGAATTAAATTAATGATTTAACAAAAGAGTACACAAATCATGGAGATAGGCTTTATTTTAAAAATCTTTAAACAAAAATATTTTGCTCTTTTTCAGCTTAATTTTTTTAATGTCTGTCTTATTAGATAGACTGATGGTGTTTTCTCTTTGGATTAAGATTGTCTTTATTTAAAAAATGGAATATATCATTATTCAGTCACAATAAATGAATGATAATAAAAGTATCTAACATTTATTGGCATTTATTATGTGCCTGCATTGTTCTAAATACTTGATTTGAGTCATCACAACAATCCTACGACATAGATACTCTTACCCCAGTTTTTCAGATGAGGAAACTCAGGCATGGAGAACTTAGGTGACTTGTCGTCCAAGGCTGAAAGCCAGTAGGTAGAAATCCAGGCAGCCTGGCCCCAGATGCTCCCTTAGCCCTGTGCCGTGCTGTGATGTGATTGCTCAGAGATGGAGATAGACAGGGCTTGCATGTCTCGGTTCTTGAGCTATGCGCTCACTTAGGCAAATGGTACAGAGCCAGGTATTCTATTAGAACCCTGGCTTAATAGAACATAGCCCACATATTAGGACCGCATATCAGTTGGTGTAAGAGAGATGTTTCAGTGGTTATTTTTGGCATCCTTTTCTAAAGCATTTACTTTTCTAATTATAGATCCCACCTCCAGCTGGGACCCTCATCTATCCACTGGCCGATCGCAGAGTGTCCCCTACCTCCTCTCCAGAGCATCATTCCTTTGTATCTGCTGCCAGAGCCACGGTGCCATTTACTCCAAGGACTAACTTTCTAAAATTCCACACCTGGAGTGACCTCTAGTCGCTCAGCATCCACTTTGTGTCTCCAAATTGTGTAAGACTCTGTAATCTTTTGATTAGTTTCTGAGAAAACACAATGAAGCATTTCACTTTTTTTATTCAAAGCCATTAAGAAAATATGCAGTTGGTCAGCCCAACACGAAGTTTATTTCTTATCTGCCACCAGTACCACTGGTTCTCTTCATTCCTTGGGCCAGCTTCCCAGATGGCCCTAGACTTCAACAAGTCATATCTTAGCCAGTGTTCAGTCTTATTCCCCCAAATTGATGAAATGCTTTTCTCCAGGATTTTGGTGAAGGGTAGGCTGTCTGTGGTTTTGCTAACGCATCTCCCAGATTTCAAAGAACTACCAGGTTTACCATGACTCAAATCTTAAAGATCTATCTCTGCTGTTCAGTTTCTCAAACTGAAGCTCGTTGGAAAAATAATGTATAATGTTATTTGTTTTATTATAGCAATTATTCCTAATTAAAGCAGTATTTAATGCAATTTCCAGTTATTTTTCTTTGGAGAATTTTGTTATTATTGCATTACCTTAAATGTTGGGAAGATGTGGTATGTGTTGCTTGTTCCTTACAAAAATAAGTAAGCACAATAAAGTGGATGCTAAACCATCAGACACATAAATGTCCCTGCTGTGTCCCTGAATGTGTAATGAGCAAGTGTAATAAATATTTTAATTATAGTTTTGTTATAAATATAACTTATGAGAAAACAATTTGATAGGAATCATACTGTATATTGCTAATTTTTAACTGTCCCTACTGGCGAACCTTGGGATCCATGGTCCCCCTCACGCACGGTACTCACTGCGGAGGGACCTTACCGTCGGTTCAGGTGCGGTAGGTTAAGCGATTTCCAAGGAAAACTCTCAAGTCGGAGTCAGTATTTCTAGATCTTCTTTTGGGTGTATGTTCTTAGCATCAAGGCTTCTTATGCCCTTCATTCATTTTTGGGGTTTGAGAGCACTGTATTTGGGAGAAGGTTAAGAAATGCATTAGGATAAAGTGAAACAGTTCAAAGTTTTGCTTTCAGAGATATTGTAGGTGCTAAAACTGGATTTAATCTTTCAGATTTAATTTCTTTTTTGGATCTGTTATTCAGTAAATCCCATAGGTCTATGTAATATTTTAATTGTATAAAACACTTTTGTTACTTTATAGCCTATAATAGTGTGTCTGTCTGCCTTTTAAACCCGTTGCAATAACTTTGCTGAAATATTAACACATTAGTAAAACTTTTCTTAAACAGATTGTCTCTGTGTCATATTTGGTGTGATTTGATAAACTGCTAAATGATATGGCATAAAATTTGGCAGATAGACATTACTACTCGAATCACTGTTACAGTGTGGCTTGGGAGTTTTAAACAAACATCTTACATTTGTGTAGTTTGTCACACTTTTCAGCTTTTTACATGCTTTATGTCATAAGAGTAGATGTTAGCTAAATAGCTGAAAAACCAGAATAGTCCCTAATAGTCAAAAATGTATTCAATTAAAGAAATAAGAGGTTAGAATGTTTCATTAGAAAAATGTGTCCCAGTTATTGTTACTATCTTGGCTTATCTGATGACTCCGTTTTTTAAAATGAAGTGCTTTTATAGAGAGTAACAGCTTATAAAATATAGTCTATATTCTTTTGTGAAATAATTTTTCTTTATGCGATTTTCCCTTTCTCTTCCTTGTCCAATTAATTGAATAGCAAATAATGCTGATATGTAGCTGGTAGTCAAAAAAGCAATCAGAAAACCTGAATTAAGTTTCTTCCATATTCCACGTGGCCCTGGCTCCTAGCATGAGCTGAAATCATAGTTTCTCAAGAGTGAGCTGCTTTGTTGTTTTTATTTCACATAAAGGAAGTCAGGGTATCTGCGTATTTGCTTTATACACTCATCTCCCCCTCCCCTTGCCATGCCTCTGCTTCCCAACAATGGGGAGTGTCAGTTCCAGGAGAGCTGAGGTGGTTTCTGCTTATTCTTGCATCTGTTCACAACTCCAAGCATCAACACACACAAAGCTACATAGACTTAGCACTCACATACCTGTGGAGTGAATAAATGAATGAGATAGAGGGTGACAGGTCATTAACAGAGTTCCTTTACAACATCTTGATTAGTGAGGTGTTTCTCTGACTTGATAAGATGGGGACTTGTATACTCCCCTTGTAAAGTCTTGTTCTAGGACTGGAAAGATGTTATCTGTGCCTTAAACTCCATTGGGGTGGGCATTGGTGCAGAGATGGCTACTCTTGAGGATTTGAGTGACCTTTCACTTCTAGATCAGGAATTCCCAGGGAAAGGAGAGGAGTTGCATTCAAAACCTCTGAAGTAGGTGGATAGTGTAAATAATGAATAAGCCGCCTACTCATACTTTGTCGTTTTATTATTCTGCATATCATTGACATTGCCAATGTCTAATGTTGAATCTAGCTATGGTTAAAGCTAGGAAACATTTTTTAAGTATATTTCTCCTTAATTCTTTTAACTTCTATTTAATCTTCTGGTAAAGGTTCACTTTTAAAAAGTTTCCACTTTTCAAGGTTCTCTAGGACCTAATAAAGCATGAATTTTGTATTCGAGTCCTTACTACTATATTTCTTCATGTAAAAGTTAGAAGAAACTGTATGAAAAATGTGCTTATCCCTCATTTGACAGCTGAAATGAATCAAATAGGCCTCTAATAGCACCAGAGACTCTTCCATGGTGCAAATACTAAGGGAAATAGCCAAAGTGATCCCCATCCTTGGTTGGAGGACGAACATCAATAGATGTACCCATTGTACAGTGACTAACTTTAATCTACAGAGATGTAAGTTACAAAGAATTTTATTCTTCCCACGAGAGCTGGAATAAATGGTTTTATAATGGCCCTCTGCCGTACTCAAAACTTGGAAAGGTGTAGGGGAGAGCAAATGTCTGAATAATGCCTTTGTATGAATTGTGGTGAATGTTAAAATGTAGGTTCTGGACCACCTAAGTTCTCGGATACTTTATGAGTCCAGCAGTACATGTATTCTGTTCCAAAATGAGTAGACACAGAATTACGTGACCAAAGTGAATGCTATGGCTCTTCTCCTAAGTTCTTCCATAGACCTCAAATGGTGCAGATGTGCAGTTTTGTGAAATTCTGCCTAAAACTTACAGGAACTTAATGCCTACTTGAAAATTTTTTAAGACTCCATTTTGCAAAAAGAAATAATTTTATAAATCAGGCACAACCAAGGATTTTTGGCTAAGGGGCGTTGTCAAGTTAAAACAAGTTTATGCCAGCAGAATTTTCTGATTTTTTTTTTTTAATAGGATCTGAGCAATATAAGTACTTATTGACCTTGTAAGGACATATTTAACTTTGTCCTGTCACTTTTTACCTTGGTAGTGAAATCGTTAATCTTCAGGTTACTAAATCACCTTGTTTCTGAAGAATTTCTTTTTGTTTTACTTACAGAGAGTTGTTTTTTAAAAAAGGCGATGGGGCCGGGGGGGCTGCCTAGATCTGTTCTTGATCTTAATGTTTCTGTTCGTGTATGTATTCTCTCATCTCATATTTTCACAGACGAGTTTATTGCCAGGAAATGAACATCATAATTTGTATTCAAAAATGTTTTGGCAGTTAGTCTTCTGGGAACAACCAAATGCCAAACAGCATAACTGTAGAAGCTCAGATTCTGTGATACACAAGGACTTGAAACACAATGTAATGTGACCTTTCCTTCCCAATTAAAAGACTAGTGTGAACAACCTTTGCACAGCCGTGCATCTCGTACAACGTACAAATGTTTTATTTTGTCCAGTTCCTAATCTCTTAGATGTTTGAAGGATTGTGTGCTTGAAAAAGCAACATTATTGTAGATGTTACTAATTTTAAAATGAGTGCTCCTAAACAATTAGCAAAGGAAAGGCCCAACAGCATGTTTGGGGCATTTTTAATACTGCAGAAAAAGATCTTCGCTTAGTATCTAATGATATGGAGAGGCTACGTCAGGAAAGGAAAATCATCTCTTAAATAACCAGAATTCCCAACTGCAACCATATTGACTATAGAAACTACAAACACCTGCCAGCAAGAGCTATAAATAAAAAATAACCAGATCCCTGGTAGAGACTCTGAAAGAATTCTGAGGAAAAAAGAAAAGTCCTTGTGTACATTGTTTTCTCTTCCCAAATGCTGTTTTTAAAGTGACCACAATTTTTCTATTTACCAAGGAAATGTGTGGTGTCAGAATAATATGCAGCTGCATATTAACTACATGCAACAGTTAAAGGCAGGAAATAAAAATCCTCTGAGACTGGAGGAGGCATTTAGGCTCACTGGGTAAAATTTAGTCTAATCAGTCCATTTAACAGACAAGCTTGTTAAGAACTTAAAAACTTATTCACAGGGCTGGCCACGTGGCCATGTGGTTAAAGTTCCACACTCCGCTTCGGTCGCCCTGGTTTGTGGGTTCGGATCCTGGACGCGGTCCTACTCCACTCATCAGTCATGCTGTGGAGCCATCCCACGTACAAAATAGAGGAAGATGGCACAGATATTAGCTCAGGGTGAATCTTCCTCACCAAAAAAAAAAAAAACCTATTTGCCTGACAAAGTCCCAATAAGGTTTTGTGTGGAACTTGACATACTGATTCTAGAAAAAGGGGAGAGACATGCCCTACAACTAGCAGGACAGATTAAGCTGTAGTGCTTCATATGTGTGGCATTGGTGCAAGGATAGGCTCACAGAACAATGGAACAGAAAGAGACTGAGGCACAGACTCAGGCATGTCTGTTGGGCTGGGTAGCCTCCTTTTGCCCCTCCAGATCCTTTCTCCTTCTGCGTGCTCCTTTATATCCTAGAAAACTGATCTGTGCAACTGCATTAACCTGGCTCTCTTGCCCTGAGGCTCCCAGTAGGGTCTGGCCAATGGGAGAGATGAGCAGGAGATCTGAGCATGGTTCACTGATTCATGGAAGTGGCTGACTAGTTGGCCAGCTGCTTAGGGGCCTGGGAGATAAACCTGGAAGGCTTGGTGAGGAGGAGTCAAGGAGCACTCTGTGGAAGGACCTCTACGAATGGACTCAGAGTGTGAAGAAATTCATGTGCCATGTAAATGCCCACCAGATGGCATCCACTGCAGAGAGGTTCTCACTGAGGAAGTGGAAAGCCTTTTGATTTCAGGCAGCCTCTTCCTAGCTCCCTGGTGCTCATTCAGTGGGACCATGTGAAATGATCGTGGCCACAAGGATAGAGGCTACATGTGGCTCAACAGCATGGGCTTCCTCTCATTACGTCTGACCTGGCTACTGCCACTGCTGAGTGCCCCATCGGCCAGTGGAGGCCAACACAACCCCGCAGTATGGCACCTTTCTCCAGAGGGGGTTTTGCTTATAACAAGACTGGGCATTTTAATTACTGTATTGGGACTGTGTTTTGTGACTGAAAGAGATCATGGGACTTTTTTTTTCAACCAAAGATTGACAAGAGTTGTCATGGATCTTCCTCAATTTTCATCAAGGGAAAGAGGAAGAACTATACCCAACAAATATATGTAAAGGGGCAAAAATAAAATCAGAGACAAAAATAAAGTTGCTTTATGATTACGTTCCGTGAGTTATCCTAATTGATACACATATACACACAATTCGTATATTATTACCATATTACTTTTGGATACATACATATGTGGCAAAATATGTAAATATGCCTAGGAACAATAAACACCAAGTTGGGGTTACCTCTAGAGAGGGAGGAAGAGGAATGAGTCAGAAAGAGGAATGCAGGGCTGCGATTGAATTTGTAATGTTAAGCGTCTTATTATTTTCCATACTTTTTCAAATCCCTCGAAAGTTTTTATTACAAAAACAACCACACGTATTTGTCAATATAAATTACCATATCCTAAATATTATGGACGCCAGTTAAGATCATCAGTATCAATATGGGCTTTGAGGATTTGGACACAACACCCACCTCCTGGGACCGCACCCAGGTCTCCAGTGTCCACATCCTCTAAGCCTTCAGGCCTGTTCGTCTCGTTGGTCTCCTTCACTCAAGAGGCACTACCTCTGAATTCTGCTAGTTCTAATTATACCAAAAAAATGGTGAAAAATATGGACAAATGTCTTTTTTCTGCTTATACATATGTGAGTAGACCTCTAAAATAAATGAGTTAAACTTCTAGCCTAGAAGCAGCACATAGCCAAGGGTAAAGTTCAGGGTCAAGCTGAATTTCTTAAAGTGGATATGTCTAAGATGAAACAGAGAGAGGATGACTGAGAAACCTATGATGTCACTTCCCCACAAACAGTGAAAAGTCCAAAGTAATTTCAGCCTTCACAGGCTCCACGGCTCACATCCACATCTTACTGACCCTAACAAGTTAGCAGCTCACAGAATGACAGCTGCTCTCAGCAAGATCAGCCAGGATGGGCCAAATGACCCAAGGCTGCTTCTTGCTCCAAAAACTACCAACAATTAACACAATTTCATGACCAGATTTCAGTATTTTCAGCTGAAAATATTTTTGTAACTGAACTGAACATAAACTGAAAAATGTAATAGTTTCTATCACTTTGGGATACTCTAAAGGTGGAATTATTACATTATGTGTTCTAGCTAATTTGATAGTAAAATACCCAGATAACATTATATGACATGGAACATAATTAATCATCCCATTCTTTAGCCTTCTGATAGAGGGTGAATACTGAATTCAATTAAGATGTTTAGTTTCACCAGTGAGAAACCTGTAAGAAGTGTTTAAATGAAGAAACCTAGACGTAATGACAGAAGTTTTTAAGGTGTCACAAATTTTTAAATTTCACTAACCCAGCTCTCTTATTCCTTATCATTTCAAGTACTGACATCTCAAGAGATGTATAATTTATAGATGCTCCATGTAGAAATGAAAATATAATGTAACAATTACAATACAACTCCACCTTTGTAACTTTAATTAGAAAGTTTGGAACTTAAGAAAATTTTAAAATAAATCTTACCATGTCTTGTCACCTCAGGGTTATCATTACCTATACACAGATAAACTCGATTATATTATAAGAGTTATCCCTACACAGAAAAATTTCAATAAACTTTAGTCCGAAGTGGGATGAGCCATTTCATTAGTTATGTGAAGTTCTCAACATGGTGCCATGTCTATGACCCACTAACACAAAGAGAAGTAAGGCATTAATATGAAAAGCAATGGATGGAATTTTGACACGGGTACACTCTTGAGCAACGCTACCCTTTAGCCTTTTCCTATGGCGACATAGTTAAAAACAAAAAAGAGCATTGCCCCAAGCTGTGAGCATTTAGAGATACTGAGTTTGGCCCAGTATTCATTTAGACCTAAAGAGTGAATTACATATATCCTAATAACTATGAAGACCTGCCCAGCCCTTAGACTAGGAGCTTTTCATCAGCTGCCCATGACATAAAAGCACATGAATTTTTTGATGGAAAGGTACATTTCTCTTTGCTTGACCCTTATCCAGAAAATCATTAATAAAATCATTTTACTTACCCTGATAAACACTATATTGGCCATAGTTTTTCAGAAGATAATCTAATTAAAAAAAGAAAAGGAAAATCCATGGTTATTGTATATTCTGCAATGAGCAAATGACAGTACAGTTTCTGTATCTCCTCACAGTGTTTCACATCCATCTCTCTTGGAACTTATTCCTTCTTCCTGCGAACTATGCTCACATGTCACCTCCTCAGGGAGGCTCTATAGGTTGAACGTCTGTGTCCCCCCAAAATTCATATATTGAAATCCTAACCCCCAAGGTGATGGTATTAGGAGATGGGGCCTTTGGGAAGTGATTAAGTCTTGAGGGCAGAGCCTTCATGGATGAGATTAGTGCCCTTATAAAAGCAGGCCAGGGGCCGACCCCCTGGTGGAGTGGTTAAGTTCGTGCGCTCTGCTTCGGCGGCCTGGGGTTTCCACCGTTGGGAACCTAGGCGCAGACATGCCATCACTCATCAGGCCATGCTGAGGTGGTGCCCCATGTAGCACAGCCAGAGGCACTCACAACTAGGATATACAACTATGTACTGGGGGGCTTTGGGGAGAAGGAAAAAAAAAAGATTGGCAACAGTTGTTAGCTCAGGTGCCAATCTTTTTTTTTTTTTAAAGATTTTATTTTTCCTTTTTCTCCCCAAAGCCCCCCGGGTACCTAGTTGTGTATTCTCAGTTGTGAGTGCCTCTGGTTGTGCTATATGGGATGCTGCCTCAGCATGGCCTGACAAACGGTGCCATGTCCACACCCAGGTTCCGAACCTGAGAAACCCTGGGCCGCCAAAGCGGAGCGCGCGAACTTAACCACTCAGCCACGGGGCTGGCCCCCTCAGGTGCCAATCTTTCAAAGCAGGCCAGAAAGCTCCCTTGCTTCCTTACACCCTGTGAGGTTACAGTGAAAAGACAGCCATAAGGGAGGTGGTCCCTCACCAGACACTGACTCAGTCAGTGCCCTGATCTTGAACATCCCAGCACCCAGAATTGTGAGAAAGATTTCTGTTGTTGATAAGCCACCTAATCTACAGCATCTGTTATTCACAGCCCAAGTGGACTGAGACGGATGCTTCCCCACCATCTAAGATGTCCCCACCTTCAATGTTCTCTGTCTGTTACTCAGCTTTATTTTATCACCACCTGACAAATAACTCGTATTAGTTTATTGTCTGTCTCCATCACAAGGTCTGTGTTTCCTATTCCCTGCTTTGACCCTAGAGCCCACACAGGGCCTGGCAGCAGATTCTCAAATATCACTAGATGCTCAAGAAATATTTGCTGAATGAAGAATTGATGCATGAATGAATGATAGGCCTGTGGTAGATTTGGGGGTTACCTTCAGGGAATTCACAATCTAACAGGAGAAACAGACATGTCAAAACTGCAATATAGCATAATATATGTTATATCAGAATAGTATAAGGTACATGCTGTCCTAAAGAAGGAGTGGATGTGTTAGGGAGGGTTTCACAGAGGAAGGGATACTTTGGCTGAGTCTTGAAGTATGCGTAGGAGTTCATTAGGTGGTGAAATGGAAAGAGAGAATCCTAGAAAGAGGGAACAGCATGTGCGAAGAAGGGAGACAAAATCTCTCCCATTCTACTTTGGACATGACTGGAGCAAAAAGGGTATAAGGGAGGAAGCCCTAAACTAGAAGAAAACCAGCAGCACTGTTTTCAGAGCGAGTGACTGAGGTCACACTAGAGCCTGACAGCCTCCTGCTTCTCTCAAGTGAACTTACTGCACCCTCCAATGGCCTGTTTCAGCGCGGTCGTCTAAACCTAAGGGTGGTGAGGTGCTGGCCTCCAGGTGGTCTGGTCACCATCCTCCGAGGAAAATTTCAAGAGTGTAAAATGGCAATGCTGGGATGAGAGAACATCCACTTAGTCTTTGCTTGAGGAGGCAGCAGCCTTCAGCAGATATCAATCAATGCCTCTGTCAATGCCAGTGGCAATCCTTATTGACAAAGTTCAGGTAAAGGGGGAGATGGCATCTACAGGTCTTTGCACAGGCTTGGGAGCATTTGTTAGAGCTGACATTTGAAACCAGATGTTCTATTTCCTGGGTCAGATGGTCTATTTCCTGGGTCCCCTCCATAGCAAACTGACTCTTTTTTGTTATTCTTAAGGCTGAGAATGGTTATTCTTAAGAATATTCTTAAGTCATGAGAAAAAAGCATCCTCCTATTAAGCAAGAGAGAACAAAATACAGAAGCAGAGGTAGGGTTTATGTGTCTGTGCCGGAAACTAGAACTGCATTAAGACCAAACTAAGAGGAGGGTCATCCCATGTTCCTACAACGGAGCTGGTAGAGAAAATAGACAACATAGCATTAGAGATTTGTACACCCATTTTTAGCTAAAAAATATTACAAAGCCACATAATTCACCTTGACCTGTTAAAACTCTTAAAACCGTGATCTCAAAACTTAGAAGAGATTTGAAAAGTTTATGTCTTTATTGGGGACATACATGGGTTAATTTAAAGATGGGACTTGAGTAAGGGTGAGGAGCTGAAAGTTTGAAGGGGAAAGGAATTAGGAAGACCATGAATTGCCCGGATCTTACATTTGTCAGGGAGCTCCATGCCTGGCCCTGGCCTCCTGAGTTCCCCAGCATCTCAGCCATATAAGCAGGTACGGTGTTTCACCACCAAAAATACTTGCAAATTCACCAGTCAACAGCTTTCCTTGTGAGGCTAAAATGAAACATGAATTTTTCTGCCCTCCTTAAAAAAGCAAGTTTCTTTCTTACTTTCCTATCCTTAGTCCAAATCTTCATTGGAGGTTAAACTTTGCTTAACTAATACATTCTCCAAAACTTAGTGCTTCGTGTCTTAGGATAGTGAGACCAAGAATGTGATGGAATTCAGAGGAAGGAAACAGTGAGAAACAGCTGGACCAAATGAGCAAAGGCAGTGATGACAGAAGAACAACAATGATGGTATTATCTTGTATTTCGAAAGCATCTTTATCCAAAAAGGCTCCCAGTACTGTATAGATATGTATATTTTGTCTTTTTCCCTTGGTGATTGAAAAAAAATTAGATTCACTCTTATTAATGCATATTTTCATAGCTATCCACAAACATTTGGCTGTTTCTATTTGAAGAAATTAACACAATTAATTTCTTCATTGAGCACCATCTGGAAACTGCATTGACTGCTCACTTTCTTCCATTGTTTAGAGTCCTATTTTCTGTATCCTGTCCAACTTTGGGCAGTAGCTTTTGCCTTCTTTTGCCATGTTTGTAGCATCATGTTTTACTTGTCTGAATTCACGTTGGCATGTTCATCTTGCTCTTTTAATCATCAGAGCTTGCCTACGAATTGTGTCCTGCAGTTTCACGCATCACCATCAGGCTTCATCCCCCTGCTTTCATAACCTATGTAATTCTGTTTTTTGCGTGATCATTTTAATGAATGGCATTCCATTTATATGGCTACGTAATTATTTTTTAAAACTCCCTGGCAGTGGGCGCACATCAACCAGGTGTTCCTGATTTTTCTCTTCATTGTCTATAATGTAATTAAGACATGTCTTTTCTCCCACCTTCCTGGACTTTACCATTTGACCAACAGTTTCACCAAAAGCTTGTGCTGCTTCCCCCCGGGTAACTCTATATATTCTTTTTTGACATCTCTTTAAATTCTCCTTCTTGGGGCCACCCCGGTGGCGCAGCAGTTAAGTGCGCACATTCCGCTTCCACGGCTCAGGGTTCACCAGTTCGCATCCCGGGTGTGGACATGGCACCGCTTGCAAGCCATGCTGTAGTAGGCGTCCCACATATAAAATAGAGGAAGATGGGCATGGATATTAGCTCAGGGCCAGTCTTCCTCAGGAAAAAAAAGAGGAGGATTTGCAGCAGTTAGCTCAGGGCTAATCTTCCTAAAAATTTATAAGTAAAATAAAAATTTTTAAAAATTTTAAAAAACCAAATTCTCCTTTACATAGTAGAAATCTTTCCCTGCAAACTCATTTTACTCTAAAGTGGATTTATCTGGTGAATATTAGTTGAAATCAAAGATCTCAGACGTGAAAGGGGTGCCCCAAGTTTTTGATCTATCCCTCTGCCTTCAGGAAGACACATACTGTTTTCACTTAACAGGCAGTGCACCTGAATCCCAGAGAAGTGACTTGTTTAAGGTCACACCTCTATTAAGTAAGGAAGCAGAAGCTGGACTCCAGCTCCCCAACTGAGGAGCAGTGGGAGATTGGAGAAGGAGTTGGCACCAGAGAAGTGTAGTCTCTGAGTCAGTAAACTAAGTAATTGGTACTTGGGTGGAGAAGTTATTGATGTTTGGACTCAAATCCATAACACTTAAGGAATATTAATAAAGACCATTGAAAAGCTATGTAGTAATGAGAACTATGGAAGAATGGAATTGTGCTCTAACACTAATGTTCTAGTCACCTAGTGCTGCATAACAAACTACCCCGACACTTAAGGGCTTAAAGCAACAATATGTATTTTACTCAAAATCTGCAGCTGGGCAGAGTTCTGCAGGGACAGGTCATCCCTGCTCCCTCCATGTTAGCTGGGATTGCTCGAAGTCTGAGAGCTAGAATCATCTGAAGGTTCATTCAACTCTGGCATCTGGAGGACGGAACAGCTGGGGCTGCTGGGTTCCTTGGACATCGCTCTCTATCTCTGCCCTTCCCACAGGGACCTTTCAGCACAGCAGCTGCAAGGTAGCCAGACTTCTTACCCATCGGCCCACTGCTCCCAAGGACTGTGGCTCAAGAAAGAGAACAACGTGGAAGCTGCACTACCATTCATGACTTAGCTCCGGAAGCCATGCAGGATCCATTCTGCCACATTCTCTCGGTCCAGGCAGCTACGAAGGCCTCCCCAGATTTAAAACACATGCACATAGACCCCACCTCTCCATGGAGGAGTGTCAACAGCATATTGTAAGAAGACTGGGTCGGATGAGATGTATATCAGAGCACTTGTCTTTGGAAAACACACTCCGCCGCAACTGAAAACCACTGGATTACCAACCCACCGAAACAGAGTTGAAATGGACCTTGAAAAGCCCATTCCTTTGTCATTAACAAAACTCATTCTGCAAGACAGCTCCAACGCCCCTCCTTTTGGAATCCCTCTTTGATGTCCCCCAGCTTCCATAGCCCTTTGTAAACATGCACCCTCTCACTCACCATATTCTATTGTAATTATTTTTATAACATGATTGTAATCAGACAGGTACTATCAACCTGTCAATTAGCCAAAGTTATTTTTTCCAATCAATCAATGTGGCATAGGAAACATCACCAAAGAAAGCAGTCTTCAGAATGATGGAGAGGAGAGGAGCAAGGGGAGCAAGGGGAGCCAGAAGTGACACTTCCAACGGAAAACAAAGGAAAGCAGCTGGAAAAACATCAGCAATTCAGAGATGAAAAACTGACATCACACAAAGAAAAACAAAAAATATATATCTTCATGTTTAACTTGTCTGAATCCATGTCAGCATGAATATACATATACACATGCTTATATATATATGTATGCTTTTGTGTGCATATATATACAAAATACATATATATGTATATATATATGTATATATATATACATATATATATATGCTTTTGTCCTAATTAAAGGTAGATGGCATAAGCAGATGTCTAAATATCCTAGAGTCAAGCAGCTGAGACAGAAGCATCGCCTAAAGCCCTGCTTCTCCACCTCCCCTGCATCAGACGCCCCGAGGTTCTGATTCAGCAGGGTGGGGCGGGCCTGAGAATCTGCATTCTCACGGGTTCCCAGACGACCTTGCTGCTGGTGGTCCAGCACCACAGCCCAAAGGTTTTCACAACCGGAAGTAGAGGCCATAGCTGAATCCCCGGCACAGAGGAAAGAACCAGAAGGGCCACAAGAGCCGGGGTGAGAGGACGACCCAAAACACGGAGGTGGCCTGATCTAGACAGAGCCCATTTCTCTGTTGCCCCTGACCTGCCAGGGCACACTCAGGCGACTGCACCCCGGAGGCCGGAGGGCCGAAGCCGCCGGGCGTCCTCAGCTGCGGTGGCGAGGCGCCCCCTCCCGACCAGCCCGGGCTCTGCCGGCCGGGACCGCACCACGGCGCTGCGGGCGAGGGGGTTGGGGCTAACGCAGGAGGGCGAGCCGCGGAGACGCAAGCCCCGCCCCCTGGGTGGGCGCAGCCATTGGGCGGTGATTGGTCAGCGCCGCCCGTGCGCGGTGACGTTGTACCTGGGCGGAAAGTTTCTGAGAGGCGCGCGGGAGACGAGACTGGGAGGGCCCCGTACGTCCCGGGAAGGCTCGAAAGGGTTGTTCCGCGGCCAGGTGCTCGTCGGGAGAGCCGGGGCGCTTCCCCACGCGCTTCCGCTCCTAGCCGCGTGCTACCTCGGAGTGCTTCTCTGCCTCCGGGCACCCGGGTGAGCGTCCGCCTGGGACCTCTGGGGGGCGGGGGAGGGTGGGGGCGTGTGTGTGTGTGTTGGGGGGGGCGGTGAGAGCGCACCTGAGGCTCTCGGCGCTTCCCTGGCCCCCACCACCTGCCTCCTTAGGCTTTAAGATCACTGACCCGTCTCATGTCGCTGGGCCTCGTGGCTCTAGAAAGTTAGGCGTTAATTAGTTCTCCCAACAATTTTAAGTGCCTGCTGTGAGTTAAGCGCTGAGCTAAGCGCAGAGCCTACGCAGATAATGATGTCCCCGTACTCAGAAGTGCCAGGCACAGAGCAGATGCGTGGTTCGTGTTTGAAAGGACCTGTGCCGGAAAGACAGACAAATGACTATTCCATGATGTGACAGGTGCTCGATTCGAGGTGTACGTGGAAAACACTTGTAAGGGGTGACCTCTGTGAGAGACTAGTACTTGTGCTAAGGTTTGAAGGAAGAGGCAAGGAATTACAAAATCAAATTGTATGCATTCTGTAGCCGCTGCCAGTGAGCCTCTACAGCCCCAGTTGTAGGGATGTAGCTGCTCCTTCTTCCAAATAAATGGAAAACGGGTTATTGGTTCTTTTATTCTCATTAGGCTCCTGGTTTCAGAGAATATGGCAGAGGAGCTGGATCTCATGGGACAGGACTCTGATGGGGGCAGTGAGGAGGTGGTCCTCACTCCTGCAGAGCTCATTGAAAGGCTGGAGCAGGTAAGCACCCCAGAGAGAATCCCCTTGCTCCATTCTTAGCCTTTTTATTTAGTCCAGCTATGCAAATGTCAGGAATCAGAAAATGAGGAAGTGGAATTCAAGGCTTATTTCAAGAGAAGAGGGACTGGATTTTACCATTTACACGGAAATAGGAAGTAGGGAGGACAGCCTCTGTTAGAAACTTTGTAATGTCAAACACAAAATCGTGAAGTGGGGCCAGTAAGGGACAACTTTGGGCGCATTTAATAAAACGGTTCACAGAACAAGGATCTGCTTGGTGTTTGTGGGGACTGCAGAGGTGTTGTGGTGGAAACTTGTAGGTTCTAACCCTTAGTCCCTGGAGCGTCTGCTGTTGCCCTGTAGAAAGCTGGGGTAGCCAGAAAGGGCTGCAACACCTGCCTCAGTAGAAGGCGCGTCGAATTTTTCCTTTTCCTCCCATGTACTTTCTTTTGTCAGCTGTTCTCTACATTTCCACTGCTTATCTAAAATCATTTCTGGGATATTTCTCCTTTTAGTCGTAATGGCTATGGTTTACTGAGTATTTCTCGAGTGCTAGTAACTGTAAGTTACTTGCAATTACTTCTCATGAAGCTCTGGGAGATAGGAGTTGAGACTATCTGTGTTTAAACCCCTCCATGCCACTAGCCTATTATGTGACCTTAGGCAAGTGTTGTAGCTTGTCTCAAGCAGTTCCTTGACTGTAAAATGGAGTTAATAATAGTGGCTACCTCACAGAGTTGCTGTGAGGATTAAGCGAGATACTATATGTCAAGTGCTTAGCAGATTGTCTGACCCGTGATAAGCACTCACTGAGTGTTAGCTGTGAGTAGTAATAATCATTACAACCCAGTGAGGCAGGGGTTATTGTTATGTCCATTTTACAGATGAGGAAACGGGAGCTTAGAGATGTCAAGTAGCTTGCCCAAGGTCACACAGCAGCAGCAGAGCCAGGATATGACCCAGCTCTCTTTGACTGCAGAACATGTGCTCTTAATCCACTACACCTGCTGCCTTATTCTCGTCTTCTCCCTTTAACTGCCCCTTTCCAGAACTCTCTCATGTTCGTTACTTTAGCATTCTTCATTCTTTCCTACCAAACATGCTGTCATGAGTGACAAAACTGAAGGAAGATGATTTTAAAATTGTCTCTCATATGATAATCCTTACTGTGGAGCAGTGAGTCTTAATTTGTTTTTGTATCACAGACGTTTTTGAAAATCTGGTGAAAATTCTGGCCCTTCTTCCCAGCATAATACACATATATACCTATGCAGAATTCTGGGTATAATTTTAGGAGGTTCGTAGACACCCTGAAGTCTGCCCACCTAACCTGTGGACCCCAGTTTAAGAGCCCCTGCTTTATTAAGAAAGGATTCTTTGAACAAAAAGCACAAACCATAAAGGAAAACACTGATACATTCAACTACATGAAAATTAAAAACTTGTTTTTACACCTTGGTAAGAGTAAAAAGACATGCCACACATCTGGGGGAAGATATTTGCAAAATATATAACTGGCAAAAGGATAGTATCCACAATACATACACTTTACAAACTGCCCCATAGAAAAATGAAGTCTTAACAGGCATCTCCCAGAAGCAGAGACCAGAATGGCCAATAATCGTATGAAAAAGATATTCAACCTTTTTAGTAATCAGGAAAGTGAAAATTTAAATCCCAATGAGATATTACTTCATACCCATCAGAGTGGTGGAAATGAAAAAAGTGAATAATATAAAGTTTTGGCAAGGATGTAGAGCAATTGGCACGTTCGTATACTGCAACAGACATGCAAATGGATCACTCTGGAAAATAATTAGTTGTTATTTAGTCAAGTTGAAGGTGCACATATCTTGTGGCTGAGTCATTCTACTCCCAGGTGCATACCCTAGAGAAAATCACCAGCAGACGTGCACAAAATGTTCACAGCATTGCTTGCAATAGTTAAAAACGAGGGGCCGGCCCTCTGGCCGAGTGGTTAAGTTAGCGCACTCGGCTTCGGCAGCCCAGGGTTTCACCAGTTCGAATCCTGGGCACGGACATGGCACCGCTTGTCAGGTTATGCTGAGGAGGCACCCCATATGCCACAGCTAGAAGGACCCACAACTGAAAATGCACGACTGTGTTCCGGGGGGCTTTGGGGAGAAAAAGGAAAAAATAAAATCTTTAAAAAAAACTGAAATAACACAGGTACCCATCAACACTAGAACGGTTAAAAAATTATGGCATAGACACACAGGGGGGAAAAACAGCAACAGAATCAGTAAAATCCATGCTTCTGCAACAGCATGGATAACTCTCAGGAACATCAAGTAGAACAATAGAAAGTAAGTTACTGAAGAAACATAAGTGTATGTAAAGTGCAAACACTTGAAAACTGTTGTTCAAGGCACAGCTTGCCAGCCTGCCTGACATGGCACACGCTGGTGTGCGGCAGATACCTCCTGTTGACCTCCACCCTCGGACAGCCGGAGCCCCCAGGCTGGTGGCCTCTTGTGGTATCATCAGGGGCCCCTTGGAAGGCAGCCTGAGGATAGTGGGATCTGACAGCACAGCCTCAGGTCGGCAGTGGGTGAGCATGAATTACGTCTTGGGCCCGATGCTCTGTCGCAATGCCCTGAGTGCAGCCAGGAGTTGGTCCACCACCTGGACAGCTGCTGCAGCTGGCCACAGCCTCTGAGGCTGCGTGGCATTGCCCGAGGAGCACCCTGACAGGACCACTGGATAGGGTCACTGATAAACACAGTTCCAGGAGCATATATAGGATACTCTTGAATGCCTGAAAAAAGTAATTTAAAACTTACTACCTACAGTGCAGTTTCTCATTTTAATGATTGTATTAGTTTGCTAAGGCTGCATAACAAAGTAGCCACACTGGGTGGTTTAAACAACAGAAACTTATTTTCTCAACTCTGGAGGCTGGAAGTCTGAAATCAAGGTACCAGCTCGGTTGGTTTCTTCTGAGGCCTCTTTCCTGAGCTTGTAAGGGAAGCTTTGTGTGTCTGTGTTTAAATTTCCTCCTGTCATAAGGACACCCGTCATATTGGACTAGGGCCCACCTAATGACCTCGTTCTAACTCAGTTACCTGTTTGAAGACCCTGTCTCCAAATGCAGTCACATTCTGAGGTCCTGAGAGTTAGGTGTTCAACATATGATTTAGGGGTAGAGAGGGACACAATTTAGCCCATAACAGTGATGAACAGAGTGTCATTAAAAATTTTGGTTATGAACCAGATGTAGCCATCTCAAACATAGAATTGACTATTGAAAAAAGACCAGGGATTTGAACACAAATTTCTCACTAGAAATCTTGAAAAGATTTTATTTGAAAAATTTGTACTAATATAAATTTTCCCGTAACATTTTATATTTTATTATGATTTCAAAATGTAAATGAGAAATCTCCCCGAAATCTACTGTTTTACCCCAGTGTACCATACAAGCGTTATCAAATACACTGAAACTATATAGAAAGTTAAATGCTAAATTCAGGCAGATTACCTCTGAGGAAGGAGGGACACATGGGGACTTTTAAAATAATGATAATCTTCTTTAATGAAGTTAAGTGCCCAGAGGTGTTTATATCACTATTCTTCACGTTCATATATTTCATAAATATTTTTGTACCAATTCAGTATTTAGTGAAATCAGTTAAAAAGAAAAACTCCTGCTTTATAAGTCCTCTGTGACAATTTGATCTTTTCTCATTGATTATCCTACTTGAAAATACAGGTTGTCTTTCTAGTTAATTTAAAATATCCGTAACACTAGTACAGAAGCTTGAGCACCTGAGAAGACTTTTCTGGTAGTAGTAGTACCCAGTATTTAATAGTGTGTCTTGATGGTGATAATTGGAGAAGTAGAGACTCAAGGATGTCAAAAGGAGTAAATTGAGCCTGACTGGCATGTAATTCTGAACTATGCTAAAACTGAATTTCCTGGAATTGAAAGATAAGTATAGTTTTCCTCAGTCACCTGTGGAAATTTCAGTTCTCTAAGCCTTGGTAACTTCTGAAATGTACCGAGCGTCTGGGCCTGAGTCAAAATGAGGGATTTAACCCCTTGTTGCAAAACTTTAATAGATGAATATCCATTTCTATTATGATGCTGTCTACTCTTGAATGGATAGTGGATAACTTAATCTGTTTTCTTGTCAATAGGTAAAGATAGCTATGTCCATTTCCTCTCAGATATTATAATGATGGATGAAAAGTATTTGTAAAGTACCCTGAGCTTCAGGAAAGAAGAGAGGTGTGGATTTGTGTGAGGTTACTTCCTCTCTCAAAATAGCAAGGTGGTGGTGCCCCCTGGTGGGCAACTGCAGGTGAGGAAGTAGAAACACGTTGATGCTACTTGGTCAGAGACACTGTTTGAACACCAGGTGGCGTCACTCTCAGCATTGGTATCATACTGACGCCACTTTTGAAGTGAACAGTGTTTTGTAATGTTAGTTAGATAAAAGGTTGTGAACACAGCGCTCCCACTAAAAGAAATAGAAAATCCACCATTAAACATAGCTTGTCTTCAAAGCATTTCCAGTATTTCCAGCTGGTAGGCAAACAGTTTTCTTTGCCTGAGATAGCTGTGATTTTCAGGGATTATGTACTGACTCCCAGGGTTTTTGTGCTCTATTGTTAGTGATGCTTTATTTGGCATTGTTTTTTAGGCCTGGATGAATGAAAAGTTTGCCCCTGAGCTGCTGGAAAGCAAGTGTGAGATTGTAGAATGTGTCATGGAACAGCTGGAGCACATGGTAAGAGCTGCTTGTCTCAGGGTGACAAAGGACGAGAACGCTAAAAGGGTCCATCGGCATAGGGAGAGGCAGTGGTCTGATAGCAAATCTGCTTTGTTTGGCCCAGCCTGGGTTTGTTGGTTTTTTTAAATTTTGAGTTAGTTATCTACAGTTACAAAGCATGAGATTCCTGTGAATATCTGGATATCAGCTTCCCATGAACAGTCTAAAAACATGTCATCACTGGCTCCGCATTTCTTCAGGAGAGCAACTGACCGGAGCAGGGTAAGGGCCCCCTCTCAGTGTGCTCTCCAGGCCCCCACAGTCCCCAGCTGCCCACCTTCCTCACAGACCTTAACTGCCTGGCCCCCATAGATATTTGAGTGTGTGGCCCTTAGCTTAGATGGGTTAGGCTTAAGTCATTAGCAGCCTCAGGGAACTTTGAAACATTGCTATTTTACAATTTCTTAACTCGTGTTTTAACACTACTTTTTAGACTCTTTAGACATTTTTTCTGTCTGCTATATTATCTCCTTTGCAATTGGGTTGGAGTACTTCTGGGCCCTTCTGACCAACCCATATTCACAGTGTGGTTTTTGAGTCCTCAACATTGCCAGAGATGATGGTCCTTGTGGGCAATGTGCAGATTAAACAAAAAAGGACGTAGTCTTTGAATATCATGTTTCTTATAAACTTCATTTTCTCTTTTACTAGGAAGAAAATCTCAGGAGAGCCAGGAAGGGGGATCTGAAGGTCAGTATCCATCGCATGGAGATGGAGAGAATCCGCTACGTCCTTAGCAGCTACTTGCGGTGTCGGCTCACGAAGGTTTGACGTGGAGATACGTGGAGGCATTAAGGCAGTGCAGTCTGTGATGTGCACTGAGCGTCCTGGGGAGAAGTTGGGCTGGGGCCTGGGAGGGGCCAGGGCCAGAAGATGCTGCTGAGGCCCAATATCAGGGTAGCTAAAGAGTAAGGAGGGTAAGAGATTGTTCTAGAGAAGCATAGACGGAACGTGTGTTGCACACCTCCAGGGACACATTTTTAGTCTATTTATCTCTGTGTGAGTGGTGCCCCCTGGAGTTACGTCATGGCAGTGCTGACGGTAGGCTTGTTTGCATTGGTGGAATGGGGAATACTGACGGGGAGAGCTAGTTTTAAAAATTATTTTGCATCTGTCGTACAGTCACTATCAAATGGACCATGATAACTTGACGTTCAACTGTAGCTCTTTGGCCACCTGACTTATAAAAATGAAATTGCAAAACAGTGTTATTTTGTATGATGTCTGTTTCAACTCTGGAAAGTTCTTCCTTCCTTGAAGTTAGGTCTCCTTTCGTTCCACTTGTCCCCTGAGTTATTACAAAACAAATTCATTCTCTCTTCTACACGAGAGTGCTTCAGATATCTGAAGACAGCTTGCAAGTCACATCGAAGTCCGTTCAGCTAAACGTTTCAACCGTTTATTTCCATTTACTCTCCTGGTCTCTTACCGAAAAAGGTTCTAGATTGTCAATATTCGTCTTAATTATACCATTATACCACCTGCAACTGAATACAATATTCCATTTGGTCACTTTTGTGAAAAACAGTACGATCACTTCCCTTATTCTGGATATTAAACTGGTAGTTATGCCACCCAGTATCACATTAGCATATCTGGCACACCATGCTAAGTTCATTCTGTACTCACCATGAAATCTAACCTCTTCTGAAGTTTTTAGTATTATCCCATCTTGTCACCATCCTGTATTTGTATGGCTTGATTTTTGACCCCTAAGTGTAGGGCTTGATTCTTATCCCTCTTTAAACTTCATCTTACTAAATTGGGCCACATCCCTGGTCTCTGGATCCTGATCTTGTCACCTAATGTATTAGGTATCTCTTAACACTTTATGACATCGGCAGGTTTGATAAGAACCTCATCAAAGGTCTTATCTGATTCATTAATAGGATTGGGCCAGTGATAGAATATTCCACCAGAGACTTCCCTACAGAGTGACACCTGTCCCATTGAATCAGTATTCTTTGTCCAGCCCTTTTTTGAGTCTCTCAATCTATATTGTCACCCAGCCCCAGGCTTACAGTGTGTCCACAAAGGTGTCATAAAGATGTTATCACATGTTTTGAAAAAATTGAGACACACAGTATACCTCTCCACCCACCCTCAACTCCCAGGCCACTCACTTTGTTGTTGTTGTTGGGATAAATCCTCTTCATGTTATTAACCACTTTTCTTTGAGTTCACAAACCATCTTTTAAATTATCTATTCTAGCATAGTACCACATATCAATGTTAAGGACACTAATCTGTATTTGAAGATTCCCCACCTTTGTATTTTTGAAAATCAGGAAATTTGCCTATCTCTGATCTTTCACACCTCTTCTGAACTCAGTAATTCTTCTGAGCTTATAAAACTACTTATATTTTCGTATCACTTACAATTACGGTAAGTGATACTGTAACAGTAACAATTTGCATATTACAGGAGAAAAAGCTTCATATACTTACTCTCCATACAAATTTTAGCTAATTTATTCTGGAACATATTGATCCAAGCCAAAAATCTTAAACTCCTTTGAATAGATAAGTGCTTCTTTGTCTTGGCCTTCACTTCCTCCTTACTGTTGTCATTTCCCTTTGTGCAAGGAACATTTCCTTCCACAGAGATAACCACAACAGCACTGACTCCAAACAACACACAAATCCCTTCCCAGCTCCTGACCACACACCTTTTTGAAGCTTGTAGCTTTGTGTGTGTGTGTGTGTGTGTGTGTCTGTGTGTGTGTGTTTTCCAGGTAGTTCTTAGCATTTTTTTTGAAGCCTCATCTCATTTTGGTCTTTATCCTTGCTGGTTCTCTTGTTGGAATTGTGTCACTATTCCATCTACTCGTGTCTTCTGTGTGTGCTTTTCCAGCTTTTGTATGTGTTTCATCTCACGGAAGAATGCCCTGTACATTTATATAAAATGTTAAATGATATCCTCGTCTCTTCCTCTTAAATGTCCTTTAAAATTGTATTTTTGGATTTTCCTTTGTGAAAGCCTCTCAGCCTTTTTTAAAGTGTCTTCCTTTTTAGAGTCCTTTTCTTTCCTCCGAATTCTTCGGAACTGCCTTGAAGTCCAGAATATAGGCCTCATTAGAAAGAGTCTTGACCAGGAAGACTTGCCATTTTTAAAGTCAGTTTCTGGATTAACCTTAGCCTATTTCAGAAATCTGGTATGTTTGACATGTGAATCTTGACAGATGTTTTCATCATGATTTTTATCTTCACAGATAGAGAAGTTTTTCCCTCATGTCCTTGAAAAGGAGAAAACACGCCGTGAGGGGGAGTCTTCTAGCCTTTCTCCAGAAGAGTTTGCCTTTGCCAAAGAGTGAGTAAGCAGTACGTGTGGGACCCACCTTACTTTCCCTGGCTTGTGAGTGTGAGTTTTGGTGGTTGTATACATGAAGCCGATCTCAGAGCCCTGTTGTCTGTCTGATAGCCCTGGTGGCTCCGTCCAGTCGAGTTGTCACAGCAGTTTGAAGTTATGTATTTCAGGTACATGGCTAACACGGAGACCTATCTAAAGAACGTTGCCTTAAAGCATATGCCTCCTAACTTACAGAAGGTGGACCTCTTGCGGTCGGGTAAGCAGAACATTCTCTTTCAGATGTCCCAGGGGCCGTAGGTTACACCCCAAGTGTTTCCAGGTGCCTTAGAATAGGATCTTCATCTTCATTCTTTTCTCTCAAACATAAAGAAATAAGTATATAGATAAGCAGAAAAGAGAAGAGAGGAAGAGTTCTGGGTTTAAAAGAAAAAATTGTTAAAAACAGGTACAAGGGTGGCCTCTTCAGGTTGGGTTGAAATTCTTATGACTGCCGTTATAGACGTAGACTTGTTCGTATGTTCAGTCGTTCCTTCCTCCAACAGTTACCTGCTGGGCATCTACACTGTGCTAGGCTCTTCTGAGCTCTGACGATACAAGAGTCTGTGCTCTCAGGGGCTGGCAGTATTTCCTCATAGATTCCAGATCATGCAGAGACTGTCCAGCCACCAAGGAGGCTTTAAATAGGAGGCTAAGGAAACCTTGGGTGATTCCCTGTTCCCTAGAGTAAGGGCTCCTGGTCTCCTTGTTGTGAGGAGTTTCCCTCATTATGGGAAGGGGGAGCAGGCCTGAGAATGTGGGAGGAGAAGGAGAAGGCGGCTGGGCGGAGGGAAGCGTGACCAGAGCGTCTGCCTCTCGCCCTCCTCCTCGCACAGTCCCTTTCATAGTCTGCTGAGCTGAGGGAAGGGAGTTGTAATAACTCCTAAGCTTGGATCAACCCGGGGGCCCCTGGACTGTAGGTTACGGTTCATATCCCTTGGTCTTTCACAGCTTGCCGTATCCGAGCAGGACCTTGCCAGGCAGAATTGCCAGACCAAATCAAACAGTCCTCCAGGGGACTGGAATCCACGCTCTTCACAAGCTCAGCTTAGTCTGCTGAGGCCACGAGTCCCAGTACAGCTGAGCCCTTGGAACTGATCGCCCACCCAGCTTGTGTGGGGGGCCACACTGTGACCCCTGTGGTGGGTGGAAGAGCTGGAACAGGCTGGGTGGAGACATGGTTTACCAGGTGTCTTGTCAGCTCAGGCTGCCATAACAAAGTACCATGGAGGTTTATTTTCTCACAGATCTGGAAGCCAGAAGTTCATGATCAAGGGCTGGCAGGGTTGGCTTCCTCCGAGGCCTCTCCTTGGTTTGCAGATGGCCACTCTCATGCTGCCTCTTCACATGGCCCCCACTCTGTGCATGCGCACCCCTGATGTCTCTCCGCTTTTTAGAAGGAGACCAGTTAAATTGGATTAGGCCCCACCCTAACAGTCTCATTTTAACCTACCTCTTTAAAGGCCTCATCTCCAAATATATTCCCATTCTGAAGTGCTGGGGGTTAGGGCTTCAGCATATGAATTATTGGGGGGAACAATGCAGCCTGTAACACCAGGAGGAAGCAAGCCCTTACCAGATTTGTGGAACTCTGAACTGGTCATTTTGGTGAATTTGCCTGCGGGAACAAAAGGCCGGTCCATGTCCAGTTCAGTGACTTGTTTGCACCTTAGAAGAACAAGAATGGAGCAAGGACCATCTCCCTAATCACTGCCCAGTGCTGTCACATCCAATTGATTAAAGCAGCCGTGGACTACTGACAGGCATGCATCTGAGTTCCTGGAACTGGCTCTAAGCCATTGTCCCAGAGCTCCTACTTAATGCTGGTGGACACCTCCTAAAACACTCACATGTCACTTGTCCGGATCCCTTCTAAGAACTAGAGCCAGACCCCTGGAATTGAAGCCATGGGGAGTGGGAACCAGCCTGCCCTAGCGAAGTCCAAGTCTTTCTTGGTTAGCCCAGATGCCCTGAGTGCCCCTCAGGCCTCCGGAGCATTGTAAGCCCAGATGGCAGGATGGGGGAAGGCATGTTGAAATCTAAGCTGGGTTTCCTGGAATCAGTAGCTGCCCCGTGGGGCCAACTGACCTGGTGAAGTTGGAGTCTCCTTGGCAGGCCTAGAGCCCTGGAGCAGCCCAGGGGACCTCCCTAGACATTTGGAGCGCGTTATCCTGAACCCCCTCCATAGATGAGGGAATCAAGGACAATATGAAAGCTGAGCTGGGCTCTTCAAGCTGAGTTGTCCAGTAGGATTTCTGGACCCTGCAGTTGATGGAATCCTCTAGGTACAGGGAGCCTCTGGGGCTCCAGGAAATGAAGAGCTGTCAACAAGCAGCCTAGCTCAACACCTGCACTTACTTGAAATGTTGGCTGCTGGGAGAAGAGGAGGGATGGCATCACCTTCTTAACCTGTAATCAACCAGTGAGGGATCACTTACAGGTTAAAACCTATATTCCATGTCTGACATTCAAGGCTATCACCATATGACCCAATGTTCCTAATACTCTCTCCTCCTACTCCTTTATATAGAAATATTTTCTAACCAGGTTTATACACTCTGTCCTCCCAAAACAGCATGCGTATTTCTACCATGGCCCTTGCTATTACCTCCCAGGCTCAGCTCTCCTCTTTAAGTCCCACCCTTTCCTTCAAAGTTCACATCAGCTGCTTTCTCCCCACATCACTGAGTGAATGTGCTTCTGGTGTGAGGTTCCATCAGATGCTGCTGGTACCACCTTGTCCAGAGACCACATGTCGTGCTTGCTGTTATACTCCACACTGTGTAGCAGAATTCCCTGCACAGTTTACATGCTCATTGTTGTAAATGAGTGGTTGCTATGTGAAGCCATGGGTGGGAAGTGTGTTGTTTCTATAAGGAGCCAGATGTCTCCTCAGACAACCCCCCCCACACTGCTTTTACATCCCGGGTCCCTCAGTGCTCAATACAGTTAATCCCAGCAACTTTCCCCATACTGATCTTGCTAGCTGAGTATTTTGATTACAGTATTGTTTTTCTGGCAGTTCCCAAACCCGATCTAGATTCCTATGTGTTTCTAAGAGTGAAAGAACGACAAGAAAACATCCTGGTAGAACCAGAAACAGATGAACAGAGGTGAGTGCCACGTGTGTCTCTGACAGTGGGAAAGACTGCTCCCAATGGAGCCCCAGCTGAGCTCTGCAGATGTATGTTCTTCCTCCTTTTTCAGGGACTACGTGATTGACTTGGAGGAGGGCTCACAGCACTTGATCCGATATAAAACCATTGCACCTCTGGTTGCCTCTGGAGCAGTACAGCTAATTTAACACCAAAGCGAAATAAACAAGAATGAAGACATGGAACCCTAGAGAAAATATTTAGGAACCTCTCCTATCACTTTGTGCCTATGGACAACGGACTTCTCAGCAGTGCTGGGGATCACCTGGACATTGAGAAGGGGCCCAAGGCAGGATTTCTCACGTGCTACATGTGCTGCCGACTCTGCCGTGTTAGGCTGCGTCAGGAGGTGGCGCCCTCGCTCTGTTGAGTCTGCCTCCTGGGCAAATACGTGGAGATCGTCACTTTGGACATCTTTTCCCTTCGTGGTATTTTTTGAGCTAAGGAAAGTGAGACAAAGTTAGTTCATAACAAGGCAGCACTGCCTATGGTGAGGGGACTAGTTAGCCCTGACCTGATGGTGACGGGAGAGTTCATTTAACCTTCCTGGTAGGAAGAATATAAATCAATTAAAGGAAACAGTTACCGCCTTCTATGATATGTCACTAAATTGTGTAAACTAGCCTTTTGGAACCTCTAATATTAAAACCAGTTTCTGTCATGCTTTACTGAGAATCATAACTAAACCAATAAACCATTAAGTTTCAGTTTGGTGACAGAAGGAGCCTCTGGACAGTTCTCTGCTTGTGGTCTAATGAAGTATGTTCTCCCTGCTGGTAACCTGCAGCCTTCCCCGAGTCTCAGGCAGCTTCGCCAAGCCAGCCTCTGGGCCATCTGGCCATCCTTGGCCAAGGCTCTGTTAGCAGAGCAACACTAACTGGCCTATCTAGTGACCTCAGTAGCAGCTTTTCTTTTTTAAGCTCTTTATTTTCCCAAGGGAAATGGATGCAGTTAAACTCCTGCGAATGGAGAGTGTCACAGTGATACCTACAGGAAGGACATACATATGGACAGTGAATGAATCGTCCTTCCTGGAGACATGATACAAAGCAACCTGCATTCAAGCCTTTTCTTGCTTGATGAGAAGGCAGCAGGTTTTCATTTATCTGATAAAGGCTGTTAGTTATCAGTGTAGTATTGCTGTCATTTCCAAGAGAAATCACTAAGTGAAAGCAGGGAAGGTTTTATTCATTAATAAAAGCTTTTTATATTTCATGTGGTGCTTTATTTTTTCCAGACTGTTTTTACCCTCTTCAGCCACTCATTGCACAAATATTTATCGAGCATACAGTGTGCCAGGCACAGTTCAAGACACGGGCTCCAACCCAGAATCAGACTGTCGCCATCCCTGCTCCAATGGTGATAAGGGCCTTGCAGAGAATTAGGACAGTGACTCACTCGAGAGTGACTCATGGTCTGAGGGGTTCTCACTGGTTTTGGTGCATCTCACTGAAGGACGCTGAGGTCTGAGTAACAAGGAGCCAGACACACACAGATCAAAAGGAAGGGCATTCCAGGCAGAGAAAGCAGCTTCGGTAAAGGCCCTGAAGTGGAAATGCGTTCTGCCTGTGGTCAATGTGGCTAGAACGCAGTGGGCAAAATGAAGAATGGCGCAGGATAAGGTCTGAGAGGCAGGCTGGGCCCAGATCACTTAAGGGCTTTGTTAGCAAGGATCCCATTTGGTCCTCGCAGCAGCCCTGAGAAGTAGGCAGGGCTGGGAGGATGCAGTAGGTGGGAAACAAAGTGGTGAGTCTCCCTCCTAGTCACGTGTGCGCCTTCTCACCATGGCCTCCATTATGGTGCTAAGCAGCCAGGAGACGGACGTGGGCTGTTACACTGTTATCTAGAACAGTGCTTCCTAAGCCTTAATATGCACACCAGTTGCCTGCAGGTCTTGTTACAATGCAGATTCTGATTCAGAAGGTCTGGGGTGGGACCCAGGATTCTGCATTTCTGAGGAGCTCCAAGGCTGTGTGCTTGCTGCTCATCCAGGGACCACACTTTGAGTGGCAGGGCTCTATATCTTCCTGTTCTGTGCATGCTGGGCCACACAGAGGAGTTTAAGGTCTCTACTAAAGGCACAGAGTGAATTGTGTCATTTCCTAGGTCACCTCTTCAGAGGAAGACTGGTTTAGATATGTCGTTTTAAAATAAAGGGGAAATTGAATTTCAAAACCAAGTAGCAAAGGAAATGATGTGGCTTAGTGTGACACTGACTGTTTTTCAGTTCATGGTATTTTGCTTTATTAGAAACTCATCACTGGAAGCATGATAGAACATTTTCCTCGAACAATTGCAACATACTTCATCATAAGCTTGTCACCAGCAAGATGGCTATTCCTGAGAAATGCTTGCAGGTGCATATCTGGGTTTTCCCAGCCGCAGCAACTGTGTGTCAGCTGTGTTCACTCTGTGCCCAGGCCCCGGCAGGCAGAGGAGCTCTAGTGCCACCCTCATAGGCATTGAACTGCCTTCTGTGACGTTCACAGTTAACCAGAAAGCTTTCAAAGTGAATTGTGAAGCAAGCACATTATAGATCAATTCTTTATGTAATGTTCTTTTTTTTTTCTGCTTTTTCTCCCCAAATCCCCCCAGTACATAGTTGTATATTTTAGTTGTGGGTCCTTGTTGTGGCATGTGGGACGCCGCCTCAGCATGGCCTGACGAGCGGTACCATGTCCGCGTCCAGGATCCGAACCAGTGAAACCCTGGGCTGCTGAAGTGGAGCGCATGAACTTAATGACTCGGCCACTGGGCCGGCCCTTACGTAATGTTCTTTATCATGAGAGGCTAAACATTCCCAACGTGGAATTCGAGAATTGATTTTTTTCCTTTTATTTCTGTTGTGGTAAAATACACATAACAATTGCCATCTTAATCATTTTGGAGAGCACGGTTCAGTGGTATTAAATACAGTCACACTGTTGTGCTACCATCACCACCATCCATCCTCAGAACGCTTCATCTTGTGAAATTGACCCTGTTAACTATTAACTCCTTGTGGTCCCCTCCTGCTGATGCCTGGCAACCACCGCTGTACTTTCTGTCCATGATTTTGACTACTCTAAAGACCTCACATAAGTGGAATCATACAGCATTTCTCTTTTGTGATTGGCTTATTTCACTTAGGAGAATGTCCTCAAGGTTCATCCATGTTGTCACATATTGCAGAATCCCCTTCCTTTTCAAAGCTGAATAATATTCTGCTGTGTTTGTATACCACATTTTGCTTATTCATTTGTCTGTCAGTTGGGTTGCTTCCACATTTTAGCTATTGTGAATAATGCTGCAGTGAACGTGGGCCTACAAATAGCTCTTCGAGACCCTTCTTTCAACTGTGGAGGGTATCTACCCAGAAGTGGAATTGCTGGATCATATGGTAGTTCTATTTTTAATTTTTTGAGGAACTGCCATGCTGTTTTCCACAGCAGGTGTACCATTTCACATTTCTACCAACAGTGCACAGAGGTTCCAGCTTCTCAGTCCTTGCCTACACTTGTTGGGGGGGGTGGGGGTTGATAGCCATTCTGATGAGTGTGAAGTAGTATTTCATTGTGGTTTTGATTTCATTTCTCTAATGATTAGTGATGTTGAACATCTTTTTATGTGCTTATTGGCCATTTTTATATCTTCTTTGGAGAAATGCCTATTCAAGTCCTTTGTGCATTTTTTTAATTGGGTTGTTTGGTTTTCGTTGAGTTTTAAGAGTTCTCTATATATTCTGGATATTAATCCCTTATCAGATACATGATTTGCAAATATTTTCTCCCATTCTGTGGGTTGCCTTTTTACCCTGTGGATAGTGTCATTTGATGTACAAAATGCTTTTAATTTTCATAAAGTCCAATTTGTCAATTTTTTCTTTTGTCACCTGTGCCTTTGGTGTCATAAATCATTGCCAAATCCAATGCCATAAAGCTTTTGTTGTGTTTTTTTTTCTGAGCTGTATTTTTTTAAGTCTTACATTTGAGTCCTTGATTCATTTGAAGTTAATTTTTGTATATTATTTTGTGTATTAGGTAAAAGTTCAACTTCATTTTTTTGTATGCTGACCTCTAGTTTCCCCAGCACCATTTCTTGAAAAGACTGTCCTATTCCCCATTGAATGGTCTTGGCACCCTTTCAAAAGTCATTTGACCAAATATGTGAGGGTTTATTTCTGGGCTCTCTAGTCTGTTCCCTTGGTCTATATATTCCTCTTGATGCCAATACCACACTGTTTTGATTCCTGGAGCTTGTAGTAAGTTTCGAAATCAGGAAGTGTGAGTAATCCAGTTTTGTCCTCCTTTTTCAAGACTGTTTTGGCTATTCAGGGTCCCTTGAGATTCCATACGAATTTTACAATGGGTTTTTGTTTTTGATTTCTTCAAAAAACGTCACTGGGATTTTGATAGAGGTTGCATGGAATCTGTGGATTGCTTCAGGTAGTATCAACGTCTTGAAAATAAGTCTTCCAGTCCGGAGCGTGGGTGGTGTTTTCATTTATTTGTGTCTTTAATTTCTTTCAGCGATGTTTTGTAGTTTTCATTATGCAAGTCTGTCACCTCCTTGGTTAAGTTAATTCCTTAGTGTTTTATTCTTTTCGATGCTATTGTAAATGGAGCTGTTTTTGTAATTTCCTTTTCAGAGTATTCATGTAGAAATGCAACTGATTTCTGAGTTTTGACTTTGTATCTTACTACTTCGCTGAATTCATTTATTAGTTGTAACAACTTTTTTGTAGAATCTTTGGGATTTTCTACGTATAATATCATATCATCTACAAACAGATGATTTTACTTCTTCCTTTCCAATTTGGATACCTTTGCTTTGTTTTTCTTGCCTAATTGATCTTTTTGTACTATGTTGAATAGAAGTGGTGAAAGGCATCCTTGCCTTCTTCCTGATCTTGGAAGAAAAGCTTTCAGTCTTTTTACCATTGAACATGGTGTTTGCTGTGGGTTTTTTATATATGGCTTTTATCATGTGAGAGTAGTTTCCTTCTCTTCCTATCTTGTTGACTGTTCTTATCATGAAAGGGTTTTAAATTTTACCAAATGCCTTTTCTCCATCAATTGAGATGATCTTATGGGTTTTTTCCTTCATTTTGTTGATGTGGCCTATTACGTTGATCAGTTTTCATATGTTGAATCATCCTTGCATTCCAGGAATAAATCTCAGTTGGTCATGGTGTATAATCCTTTTAATATGCTGCTGAATTCTGTTTGCTAGTATTTTGTTGATGATTTTTGTATCAATGTTCATAAGGGACATTGGTCTGTAGTCTTCTTTTCTTGTAGTCTTTGTCTGGCTTTGGTATCTGGGTGATGCTAGCCTCATAGAATGAGTTAGGAAGTACTCTCTCCTCTTCAATATTTTGGAAAAGTTTGAGAAGGATTGGTATTAGTTCTTCTTTAACTGTTTGGTAGAATTCACCAGTGAAGCCATCAGATCCAGGCTAGGAGATTTTTGATTACTGATTCAGTCTCCTTCCTAGTAATAGTTTATTCGGATCTTCTATTTCTTTATGATTTAGTCTTTGTAGGTATTGTGTTTCTAGGAACATGTTGATTTCATCTATGTTATCCAATTTTCTGGTGTACAGTTGTTCATGAGACTCTCTTCTAATCCTTTTTATTTCTGTAGAATCAGTAATAATGTGTCCACTTTCATTTCTGATTTTAATAATTTGAGTCTTCTCTCTTTTTTTCTTAGTCCATTTAGGTAAAGGTTTGTCAGTTTCATTAATCATTTTGAAGAACCAACCTCTGGGTTTATTGTCTCTGTTGTTTTTCTATTCTCTATTTCATTTATCTCTGCTCTAATCTGTATTATTTCCTTCATTCTACTGGCTTTGGGTTTAATTTGTTCTTTTTTTTTTTTCCAGTTCCTTAAGTTGTAAAGTTAGGTTGTTGATTTGAGGTCTTTCTTGTCTTTTAATGTAACCATTTATAGCTATAAATTTCTCCCTTCACACTGCTTTCACTATGTCCCAAGGTTATGGTATGTCATGTTTTCATTTTCACTCATATCTAAGTATTTTCTAATTTCTCGTGTGATTTCTTCTTGATCCACTGATTACTTACAAGTGTATTGTTTAACTTTCACAGTTTTGTGAATTTTCTAGTTTTACTTTTGTTATTGATTTCTAACTTCATTTTGTTGGGGTCAGAGAAGATACTTTGTATGATATCCATCTTTTTAAATGTATTGAGACTTAATTTGTGACCTAACATTTGCTCTATCGTGGAAAGTATTCCGTCGAGAAGAATGCATATTGTTGGGTGGAGTGTTCTGTGTATGTCTTAGATCTAGTTGGTTTACGGTGTTGTTTAATTCCTCTGTTTCCTTGCTTCTGCCTGTTTGTTTTGTCCATTATTGTGAGTGAAGTGTTGAAGTCTTCAGCTATTATTGTAGACCTGTCTATTTCTCCCTTCAATTCCGTCAGTTTTTGCTCCATATATTTTGATGATCTGTCATTCAGTACATGTAATGGTTTATAATAGTTTTATCTACTTACTGTATTGAACCTTTTATTAGTATATATCCTTCTTTGTCTCTTGCAGCCTTTTTTTGACTTCAAGTCTATTTTGTCTGATATTAATATAGCTACCCCAATCTCTTTTGATACTATTTACATGGAATATCTTTTTCCATACTTTCCCTTTCAACCAGTTTGTGTCTTTGGATCTCAAGTGAGTCTTTTATAGACAGTACATAGTTAAATCATGTGTTTTTATCCATTTTGACAATCTCTTTTGATTGGAGAAATTAATCCATTTATATTTAAAGTAATTACTGATAGAGACTTACTTCTGTCATTGTGCTGTTTGTTTTCTGTATGCACTATAGCTATTTTGTCCCTCATTTGCTGCATTACTGTCTTCTTTTCTGTTTATTTCATTTTTTTTTAGTAAAATGTTTAAATTCCTTTCTCATTTCCTTTTGTGTATACTCTCTATCTATTTTCTTGTGGTTACTATGAGGACTACATTTAACATCCTAAAGTTATAACCCTCTAATTTGAATTTATACCAGCTAACTTCAATAATATACAAAAACTTGACTCCTTTACAGCTCAGTCCCCACCGCTTTGGGTTGTTGATGTCACAGAATTGCATCTCTATGCACTGTGTGCCCAAAAACATAAACTAATAATTCATTTAACTGCATTAGTCTCCTAAATTAAGTAGAAAAAAAGATTTGGAGTTACAAACCAAAGTTAAAGTAATAGTAGCTTTTACATTAATAATATTTTTTTCTTAAAATGTATTAGTCTCAGGCCAGCCCCATGGCTGAGTGGTTAAGTTTGCGCGTTCTGCTTTGGCAGCCCAGGGTTTGGCCAGTTTGGATCCTGGGCATGGACCTAGCACCGCTCATCAAGCCATGTTGAGGCAGCATCCCACATAGCACAACCAGAAGGACCCACAACTAGAATACACAACTATGTACTTGGGGGCTTTGGGGAGAAGAAGAAAAGAAAAAGATTGGCAACAGATGTTAGCTCAGGTGCCAATCTTTAAAAAAAATAATTAAAAAAGTATTAGTCTCTCAAATCATGTAGAAAACAAAAAGTACAGATACAAACCGTAATTATAGTAATACTAGCTTTTATAATTGCCCATGTGTTTACCTTTATTGAGATCTTTATTTCTCCATATAGCTTCAAATTACTGTCTAGTGTCCTTTCGTTTCAACTTACAGAACTCCCTGGAGCATTTCTTGCAGTGCAGATCTAGTGGTCACAAACTCCCTCAACTTTTGTTTATCTGGGAGTGTCTTAATTTCTCCCTCACTTTTGAAGGACAGTTTTGCTAGATATAGGATTCTTTATTAAAAAAAAAGTTTAGCGTGAATGTCAGAAGTAATTTTTCTTTCTTTTAGCACTTTGAATATATTGACCCCCTGTCTTCTGGCCTCCAAAGTTTCTGATGAGAAATCTGCTGATAATCTTGAGAATCCCTTGTATGTGATGATTTGCTTCTCTCTTGCTGCTTTCAAGATTTTCTGTTTATCTTTGGTTTTTGAATGTTTCATTATAATGTGTCTCACTGGGGGACTCTCTGCATTCATCTTACTTGGAGTTTATTGAGCTTCTTGGATGTTTATATTTATGTCTTTCATCAAATTTGAGACATCTTCAGCCAATATTTCTTTAAATATTCTCTCTGCCCCTTTCTGTTTCTCTTCTTTTTCTGGGACTCCCATGATGAATAAGTTGGTCCTGTTGATGGTGTTATGTCCCATGGGTCCTTTAGGTTCTGTTCACTTTCCTTCAATCTTTTTTCTTTCTGTTCCTCAGCCTCAGTAATTTCCATTATCCTGTCTTCAGGTTCACTGAATCTTTCTTCTGTCTACTCAAAACTGCCTTTGAATTTCTCTAGTGAATCTTTCATTTCAGTTACTGACCTTTTCAGCTCTAGAATTTCTTTTTGGTTTCTTTTTAGGTTTTCTATATCTTTATTGATATTTCCATTTTGTTCACACTTCATTTTATTGACTTTCTCCACATCTTCATTTAGTTCTTTGAGCATCTTGAAGACAGTTTTTTAAAGTCTTTGTCTAGTAGATCTACTACTAGGTCTTTTTCAGGGAAAGTTTCTATTAATTTATTTTTTTCCTTATAATGGGCCTTACTTTCCTCTTTCTTTGTATGCTTTATGACTTTGTGTTGAAAACTGGACATTTGAATCTAATGATATGCTAACTCCAAAAATCAGGTTCTCCTCCTTCTTCAGGGCTTACTGATTTTGTGATCGTTTTTGTTTATTTTGTTTTTTTGATTGTTGTAAGCTATCTCAGTACCAGGGGTCAGCCTTAAGTGTAAACTTAATGTCTTCCCAGGTCTTTTCTTAGCCTTTCCCTGGGCATGCACAGTCACTTTCTAATGTTCTCTGTATATGCAGTTGATTTTGAATGTCCTAGTCTTTAAGTCTGCTTCCTGAATGGAGAAAAAGCGAAAAATAAAGGGGAAGAGAAAGGGCTTCAGCTTTTAAATCCCTTGGAAGTCACTTCAACCGTAGGGGAAGGAGTTTGCAACAATGGGAGCAGGTACGACAACAATGGCTGCCTGCCTCTTTTGCACCTCTGTGATCAGAAGCAGCAAGCAGTGATCAGAGCACAGATCCCCAATATCTGGAGGACAGGGTCCGCCTTGCCCACCCTAGCTCCCACAAGCCGTGTGCAAGCTGCCTCAGGAACACTTGCACAGCTGGCGGTGGAGGCTTAGTAGCTGCTACTGTGCTAAGAGCTGAAATTGACCGAAATTAACTGTAATTTACCATCTAAGTCTTCCTCTGGAATTTTCAAGCCCTCAATAAGAGTCCAGAGTCCCAAAATAGTTCTGTCAGATAGACTCTGCCAGTGCAGTTGTCTAGGTGAAGAGAAAGTCAAATCCTCATTTGAACTGGTTTTAACATTTTCCTGGTTCTCTCATTAAATCTTTGGCATGTGTTCATTTTGTATCTGTATAAGAGTCAACAGTTCCTACCATATAGGTGTTTACAAATCAATTTTAATTTTTCTTATGTAATTATAAGGTAGGTAATATTGATATCCCCATTTTATAGATGAGAAAACAAGACTAATCTCCCAAAGGTCACTGCTTCAGTCAGTGCTGCTAGGTCGAGGTGATGGGATGCAAACCCCAGTGAGTCCAGGACTCCGCGGTCTGTCCCTGAATTAGCTCACAGGACCCTCCACATAAGGAACGAAGATCCAAAACTGTTTTGAGCAGTGATAGCTTCACTGTGGTAAGTTCAAGTCTTCAAAAAAGACTCCTTTGAGGGAGTTACCACTACCACTCCCATTTCCCCAGAAGAGGTGGCATTGTTCCTAACATAGGAGTATTTTCTGCTTTAAGCGGGTCTTGTTCAACATACCACAGTGGTTACAAATTCTACCTAACTTAAGACAAGGAAAAACATTCAAAATAAGTTGAGCACACAATTACCTTCCCTCTCGTCCAATTCTGTTACGTTCTATGAGAACAAGAACAAAAGTAAATGACTATTTGTGCCCCCAGGAAATTTGCAATGAATCCTAAGAAGACTCCCTAAGTATAACTCTAAAAATATAAGATTGTCTCAGAAAAAAATTGTCTTAACAGCCAGGACTAAGAAGGTAGAAAGGAAACGATTTTCCTGGGCTCAGAGCTTTGCATATGAGAGAGTGTTTTCAGCCTCTGAAGTACAGTACTCCTTGGAACCCAAACTTGTTCCCAGCTCAAGTGTAAATTTTTTAAAACTTCACATTGCTGCTTCTGTTATCTCTGAACCTGTAATTTTCCTCAGGTACCATTCTGACCATTACGTTACCTCTCTTAAAAAGCTTCAGTGGCTACCCATTGCCTACAGAAACAGAGAGGGGTAAAGAAGATTAATATTTTTGGGCATCTGTGTCCTATCAATGAACAAATTGCTCTCCACAAATGACCTTGTCGAATCCTCATTGCCACCCCATGAGGTAAGCACTGGTCTCACCATTGTACCCTCGCTTCCTGGTCAAGTTCTCCTTTCTCTTTCCCTAAATGGTTGCTAATTTCCTTTTTATACTTACAGTTTACTATTTTATCTTTATTAAAATCCCACCAGAATTCTTTGGGGAACTAAGTAAGGAATAAGTAAATTCATATTCATAACACTGGAGCAATCAAGATGATTTGGGCATGCCCACTATCGAACTTCCAGAATAGATTGTGAAAATAACAGATGGAAAAATGGTGCATGCTCCATCTACCTTCATTTGTTGACAAGCACAGCCAGTGTGCCACCCACTCAGCAATGTTTGCAGACTTGCCCTGCTTCACCCTCCAGACAAGTCGCTTGGCCTTCAGTCTGAGTGAGACTGTAGTTGCCCCCCTGCCTGTTTATAACAGATCATGAGCCTTGCTTCTGCTATCTAAAGCTTTCTGATCTCCAGCCAACAACATCACATGTCTGCACTTCGGTGAGCTCAGTCTTGATACAGCCGCTAACCACAGCATGCCAACAATAAGGGTCATATCGTCAGTCCATTTCTCTTGTTTCCCCAAGTTTTGTTTCTGAATCAAACTTGATCCCAGAAAGCAGTCTCCCCAGACTAATGTTTTAGTTCCTTGCTTTTAACAAAGAAACAGCCATGTGAAAAACATCTCCATGTCTTCCAAAAATTATGACTGAAAACATTATCTATTACCTGTTGTTTTCTTTAAAAGGACCCATGTAATAAATTTTTAGTACAAATTTTAGTACTTAAATTTAGTACAAGTAAAAGTTTGTCTCTTCAAACTTCTGTAATTCATTTTATCAGACAAATCAGTCCTACTGGTTTCTCTTTTTAGTCTTCCTACCAGGGAGCGCAGAGCCAATTACTGTGCTCACTGCTTCACCCCGACTTCCTTGTAAATTTTCCCTGGGTCTTTCCTTACATAGTTTCTGATCTCCTTTTAGTACCTACAGTTTTACTATTTTATTTTGTCTTAATTTAAAAAGCTACCCCAAATTTGGGGGAGAATTAAATAAAGGATAAATAAATACATAGTAGCAACTTGGGCATATATTAGTAACCTAGAGTTCCTAGTTTCTAAAACATGTATGAGAATGAGCCATTTCACAGCATACAAATTCCTAAGTGAGGCACATAAGCAAAAGTGGTAACGAGGGCAAGAGTTGTAGTGTCTTGTCACTCTGGAACTTTAAAAAAGTGAATAGGCCAAGTAAACGACGCAATAAATATAGTAGTATGCCGAGTGTACCTCTGTTCAATTTGGTAAATGAACATATAGGGTCAGACGTGGTGGCATGTGCTGTGTGTTCAGAGGAAGAAAGCCCCTGACTTGAAGCAGCAGAGAATCTAGTGAGGGAGACCAATAGGAACGCAAATCTCAGAATAACACGCTCTTATAAAAGTAGGGCAGAGCATGGAGCATGATGAAAGAACACAGGAAGGACTCCAAAGATAAGAAATCACAAACGCTTCCCAGAAGGGCTGGTGGCTGTGCGGGGACTTGGGACACTAGAGGAATTCGCCGGGCCAAGGAGGGAAGAGGGAATGGCTGCTTTGGGCAGAAATGCCATGAGCAAAGGCACAGAAGCCATAGGACACGTACACCACTCTGGGCACTCCAAGGAGTTGGGCAAGCGCATGGGGTGAGAGTTGGGGTGTGGGAGGAGAGCAGCTTCCCATCTTTTAGGGTCTCAGGAGGCCTATGTTATAAGACTCATATGACGTACAAGTCTCACAGGAATCTGATTTATCATGCTAAAGAATTGAATTCTGCGCTAAAACATTTGGGATTCTCTGAAGGACTTTAAACTAAGATCTGATATGATCAGATTTACATTTTTAGAAAACTGATTTGCATTTAGAAAAATCCCTATGGTGACTGTAAAGAATGAAGGCCAGACCACACGGTTAGAAACCAGTGGCTGTGCTGGCGATCCAGGTGAGAAGGAAGAAGGACCCTGCAGCACATAGAGGTGGAGATGATGCGGCATCGGGCAGGCGCCTCTGCTTCCTGGAACGGTGGACTAGGCAACTGGGTCGCTGCTCACACTGAAGTCAATTAAAAAATTGGATGAAATATAAAAAGCATTTTTCTAAAGACATCGGATTGCTAACAAGCTAGTGAGGAATTGTTGCACCCAGATCTAGGAGAAAAAAGAGCTCAGGAGAGGTGAGTCTAGCCTTTGCCTGGGCAAAGGGGTAGCTGAGAGACTGGGCAGCTCTTCAGCAGCCAAACTCAGTGATCATTAAGTCTGAGATTCCCGGGCCGTTCAATTCAGGGCATCTGTGAACTTGGTTAATAAAAGATCCCATCTTTTTTTCACTAACCTCTAAATGAAGCTTAGGCTTTCCTTCTATTATGAACCCAGGCAACAAGCCACAGCAATATCAGCAGGACTTGTGAGCATCACCAACAGAAATCAGATATTTTCACATCACATTTACAGTCACTGCAGATTTCTCAAAATGTTATTTACATTCACTACTATTTCTAAATTACTGTTGGTATTAGACCTGCTGCCAGGAATTGCTATTTATGTTGTCATAAAGAAGCACATGTATTAGTATAACACAATTTTCTTATTGTATTTCAATATATTGGTTTCCTTTGCAATCCTACATATTTTATGCTTTTAAAAACATTGTTCTGAGAAGGAGTCCATAGCTTCATCAGACTGCCAGCAAGGTCTGTGGAGCAGAGGTGAAGCACCTGTGGCCCAATGGGACCAGTGGGACGAAAGTTGGAGTTCAGTGCCTATGCAGCTTGAGAGTTCTGGCAAACCCCCCTCATTTAGGATTGGGACTCCAGGAGCAAAAGTGAATTGGAAGTAAACCAAGTCCTCACCACAGATTTTAGCCTGGCTTTGAATCATGTGGATGGTCCTGAAATTTTCAAACTTGTACATTAAAAGATCTGATTAAAGAAATCCAGATCACTGGTGCCTCCAGGGGCCTGGCAGAACTAAAATCATCTCTGAGGAAAGAGAACATCGTAGGCCTCAAATGATTTCTAAAAAACTTTTTCAAATACAATGTCTAGCATAAAGATAATAGGCACATAAGGAGAAAAGATATTAAGAATGAGAACCAAGAGAAGCAACAGATACCAGAAACACAAGTATCCCAGATGGTGGAATTAATAGACACAGGCTGTAAAACAACCATGTTCATTGGGATAACAGAGGAACTCAAACATTTCAGGAAGGAACTAGAAGCAATACAAAGTAACATTGCAGATTTGAAAAAGAATATTAGCAGTGAGGGGCCGGCCCAGTGGTGTAGTGGTTAAGTTCACGTGCTTTGCTTTGGCAGCCCGGGGTTCACAGGTTTGGATCCTGGGCACAGACCCAGCACTGCTCATCAAGCTATGCTGTGGTGGCAACCTACATAAAATAGAGGGAGACTGGCATACATGTTAGCTCAGAGCCAATCTTCCTCAGAAAAATATGTATATATATTAGCAGGAGCAAGTCTGAGAGAATGGGATGACCATTTAGATTGGAGGTGGGTGGGAATTAAAAGAGGAGTCTAGAATGACATCTAAAGTGGGCAACTGAAAACAATAATTACGCTAAGTGGTACAAGGAACGTAGAAGAATTTTGTTAGGTGGAAGTGGAGTGAAGAAAAGGATGATGTCATAGACATATTGAGCTTGATGTCTTCATGGGACGTGAAAGTGGAAATGCCTGCAAGAGTCCGAGTGTGTGGGACTCAGGAAGGAGACGTGGTCTGGAACATAACATGGAATTCGTCAGTACTCAAGTGAAACGGAAGTCCTGGGAGCAGCTAAGGTAACTCAAGGACAAGTGTAGAGAATGGGTGTGAAGGGACTTGTAGGATCAGAGATTCTCGTTGCAAGTGATGAAATCCAACCTAAATTAACTTCAGGAAAAAGGAGATTTACTGCCTCCTATAATTTAAAATAGCAGCTGGCCTCCAATGACGAACTAGGCCCACAGATTCCAACGCTACCTTGAGAGTGTGTGTGCGTGTCCCACTCTCTGTCTCTTCTGTTTCTCTGTGTGCTTTGACCTTATTCTCTCCTGCAGGTGGAGTTTCTCCTCATGGCAGCAAATAGAGCAGCAGGTAGCCACACGATTACACCACTCCAGCTTAACACGGAATAAAGGCATCTTGGTCTCAGCTTTGTGTTTTAAAGCCCTAGTTTGGGGCATGTGCCCACCCCTTGAACCAAACACTATGACTAAGATTGGCCCAACCAGAGTAGGAGCTAGAATATGTAAGCAGAAATGCAAATGGAGAAATGGCTGGGCAGATAGAAACAGTAGCAGCTACAGCCCTAAGGAGTCCTGCTTGCATGTTTTACAGAGTTAGATCCAGTGGGAATGATTGCTGTCATCACCTCCTTCCTCCAGTGACCAGGATCTCAGTGGACTAGATTTCCCCTGACCCTACTACCATTTACGGGAACTGGGGGCCTAGACTTCCCGAGCAGTTCGTAAGCTTTCGGGGGATCATCCCTTGTTTACCCACCTCCTACGCCATCTGTTCAGCAGCACTGGGCCATAGCAGTGTCACTGGACTTCACTAGGTGACTTCTTGATTCTTTGTGCAGCAGAGAATTCATCATTCATAACAACCTAGCTTCATCTTTATTCATTATAAAAGATCTCAGGACTGGCCCCGTGGCCGAGTGGTTAAGTTCGTGCGCTCCACTTTGGCGGCCCAGGGTTTCGCTGGTTCGGATCCTCGGCGCGGACACGGCACCACTCATCAGGCCATGCTGAGGCAGCATCCCACACAGCACAACCAGAGGCACTCACAACTAGAATACACAACTATGCACCGGGGGACTCTGGGGAGAAGGAAAAAAAAGAAGATTGGCAACAGATGTTAGCGCAGGTGCCAGTCTTTTTTTAAAAAAATAAAAAAGGTCTCAAACACACAGAAAACAGATACCTTTTTTTTTTCAACCTAACAGTTCATCCTGGAGATATTTCCATTTTGTTACATAGATAAGGTCCTGTATTTCTTTTTCAGCTACATAGAATCTCATTGCATGAATATACCATAGTTTACTTGACTCATCCCCTAGAAATCATTACTTAGATTGTTTCCAAATTGTTGCTACTACACACAGTGCTACATTGAATAGCCTTGTACATGTGTCATTTCATTCATGCGTGGGGACAACTGTAGGATAAGTAGGATTATAGTAATGTATGTCGCGTCATATATGGTGCATACTAATCCTCTGTTGGTTATATACATTGTAGATACCTTCTCCTAGTCTGTGGTGTGCCTTTTGACTTTTCTCATTGTGTCCTTTATCATGCAGAAAAAGTCAACTGAATGTAGTTAATTTTCTTTATGGTTGTGCTTCTTATGTATTAGGTATCTTTTCTTACCCCAAGGACATAGATGAATTTTCCAGTATTTTCTTCCAAACTTTTAGAGTTTTGCCTTTCATGTTGAGATATTTAATGCATCTAAAATTAATCTGGGGATATGGTGTAATGTAGGAATTGAACGGTTTTTCCATATGGATAGCCAATTATCCCAGCATGATTTATTGAATAGTTCATTCTTTCCCTCTTTTAATACTGTCAAATTCCAAATATGTATGTGTGTGTGTTTCTTGGCTGTCCTTTCCCATTAGTCTATTAATTTGTTCTAGTCTAAAACCACACTGTTTTCATTACAGTGGCTTTTAGTTTTAACTTTATTTAAATTACTAAAATATACATTTCATTGTAAACAGTTTGGAAAGAAAAGAAAAGCTGAGAGAAGAAAATTAAAATCATCTAAAAATCTCATCATCCTAAAATAACCACCAGTAGAATGTTGGTGTATATGCTTCCTTTTTGACGCTACAGTTAAATGATTAAGCAAAATCATAAAAGGTATAAAAAACAGACCTCATGAGGAAAGGAATTCCTTTTTTGTTTTGTTTTTGGGTTTTTTCATTTGTTTGTTTACTTGTTTTATGAAGAAGATTGGCCCAGAGCTAACATCCGTTGCCAATCTTCCTCCTATTGCTTGAGGGAAATTGTCACGGAGCTAACATCTGTGACAATCTTCCTCTATTTTATGTGGGATGCAGCCACAGCATGGCTTGACAAGCATGCTAGGTCTGTGCCCAGCATCCGGACCTGTGAACCCTGGGCCGCCAAAGCGGAGCATGTGAACTTAACCATGCCATAGGGCTGGCCCCCAGGAAAGGAATTCTTTAGCTTAATTAGGGGAAGAGAGAAAAAATATAAATATATTCTTAAAAATAAAGAAGAATTTTTAGAATAATGCTAAACAGTAAGTCATTTTTAAATAGAACCAAACAAGAATAAAATTACTTAACATCAAAAGAAATGTGCTCTGAATATGAGGCAAGCCTCTGGACTACCAAGGAGAAAAAATAGTGGACTGGGCAATTGCTATGGACTGAGAGGTTGTGCTCCCCAAAATTGATATGTTGAAGCCCCAATCCCCAAGGCGATGGTATTTGAAGGTGGGCTCTTTGGGACGTGATTAGGTTTAGATGAGGTCATGAGGGTGAGGCCTCAATAATGGGATTAGTGCCCTTTTAAGAAGAGGAGACCAAAGCACTCTCTGTCCACCGTATGAGGACACAGCAGGAAGGCAGCCATCTGCAAGCCAGGAAGAGGGCTCTCCCCAAAACCCATCCATGCTGGCACCCTGATCTCAGACTCCCAGCCTCCAGAACCGTGAGAAATAAATGTCCTATTCAGGGGCCAGCCCGTGGCCGCGTGGATAAGTTCACACACTCTGCTTTGGCAGCCCAGGGTTTCGCTGGTTTGGATCCTGGGTGCAGACATGGCACCGCTCATCAGGCCACGCTGAGGCGGCGTCCCACCTGCCACGACTAGAAGGACCCACAACTAAAAATACACAACTATGTACCAGGGGGGCTTTGGGGAGAAGAAGGAAAGATAAAATCTTTAAAATAAATGAATAAATAGTATTCTTTAAGCCCCCAGTCTACGGTATTTTGTTATGGTGGCACAAACTGACTGAGACCGCACTCAAAAGATCCATGGAATTTCCATCCCCGGGAGACTCTGAGAAAGGTCCGGCTCTGTCCTCCGTCAGCTGGGAAGCTGGGCCTTCCTTACTGCTTGTAATTCACAGCCAACCAAGACGCCTTAGACTCCAGTGACCTTTAAAATGAAACTGCTTAATTTTAGTGAATTACCCAGAACAGCTTGGGATCGGGACACGATGATCAATGATGAGACCATCAGTTTGCGTGTGGTAATTAGAGGGATAAACTAGGTCTGCTGCCCCAATTCGATCCTGGTTTCTAAAGACAAATTAGTTTTGTGGGATGAAAAATTCAAGAGGAAATTGTTAGGCAATTATTTAATTCCCAGGAAGAAGGAAGGAATTAAGCAACTTTTTTTTTTTAATTTTTTTTTTTTTTTGAGGAAGATTAGCCCTGATCTAACATCTGCTGCCAATCCTCCTCTTTTTGCCAAGCAAGAGTGGCCCTGAGCTAACATCTGTGCCCATCTTCCTCCACTTTCTATGTGGGATGCCTACCACAGCATGGCTTGCCAAGCGGTGCCATGTCCGCACCTGGGATCCAAACCGGCGAACCACAGGCCGCCGAGACGCAGAACATGTGAATTAACCGCAGTACCACCGGGCCGGCCCTGCAACTTTTTTTTAATGAATGTTAAAAGACCAAAATTTTCTATATTATGAGTAGTAGAAAGAAAACAATAAGAAAAAAATAGGAGTCTTGTAAAAATCAAGCTGCTTTTCTAAAGCGTGTCAGCACACTCAGGAACATATATAGAGAACAAAAGAGTCAGAAAAGTGACAAGTGACTAAGAAAGCGAAGTCTAGAACTTTCTAGGAAGAGGAAAGAGACCTATATTGTGTCATGAAGAAAAGGCTCTTTGTCATCCAGATAACAAAACACTGGAATGGTCTACCCAAGAAGGTTGTAGAAGCTAGAGTCTTAGCGATGCCAAAAAATTAATAGATATTTTTCTGTCCTGAAAGGTTTAAACACTTGCTTGCCTAACATGTGCAAAGGACTGGACCAGAAAATCTTTCAAGCTTTCTTCCAGTTTTCAATCTGCCTGCTGTCCAGCAGTCTTCTACAGATTTATGCACAGTCCCACATATGCCTCTTTCAGAAAATTAACACTAATTCCTTATATTTGCAAGATGCGTTTTGTTTTTCAAAATGTTTTCACACGGTGCAGGGTACAGTGAAATGATCCTGGGAGTTGGAGTCAAGAAAACTAGGCTCAAGTCCTGACTTGGCATTTTTATTAACTTGGGAACCTTGGAGAAATTTCTTCCTTATCTGTGCAATTTTTTTTACCTTAAGAACCCTATGATAAGATGGTCCAAAATTAAATATGAGATCGTGCTGGAAGACGAGCCCCCCAGGTACGAAGGCACTCCAACAGTGACTGGGGAAGAGCAAGAACAAGGACAAATAGCACTGTTGTCATGACGCAACTAGACCAAAGCCGGGAGGACATCTACCGGCTGACATGCATAAAGGTTAGAGGAAAGTCCCAGGCTGAACCACACACATGACTGGAACATGAACCGTGAGAAGCTGGGACCAAGGTAAACTGGAAAGTGTAAAGTGAGAAATGGAACGTTTAAGTATCACAGTGCTTGGTGTTAGCAAACTAAAATGGGCTGGGATGGCACACTTTCAGTGGGACAAGTACACAGTGTTCTTCTCTGGAAATGACAAACTCAGAAGAAACGGGGTGGCTATAACAAGAAGGCAAGATGTAGCACAGGCAGTTAGGGGCTACAATTATTGATATGAAATAATATCAATCAGACCTCTGGGAAAACCTATTAACACAACCATCATCCAAGTCTATGCTCCAACTACAGATGCTGAAGAAGATGAAACTGAAAGCTTTTATGCAAGTATCCAAGAAGATATTGATCATATACCAAAACAAGACATGCTGATAATTATAGGTGACTGGAATACAAAAGCAGGAAATAAAGCAGAATCGAACATGGTCAGAAAATTTGGACAAGGGGTCAGAAATGAAGCAGGAGACCGGCTCGTGGATTTCTGCGAAGCCAACAATCTGTCCGTCACAAATGCACGCCCCAAGCAACCAAACAGCCGACTGTCTATGTGGACATCACCTGGTGGCCAATATAGAAATCAAACAGCTTATGTAATTGGAAGCAGGAGGTGGAGAAGCTGTATTCTCTCTGCCAAAACAAGACCAGGAGCAGATTGTGGTCCTGACCATGAACTGTCCATATTAAATGTCAGACGGAAGCTGAAGCCGAGCGCTAAAAGAATCATAGTGCCAAAATATAACGTAAACGACAAAATTAAAGCCCACATAAAGTGAATTTACATTGATGAACTTAATTGAGAACCAGAAGAACTATGAACTGAAACCAGAAATGTCATTAAGGAAGAATGCAGAAAGAAAATGCTTGAAGGTAAAAAAAAAAAGAAAAACTGAGATGGATGACAAGTAACACTAAAAATTGTTAAGGACAGGTGAGAAGCAAAAGTAAAAGGTGACAAAAGCAGGGTTAGAATCCTGAGCGAGGTTTTTTAGTGACTGTCACATAGAGATAAAGAGAACCACTATGGGGCCAGCCCCATGGCAGAGTGGTTGAGTTCACACACTCTGCTTCAGAAGCCCAGGGTTCGCTGGTTCGGATCCTGGGCATGGACCTACACACCACTCATCAAGCCATGCTGAGCCGGCGTCGCACGTGGAAGAACTAGAAGAACTTACAATTAGGTTAGACAACTATGTACTGGGGCATGGGGGAGAAAAAAAAGAGGAAGACTGGCAACAGATGTTAGCTCAGGGCCAATCTTCCTAAAAAAAGGAAAAAAAAAAAACAACAAAAAAGAGAGAACCACTCTAATGGCCGCTGCAAAGAGATAGAAGAAAACAATAAAAAAGGAAGAACAAGAGGTCTCTTCCGGAAGATTCAGGAAATCAAAAGGAAATGTAGACCTAGTCTGCGAATGCTGAATGACCAAAAGGGAAGCACACTATCTGATTGGAGAAGATAGAGGGAAAGTGGAAATGGTACACTGAGGCGGTGCACAGAATAGACAGAAGGTGGGCAGATTCCTTTGAGGAAGATTCCTATGAGGAAGAACCCGTAATGCTAGAAAGTGAAGTGAAAGCTGCCCTGAAAGCACTGGGAAACAGTAAGTCACAGGGATAGGTGGCTATGGATACAATTGTTTCAAGCCTCAGAGACTGAATCTGCCAGTCCTAGCAAGAATATGCCACCAGATCTGGAAGACGAAACAATGCCCTACAGACTGGAAATGCTCAATACACATCCCAATCCCCAAGAAAGGAGCTGCCAAGGACTGCGGTAACTATAGGACCACGGCTCTAGTTTCCCATGCAAGTAAAGTGATGCTCAAGGTGCTGCAGCAAAGGCCCTTACCTTATATGGAGCAGAAAATGCCTGATGCCCACTCCGGGTTTCAGCAAGGGAGAGGCACGTGAGATCTAATTGCAATTGTTCATTGGCTACAGGAATGCTCCAAAGAATTTCAGAAGAAGGGTAGTCTATGTTCTATGCAGACTCCAGTAAAACCTTTGACTGCGTGGGTCACAAAAAGCTATAGGTTGCTCTGAAAGACATGGGCAGGCCTCCACACTTGATTGTCCTGATGCGTAACCTGTATTGTGGACAAGAGGCCACTGTCAGGACAGAATATGGAGAGACAGAATGGTTTCCTACAGGCAAAGGTGTCAGACTGTGCATTTTATCTCCCTATCTGTTTAATCTCTATGCAGAACATGTCATACAAAAAACTGGGCTGGACATTTGACAGAGGAGTGAAAATAGTGGACAAAATATCAACAATCTGTGGTATGCAGATGACACCATCTCACTGGCAGAAAGCAGCAATGACTTGAAACAACTTCTGATGAAAGTAAAAGACAAAAGTGCCAAAGCAGGTCTGCATCTGAACATCAAGAAGACAAATCATGACTACAGAAGAACTACACAACTTTGACGTAGACAAGGAAGACATTGAAATTGTTAAAGATTATGTTCGCCTCGGTTCAGTCATCGATTTCTCTGGAGGCTGCAGCCAAGAACTCAAGAGAAGCCTGAGACTCGGAAGGGCAGCAATGGGAGAATTAGGAAAGATCATCAAGTGTAAGGAAGTGTCATTAGAGACCAAGGCCGAGACCCTCCACATCCTCGTTTTCCCAGTTACTGTGTGCGAGAGCACAAGCTGCACAGTGAGGAAGGCCCACAGGAAAGACGGCTTCGCTTGAAATATGGTGTTGGAGGAGAGCTCTACAGACACCCTGGACTGCCGGGAAGAGGAACAAGTGGGTCCTAGAGCAAATTAACCTGAACTGTCGCTGGAGGCAGTGATGATAAAAGTGAGGCTGTCCTGCTTTGGGCCCATCAGGAGAAGGCAGGATTCTTTGGAGAAGACAGTAGTACTGGGAGAAGCAGGAGGCGGCAGGAAAAGGGGGAGACCAAATCTGAGACGATTGACTCCATAAAGGAAGCCACAGGCGTGAGCCTGCAGGAGCTGAGGTGGGCTGTCGAGGACGGGACCCTGCGGACCACACTCGCTCATAGGCAATCAGAGGAGCTGGAGCCGACTTGATGGCACATAGCAACATTCTGTAAAATAGGGATAATAATAATACCAACATAACAGGGTTGTTGTAAGGAAAAAGTGAGATGAGGTATAAAAGGTTTTTGAGAATTCTAAAATATGAATGCCTATATAAATTGTTAATTCATTATTGCCTTCTTCTATAATGCATTGATGTAAACAGATAGCACTTTCCCGTTGACAGATGTATCATGGCTTTTCCATAATCCCGAGTAAGCAGCTTGGCCAAGATTGGAATCCAGCACTTCTGACTCAGGAAATCAGTCATCTTTCCTGACCCCACACTGCTTGTCCAGCAGAAATGTGTCTAGCCCTCTGTAGATGGCTCTTACACAGGCACTGCCTGCCCAACTGCCTGGTTTCCGGCTACATTAGTAGCAAGGTTGCTCAGCTTGCGGGAGAGCTTTCCCAGTTCTCACTTTGGTTGAATGTGTTCTTCTCACACAAGATCTATTGGTCGATGAAAGGTTTTAGAATCTTTGAAACTTTGCTTATGCAAGCACACACATGTGTGTCTCTGTGTTTGACAGATTTGGGAGGTTTAGGTGTTCAGGATAAATGCACACAATCCTGTTAAAAAGAGGTGTGAATAGTTGCTTGAGGAACTGTGCTATCAGTCTACATTGGCTTTGGTAGCAACGCAGGGATCACGCTGAGCCGGATGCGTGGCATTAGCCAATGTGAATAGAGACAAACAAATGGAGGTCAATTGGAAACCTAGAGCTTACTGAAAATACAAAGAATGAGAAGATGAGAAATCTAGAAAAATACAATCCAGCTACTTTCTGTTCCCCCAAAATAGCTTCACAGTTAAAATAACAGAAAAGTGAATAATAGAAAAATAAACACACCTATAACAGACTGATATTAGCAAAGCAAAATAGGGGTAGCAAGAGAAGTATCAACATAGAATTCAGGGCAAAAAAAATAAATGGGATGAAGAGGTTTACCATCCATTGATCTAAGAAAAAATCACCAAGAAGATATAATAGCACTGAGCCTTTGCACACCAAACAACATAGCGTTACAATAATATAAGGTATAAACTGTTAGAGAATGTATGAATTTGAGAAAAAAACAATCATCATGGGAGACTTGAGCATTCTTTTCTCAGAATTTGAAGATCAAGTGAGAAAGCTTCATTTTAACAAATTTAGACAACATTTCCCTTTTTTTAGAAAATTTGTTCACATACTAGTCAACAAAGAAAATCTCAATAAATTCCTCAGAATAGAGGTAACAAAGACCACATTTTCTGAATGGTAGAAATTAAACCCCACGTGGTCAGCCCCTTGCCAGTTTTGTTCACCTTTTACCTCAGCACCTAACACATTGTTTGGCACATGGCAGGGCTCTGTAAGTGTTTGTTACATAAGGAAGGAAGGAAGGATGCCCATAAGACAACTCAAAAGCAGCATGAAAAATATAGCCTCCCCCGATATAATCCCTTAGAAATTTCAGTTACAATCATAAAAGTAATTCTTGTCTCAAAGAGAAAACTAAAATGGGAACTGGAACCTATTTAGAAATAAGTGACAATAAAAGAGCTGGGTGTAAAAATGCACAGTTTTTCTTTGTGGAAAATTTACAATCTTAAATGCATTTCTTGGAAAACATAGAAGATTGAAAATAAATGAAATATATATTCCACTGAAAAAGGTAGAAAAATAAAAGGGGAAATCATAAAATGAAAACAAAAAACAATGAACTAGACAACAAGAAAATCAGTATATCTAACAAATTAAATAAGAAAACCTCAAGTCTGACCATGAAAAAAATAGAAAACACAAATAAAGGATATTAGGAATAATAAAAGAACTACAGATAATGTGGAGCTTTTTAAAAATTAAGAAAACACTATGCTTAACTTCATATCATTAAATTTAAAGTTTAGAGGAAATGGCTGATTTTTTAAGAAATTACAAAGGATCAAAACTGACTCAAGGGGCCGGCCGGTGGCACAGCGGTTAAGTGCACACATTCAGCTTTGGTGGCCCCGGGTTCACCGGTTTGGATCCTGGGTGCATACATGGCACCACTCGCTAAGCCATACTGTGGTAGGCATCCCACATATAAAGTAGAGGAAGATGGGCATGGATGTTAGCTCAGGGCCAGCCTTCCTCAGCAAAAAGAGAAAGATTGGCAGCAGTTAGCTCAGGGCTAATCTTCCTAAAAAAACCTGACTCAAGAAACAGTAACATCACCAGGTTGGTCAAACATCTACAAACATGTTTTCCTAGTCTTTGGTTTGTTGATTTGTTGATGCTGTCTTTAGCCATACAGAATTTCTCCCACCCCAAAATTATATAAATACTCTCCAATAATTCTTCCTTGTATAGTTTTTAAATTAAATTCTTCAGTTATTTTTGGTGTGAGGTAAGAGTCTACCTTTATTTTCTTCCAGACAGACAGCCCACTGCGCCAGTATCTTACATTAATCCAGGAGCTGCTATTACTTCTGTATATTTAAAATATACAAATGGCTTTGAAAATTGGCAAAAGGTTTGAATATGCATTTCACTGAAATGGAAATCGTTGATAAATATATGAAAAAATACTACATACCATTTTTATTTAAAAATATAATGAAAACAATCATGAGATACTGTTTACTTATCATATTGGCAAATATTTTAAAATTTGATCATTTTTAGTGATGGTGAAGGTATGAAAAAAGGTCAACTCTTAAAGATTATTGGTGAAATTATAAAGATATACAGCCTTTCTGGAGGCAATTTGGCAGTACTATCAGAATTTTAAATGTGCCTACCCTTTGAACAGGCTTTATTCTAAATATCTGTCATGGAGAAATTCTCACACACATACGCGAATGTATGTATACAAGAGTGTTAGTTGCACCATTTTATTACCAAAAAAATTGAGAACCACCTAAATGTCTGTAGCAGAGTATGGCGGACCCATATGATAAACACCATGCACCATGGTGAAAAATGAGCTACGTCTATAATACACTAATATGAAAAGACATCCACTGTGTATTACGTGAAAAATGCACATTGCCTATATATATTCTGAGGCCATTTTGGTAAAAATAAAATATCCAAACCACTATATAATTAACAATTTTACCTTCTTGCTGGTTTGTTTTTTTTTTTTAAATGAACTTTTGATTGATTGGAGTAAAACATACAGACAGGAAATTACACAGGGAACACATCTGTGTTACCACAAACCAGATCAAGAAATAGAACCATTCTCTAGGAGTCTGGAGCACAAGAAAAAGGTCTGGGCTGAGATAAAGACTTGGGAGTTAGCATAGGAAAGTAATTGAATAGTTGTCGAAATTGGGTAAAGGCTCCCAAGGAAGAGGCATAAAGTGAAAAATAGGGAAGACTGATTGAAGGGGTGGGGAGAGTAAACTGGGTCTGCGAAGGAGACTGGGCAGCATGCCAGAGGTAAGAACACCAGGAAAGTCATCCACCACCTGAGACGGTCTGACCGTGTCCAGCTGCAGAGCCCAGGAGTGGTCCAGGTGCCCCAGGCGGGACTCCTTACCTGGGTACTGTCTGTCCTATGATCCTGTCACTCGGGCCACAAGTGATTGAACGAGAGATCCATGCCCAAGGCCCTCTGGGTGCTCCGACATTGGCCAGTGAGTGCCACACCCACTGACCTTCCTCTCTCTTTGGATCACAGACACAGAGGGATACAGAGGAGTAAATCGACACAGAAACGGAAACAGAGAAGGCAGTAACAGAAGTGTGCCTGGGAAGAAACCCCACAGTGGAGATGAGAGGCCAAAGAGTGGGTAGGGCGAATGAGGAAAAGCAGCAAAGTGTACTCCCTCACAGAGAGGCAGAGAAGTGCGTTAGAACCCTGGGGAAGCAAGCTGGGAACCTCCCTCGAAGCCTGTCTGTTTCACTGTGCTCTCCTTATCATAGACACCTGCCACAGGTAACCCAGGAGTGACGTCTAAGGCTGCTCGGTCAGCAGTGGCGTGCTGGAGGCCTGGGACAAAGTGCCCGAGTCACATTTCTTATCACATCCTTTTCATTTCCCCCAGGGTTTGGCATTTCCCCTTTTCTGATTGGCTGCCTCCCCAGGGCCCGGGCCTCAGTGCTGGTGGCCCTCTGGGGGTCGGGAGCGCATAAATAGTTCCTGCTGGGGAAACTGGGAAACTGGTCTCAGACAAGAGGAACAGACATCTCTGCCACGCACTGCTGCCTGGAGCTGCATGAGGTAAGTGCTCTTGTCTCCAGGAACTGACGGCTGTTACTAGGTGCCCAACCCACTGCCACTTCTTACCTGTGCTGCTTTTTATTCAGTTTCATCAGACACTTGTGGGCTGGGGACCCAGGGGAGGAGAAGGGCAGTGATGTGGCAAGCTGCAGTTGAGAAGGCCTGGTCCTTCTGCTCTGTCATCAGAACTTCCTTCCCCTTTTGTCACAGGTCCCAGTGCTGCCAGCGTGTCTTCTGTGTATAGCCCCATGCACCTCTGCCTCAGCCACAGCCCTTCCCCGCAGCAGCTCCCGCGGCCTGGCCTGGTAGAGCTGCAGTCCCAGGCCTCCTTCTACTCCTTCCTGGTACGACTGCATGAACCCCAGAGACCCAAGAAGCGAGTAGTGTTTGCAGACACGAAGGGGATCTCGTTGACATCCGTGTACAAGTTTGAAGATGCTGTGGGCAGACACGTGTCCCATGTTCAGTTTCCTGCGCCCTGAGCCACCTGGCTGGCCAGAGCCACCACCTACGCTCTGGGCTTCCCCGCACCCAGGCAGGGTTCGGGGGTTCCAGAGGTGCCTGCAGGTGCAGAGTGTGCGCCCGGAGCAGCGTGCTGGGCAGGGGGCTTCCTGCGAGGCGCTGTCTAGCAGGCAGGCTGGGTTCCAGAAGGCAAGGCAGATGCGCATCACCTTTGATGTCAGGGCTCCTTCCAAGAAGTGCCTAGTGTTCACACGGCCAGTCCTTGCAGAAGCGAGACTGACAGCTTCGCCTTCCAAGCCATGTTGCCACTAGGTCCCCCAGGCCGGTGGGCACCATTCAGTTCTGCTTCTGTTGTTGGGGAAAACAATCAAGGGCAAACCTGTTGTTTGGTGCCCAGTTCTCAGTCACGCTCATCACAATGTAAGTGAGCTCTGTGAGGGCCCACAGACAGGGTGAGCCGTCTGTGGTTACTTTTTCTGCAGAGGCAAAGCTTGAATTCCTCACCCAGGATGTGCTATTCCTATCGCTTCTGGAACTTTATTCAGACTCTTCTTTCTCCTGAATTCACAGTGGGGAGACAGGAGGGACACAACTCCCAGCCCCCAGAAAGCCTTGAATGCTTTGCATTCTTCTCTCACAAGGGGAGCCCACTTCCTGACCAAAGGGCTGAAATTTCCTTTAGGGAGATGCTGGGAATGGCGCCCTTTACCCTTTGCAGAGGAGCCTTTGGAGTGTGGAAACAGAAGAAATGTAAATAAAGCTTTTATGTGTCATTATTTAACAGGCCTGGCAGAGTGGCTGTAAGGACTGTGTGGAGTGGGGGAGGGCCGGGGAGGGTTCTTTGCATTGAAAGCAGGAGGCACCCAGCACAGGAAGGAGCTCTTACACTTTCCTCTCCAGGTGGAAAGGGCCAGCTTTCTGGTAACTTGAAATTGTACTGCTGCTTCAACTTTTGCCTAAAGAAAAGTTCATTAAAGCATCTTCAGTGGTTCACGTTGTAAACACTTGACCTTTCCCCCTCTTTAGCAGGTAAAAGTCTGGGGAAACTCTGTCTACCTCAAAACAGATGCACTTAAAAAAAAACAAAAACATTTTTAGCTGTTTTGTGCATAATTTACCAAGACCCAGAAACCTGACCTTTGTTCCTAGGCCCGTCCCTCCCCTGTTGTATTTATCACCCTATATGGAAACTGCTTATTGAACTGTTTGCCACCCTCAGGGCCTGGAAAGGCTGGACCAGGACTGCCATCCACCCAGCTGGCCCCCAGGCTGGCAGCCCTGGAATGCTCAGGAGGTAAGGGTTGGAATAATAAGTGAATGTTTGTGCCAGGTAGGCCCCTCGCTTCAACTTGCAATGCTCTGAGATCTTCAGTCTTCAGAAGATTTTAGCCTCTTTTCGGAGATTGCTCATTCTCTCAGATTACTGTTCGTGGATGACAAATTTTAAATATGTGTTTAAAAAGAATGTTTCTCTCTTCTGATTCCTTGACTTCTTGGGCTATATTTGTTTGTGCCGGTGGCAGGCTATATCAATGCAATCATTGTGGCTGAGCAAGCAGCATTCTCTTTTTCTCCCTAAAGGGCCTGCCCCAGCTGATTCAATCTGTAAAACAACCAGGTGGTTAACAGCGTAAAGCTAGAAGCAGCCAAACACACCGGCTTCCAGGGCCGCTCTGAACACAGCTGCAGCTTCCTCATCTGATAAGGAACGCTTTCATAACTGCACCTGTTTCCTCCTGCTCCCTCTCCAGCCTTCTAGCCCTGCCTCCATTAAGGGATGATCAGGAATAGGTGAGTGGTACCCACAGGGTATGCTGTCAGGATTGGGGGTCGCTCTCCCAAATTAAAGCTGGTACGAATCAACAGAAAAACATGAGTAGCCAGCTCTAAAGGTGATTTACCTCTAGAATGTGTTGTAGTATATTTCTAATGAAACTAGGGTTTCTGAAATCTCATCAATGAGCCTCTGAAAAAATACAACTCAGGTCAGGTCCTACCACTGGGGAGGGGAAGTCGTGGAAGACCACGTGGGTCAGGTTTTACAGTTATAGGGGGCCTGAAATCTAAGACTTTTGATATTATCTCTGATGAAGTTACACTCCAATGAAGTATGACGGGGTTCGGAACAGTCCTCCCCAAGACGTGCCACTTTGGCATGTGGAATATTTTGAGCTAAAAACAAACGAGACCCTGCGGGCTCAAGCGAAACTTTTACCTCTCCCTTAAAGAATTTAAATTGGGAGACTTGCCCATAATAAGAGTTATTACCAGAAATAACTTTTTATGACCTATCTGTATGGCAGGGCAAACATCTAATTACCAAACATCTGCTCTTCTTATCATCCTGTGAATGACTCTCCTCCTCACTGAAGCCCCAGGCCCCCATCCCATTCCTTGGCTCAAGATAGCAGATACACCTCATTTTACCTTTCTGTCTTCGAACCTCTCATGTATGTGGGGTTCCCATATGTACAAAATTCAATGTTTTTCTGTTAATCTGTCTCATGTCAACTTGATTATTAGACTAGCTGAAAGAACATTTGAACAGTAGACAGAAATTCTTTCTCCCCAAAATGTACAACCACAGAGATAGCTAACCAGATTGAAAAAAGATGCATTAGTCATCTTTGAATTTCACTTTGGTGTTTCATTGACCGACCACATTGCCTGTAGTGCACTTTGATTTAATATTTGATATTTTTATAAACCTTATCTTGTAAATAGTACAACTGTGTTATTTGCCCCCTTTTCTGTTAAAATCGATAATTTTGGAAATACACACATGTACTATATGCCACAATTGTAATCCTGTAATTCTTTTTTTTTTTTGAATAGTGATAATCTCAAAAAAGCAGTTGTAGTTCAGGGCTCTCTTGACCTCTGAAACATCCAGACTAAGAAAAACTGGTCCAATTAAGACCACTTTTTCCATCTAGCTAATGTTTGCATTCAGGGAGCTCTGATATTTTTACTGTTAAGAACCCCTTTTACTGTTTTTCCCACATACCCCAAGTATTGTCTACCAAATTTGATGCATTAAGTACTAGTTCTTTTCACAATTTTATTAAATACGTATGTAATTTGTCAAGTTTCTGGTACTCATCATGTAGTTTTCCCTCATTCAACATTTATTGAACAACCTCTCTGTGCCAGACATTATGGGGACAGAAAGATGAATAAAACAAAATTTACAGTCCAGTGAGGGGAGCCAGACATCTAAACAGATCATCAATAAAAATAAGTAATGTGAGAGGCACCTAGAGAGTGTTAGGGACTCATGAAGAATCCACCCTAAGGGAGAAATCAGAGAAAACTTCCTTTTGGAGTTAATGCCAGAAGTGAGTCCCAAAAAGATGAGTAGATGTTTGCCAAAAATTACATCTTAGTTAGCTTAATTAAGTGGCCTTATTTATATATGTGATTTCCACTAGACTTTAAAAATTATTATTAAAGTAATTGGAAGCTCCCCTTTTCTTTCCTTGAGAATCCCAGGAAGGCAGCCATTGTTTTAATGGGTGGATAACGGTAGATGAGAGTGAATTTTAGAAAATAGAGAGCTGGGCAAAGAAAAGTGGTTTACCATACTCATCCAACAGGATGTTCTGCTCAGCCAAGTTTTTTTTCAGCTGCTTGGCACATAGAATCCTGTACAAGTAGAACTTTGGGATATGTCAAATCTCCAGAACCTCTAGATATGTACATTTCCTTTTTTCTTTTTTTTTAAAACTTTATAGTAACAGACAACCTATCGATGTTGATTTAGTTTCCCAAGTAGATTTTCCTACTGCTAGTGTATGAGCTGACCTATGGATTCTATTATTCCGGTATTATTATTCTGTTATTCCAGTTAATTTTGCATTTTCAATTATCCACTTCAACTATCCAAATAAGCCCTTTCTTTTTATCAGTGTCTCCTGCAGGTTTGATTACTACAAGTCAGTGCTCACCCTGCCGTGAACTGGCAAAATTGAGCCTGTATATTTTTAAATTGAGGACCACGGTGTAGATATGGACTGAAAAACTTGTCTTCTTCATTTTGCTCTCAACTGCAAAGTCTCTACTTCTTACATCTGAGCGTTGTTGAATTGATCTGATCCAACATGTGCATCGTCTGTATTCTGATGACTCTCACGTTTATATCACTAGCCTGATCTCTCCTCCCAATTCCAGACTCATATATCAAAGAATAGCATCTCAAATAGCAGTTGCAAAAAAAATTAAAAATAGAATTACCACATGATCCAGCAATCCCACGTTGAGGTATATATTCAAGAGAGTTGAAAGCAGGAGCCCAGATATTTGTACATTCACGATCATAGCAGCATTACTCACAATTGTTAAAAGGTGGAAGCAACTCAAATGTCTATCCGTGGAGGACCGGGTAAAGAAAACATGGTATATACATACAGTGGGATATTATTCAGCCTTAAAAAGGAAGGAAATTCTGCCACATGCTACAACATGGATAAACCTGGAGGATATTATGCTAAGTGAAATAAGCCAGTCACAAAAAGACAAATTTTGTATGATTTCACTTATACTTCATGTGAGTATGAGGTATGAGTAGTCAAATTCATAGAAACAGAAAGAATGGTGGTGGGCTGGGGGGGAGGGGGAAATTTTTTTTTGTTTTTTGGGTTTTTTTTTTTTTTTTTTGAGGAAGATCAGCCCTGAGCTAACATCTGCCAACCCTTCTCTTTTTGCTCAGCTAACATCCATGCCTATCTTCCTCTACTTTATACACGGGACGCCTACCACAGCATGGCTTGATGAGCGGTGCAACGTCCGCACCTGGGAACCGAACCCGCGGACCCCAGGCCACCAAAGCGGAATGTGCGCGCTTAACCGCTGCGCCACCGGACCGGGGGTTTTTATTTAATGGGTATTGAGTTTTCATTTTTCAAGATGAAAAATTTCTAGAGATCGGGTGTACAACAATGTGAATATACTTAACACTACTGAACTGTGCACTTAGAAATGGTTAAGATGGTAAGTGTTGTGTGTATTTTACCACAACTAATTTTTTTTTTTTTAAAAAAAAGAACACAACTTTTGCTTAATTTGGCTTTTTCTCTTGGTGCTTGGAAATGAGCATTGGTGTTGCTGGTTGTGTAGTAAACAGTTGTGGGTTCACCTCTTAATGAATGTTAAAGACTTTGTACATTTAAAAGGTGACCATGGAAGGGAAAGGAATTATACAGCACACTTATGGTGTTGTTCTACTGAGGGACAGAGTACCTTTCAAACGGAGTATCTTCCCAGGTTCATAGCACTGTGTGTCATACACGCAGCAAACACAATGATTGTAGAGGCACATTTTGGGAAATGAGCTCAAAGTTAGGATGGGATGGGGTTTGTTAAACCTCTCACTGAGACCTTAATCACTGTGACCCCCTTCTTTTAATGGCCTATCCTTCATCAGGTACTTAAAATTACTCACGTAGTTTTTGTAGCACAAGAGTATTTTCATCGTAGAATGTGAAAATACCTTCAACAATAATCTAGAGACAGTCCAAATTCAGTGTCAAGGAATTTAGTGCCGGCGATGAGCCTGGTCATGCTATCAGGCAGTAGGCCTTCTCTATAGATAAACCCACGCCATGTCTAAATTCTCAAGCGTTACTTGCTCACTTTCTCTCTCCCATTTGTATTCTTTGTGCCTAGAAATGACCATGACAGAGAGATGCCCAGATCACTGACCTTTGCAAACAAAACTTTGGAGCCTAAGAGAACTATATTAACCCAGTTCTTACTGATTTCCTCTTTGGGGGGGAAGTTTGATTGCTTTCCCACACCAAAGAAGTTTAGAGAATGTGCCAGTGAATGGGTGCCTACTCTCACCTGGGCATGTGTGCGTGTGTTGATACCCAAGAAGTGAGTTTACTATTTGGTTGGGCAAAGAATCAATGAACACGATTTGTATTGAGCCTGTAACGTGTGTGACTTATTTTTTAATTTCAAAATTATTATATACAAGGAACTGTAATATTTGGTAAGAATTGTGAGAAAATTTAAACATGAATAGACACTAGCAGAGCAGACAGACACTTCTAAGCTTGGCTGGTTCTAGGGGTGGGAAAGGAGACCAGATATAAGAATCCAAAGAGCGTTTAAGATGGTGGTGGCCACTTTAAAACCCTATCCCTAGTATTGGGGAGGACACAAAAATGTAGAGTGTCCCATTTCTTCTTTTATGGAACTGAATCTAGTTGAAGATTAGACATGGCAATACATTATTCTACTTTGCATCATTGGGACCCTGGCAAAAACTGGCCATATGGTAAGGGTTCCAGGAAGGTTTGTTACATGAGTGGATAAATGATTGAGTTCAAGTCCCAAATAGGTGTGGTAACATTGAGCGTGGGGATGAGTGGTCCAGTGTTTTGGAGCAGAGCCATCATTCTCATAGTCAGATTCTGAGGTTTAAGAAGGTGAACTTTTGGGGCCGGCTCCGTGGCCGAGTGGTTAAGTTCGCGCACTCCGCTGTGGCAGCCCGGGTTCTGATCCTGGGCGCGAACATGGCACCGCTCATCAGGCCACGTTGAGGCGGCGTCCCACATCCCACAACTAGAAGGACCTGCAACTAAGATATACAACTATGTATGGGGGGGGGGGGTTGGGAAATAAAACAGAAAAAAAAAAAAAGAATGTGAACTTTTCTCTCAAGATTTATTATCAGATTACTTAGCACGGAATGGCAATCGGATAGCAATATGCAGAATAAACTAGTGGGGAGGCATTGGTACTGGAGGCAAAAATATCCTTTAAGAACGGGAAGGAGAAGGGCTAAAGAAGGACGAATTTTAGAGAGGTGATAAGCTTGGGTTAGGTATTTGAAGTCTGAAGAGATGATGAGAAATACACTTACAGACTCCAGCAGGTACCCCCTAGATTTGAGTAGAGTGATCAGTGTTGAGGTAGACGTTGGAAAGTTGCAACTGCGAGGAAACATGGAGATCGTCTACAGCAACCCCTGAACTCCTTGGCTTCACTAGCAAGGCAACCAAGACTCCGTGATGATGATGAAGTAGTGGTGGTGGGAGCAGCCGCGGCAGTCGAGGGTGATGGCAGCTCACCTGTCTGGAGCGTGCCGGGCCTTGAGCTAAGTTCTTTACATAAACAACCGTATCTCACTGCATACTACAGCAGCCCCAAGACGACCAGGTAACTGATGATTCAAGCCTCTTCTCACTCAGCGGGGCTGACTTCACCCTCCAGAACCTAGGCTAGTGTACCCCGGGGGAGGCGGCAGTACGCGGGCCCTGACGCAGCTCAGAAACGCGGAGACCCCCCTTTAGGGAGCGCTCCCCGTGTGGGGGACGGAATCCCGGGGGCGCGCCACGGCGGTGAGCGGGGTCCGGAGGCCGGGGCCAGGGCGCACAGCCTCGGCGCTGCGGCACCTGGGTCGCCCGGCGCAGCGGCCGCCCGCCCTCCAGGGGCTGCTGCGAGGTGCGCGGGCGACGCCCCGCCCCACCTCCCAGACGCCCTGCCCCTCGGGGCCCGCGCGCCGCGCGAGAGTAGACGAGGGCGGGGCGGGACGCGGGGGCACGTCAAGGCGGCGTAACAAAGGGCAGGCGCGCGCACGTCCTGACGCACGCCTCGGCGGCGGCGGCGGCGGCGGCAGCGGCGCGGGCGGGAGCCAGCGGTCACGGAGGGAGTTGGAGCCCCGGAGCCTAGCGGTCGGTGAGTAGGATCGAGCCGCCCCTCGCTGAAGGTCACTGGGCTGCGGGAACCGCGAGCACCGGGGCGCCTCGGGGCCGGGCGCCGGGGACAGCGCCCCTGCGCAGCCCGGCGTCGGGAGACACCATTGCGGCGTCCTGGGGTTTCCCGGCCGCCCCTCCCGCGGTGGAACAGGCCGCCCGGGCAGGCCCGCCCCCGGCCCGGCCCGCTCGGGGCGCTGCTCTGGTCCCCGAGGCCCGGCGCTCCGCAGCCCGCCCTCCTCGCCCCCGGGAGTGTGGCTTGGCAGAGCCGAGGGCTGCTCGACATCACGAGGAAGCGCCTGCACCTGTAATAATTCCGTAGCCTCTTTGGCTTCCCTGGGATGTATGTTTTCCTTTCTCGTTCTTCCACAGGAATCCCATTTTCTTTAGGATTTCCTAACCCCCGAAATCCCTTCTTTGCGTTTTGATTTCACGTCCTGCGAGACATCCGCCTGCCAGAGGGTCTTATTCCCTCCCTCTCCGTTTCACGTAGGGCTTTGACCTTAGTTGAAAAGTTAGGGAGTATGTACTGTGCATATACACACACAGCTAAGTGTGAAGCGTGCGGCATGGCTCTGTGGACGTAAGTTCATGCTGTGCTCGGTGCCACTGCCTCTCGCTGCTCCTGCCCTCCGTGTCGTGGATCTTCTCATTGAGAACCTGCACATCAGTTGAAGAATTTCCTTTCTGCTTCATTTTCCTTAATTTTGGCGGAACTTTGAGTGCCTCTGCTTAATTTCCTGTCTTGTAGATCCTGTCTCAAACCAGGGGAAATGGTGTGAAAAGCAATTATCCTTATGCCAAGACTGTGTAGTACTGCCATTCCGGTATTCTTTTCTCGCTTTGACAGTGAATTATTTTTTTCCGACCTTGTATTATGGAGAATGGCAGACACTCAAAGGTAGATAGAATAGTGAAGCAGCGCGTAGCCATCGTCCAGCCTCAAGACTCACGGTAAGTAAGCCTGTCCCATCACTTCTAGATCCGTGCCCCCTCCTCCATATCGCTGGGGCAAATTCTTCATGTCAAAAGTAGCTTGAGATTTGAAATAAAAATCTTACTATGGATTAAAGTCATAATGTACTTTTATTGGGACACAGTCTACTATTATAAGTCCTTCAAATAAGAAGCACATTAGGGAAGGACCAGAAATAGCTATCTAAAATGGTCAGGCTGCTGGAGGACAGGTTAAAACAAAATGTGTTTCAGATCCAGATGAGGACTTCCAGATCATCTGGTCTAACTTTGTCTTTTTTTTTTTTTTTAAGATTTTATTTTTCCTTTTTCTCCCCAAAGCCCCCCAGTACATAGTTGTATATTTTAGTTGTGGGTCCTTCTAGTTGTGGCATGTGTGACACTGCCTCAGCATGGCATGATGAGCAGTGCCATGCCCGTGCTCAGGATCCAAACTGGCGAAACCCTGGGCCGCCAAAGCGGAGCGCGGGAGCTTAACCACTCGGCCACGGGGCCGGCCCCCATAACTTTGTCATTTCTGATGAGCCCTCAAGGTCCAGAGAGGTTCAGTGACTCGTCCAGGTCCACTGGGAGTAAGAGGCTGAACTGAGACTGGAGCCGACATCTGCCACCCCTGCACGCAGTCTTTCTGCTGTGCTGCACTGCTTGCCTTTAAGTGCTTTCCTTCAGGAAAGAGAAAGTGTGGAAGGGCTATGACTGAACCCTCCTACAGTGAAGGGCAGGGATGGGTAGATATGAACTTTCATACCAGATTCTGGAATAATAAAACTTGGGGATATGCCTTAAATTATTTCTGAAACTCCATTTGGGACAAATGAGAAGTTCTAATCATAGCTTTTAGGAAACATGGGAAAATTCTAACCTTACAATTGGAATACCAGACTGAGAATAAGGACAAACTTTAAAAGATTTAGGTAACATTCACAGCTATTTTGTGAAGAGTTAGGGAAACTGGGGTGATTTAGAGTACACCCCTATGTTTTGCTCCTGATAGCAGACACCATTAGCACCCTCCCGTAAAAGGTGCTTTCTTGCCATTAGCAGATGAGAATCCTGCCTGGACTGGTCATGGATTAGGCTTTTTTTTTTCCCCTTAACAAAACCATGGTATGCATTTCCCAGCACACTTTATGCTATTAAATTTTCTTGTCTCAAGAAAGAAGTAAATTCGGTACTTGTTCCTCAGTTTTCTTACCTTTCCAATGGGGATATTCTACCTACAAAGAATGCTGTGAACAAGGGCATCTTTGAGTTTGCTTATAAATTCAATTTATATGATGTAACATAATGGTTCATAAATTTACTTTCAGAATGGACTTTTCCTGTGTGACTTGTGACCTAAGTACAGCAGTTGTCACACATCCAGTTTATGGAAATACTGCTGAAATAACAGTATCTGGGTGTCTCGGTAAATTATTACCCCTAAAGACGGCCCCCAGGGCTGGGGTGGTCGTGGGGATTGTATGTTTCACGTGGAGGTTTTTTTGTGTTTGTGGTGTTGGAAAGAGTGCTGTGGTTCGTCGTTCAGGATTCTAGCCTAACTTGCTAACTGGTTTCTGCTAAAAAATAAATTATTTCTCTCATCTGTGTGCCTATCACAAAAAGTTACCTTTTACTTTTAAAAATCTCTTGCTTTCTGGAGATACAGTTAAGCTTGAGCTGTACTGCAGAATTGTTTCTTCACTTAAAATAGGACCTCATTATGGCATGTCATTTACTTCTTACTGTGTCATCATGTTCATGGAGAAAACTTGACGAAATATTATCAATTCCATGTCTCACAAGCTACTTTATAATGCTTACTATAGCATGGTGAGTCCTTGTTAAGAGCAGAGAACTTTAGTACAAGTGTTATAAGTTTTTTCCTAACTCCTTTAAGGTACTCTTTCTCCTTTAAAACATATACATACACACGCACCTGCCGCACAGTCACAGAGGCCGGTCTGCTTTCTTTCAGCACTTTCTAAATTTTGTCTTGTATAATAGTAGTTAGTGTGTTTGTATTGCACCTCCTAGTAAAGCCTAAGCTCAAGATCTGCCATACCAGAATAATGCTTTCTAAAAAGTAGGAGCATGGTACATTTTTGTTGACTTTTTGAATTAAAAAACAAAAAACTGGGCCAGCGCCAGTGGCCTGGCAGTTAAAGTTCAGCATGCTCCACTTCAGTAGCCTGGGTTCGGTTCCTGGGCATGGAACCACACCACTTGTCTGTCAGTGGCCATGCTGTGGTGAGACCTCACATGAAAAAAAAAGGAAAGGGGAAGATTGGCAACAGATATTAGCTCAGGGCGACTTGAGGTTCCTCAGCAAAAAAAGCCCCCCAAACTGGTGAGGAAACTTAAATTCAGGGAAGCTGAATGACTTATTCAAGGTCACGTAGATCAGATAGTAACAGAACTATGCCTCAAACCTAGGAAGACTGAGTTCCAGTTGTGCACCCTTCCATTGTACTGTTTTCTTCACACCTCAGAGGAATAGGGAAGGAAAAAATATATGTGCATATTTTTTTCCTTCCCAGTTGGAGATATATTGTTTTCAGGGTCTGCTTTGATCAGTGCTACACAATAGGAATATAATACAAGCCACATACATAATTTTAAATTTCACAGTAGCCACTTTAAAAAAGTAAAAAGAAACAGGTGAAGATAATTTTAATAACATATTTTATTTATTCCAGATTATCTAGAATATCACTTCAACATGTAAAAAATATACATGCTGTTAATGAGTTCTTTTACTTTCTTTTTTTCACATTGTCATTGAAATCTAGTGTATATTTTACGTTTACAGCACATTTCAGTTTGGACTGGCCACATTCCAAGTGCTCAAGAGTCACGTGGTCTTGGCTGCTGTGTTGGACAGCAGAGAATCACGGTCAGCTGCACACAAAGGTGAAGGAGCATTTTGTGTTCTTGGTGATATTCAGTTGTGAGGTTAGAGTTTGTGGTTTTGGTCTTTAGTTTTTTTCTTTCATGTTTTAGTGATTTTTCCTCGTACAAACAGGATTGTTTTGAGTTTTTGGCAAGTTGAACAGAGAAGTCTGATGTTGCACGAATTTTGTACCTTCATGATGAAGTGCTTTCTCATTATTATGCTTTTTTGCCTGTGGGATCAGCCTCCTCATTTTTTTAACCATCTTAACCATTTTAAAAGTACAGTTCAGTAGGAATGCTGTCTCATTTTAATACGACTGCTTAGTCATTGGGGGGGAAACCTTGACTTAAAAAATGGCTAGTAATGGGGCTGGCCCCGTGGCCGAGCGGTTAAGTTCGCACGCTCCGCTGCAGGCGGCCCAGTGTTTCGTTGGTTCGAATCCTGGGCGCGGACATGACACTGCTCATCAAACCACGCTGAGGCAGCGTCCCACATGCCACAACTAGAAGGACCCACAACAAAGAATATACAACTATGTACCGGGGGGCTTTGGGGAGAAAAAGGAAAAAATAAAAAAATCTTTAAAAAAAAAAAAAATGGCTAGTAATAAAACTCAATAATAAAACAAGCTACTAAAAAACAGACAACAGATTTGAACAATTCACCAAAGAAGATTTATGGTTGGCAAATAAGCACATGAAAAGATGCTCAGTACCATTAGGTCATTAGGGAAATGCAAATCAAAACTACCAGATACCACCTCACGTCTGTTAGTATGTCTAAAATTCAAAAGACTGATCACATCAAGTGTTGGTGAGGATGTAGAGCAAATGGAACTTCCATACGCTGCTGGTGAGAATGGGAAAGGGCACAACCAGTTTAGAAAGCAGTTTGGCAGTTTCATAACAAGGTAAACATACGCCTACCTTACTTAGGCATTCCACTCCTAGGTATTTACCCAAGACAAATGAAGGTCTATGTCCGTACAAAGACTTATCGCTAGCAGCTTTATTTGTATCAGTTCCAGACTGAAATAACCCAGATGTCCATCAAGAGGTGAATGAATAAACAAATTATGGTATATTTATATGGTGGAGTACAGCTCAGAATAATCATGCTGAGTGAAATAAACCAGACAAAAAAGATCCTTAAAAGAAAAAGGCCACGAAGTTGCCCCTAGTTACGTATCTAACACTCGAATGTAAGAGCGCTGATGTTGTAATAGAGCTCTCAGGTCAGGAGTGAGAGGTCTTGTGTCTTACAGCCTCAGCAAATCAAACTGTCCTTCCTTAAACTGGTGGCCCCGAATATCAAAATATCCTATATCCTTTGTCCTTTTTTTCTTTTCCAGCTTTGAAGACTTAGGTTGATTTGGGGTGAACTTGGTACCATGTTGCTTATTACCCAGTTCCTACTCAAGCTAGGCCTTTCTAGGCAAGAAGAAAGTACTTAAAGTCAGAATGACCTTAGTTAAGACCAAGTCCCTGAAACTGACCATATTCCTGACTTCTTCCTCGTGAGCTGAGTCATCCTTTAGTCTCTTGTGTCCTGGCTTTGTCTTGACCATTTGTTTTATCCAGGGTTGACGTCAGCTGAGTGTATATTCTTAGTTTTTCAACACTTCAGATTTACTTAACCTAGCAGCTCTGAGTGCTGCCCTGTCTCTTTGGAAACATTATACGTTTTCCTCCTAATTAGCAGCATCCTGTTTGAGCAAATTTCTTATACCCCACTACTCTGGTACACATGACATTAAATTCACACCAGCATGCATTTCCTCTGTGTTTGCGCAAATGTTTGTTTATTTACTGTCACATCAGAATTTGATGAGTCTGTGTCCTGTCAGAGTAAACTAGGAAAATGGATGGCTTTTCTCTGAGGTATAACCCACCCCAAAGTGGTGAGAGGTCAGCCTCTGGAGCAAAAAGGCCATAAGACCAGGGATCAGATCTGAGTTCTAGCTCTGCATCTTGTTACTGGCCAAGTTTGTGACTTGTCCTGGTCATTTAATCCAAGGCTCAGTTATTTGAGCCATAAGAACAGGTTGGACCAGAATTCTCAATGATTGACTAATAGAGTTTCAGTTTGTTACCGTTTTGTTACTGCTTTGTAGTGATGATTAATTAGTAGTAGCTTCTGTTTATTGAGCACTTGGTGCTGAGCACAACGCTGTAGCTTGATAGGCGTTATCGTCCGCAGTCTTCACAGCAATACCACAGGATGCATGTTATTCCCATTTTGCAGATGAGAAAACTGAAGCTCGGAAAGTTCATTTGTTTTCCGCAGGTCGCACAGCTCCAAGGTAATGGAGGCTAGTTTCGACTGCAGCTTGCGTGGTTCCCTGTATGTTTAACTGTCATGCTTTACTGCTCCTCTGATGTGACGATTTTAACCATTTGAGGAATTGCCGGACTGTTTCCCAACGTGGTTGTACCATCTTACATTCCCACCAGTAGTGTGAGGGTTAGATTCTTAATATTCTAGCTAAAATTTACACCCCTTTCACTACCAACCATAATACCAATTCTCTTGTCTCAGGGTGTCCAGAGCATGTCTGCCTTTTCTGGAAGACAGCCCACTTGATCTGATCTTCTGAGTGCTCTCGAATGCTCAACGGCCTCTTTTCATGATTCTGTGATGTAGTTTTAGATCTTCTCATCAATTCTCTCATGGAAGTCTTCAGTTTGTCTGCTGTTGCTCCCTCTTTTTTTATTTAGAGAACTAGGTACAGTTTATTTACTTATGGGTAGTTTGTAATCAGAGATAGATAGTAATTGTCTTCTCAGTTTCCACTTCTTTGCTGGGGTAACTGGTAAGAATCCTTAACCTAGTAGTTCTCAACTCTGGCTGCCCATTAGAATCACTCAAGTCTCTTAAAAACAAATCCAGGTCTCACCCAAGGAGGTTCTGATTTATTTCATCTGGGCCGAGGCCCAGGTGATCCAAGTGTGCATCCTCGGTGGAGAATCAGTGCTGCCAGGAGTGGCCAAAGGAATGGTTCTGGCTCGGTCTTCTGAGGGCCCACACTGCTCCCATCCCTGCCATGTTTGTATGGATGTCTGCTTTATTGACTCAAAAATACTGTGACAGTCTTAGTCTTTGCTGGTGCACTCGCGTAGAGTGCCATCTTTAAGCATCAAACATTTATTTTTCCTGATTTCTGCAGAGGTTTTGTTTCCCCTCACTGTGCTCTGCAGACATTGGCTGCAGCTGTGTTTTGCCTCAGTTTCAGGCCACATGCAGTTTCTGGGTTGGTTGACATGCTCCAGCCATTTTAGGGGATTTTAAACACCTTTAGGTAGAAGTGGTAGTGGAAAACAGATTTCTCATTAGTGTGATGTTATGACTTCTTTGGAAATACCTTGGAATGCCCCTCCTCCTCCCTAGTAACAGGAGCTTAGAATAGTAGTAATAATGGAGCATTTACCTTGTTCTAGGCATGTGAAAAGTGCCATATGTGTATTGTCTTGTAATCTTTTGAACAGTCCTTTTCATAGGATTTTGTTGAATAGAAGCTTAAAGAGATTAAATAACCCAAAGTCACACACACACTACTAGGTAAGTGATAAAGTAAAGATTCAAACCTTGGTGTGTTTCTTTGGATTTTTGAACCATAAGGCTATTACCTATTCAAAGTGACAAATACAATTTTAAAGATACCAAAAAGACGAACAGTGACCTCTCCCTTCCATCCCTAGAGGCAGCCACTGTAGCCAGTCTGTGGTGTATCTTTTCAGAGATATGTATCTTTGCAAATACATATAAACTGTATATATTTTTCCTTTTCCTCCCTCCCTCACAATTGGTATTTATTGTGGACATTGTTCTGCATCTAACTGGGAGATTGTTTCTTATCAGTGCATACGTAGATGTCTTTCTATCTTGTTTTTTAACAGATGAATAGTATTCCGTTGTTTCCTCTGTTAATGGACATTGATGTTTCTTTTGATATTACAAACAATGCTGCAGTCAGTAACTGCGCACATAGATCATTTTGCACATGCTTCAGTACAGGCTTTGTCACCCTCAGCGCTGTTGACATTTGGGGCTGGATAATTCTTTGTTATAGGAGCTGGCCTGTCCCTTATAGAATGTTTATCACCTCCCTGTCTTCTATGCACAACGCCAGTAGCACCCCAATCCCAAATTGTGATAAACAAAAATGTCTGCCGATATTACCAGTTGTCCCCCAAGGAAGTAAGAAATTGTCCCTGGTTGATAACTGTTGTTCTAACTTATCTTCAGGATAAATCTTTAGAAGCGGAATTGCTGAATCTAAGGTTATGTGTGTGTGAAATTCTGATGCCAATTGCTGAGTTGTTCTCCATAGAGATTGTACTGTTTTACACTCCAACCAGCAGTATTTGAGGATATTTTCTCATTTTCACCAATATGGTGGTTTCTAAAAAGTTTTTTGGCACCTCACTATGGTTTTAATTCGTATTTCACTGCTTTACAGCTAACCTTGTTGAGCACTTAGTGCTTGCTAGGCACATGGTATTTTTTGGCTTGTGGGTTTTGTGACATGCTGTGAAATGCCATCCTCTCTATGTAGCCCTCTTAAAGTTTGGTACCTAGAACTGAAGACAGTGCTCTGGGTTTCTTCTGATCATAAGGAAATGATAATATGTAGCATCTAATGTGTGACCGACACTGTGCTCAGTACGATTTAAAAGTGCGTTATCCCCATGTTGCCTAAGCGTTTACTTTTAATAAAATGGGGCGTACATTCTTCCTTTTGCGTTGGTATGTGGTGTCTCTCTGGACACGTTCTGCTAGTCAAGTTCTCCTGAATTAGGATGTGTCACAGCTGGCTGAAGGAAGTATTTGATTCTGCAGTTGGGAATCATAATAGTCCTTGCCTTGTGATTGGGTCAGAATTGGTTTAGATGCCCCAATTTAAATTTGTAAGTTCTCTTAGTTATTTTCTCTTCCAGGACTCTCTTCTTTTCCTTGTTAACCGTCGTCAAAGTGGGAAATTATGGCCTTGTGTATGCTTATTTTCTTCGTTCTTTTCTCTAGGTGTTTTTGTTCATCACTAAATACCTAACACCTGATATAATGTGTGGCCCGTAGTATGCGCCCAGTGAATATCTGAATGAATGGGAACTGAGGAGCCCTGGGAATCGGGTCATTTGAGGCCCTAAAGGCCTAGGTTTGCTGTTCAGTGGGTTGAAGAGTTTGTTTAGCTTAGCGATGGGCTCTGTCACCTTCCTAGGATGAAGCCATCTTCCCTCCTAAAAGGGTCAGAACTAGTTGGTTCTTATGTTTTTCTCTGGACCCTTTGGGTTTTGGGGGGAACTTTGATCCAAATAAGTCTCAGTGAGTTTGGCTGAAAGCTGTGGAAGTTAAGAGAATGAGTAAATATTCCTCGGAGTTAATGGCTTCCCCGGCCTCATGCCTAAGGAGTGTAGGGGAGGAAGACATTTCCTCCGCCCACTCTGGGTCCCTCTGGCCGGACAACAAATTAAATTCACATGAGACAGAATGACAGGAGAAAATGAAACAAAGCCGTATAACATGTATACATAGGAGAGGCTCCGGCAAACTGAGCAACTCAGCCAACTGGCCGAGGCTACCTGTGTAAGTATCTTCAGCTACAGACAAGGAGGACGTTTGGGGTAGTGGTTTGGGTCTTCAAAGGGGAGGAAGGCAACCCGCATGGAAACGGAAAAGCAAATGTTTGGTAAATAGAACCTTGAGAAGAGTGGGCTTAGCAAGGATCCTCCCAGTCTACCGAAACCCAGAGTTACCTAGATTATGGCCTGTCCTGGGGACGGGCCTTTATTTTAAACTTCTTTCAGGCAGTTAGAGGGAAAAGTCGAATGTTCCTTGCTGAGTCTGAGCCTTTATCGTCTTCAGCTCGAAATAATCTGCATAACAGAGTGGTGCATCTTGGGGTGGCCTGCCCTGAACCCCATCAGGAGTCATGTTTATATTTACTTGAGGCAAAGTGATAGCCTCTCCTAAATGAGCAGTTATCTAGGAATTGTGGTGTGATTGAGTTCGGACGGGTGTGATTTTCTGGTGTTTCCAGAGGTACAGTCTGTTGAGGCCTAAGATGCAGTGACCTGTGGCTTTACCTACTGCTGTGCTGATCCAGCAAGATGTTTGGAACCCTGCTTACTAGCCACAGTTTACTTGCTTTTTATCTCTACTTCTCAGAATTTTTGTGAGGATTGCTTAGTGTTGGCCACATAACTTGTTTGGCTAGTTTACTGTTCTCTGTTCTGGAGCCAGCTTGTAAACGAGAACTCAAGGGTGGGGCGAGAACTCAAGGGTGGGGCGGGACAACAAGGGGAGTTCGCGGCCTCTGATGCGGGAAAGTGCAGCTGGGTCATGGTCGGCAAACTGTTTCTGAAAGGGTCAGGTAGTAAATAATTAGGCTTTGTAGGCCATGGTGTCTGTCGCATATTCTTTGTTTTTCACAGTTCTTTAAAGATAGAAAAACTATTGCTAGGTCATGAGCCTTATGAAAACAGACTGTAGCCAGATTCAGCGCATGGGCTGTGGTTGGCCAACCTCTGAGCTAGGTGAAGAACTTAGTTTAATGCTAAACGTGTTTAATGTTTTGGGGACGTGAACCAGAATAACCTTGGGAATTCTCAGTTGGTTTTGATCCAAAGAAAGGGATCTAAATTCTGGCGTGGGAAGTCAGAGTGACCCTAGTGTCAGTCACTTTGGGTCCTCGGAACTCAAGGTGACCTTGGCCAGTGAGACAGCAGCTGTCCAGTGGGCCAGAGGGATCGCGCTGCATCTTTGCTACAGGAGTGCTGGCTAAGGGAGACAGGGATGGAAGAGTGGAACGGAGGTGTGGCCCTAGAATTAGGCTGGAATTAGATAGGTTTAAGGAATACAGTGACTCAGCGTGTTAAATTGGTTAAGTCTCAGAAATACATGTAATTTCCTGAACCTTTGCTAGGATGTAGTTGGAAATCTGGCATGTGCAATCAGTTTGGCCAGTTTATAAAAATGAAAGAGCAGATTTGTACTTTGGATTCTGAGAACACCAGATTCTGATACATGAATCCAGATTTGTCTTGTGGTTTTTCTCTGATCGCAGTAAGTTCTATAGAGCAGGCCTGGCATGAAGGAAGTGTTAATTTATTTCACAGTAGTTTGGGGGAGAGGAAGACACAGTGGTTAAAGAGCATGGTCTATGAGACACATGCACTTGTCCAAATTCCTACTCTACCACCTGCTAGCTATGTGATCCTGGGGAACGGAATCCTCTGAGCCCAGTTCCCTCACTTGTAAATAGCGGTGATAATGATAACTCCACCGTGGGGTTGTTGTGAGAATTGAGTGAGGATAGTATATGTAAAATGCTTATTATATTAGCTCAGTGTCTGTCATGCTAGCTTTCAGTAAATGTTAGCAGTGAAAGTGGAGGATCAGAAACAAGTATCAAGTATTTGTATTTGATCAAGTATTTGTATTAGTATTTGTGACTCAGCGCTGCTGAAATACCATGTCCTGTTAATTTAATCACTAGATGTGTGGGAATGTAATGGGAGCAGTACTGAATTAGGAGTCAGAAGAACTGGATCTGTCTCCCTCACTCAGTTTCCTAATTGGTAAATAAAAATAATACGTGTTGACAGGTTATGAGATAACATGTGAAGGGGCATTGAGTTCTATAAAGCAGTGAACAAAATTGAAGGTGAAGTCAGTAACCTGTTCACTTGTTCAGTTTCTTGGCCTTCTAAATATGTTGGAACAGAGCCAGAAGGTGACTAGTGTGAAGCTAGAAGAAACTCAATAGATGCTCCGTGGTTCCGGACTTGCATTGGTAACTGGTGGTTAGGAATGAGTAATAGAAAATTGGAATACTTTTGTAAGTTATTTGAAGTAGTGGAATATTGAAAATGAGTGGCCAAAGTAAGTGAAAGAAGCCAGTCTGAAAAGGCTGCGTACTATTGGATTACAACTGTATGATCTTCTGGAAACGGCAGAACTATGGACACGGTAAAAAGATGAGTGATTCCTAGGGGTGAGGGCAAGGAAGGCTGAATAATTGGAGCACAGAGGATCTTTAGAGCAGTGAAAATACTCTGTATGATGCTATCAAGATGGATGCATGGTGTTATACATTTGTCCAAACCCATAGACAACACCAAGAGTAACCCTAATGTAAACTGTGGACTCTGGGCGATTGTGATGTTAATGTAGGTCCATCAGTTGTAACACAGGCACCACTCTGGTGGGGATGTTGATGCTGGGGGAGGCTGTGCATGTGTGGGGGGAGGGTATATGGGAAATCTTTGTACCTTCCTCTTAATTTTGCTGTGAACCCAAAGCTGCTCTTAAAAAATAGTCTTAAAAAAAAAAACAGTGGCTAGTGTGGGGAGATAGGCTGGAGGAGTTTAATCTCCATGTTGAAAATGTGACAATATCTTGTAAAATTAAAACTGTATATTTCTTTTCCCCTGCAATTCCATTTATAGGAATTTATCCTGAAAATATATTTGCATGTGCATTTTGTATGCTAAATCCTGTATACACACATTATTTATAACAACAGAAAAGTGGAAACATTGGTGTCCAACCTCAGGAAACCAGTTAACTACATTATGGTACATTCTTACAGTGGAAAACTATGTACCAGTAAAGAGTGAGGGAGCGCTGTGTGTGCTGAAGGAACACTTCCAAGATACGTTAAGCAAAAGAAACAAAACAAAGCAAGGTGAAGAACAGTGTTCATAGTATGCCATGATTATTGTTGCAGGTGGGGGGCAGTAGAAGGGATCAATTATGATTTCCTTGTATAGGCATAGAATATCTCGGGAAGAGTAGGGAGCTGGTAATATGCTTGCATCTGTGGATAAGAACTCTGGGTAGCTGGGGGACAGGTAGGAGGGAAATCTACTTTCACGGTATACTGTCTTTATCTTTTGAAATGTGTCTTATTTCCATATATTTTCTATTCAGAAAGTTTGAGTGGCCGCAGTTTGGAGTTGAAAACTATATGAAACGTGTTTGTTTTCGTCCCACGTCCATGTCTGCCGCTTGTTGCTCCACACCATCGCTTTGCTCTTGATGACTGTGGAAGCTGGCACTGACTCTGGGCACAGCCTGTAACAGCCCCCATCCCCAAAGCACCTTGGTGTTTCTCCTCTTGGTTTGTGTGACTGACGGTGTTTCTGTTTCCACCCCCAGCTTTGGCAGCGTGTAAGCAACTTCTTACCAAGAACCCAGGTCACCTCTAAGAAGGGGGCCTTAGGGAGAAGAATATCCAGAGGAAACCAATGCCAGACGCGTCTGGAATTACAGTCACCGCGGGCAGCATGAGACATTGTGTGCCAGCATTTATGTCCTCCTGGCAAAGACTGTAGCTCTCCAGGTGGGAGGGTCCTGGAAGCAGCACGCACCAGGAGCCTCCAGAGGAAGAATGGAGCCAGATGTGAACTCTCTACAATGAACACATTTTCAGCTTATGAAGGAAATTTGAGTAAAACAATTATTTAATTTCCACATATTCAAGTTCAGTGGCCTTCCGTGTGAAGTGCCAGCAGCCACCCCTCCACAGGAGTTACTAGGATTTTTCTGGCACCAGGTTGAACTCTTCTTGGTACTTCTGGCAGTGACGGGTCTTCAGGACAGATTTATCTGCTAAATGCTCTTGGGCAGGAAAAAAATAAAGCTGCCGAAAGCAGCGTAAGGGTAGCAGGACAGAGATCCCTCCTTCACTGCTCACTTTCACAGAAACTCAGCCTGGACACGGATGCTTACCCTGAAGATTGATTCTGCCTCATTCCCCTGCAAGCCCGTCTATTCTGGAGAGAGCTGGCATTTTTGGGCTGCCTCCTGTGGCCCTTCTTACTATCCTCCTCCTCGCAAACTTACTCTTCAGGCCGTCAAATGATATGAACTTTGGAATGGAGTTTGTTATCCTTTGGGGACTTGCTCCCTTTCCCGGGCTCTTGCTGTCTGAGAGGACCATCTGAAGGCTGTGGTTTGTTCTTGGGGAGGAGGGCCTTGGCCTTGCCTGGATCCTCCACCATGTTCCTGTTGCTGCCTTTTGATAGCCTGATTGTCAACCTTCTGGGCATCTCCCTGACTGTCCTCTTCACCCTCCTCCTCGTTTTCATCATAGTCCCTGCCATTTTTGGAGTCTCCTTTGGTATCCGAAAGCTCTACATGAAAACTTTGTTAAAAATCTTCGCGGTGAGTGGTCCTGTTTACAAGTGGTTCCTTCACAGAGGAGGGAAGAAGTGCCCTCAGCAAAAAGTTATCTGGTTGATTTTTATTTCTGTTGACATGGAGAAGGTAGGGAGGATGGGAAATGGCATTCGGGTAAAAAGAATAGCTAAGTGTGTACATGTGACAGCCCGTAGCAGTCTTTCTTTTTGAGCTGAGGTGCTTGTGTGTGTGATTCTTCTGTGCAGAGGAGCCTGTTCCATGACTCCACACCTGGCCTGTCTACTTGAAAGAGAGGGGCTTAGAATTAAAGGAAAAATCACTGCCAGACTCTCCCTTCTCATATGTTACAGATAGTGAAGCACAAAGCTGCTGCTGACATTTTCCCTCACTGATAGTATGAGAGAGTCTTTTCTCTCTTTCACACATTTATCTTAAATAGGTTCTTGCATTTAGACAAAAAGAAGGAACAGAAAAGGGCATTTGATGAGTTGTTAGATTTTCTTAAAGATAGAGGAGAGGGATAATAAATTTCTTAACATATGTCAGAACTTAACTATCTCCCACTGAACAGAACTGGTCACAATGCCAAGGGGATGGATGAGAAGTGGTAGTGCCTGGATGTTGATCTATGCCACAGACTTTAAATATCTGTTCAGAGATCTGGTAACTTATTAGTAATATCTGTTTTCAGTGGTCACCAAATCGTGAGGTATTCTTTTCCACAACTGAGACCATGTATAATTTGAGAAATGCACTCATAATAGTAAAAATAATACAGTATTATTTGTTCATTCTTATGGTATCAGAATAATTTCATCCATTTTCCTTTGGTTCCTTGTAATTCTGCAGTAACATTTTATCAGTGAAGAAATAGAGACTCAGATAAGTGAGCTGTATGAAATATTACATTACAGTGGGAAATATTTTTTATGTATGTTATTGAATCTTGGGTTTTGGTATTTAATATTCCTATAAGAATAGGACTTTTTTCACGTTTTAAAAAGTTGAGGTGAAATTGACATAGCATTGAATTAACCATTTTAAAGTGAAGAATTCAGTAGCATTTATTATATTCACAATGTTGTGTAACCACCACCTCCATCTAGTTCCACAAGTTTTTCATCACTAAAAGGAAACCCCATACTCATTTAAGCAGTTGTCCCCCATTTTCCCCTCCTCCGGCCCCTGGCAACCATGAGTGTATCTTCTGTCTCTGGATTTACCTATTCTGGATATTTTACGTTAATGGAATCGTATAAAATGTGCTCTTTTGTGACTGACTGGCTTCTTTCGTTTAGCATAATGTTTTAAGATTGATGCGCGGTGTGATGTTTCAGTACTTTGTTTCTGATGGCTTGATAATATTCCAGTGTGTATGTGTACTATAATTTGCTTATCCTTTCATCCATTGACGGGCCATTTCCACCTTCTGGCTGATGTCAGTAGTGCTGCTGTGGTGTACATGTATTTATTTGGGTAGCTATTTTCAATAATAGGATTTTGGAGCACTACTTACATCCCTGGGGTTATCTAGTTCCCTGCTACTCAGAGAGTGGTCCAGAGACCACCACCGTGAGTATCACTAAGACCTGGTTAGAAATGGAGGTCTCAGGCCCACTCCAGACCTCCTGAATTAGAATTTGCATTTCAACAAGATCCAGGTAATTCATGGGCCCATTAACATTTAAGAAGTGGTAATCTAATCAGTCTTTGGACTAGCTACTTTACTAGTGTATAGTATTTTCATTAATCAGGAAATGTGATTTTCTTAAATTTCGGTCTGAGAAAATCTTCAGTAGAGCCCAGGGTTCCTGTGGACCGTATAACTTACTACCCATGCCTTTTTGCCACTGTGAAAACACACCAGTGTAGAGTTAGGAGAGCAGCTGATAAACTTTTAGGAGACAACAGTGAGGGATGTCTACCTTTCATTCAAGTTTATAAGCAAGTGATTCATTCATAGACCTATGGAAATACTTTATTATTTTTTAAATTTTTTAATTTTTTCTGAAGAAGAGTCACCCTAAGCTAACATCTATTGCCAGTCTTCCTCTCTTTTGAATGTGGGTTGCTGCCACAACATTGGCTGAGGAGCGGTGTAGGTCTGTGGTGTGCATGGGATCTGAATCTGCAGACCTGGGCCACCAAGGCAGAGCATGCTGAACTTGAACCACTAGGCAATGGGGCCAGCCCGGTGGCACAGCAGTTAAGTTTGCACATTCCGCTTCAGCAGCCCAGGGTTTGCCAGTTCAGATCCTGGGTGCAGACATGGCATTGCTTGGCAGGCCATGCTGTGGTAGGCGTCCCACGTATAAGGTAGAGGAAGATGGGCACAGATGTTAGCTCAGGGCCAGTCTTCCTCAGCAAAAAGAGAAGGATTGGCAGCAGATGTTAGCTCAGGGCTAATCTTCCTCAAAAAAAAAAAAAGCATAGAAGTAGGCATTATCAGCCTAGGGTTCTTCTGTAATGGCTAAAATTTTTTAGCTTGGATCGCTTTGTGTAGGACAGAAGACCTAGAATCCATGTATATTCACTACTCCATTTTGAAAATGTCCCCCCAAATTAATAAAGTACATAGCCAAGTAAATTTTTCTTATTGTGACCATATTTTTAAGTATACATTCTTGCGACTTGTACTGTAGATTATAATTATACAATGGAAAGTTCACTAAATATATATTGTTGGCCAATCCATGAGGCAGGTAATCTTGAACCATCAGAGACTCTTTGCTGACTACATCTTGAAAATCACTGGTTTGAGGCACGGTAATTTAGAAGTGGTGATGGAAGTAATGTGTATATATGTATATACCCATTTGTGACCTCAAGATTTCAAATTTCAAGAACTAGACTTGTGCCTCTTATTTCCTAGAAGTGTATATCTGGCACTTAAAGGGTTCTGGGTCCTGTCCTGTTGAGTCTCATGGACAATTACAACTTGGCTATGAGCTAGACTAAGGAGTGGGCTGGAAAGGACTGGTATATACCAGCAGGGACATAGGGTGGGGCTCCAGGAGTGTCCAGTCTTTTCTCACCCTTGGTGAAGTGTTACTGCTCTGAGTTTATCTTAATGGACAGTAAGAACTGAATATGATTTTTATCAGCGGTAGTATTAGATGGAAGTTGGATTTGGCCAAACTGGTTTTAGATCTTGGGAGGTACACATCTGTGTATCCATGTATGTCTCTAAAATACACCTGCCCTTGTGAGTGCTTTTTAGTGGAGGAGAGACCTTTATTTTGCTTTCTTTAACCTCTTCATCCCTTCCTAAATTGGCATGATATATATATATAATTTTGTAGTGGAAGGAAGCTCAGAGATCATCCCAGTTCTGTGGGTCTCTCCTGCTAACTACACATTTGAATCACTTGGGGAAACATTTTTAAAGTACTTACTTGAGAGCACTAGAATGGAGAGCACTCCCAAGAGATTCTGATTTAATTGGTTTGGGTGGGCATTTTTAAAAAATTCCTCAAGTGATTCTGGCATCTGCCATCAAAAGGTGGAGTCGGATTGATCTCCTCTTGAATGGGGACCTGCCTCAGGACTCGTTTCTAAGAAATAGAACGTGGTGGAATGTGACACTGGATGACATGAGATTAGGTTAGAAATGGCAGTATAACTTCTATCTGGCTCTTGGGATGCTTGCCTCTGGAACCCAGCCACCATGTTGTGAGGAAGCCCAGGCTACATGTAGGTGTTCAGCTCACAGACCCTGGAAGGCTCTGACAACCAGCATCAACTGCCACACACAGGAGTGAGCAAGCCTTCAGAGGATTCCAGCCCCCCAGCCTTTGAGCCACTCATCTGATACCAAACTGTGCAGTTTGCAGATTCATAAGCAAAATAAATGGTGGTGGTGGTCTAAGCCACTAAGTTATGGAGTGTTGTATTGCATAGCAGTAGATAGCCAGACATAATATAATATTAAAGAATTCTGTTTTTTTATTGAGGTCACATTGGTTTATAATATGTAAATTTCAGGTGTACATCATTATATTTCAACTTCTGTGTAGACTATATCGTGTTCACCACCAAAAGTCTAGTTGCTATCCGTCATGACACAAATGTCCCCCTTTACCCCTCTCACCCTTCCCCCATCCCCCTTCCTCTCTGGTAACCACCAGTCTGTTCTCTGTATCTATATGTTTGTTTTTTGTTGTTTTTTATCTTCCACATATGAGTAAAAGCATGCAGTATTTGTCTTTCTCCATCTGACTTGTTTCAGTTAGCATTAAAGAATTTTAAACATTCATTCATGCCCCACAGCCTATAAACTTAAAAATTTTTTGTGTGCATCACCTTTCACTCTGGCAGTATGTGTCCATATTTTATGGTTGTGTTAATAGCATGTATGTATAATTTTGTATCTATGTTTTCTTTGGGGATTTTATCAGCCATTTTTACATTTTACTAGATAATCTTCATAAAGATTATTAAAACTGGGTATCTAATGGTCCATGCAGTACATATACCTGTGCTTTTGGAGGATCTAAGTAAGCCCTGTCTTAACAGCTAGTTTCCCCTGTTAGTTCGTCTTTCTGTATAAAGGAGCCTTGGTATACCTGCCGAGCAGGTAATGTAGAGTCTGGGTGGGTCAGCGTCTGTTCTGTTCCCTCTCCTGGAAGCTTAACTCAGTGCAGGTCCTGTTGATGCCAAATTGCTGAAGGTGGTCGAGTGCAGAGGACAGCATGTTACTTAAAGTGTTTGAGTTATCTTAATGTTTGTGCTTCAGATTTACCCTCACTACAGTGGCGTTGGTATTATTTGGGGTAGAGTTCCTAGGAGTGGACTTTCAACTAAGTCGAGAATGATTTGGAAAAGGGCAGAGAAGAAAGCCTGGATATAAAGGAGAAAGATAAATGACCTGAGTTTTCTTGCCTGATGTGAAAGGGATTGATCAGGTCAGGTTAGAGAAGATGGGACATTTGTCAGCTGGTTGACATTACACTCCCAAGTGTAGTCAGTTGGGACCGAGTGGGGGCTGTGAGGAAGTTGGAGGTGGTGGGGCAGTGGTGTGATGGCGTGAGTTTTTGAGTCTAGTGCCCTCTGCTTGAATACCAGGGCTTTTCTTCCCAGCTCTGAAACTGTCGTCAGACTTTCCGATCTGCCTTCTCATCTAGAGAGTGGGAGTAGTAATACCTACTTCACATGGTTGTAGGGAAAGAGGTCATGTTAACCAGGCCTGTCCTCCTTACCCCAGTGAGAAGGCTGATTTTAACTTAACCTTTAGTAACTTAAAGGATGAACTGAGGGAGATGAGAATGCGGTTGTGGTGGGGACGGTCACAGGAAGTAGTTTTAGGTTTTATCATTTCAGGTCTGTCTGTTCATAGGGAGACTTTGAGGAAGAGAAATATTGGGAGTTGATTAATTACATGCAGCCCTTACTGACTGCCTACTATGCAAAGCAGTCAGTTAGACTGCAGGAATGCAAATATGGGTAAGTTCCGGCTTCTGCCACTCAAGGTGTTGATAGTCCGGTAGGAAGACAAACGTATGCATTCACAACTAAGTTAGAATGTGATTGCCAATTACAGTGCACAGCGAAGATCAGCTCTGACTGGAGGAATTGTGTAGACAGCATTTCATACAAAATTTGGCATTTGAGCTAGATCTGAAAAAGGAAAGAGCATTCTAGAAGTGCAGTGGGTAAAGATGAGAAAGTACAGGCTTGTTTAGAGATGGTACATAGTTCAGAAGAGAAAAAAACATTTGGTGCATGGTGGGAATGAAGTAGATGATAAAACAAAGTGTGTCTTTGGGCCTGGAGAAGCCGTTGGAAGTTTCTGAGTAGAGAAGTGATGTGAGCAGCCTGGCAGCATGTGTTCGGATGGATGGGGGGGAGGAACAAGCAGTTAAACAGCCATTGCCTTAGTGTAGGCAGAAGAGTGAGCAGTGAGCGGAGCGAGGGGCACGACGCAGCTGTGAGTGCCCTTCAGGGGAGGACTGCGCACTGAGTGACAAATGAGGAGCCCGAAGGCGTGGGTGAGCAGCACCACAGGAGGAGGGCTGGAGGCAGGGGCGCCCTTGGGGCTGGGGGGCAGCTGTCTTTATCCTCCATGTGCCGGATGATGAGGGCTGGACCCAGGTGAGAAGGGGACCAGCGGGTGATTGGAGACGGGAGGGCGCCCCTTTTGTAAGGTCAAGTGTGTGGATTGGACAGTAGCTACAGAGATTATGGCTGACACAGGGAGAGACTTGGTAAAGATGTAGTCTTCGTGTGGGAAATAGAAGGCGATGGATGAGGGGAGCGGATTTTTGTAAGCATCTGATTCTTGGGGTTTGTGTAGTTAGTCATGGGAAAAGGCCCAGGAGGCTGACTGAAGGAGGGAAGCTCTGCGCTGAGACTAGTGTTGCCACGACAGTTACACCTTACTCCTGTGAGTGGTTCCCAAGTTGGAGTGTTCTGTAGAGTGAAGAACCAGCAAAAAGGCCATCATGCGCATTTCTAAGGGCTGGGCCTTCGTTTCACCTGCCAAGCTTTGCATTGGGTTTAATGTTACCTGAGAGTCCAGCATTGTTAGTGTCCTAAAATGATCTCCTCCGTCTGGGAGAAGCTGAAAAGGGAATAAGGAACCTGATACTGAATAGCATAGTAAATGGCATCTCAGATCAGGAGAAGGGAGAGGAGGTTTATAGGGAAATGAGCTCCGAACCTAGGAGTCTCAGTTTTATTCTGGATGTCTGAACACTCTACTTAAATTCACAGTGTGGAGAAGCCACTTCTGTGGCCGTCAGACGTCGCTGACATACAGGGCTCCTTTCATTCAGGCCTGTGCACCAGGGTGAAGTAATCCAAGTCACTGGCCAGCCATTCTTTAACAGGCTGCTCCCAGCCAGCCCCCAGGTTCCTTCAACCCTGCCCTCTTTCCCTACTTTTTTTTTTTTTTTTTTTTTGAGGAAGATTAGCCCTGAGCTAACATCTGCTGCTAATCCTCCTCTTTTTGCTGAGGAAGACTGGCCCTGAGCCAACATCTGTGCCCATCTTCCTTTACTTTATATGTGGGACGCCTACCACAGCATGGCTTGACAAGCGGTGTATAGGTTCCGCACCCGGGATCCAGGCCGCTGAAGCGGAACATGCGAACTTAACCACTGAGCCATCGGGCCGGGATCCCCCCCAACACACTCTTGACTTTGGGCAATTCTTTTTTTTTTTTCTGCTTTTTCTCCCCAAATCTTCCCAGTACATAGTTGTATATTTTAGTTGTGGGTCCTAGTTGTGTGGGACACAGCCTCAGCATGGCCTGATGAGTGGTGCCGTGTCCATGCCCAGGATCCAAACTGGCGAAACCCTGGGCCACCAAAGTGGAGCGCGTGAACGTAACCACTTGGCCATGGGGCCGGCCTCTGGGCAGTTCTTTCCTAGGCACGGAAACATTTTGTAAGGTACCTGAAGTTTGAAAAAGTAAAGCTAGAAGTAAAAGTAGGTGGGCAAGGGGATGTCTGTGACAGAGCTTTGTCGCAGAGCTAGGAGATGTAGAATCTCATTTAACCAGTACCTTCCCAATTAAAACAAAAAACCACAGCCATCTCAAATTTTGCATAGTGCAGCAGTCCTCACTGACATGAAGTCCTCAAGGGGCGTGATGTCAGACATTCCTGCCTGTTGCTCTAAGTATCGGAGGTGTCAGGACAGAACCACATTTTTCTGATTCTGACCATGCTTGCAATACCAACACAGAGTCTTAGCCAAAATGGAAAACCCTAAACTCTAGTTGAGTGATCTGTGTGCCAGGGCTGTTGTCAACTCTCTTATCCTTTATTCACCTCTTCCCTGGATGGAATTCATCTTCCTCCATTTGGGGGGTTATATATACATTTTCTTCTAGAAAAAAATCATCTGTACACAGAGCCAAAAGACATCAATGGCTAAATATCTGATATAGAACATGGGTTATGTGAGTTTCCTTGCCTTAGACCTTGCCTTGAGTGGGTGTCTCTGTAAGCCATCTGTTTTTTCTAAAACTGTTTTAGAAGAAACTCTTTGATGTTTGAAGAAGTTTCCAGATGAGGTCAGATCACTGGTTAGACTCGTGTCCGTGCTGGTTCTGGCTCTCGCGGACACCTAAGGCTCTGCCACAGACTCTGCGTGTGCTTCAGGCCGTGTGCATTCTGCTGTGTCGGGATGGGAGGGCTCTTGCCCACCTTGCATCACCGTGGAGACAGGTTTGAAATGACGCTTTTTAAGGTATCTCTGCTATTTCTTTGACTCCTAGTGGACATAACTTTGTGTGCAGTGATAACACCTGCTAGTAGGGAGTAAGTGAGCTCGTGTCTCCAGCGGTCCTGATTTGATAGTGGGAGAGACCCAGCCTCTGTCTTCCTATAGTTAAAAGGATTTTAGTGAAGGAAGGGAAGCCCTAGGAAGAGCCTCTCTTTTCTAGCTCTCTTCTGGAGTCCCTTATTATTTCAATAATAATGAGGACAATTAGGGCATTTTATAGTTTCCCAAGTTGTGTCACATATATCTCATTTGATCCTGAGTGATCCCATGAAGTAGGAGGTTGACATACCATTCTGTTTTGTAGATAGAAAAGACCAACATTCAGAGCGTTGGAATGAGTTGCTTAAGGGACATAGCATACGTGCCAAACTTGGGATTTGAACCTAGAATTTTTAATCTCTTAATAGTGTTCTTTTCTTTTTCTTTCTTTCTTCTTTTTTTTAACACTAAGCCCCTCAGGCCTTTCTGTGTCAGATGTGAAGTTCTCCTGTTAAAAGGTTACTCAGGGTGAATGGACAGTCCAGACATAAATATTATTTAAATCCTTTACTTGAAAACTAAAATCGTTGCTTTCTCGGAATAATTTGGGAAGTAGGCAGCGTTGTGTGGCAGGCAGTAGCTTAAAGGATGCTTTACGTGGTGGTTTGTGAATAGTTGCTGTTTGGCAGGAAGGAAGGAGTGTGTGAGGTGTGTGCACTGTTGGCTGGTGAGTGCCTTGAGGAACATGGAGACAGATTTAGGCAGTGAGAAGCAGGCCTGAGAAACCCACCCAAGCTCCTTAGTTTCCAGCTCTTTCCTTTAGGTGACTTAACTTTTGGTCCTCCTTATCAAGGACGGGGCTGCTCTAGGAGGAGAGGGCTTTGAGTCTCCATTTAGAATGAATGCTTTCTTGGTTACGATCCGATCTCAGGTGACTGGGCTTGAGGCTTTCACAGCATGGAAATGGAGGTGTTCTCTGAAGGAAAAGATCTCATTCTTGTTGATTGCCGTTTTTCCCCCACAGTGGGCCACCTTGAGAATGGAGAGAGGAGCCAAGGAGAAGAACCATCAACTTTACAAGCCCTATACCAACGGTAAGACTGGGACTAAATCCTTGTCCTAAGAGATCCCTTTGAGATATGTTCCTGGGAGCTTTTAATTCCACACCTGCTCTTCCCCATCTAAGAGCAGGATGTGTACTCTCAGTATTTTTAACATGCGTTCTCCCACTGTGCTGCTTGACAGGGGTGTTCTCTTTTGCAGGAATCATTGCAAAAGATCCCACTTCACTGGAAGAAGAGATCAAAGAAATTCGTCGAAGTGGTAGTAGTAAGGCTCTGGATAATACTCCAGAGTTTGAGCTCTCCGACATTTTCTACTTTTGCCGGAAAGGAATGGAGACCATTATGGATGATGAGGTGACGAAGAGATTCTCAGCAGAGGAGCTGGAGTCCTGGAACCTGCTGAGCAGAACCAATTATAACTTCCAGTATATCAGCCTTCGGCTCACTGTCTTATGGGGCTTGGGAGTGCTGATTCGGTATTGCTTCCTTTTGCCGCTCAGGTGAGGGCAGGGCCTGATGGGGACAGACTTGAGCTGCTGCTGCCTAAGCCTGATGCAGGATCCCCCTACCTCGGTCTCCTCGCTTTGTTTTCCCATTTTAGAAAGAAGGATAATGTGATTCTTTCACTGGCCAGTCCTTCTGACTCTTGGAAGGGTACTGTGCTGGTTATCCTTTAAAGGCCCTTGGATTCTCTGCCTATCAGACAGAAATAGTTTGGGGTCTTAAAGACAGAGTGCTTGTCCAGGTGGACTAAACACAGGGACAGGGAACACAATGTCCTTTCTGGCCACTCCTCCTGGACACAGCTAACTCTTTCCTCCAGCGTGCCTCTCTGGTGCAGAGGCAATATTGATCTCTGAGTTTTTCTGTACCATGTGCTGTTCTGAGTCTCTCTTGCCAGATGCTGGTACCTTCAGACTCTATTTCCTGTTGCTTCACAGAGAAGCTGTGCTTCTGCCAGGGTTTAAAGCCAAAGGGAAGGGTAAGACGGCAGGGCAGCAGGTGCCTGAGGGCAGAACAGCCAACGTTAGGATTTTCCATCATTTTGGCTGCCTGATGCCTGAGGAGATTGTGTCAGCTGAAAGCCGGCTCCGTAGTTCACTGTGAGCTGGAATCAGAATGATCTCTGGCTCTGATAGGCCCTCTCAGTTTCCAGATGGAGCTCTTCTCTAGGTCCCGGGTGATGGGATCATGGGGTGGTTTTCATGATACCCATTTTCATTTCACACATTCAGTTCTATACTAGGTGCGAGCATTTGTTGGCTGTGTTTTAACTTGTCTTCTTGTTACAGGATAGCTCTTGCTTTCACGGGCATTAGCCTTCTGGTGGTAGGCACAACCATGGTGGGATACTTGCCAAATGGGAGGTGAGTCGAGTGCGAGTGTCCATGTCTGAAGGGTTCTTACTTCTGGGATTGCTGGCTCCAATATTGAAGGCCAGCCTGCTGCTTTGGGTACAGCCAAATCCACAGAATCTTAGGTGGATAAAATAACCCAGTAATCACAGTGGCATCATCATTAAAGTCTTATTTTTTACTGATCCTGCTCTGTGACTGTTCTTTGTGCCCTCCGAGACTCACACTCTTCCCATTTTAAAGACAAAAGGGAGAAACGACAAAACTGTAGTTCCGGGTGAGCAGATTTTATAGCATATTGTTTAGTTTTGAGTATTCTGCTGTGTCGATAAATTGGGGGCAAGAAATGTACGTAGGGCTCTTTTGTTTGTTTTTTTAAAGACGAATTTGCTCCTTCTGGTAAAGTTCCAGGGCTAGTAAAGCTCTCTTCCACCCGGGCTGCTGAGGAGGTTTGCCTGCTTCCGCCTGCCTAGGTGCTGCTGGGAGGGGAAGGGATCTAGGAGACTCACCTGTGCTGGGAATTCAGGGCTGTGAATGCTGACCCCGTTAACTCAGGTGAATTTAAGCAGTTCTCGTCATTTCTGTTCGTTCATGTGTAGACATAAAGATGCTAATTCCTCACAGGGTTTTACCATATATACTAATATCTATAAAGATACTTTGCAGTCATAAAGGACTCTAGGCAGTGATAGTTAAATTGTTGGAGTCAGCAGTTTTTCCTGTCTTCTTTATGTACACTAAAAACAAAAACGTCTGTCCTGTTGCTCCAGGTTTAAGGAGTTCCTGAGTAAACACGTCCACTTAATGTGCTATCGGATCTGCGTGCGAGCCCTGACGGCCATCATTACCTACCACGACAGGTGAGGTTGCTCTGTACAATCAGAGGGACGTGGTGCTGGTGAAACATGCCCGACTCTGGCAGGTGGGCGGGGCTCCTCTGAGCGCTCAGTCAGAGCCTCTGGGGCTGCCGAGGTGCGGGCTGAGTTCCAGATGAGTGGTTTCACACTAATTTTTGTTGCTTTGCATTTTAAACACAGGAAAAACAGGCCTAGGAACGGTGGCATCTGTGTGGCCAATCACACGTCTCCTATTGACGTCATCATTTTGGCCAGCGATGGCTATTACGCCATGGTAAGACCTCTTTCTCTGGCTTTCCTAGGGTGGGCCTTCTTACATTAGACTGGTCAGGTCTGGGAGGCTCTGGACCCTTCACGTAGCTCTTTCTTTAGGGTACAAACAGGTAAACGTATCTTTGCACATGTTTACACCTTTAGGCGACCTCAGTTGTCACCTTTGTTTCTGTTGCTTTGGGGAACTCCTTGGGACTTCGGTAGGAGATGTCCGGAGCAGAGTCACTGAGAGCGTGGTTGGAGATCAGACTGTAGATATTTAGGTGGACTATAGAAAATGGTGACCGGTGGGGAAGGAGGATTTGAAAGGACTGAGTCAGGGGCGTTGAAGAATCTGCTCAGGGAGAGCGTTGTTACACAAGGTATTGCTCAACTTCATTATTTCCTTTTAGGGTTTTCAGCTATGTTCTTAATTACACATCTTTGGAATCACTGACTAAAAGGAGAAATTTAAGATTCAGGTAGTTTAATAGTGGTTTCTTAGTAGTGAGAAACCTTTATGGTTATCAATAGAATGTTAGAGGGTGAAAGGTTGGGGTACTTGTGGGGTTGGGGGCTTCCTCCACAGAGTGGGGGATTTGTGCAACGATGGCTTCACCACCAGTTGTTCCCTTGTCTGTGATTAGGTGGGACAAGTGCATGGTGGCCTCATGGGTGTGATTCAGAGAGCCATGGTGAGGGCCTGTCCTCATGTCTGGTTTGAGCGCTCAGAAGTGAAAGATCGCCACCTGGTGGCTAAAAGGTAAGCCAGCAAGATTGTGCTGTTCTGTATGACCAGTTGTAGAGAAAGGATGCATTTTAGGGGTAGTTATCCCTCCGCAGTGGAGTTACAGCATCTTCTACACCAATCCTATACTGCGTTCATAATAAAAAAAATTTTTTTTGACATGGAATATAAAAAATATAGAAACCCTAGTATTGTTTATCGAGTTAGTAATGTTTCTTAACCAGTTTTGTTGTACTCATTGTAATAAACAGCATATGAACTTTTTAAAGAAAACTATTGAGATTGCAGTAGTTTATGACATTGTGAAATTTCAGTCGTACGTTGTTTGTCAGTCACCATATAATCGTGCCCTTTTACCCCTTATGCCACCCCACAACCCCCTTCCCCTCTGGTAACCACTAATCTGTTCTCTTTGTCCATGTATTTCTTTATCTTCCACATATGAGTGAAATCACGTCGTGTTTTTCTTTCTCTATCTGCCTTATTTCACTTAACATAATACCCTCAAGGTCCATCCGTGTTGTTACGAATGGGACGATTTTGTCCCTTTTTTTTAATGGCTGAGTAGTATTCCTTTGTGTATGTATACCACATCTTCTTTATCCATTCATCCATTGATGAGCACTTGGATTGCTTCCACTTTCTGGCTATAGTGAATAATGCTGCAGTGAACATAGGGGTGCGTAAGTCTCTCTGAATTATTTCAAGTTCTTTGGATAAATAGCTAGTAGCTGGGTCATAGGGTATTTCTATTTTTAATTTTCTGAGAAATCTCCATACTGTTTCCCTTAGTGGCTGCACCAGTTTGCATTCCCACCAGCAGTGTATGAAGGTTCTCTTTTCTCCACATCCTCTCCAACATTTGTTATTTTTTGTCTTGGTAATTATAGATGTTGTAATGGGTGTGAGGTGATATCTGATTGTGGTTTTGATTTGCATTTCCCTAATGATTAATGATGTTGAGCATCTTTTCATGTGTCTGTTGACCATCTGTGTATCTTCTTTGGGAAAATGTCTGTTCACATCCTCTGCCCATTTTTTGATTGGGTTGTTTTTGTTGTTGTTGTTGAGTTGTGTGAGTTCTTTATATATTACGGAGATTAACCCCTTGTTGGATGTATGATTTGCAAACATTTTCTCCCAGTTGGTGGATTGCCTTTTCATTATGTTCCTGGTTTCCTTTGCCTTGCTGAAACTCTTTAGTCTGATGAAGTCCCATTTGTTTATTTTTTCTTTTGTTTCCCTTGCCTGAGTAGACAGGGTATTTGAAAAGATGCTTCTGAGACCAACGTCAGAGTGTAGTGCCTATATTTTCTTCTAGGAGTTTTATGGTTTCATGTCTTACCTTCAAGTCTTTGATCCATTTTGAGTTAATTTTTGTGTATGGTGAAAGATAATGGTCTACTTTCATTCTTCTGCATGTGGCTCTACAGTTTTCCCAGCACCATTTGTTGAAGAGACTTTCCTTTCTCCATTGTATGTTCTTGGCTCCTTTGTCGAAAATTATCTGTCCACAGATGAAACAGCATATGAACTTTTAATGCTATTTGAAATCTCAAAATGAGTTTATCACAAATAAAAACACACTTAAGGCAATGGAACAAGGTCCTGCTCTGTTTTCAAGCTTGGAAAAAAGGTCAGTATAGTACGAGCGATGACAGGAGCTTTGCAGTAAATGGAGAGGAATCAGGACGCAGCTGAGACCATCTTTGCTGGGGACAGATGAACCCGCCACTAAATTCCCTTTGCTGCATCTTTAGGGACAGTGTTGGCCAGGTGGACTGTAGGTCCAACCCAGCATGGCTGTCAGGAAGTTCGGTAGCAGGTATTTATTCAGGGTGCTCTTGGCAGGGCCTTGTGGCAGGCGTGTCCTTTGTGCAGTCCCCAGTCTGAACAGTGTCCTCTGTGCAGAGACTGTAATACTTAATTGAACAGTTGTATGGATTAAATAGTGATCTGATTTTCCCTTCTAAGTTTTGTCTTTATGAAATAAAGATTGTGGGTTCATGAAAGGTAGGATCATATTTGTTAACTTGCTTTTGTACCACCTAGTGTCACATGTATGTAGATTATTCCTCAATGCATTTTGATGATGATGCACGTAAGGCTGTCTGACCCTTTGTTTTACTTTTCTCTCCTGAAGACTGACTGAGCATGTGCAGGATAAAAGCAAGCTACCCATCCTCATCTTCCCAGAGGGTAAGAAGGCTGCTCACCACAGGGGTCTTCTGTGTGGGGCAGCCCTGCAGGCTGGGGTCTCTGCTGTGTCCTTGGAACCAAGTCTCAACCTTTGTTGGGATGTCTGTTTTCACTGCCTAATGTTAGGTCCCCTTTAAGTTGGTTGTGGGACTGAAAACTCAGGGGAATTCAGAATTTGGACTAAGATTGCCATGGTGTGAACTCCCCCAGTGCAGAAATCCCATCCTTCTATTGTCGTCAGGGTGTCATCTTCTTGTGGAGTTCTTACTGAGACCTCCCAAGTCTGCTGAGTGTCTCTGGCCTTTATCTAGGCTGGTGTGTGTGAATCAGTGAAATGGTCTTGTAATCAGAGGATGGGAAACAGTACAGTATTTTGCCCATCTCTTTTAGGTGTTCATTTATGAGCTAGGGAGATGACAGGTTTATCCTGTTTGAAGGGCCATTAGAAGAATTTTTATTATATTTAGTCATTAAACTCCTAATCTCTGGGGTAAAGGACCAAAAGAAATAGCATTTTACTCTCTCCTGCATTTTAGGAACCTGCATCAATAATACATCGGTGATGATGTTCAAAAAGGGAAGTTTTGAAATTGGAGCCACCGTTTACCCTGTTGCTATCAAGGTACATGACCTCTGAGGGTGTGTGTGGTCGTTACTGCAGCTGCCGTGAATGGGATGCAGCAGGACAAGGTGGAGGAAGGAGCAGTCAGTGGGTTGATCCACTCCAGCGGGCAGCCTGGGGCTGGGTGAGTGTGGGTAGGATGCTAGAGAAGGAGAACGTGACACTGTTCATTACCTAGTTGAAGAGACTAGGGAGAATTTGAATGAGGCACAGCCAGATTCCAGCCCATACCTTGCTCTCACCACCAGGTTCAGGAGCTGGCGCACCCTTCATAAACTGTGTGTATTCCCCCCATTACCTTTTTCTTCATAAACCCAACTAGAATGTAAGGTGCTTCACTTGAAGAGGTGGCTTGCTGAAGGGAGGGGCTGGCGGGTATGGCTGCTCGAGTGGATCTAATAGAGAGGTGAGGGTGGATGGGTGCAGCTGTATCCTCATTCCTGAAGGAAGACTACCTCCGCTGCTTTGGGTTGTCGTATCATCTTTATAAACCAAGGACAGCTTATAAGCATGAGACACATCTAAGAGCTTGTACCTCTGACTGTTCCAGCTCACCCAGAGATGAGATCCAGTTAGCCAGTCAGTTTCCCTTTTTCCCCCTTCACATTCTTCTGATTTTATAGATAGCCACATAGTAGTATTTCTAAAAGAATGTTATTACGTTGTTACTTCTAAAAAACACAGGCTATTGTCCATATGTTTAAAGTATTTAGGTTGGAATCTCGGATTAGCGTAAAGCATTGTTTAAGTTCGGGTCAGAGTTGTGCTTAGGATTTCGTCTCTATGCTTTTGCAGGCGTGCCTCTGCAGAGCATTCTGTAGAAATATTCCTCATTTTCACTCTGCAGCACAGCAGGTGCAGTTGGGAAAGAGGTGTTCCTCTTGGTTAAGCAAGTGCTTGCCAGCCACTCCCCTTTTACCAGGAGTCAAAGCACCAGGGCAGGGATGGCAGATGATGACCGCAGGGAAACCGAGCTATGGGTTAGGGCTGCCCGAGCGATGTGTCAAGGATGCTGTGTCTGGGAACAGCAAGAAGGAAAACAGTCTGTCAGCAGTGTCTTCTGTGGGTGTGGGAACAGGAGTGGTGTTTGTGTCACACGCATTTTAACATTTTGGTGGTCCAGTGCTTCACCACGTGTTTATCAAAAACAGACTAGTAGGTAGAAGCCCTGATCACTCACTCCAGAGCTTCGGTTCTTTCCAGCTGCGTTAGCATCACCTGGAGGGATGTGCCAATGCTGGGCCCCATGCCCAGCATTTCTGAACCTGCATTTCTGATCTGTTCCTGTGTGCTGGTGATGCTGCTGTCGAGAACCACGCTGCAAGAACCCTGCTCTGGAGCAGTGGTTCTTAACCAGTTTTGGGACGTGGACCCTTGAGACGGTTACGACTCCTTTCCAAAGAAAAACGTGTAAATTTTACGTATGCTTTCATTCCGTTCACGATTTATTGAAGCCCATGGGGGATCCACAACTTGCGCTGCGCAGATGTTTTCCTAGTTGTTGGGAAGCCTTCATTGGTAACCAGACTTGAATAACCTTAGCTATTTCAAGGCTCTTTTAACATTTTCAGTAATATTAAGCCATTATCTGATTTTGAGGAATTTATTGCTATTTTGAGCTTTTGCCTTGTTTTTCTCTCAGGTGTCTGCCTAGCCTGGAATAGAATCAACCCTAAACAAAGGATCCTCACACTCACACATAATATCACATTTTTTATCCTTATAGTGCTTTATAAAATATAGCACCACTTCCTTCCAGTCATACTCATTTGCTTCTGTTTAAAACTCATTCTTCTCCCTTGTTTCCTTTTGGTATTATACTGTGAGCTCCTTAAGTTTTCTGTAGTTAAATCTAAATTTCTTAGTTTGTATAATTAAATCTAAATGTCTTCACTTTTGTAGTCAGGTCCTCAACTAGGCATAATTATCCATTTTCTGCTCTGAGGATCATAAAATTTAGGCTTGACAGGCCTAAAAGATCATACAGTTGAAGTGCCACCCCCACCCGCAGCATCCCTGCCAGCGTCCCTGCTCCGGCTCTTCCAGGGAAGGGCGTTTTTGACGCTGGTGACAGCTTGGTCCTGTGGGATAACTCTTGAAATTGTGTCCTTTTATTTTGTCACTCCCTGGTCCCAGGGCTTCACTTTATCATTACACACAGTCAGTCTGTGGTAGCCCCTCAGACTTTTGGTAGGAGTTCCTCTGTTCAGGCATTCTCCTCAAGAACTCAGTCCCTTTTGTTGCTTCGTATGTCACTTCCTCGAGCACCACTCCCAGCCTGCTTACCTGCCACTTGCATTCTTCTGTTTGGGGAGAGTGAGGGGCACAGCTGCAGCCGGTTTCCCACAAAATGCGTGAAGGACAGCCTTGGCCTCTGCTAGTCACTGGCAGAGGAAGGCACATGACCCCCTGGTTGTGGGTGGGAAGTGCGGCACCTGTGTGGCAGGGACCTTGTGAGCTGTCGCCATGTGCCCACTTGCTGGTGAACACTGGTGGCTTCCTCAAAGCAGAGCCACCTCCTCAGCAGATGAGCTGTGTTATAAGTGTAATTACAGAAGCGTATCGTAAGATTTTTAATTGTTTTCTCCTTGGTCTGGGGCACCAGAAGTTAAAAAGTTGGTAGTTGTATAAGAAAATATCTTTATTGGGGAAGGTACATGAAGACGTATTTATGAGTGAATGACGTGATGTTGGGGCGAGGGTTTATAAGAGGGGAGGGGATAGAGGAGGCAAGTATGGTGAACTGTTGGTAATTACTGAGTCTGGGGAATGGCTATATGAAAGTATATTATCCTATTCTCTCTGTTTTTGGGTATGCTTGAAAACTTAAATAATAGATTCTATACACCTGTGAGTGAGTAAGACACGCGACTAACCCCAGGAGGAAGGACATGTGTTTGAGGAAGGCTGTTAGGTATTCTCCCTAATGCCCACAGCAGACTCTGGGGTCAGTCAGGAGAGGTTGGTGTTGCTGGAGGTGAGAACCGCCCAGATGTAGGATTCCTTCGGAATGTTCGTGGAGGGGTCTGGCAGCAGCTTTCTAATACTCATACTGCCCCCCACCTGATGCACTCGGAAAAGTGGCTGTTGACACACACACGTTGTTACCATTTAGCTTGCCGTTGCCTTTTAGTATGACCCTCAGTTTGGTGATGCCTTCTGGAACAGCAGCAAATATGGGATGGTGACATACCTGCTGAGAATGATGACCAGCTGGGCCATTGTCTGCAGTGTTTGGTACCTGCCTCCCATGACCAGAGAGGTAGGTTCCCACACCGGGCAGAGGTCTTCAGCTACCTCTGTGGGACCTCTGTTGAGTGGTCTCACTCCTTCTTTTCTTACAGACAGATGAGGATGCCGTCCAGTTTGCCAATAGGGTGAAAGCGGCCATCGCCAGGCAGGGGGGACTCGTGGACCTGCTGTGGTGAGTCCGAGCCAGCCTGCGCCCGCTGAGTCTGGGAACACGAACTTCCGGAGCAAGCGCTGAAGGCTTGACTCCATTTACAAAGACGACTCCTCTCTCTTCCTGGTGTGGAGGATTGAGCCTCCCAGCTCTGGAGAGTGAGCACTTTGACTCCTTTCTCCTGGTTCCAGCTCGGAAGTGCCCCATGTTACGTATTGACCTTGAGGAACATGGAGCCCAGCAGGCTTCAACTGAAATTGTTGAGTCTGTGTTCCTTTCTGGGGTGTGTACCGGTCTACCAGGGCACCCAAATAGTTTTTGTCTCTTTAGGTAGAGTGACCTGATGCTGATCTGGAAACCTCATAGGAGTACTGGGCTCTCTGAGTCCATGACCTTTAGCAAAACTGGACCATCCTTAGAAAGGCAGAAGTTGTATGTATTGCATTTAGCTTGTTCCCTCCTAGAGCAGGAGTTGACAAACTTTCTCTGTAAGGAGTCAGTAAATACTTGAGACTTTGTGGGCCGTGTGGCCTCTGTTGTAACTGCTCAACTCTGCCATTGTGGTGTGAAAGCAACCAGAGACAATACATGGACGATGAGCGTGTCTGTGTTCCAGTAAAACTTTACTACAAAAACAGGTGTCAGCTAAGTTTGGCCCATGGGCCATAGCTCCGTAGACCCTTATGCTACATAATGAGATGATCAGCTTCTAAATAGCAGGAGAGTAACTGGGATGCAGGCTGGTTCAGGGGAACCTTTCCACCTGCAAGGACTCTTAGTTTTAAGTGCAAGGGCCAGCTCTGAAGGCCATTTGACTAAAGTGGGCATTATAGGAAAAGAAGCTGTAGTAATTCAAGTTTTAAACTGACCTGTGGATTCTTAAGTAATAGCATGGCCCTCAGATTATGGCCTTTTTAAAAATGCTAACATTTATTGAGCAATTCCTGTGTGCCAGACACTGTGTCGTTGGTGCTTTACATGATGGCCTCACTTCATCCTACAGTAACTCCATAAGGGATAAAACTGTTACTCCCATTTTACGTGATGGCCTCACTTCCATCCTGCAGTAACTCCATGAGGGATAAAACCGGTACTCCCATTTTACGTGATGGCCTCACTTCCATCCTACAGTAACTCCATGAGGGATAAAACCGTTACTCCCATTTTACGTGATGACCTCACTTCATCCTGCAATAACTCCATGAGGGATAAAACTGTTACTCCCATTTTACAAGTGAGAAGTTGAGACTCAGAGTCTCAGTAACTGTTGTCACAGACTAAGCACCAGAGCCAGATTTTAGGCTCAGGTCCGACAGGCTGCTGGAGCTGGAATGTTCCACCACTGCTCCATGTTCCCTGTCACTGAGGCCTGGTAAAGACAAGGGGCTCCTTGCTTACAGTGCCTTTGCTGTGGGTTCTCGAGTGCGTAGCAGATGTGCATCTCCCTAGTGTAAGTCTGTCAGTGGTAGGGCTTCATCAGAGACTTTTTCCGCCACTACCACCAACATAATTCAAAAAAAAAGTATAGCAGAAAGACAAAAGTTGGCTGGGATTTTCCTTAGTTACTGCAGGTGATGCTAATTCTAGAGTTAGGCAAGGAGGTGGGATGACGGTGGGAGTGGGACCTTGAAGAAGCAAGTCCAAGTGTGCAGGATTTATTTGGGGTGTTGGAGGAGGTGCTGGGGTGTTAGCCCAGAACTCTGAGAGTCACTTGGGTTCCCTTACACTACCGGCCCTTGAGCGCAGAAGCAGTAAGAACTTGTATTTCCCCTCGTGTTCGTTGTTTGGGTGAATTTGGAGAATCCTTGGGTCTGATTTTACAGGTTTTATTTCACAGATAAATCTTACAGATTCATTCTAAGTCTCAATATTTCCTAAGCTTGGCTCAGCTTCCATGGTGCCAGAATGCCTCCTTTATCTTTTGTCAGGTGGCGATGAATGTTCCAGTAGAATTTTAAACTCCTTGGTAGACTAAGCAATTACAAAGTGCCTTCAGTATGGGTAGGGAATTCTGACCCCAGGGCAGGAGTGAGAGTTTAAGGTAGAAAGGGCGCATTCCAGGAGTCCAGGGCCAGTTTCTGAGGTTGTGCTGATGAGAGCGCCCTGGAGTCCTTTTGTTTCTGGTGGGTTTTTCTTGGTGTTTGAGCAGCATGTGCATCTGGCTGTGGCGCGAGGGCGGGTGAGAAGCCTGCTCTGCTGTTACAGCCAGTCTTTCTGCCACCAGGGATGGGGGGCTGAAGAGGGAGAAGGTGAAGGATGCATTCAAGGAGGAGCAGCAGAGGCTGTACAGCAAGATGATTGTTGGGAACCACGAAGACAGGAGCCGGTCCTGAGCCCATGGTCGCACCGGCTGGGGCTGCCGCGCCTGAATCCTGACACGTGAGCCAGCTGGAGTTGTCACCGCCTCTGCCCCCACTGCTGCATCCTTTCCAGACTCCAGGGCTCTTCCGGCTGCTCTGGAGCCCAGGACTCCAGCTTCTTCAGAGCCGCCCCGGGATCCTGGGCTGGCCGTCTGAAGTGAACAGTGCTGGGTGTTGCTGCCCAGGACGAGATGCCTTCTTGTTTCTTGTACCATAAGTCCGTTGGAGGAATGCCATTAAAGTCAGCTCTCCACCTGTGCGCATCCACGGCTGAGTGGTTGGGGAAAACTGGCCCCATTCCTGTATCCGAGTTGTTAGGATGTTGGTCTGTTACAGATGGCCACCTGCCAGGGACTTTGCTGGGGAAAGGATCTCCCCACCCGTGAGGAAAGGCACCACCGAGGCAGTGCGGCTCGCTTTAACCTGAACACCACCCGCCAGCCTTGGAGCTCTGCAGACTTGATAAAAAGAAAGCTTGTCTGCAGGGGCTTTCAGCAAAATGAAGTTTTAAATTCTTTGCTGCTGCCCACTGGCAGTAACCAAAGGGGAGGGGAAGAGGCAAGGTGGGCCAGTGACTGGTGTGCAGTGGCCGCCAAGAGGCATTTTGCACTCAAACTCCACGCTCACCCTGAACTCCAGTGTGACTTTCTCTCTGTTAACATGTGCCTCAGTTTCCCTGTCTCTAACCTGGACCAGGAGGGGAAGGGTGGCGATACGTACCTCACAGGGTGGTTGTGGGGGTGGGAGGCTACTGGGAGTGAAGGACAGGTCTGTGAAGAGCGGCAGGACAACGTCTGAGCTCAGAGCTGCTGCCCAGGGCTTGGGGTTTGTTTTGTGAGTAAATAAAATTGTCTTCTGTGGTGAATGAATTGAGGGGTTTTTCCCTTCACTCTTTCTCCCCTAGATGTACCCCTAAGCAACAGGTTTCTAATCAGAGTTACAGTTCTCTCACTTGAACACCTGTAGAATGTTGGGACTAGGAAATCCACATGACCTCTGGGATGAGGACAGGTATTGTTGGGAAGACGGTAAACGACTTGTGTGACATCTGCATCTCTCTCTGATGAGTTTAGAGTTCTCAGCACAGACTGGGATGTGGATCTCTGCACAGGTGGGGACTCCACTGGTGGAGTTTGGGGAGAGAGTGAGGGTGGCAGGGGCAGCATGGAGGTAAGGACAATGGGAAGCAATGAGGAATATGGGAGCAGGGAGGAGCAGCGGTTCTAGAAGGGTTGGCGAGGGTGGCAGGAGGGGCAACGAGATCTTTGGTGCCCCTTGGGCTTCCATCCGGCCAGAGAGAAACTGGGCTTCCTGCACCCGCCTGCAGTCCCTGTGAGGGCAGATCCGAAGCCAAGCATCCCTTGCCAGCGCTTGCTTCCAGTGCCCACCAATTTCAACATCCCTTGGAGGAGAGCCTTGCCTCACCCCCGTTTGCCCATCTCTCCATCCCCCCGGCACCCTCCCCTGGCTCCAGCATGGCAGTCACAACACACCTTCCAGGTCTTTGCACAAGCCATTCTAAGTGTCACCTCTCCAAGGCTGCCCTCTGGGCGATTTGGCGATGGGGAAGTGAAGCCCTGCTCCTGAGGCAGCCGATCTGGTGGCCTCTCCTCCCTGCCCTTAGTCTGACTCACCTCGGTGGCCTTCCGGTGCCGCTGCCTCCCTGAACAGCCCCCAGCTCCTCCTCCCCGCCCTCTTGCTAGCCAGTGAGAAATTCTCTCTCTCAAATAAAAACACTATTAGGACTGTAAGAACAGGCTGTTATGAACTCTTCTACAAAATGTTCGGGAGTAAAGTGGTTTTCAGCTTACAGGAGGTGATATTTGCAGCGTTTAAAAGCTATCCAGAATGATCTTTAAAAATTGGGCTTGAAGATCAAGTTCCCTTTTTAAAAAGCTGCCATTTAGTGATTCTCACAGGTGTTTTTTAATACTTTGTTTTTAGTTTTCTCATGTTCTTTTCAGCAAGCCTGTCCATTGTTGATGACCTAGCAGAGTGCTGGGGAGCTTGGTTCAGACCCCTGCTCCATGACAAGTGCTTGTGGGGGCTGGGTAGCGTTTTGTTCCTCTCTCACTCAGCAGAGGGAGGCGAATTACACCCCCAAAGAGAGATCGCCCAAACTTATTTGGTGCTTGTTACAAGCGTGCAGACTCATCAGACTGCTCCATCCTTTTAGATTGGGGTCCCTGCAGGCCCCATGTTAATCCAGAAGTCAGAACACCTGGTTTGAGATGACAGGGTTGGTCTTGAGTGGTGAACCTCATGGCACTTAAGAATAAGGACAAAGACGCACGTCGAGTACAGCATCCACTCTTGTGAGCCCGGCAGCGATGAGGACAATCTTGGAAGAAAACCAAATGGAATTACTTAGTGGGATGAGCACAGGCTGGCGTCTAGTCCCACTTCCAAACCTGCTACTCCTTTGCTGTTGTGACTGTATTTCTCTGTTTCCTGATCTGTAACTAAGGACTTGAGCTAAATGACCTCCAAAGCCCGTTCCACCTCTGAAATTTCTATAATTTTTAAAACCATAGTTCAGGCTTTGGCTTTAAGCTCTCAAGTCATCTGGGTTCAGAAATAACTTCAAAACTTTGGGGCTAGCGAAGCTCCACTCCACTAGAGCATGCCCCACGTGTGGAGGAGAGTCCTCAGGGTTTTAGGTGATTGTGGGCCTGGCTAGGTTTGATTGTGGATCTTGGAAAGACTTTTTTCACTCAGACGTGAGGTTTTTTTTTCACCTAGTTAGAGAAGGAACTTTCTAAAAAGGCTAGTAAAATTCCCCGACAGAGAAGCCTGTCAGCCAGGCCGGAGCTCAGCAAGCTAAGCTCGATGGAGCAGTTTGAGGTGGCATCCTTGTGACATGGTAGAAGCAGCTTTGGAACTTGACTCTTCGCTCTGTCAGAGCGCACTTCCTCCTCCTGCCCGTCAGAGATTAGAAGAGGCTTGATGTGAGGTGGTGGGGAGTGCTCTGCAGAGCACTGAATGCCCACGCCACACCAATGGCAGGAGTCCTCAGGTGTGTCCCGTTTCAGCCCTTCATAGCAGCACCTACCGGGTGTGCTCTAACTCTGTTGTTCTGCATAAGTCTTCTGGGACTATAAACCCTACCATTTTCTTCCTGGAATTGACCAAAAACTCAGCTGTCTGTGGGATAGTGCTTCCAGCTGTGCCCTGATGCATGAGAGAGTCGACTGTGCCATGGGTCCCATCTGCCTGCTGTGCGTCTTGGGTGGGCACACTCAATTTCTCCAGCCGCACTCACCGTGTGTGGCCTGGGACATCTGGACTGCATGGGCACCTGCACGCACACTGACTCCTGGACAGGTTCAGAGCTGACCATCCCGCCATCCATCTTCCACTGCACTACCACCCCTCTCCCCCCAGTCAATATGTCTCTCTCCGATGGGAAAGTTAATAAATTTTGCTCTAGATTAAAAGTATTGATCATTTCATTTGTAAACGATAAATAAAAAGGGGGAACTTTTCATTGCACCAGGAGTAGCGCCTGGTGTATTTTGCTGGTGAAATTGCGCCAGCTGTCGGGGGGCGGGCGTCTCATATGCATTCCGGCTGGCCGGCTGCATTGATTTCCTATTAGTCTCCCAGCACCACCCAGTAACACATCATTTCAGTACCTGCTATTAATGGTCTTTTGATAAATAATCACTTGTAAGTCAATAAATTTTTATTAAACAGTGTGGCTCTTTGATTTATTAAAATCCGACCGTGTTTGTCTGGGAGAAAAGGGATGCTGAATTGAAGTGGAGGTTTTCATACATCTTCCTGACGCTGAGCAGTCACCACACGCTCCAGAGAAAAACAATTGCATTTTAACAGAAACAAAACAGCCGAGTTTGGAACTTGGGCGCAGGGAAACTTCATCTCCGTCAGTCTGAGGCCCACTCTGCAGGGAGCAGCTGCAGGCCCGAGGGCGCGTGGCGAGAACTTTGGGCCTGCTCCCGAGAGTGGTGAGGCACCCGGGCTGGGCCCCGCAATTGCATTCTGGGTAGCACAGCCCCTCGCTGGTGCCACAGACGGCTCCACGGGTCAGCCATGCCCCCAAGAGGTGCACCTGGAGTAGGCACCCACGGCAAATGGACATTGAAGATCCATCCAGGACCTGTTAGCTTCCTACCTGCCCAAATCACCAGTCGTGGCTTGTGGCAGGAACTGCCAAGAAATTGTATTTTGTTACGTGGAAATTTGGCTGTGTATTATTTTAAAAAGTGAGGCAATAGCTGAAGGTTGGAAATCTTTTTTGTGAGATTGGCATTGGCATAAAATTTGCTGTAAAGGGTTTGACACCTTTTCATTGAGACTAACATGGTCCCAAACATGAATATGGAGCAGCCCAACCACTAAGCATAGCCAGGACTACCCAACCCAGCAGGAAGTTACGGGAAGGGGAGAAAATGGCTAGTCAAGTGTTTTCTTGAAACTAATAGTGGAACTCCTGCTCCTTGACCCTGTGATTGTGCAGGCCACTGCCACCAACTTCTTTGCCGTTGAAACTTAGTGTGACAGGTGTTCACAGGAGAGGGGCTTTGAAAGCTTGGATTGCTAGGAAGAAGTTCAGCTGAGGGCCTTAGTGTTTTCAAACATTTTACGTTGTTATGTCTTTAAATCACATTTTTAAATGTTTTTAAGATTCCATGTTTTAACCCTGCTGCAAGGTTTGTCTGTCGTTGCTTGGAGTTCCTTTTCTGTCCTGGTCTTGGGAGTGAAAGCTGCTAGATCCGGGATCTTGAAGAGGAACAGGCAGCTGGAGAAAAAACAAACGTGACCGTCCCGCCAGGCAGTAAGTAGTAAGATCAGGGTTTCAGGAGGGGGGCCCCGCTCTGTCCGTGTGCGGGGGTGGGGGTGTCGGTGTCAAGGACCCAGGCTCTCCTCCAAGGAGCCCTGAGGCCTGTGCGCACGCCGGAGCCCCACCCCCACCCCCACCCCAGGGTGGTGTAGTGATGCGGCCAGGCAGGGGAGCCACAGGACAGCTTGCTTACAGCTTTCTAGAACCCGAATGACGACATATATCTGCACTTGACATGTGCAAACTTCAAGCCCACTTTCAAGGTAGAACAGGAGACTTGTGTGTAATGTTTCCCTTGGGGGTTTGCCTCTAGCCTCGATAATTCTCCCTCCCGTCGCTTCCCCATCCATGTACATTCCACTCTATTGTCAGAACTTCAGTGGGGAAGTTGGAGAAGAATCGTCTTAGAGTTTCTTGTATTCCCTGAGTTTACTTCCGGTCATTTTGAGTCAAATACGTTAAACTAAGGGAAAGGAGTGACTTGCTGTGCAACTTCCGCCATGGCTGATGGAGGGGGCGAGAGGAGCGAGGCTGGCACAAAGGAGTTGCAGGGGGCCTTCGGGCTTCATCCAGCAGGTCCCTGCACCCCTGTGGGTACAGCCAGACAGTCTGAGGCCGGGGGAAGGTGGAGGTCGGCAGGCCCTGTCTCCCTTGGCCGTGAGGGTGGAGACCTGGATCTTCCAGAACGGAAGATCGAGTCATCCTAGTGGGCTATGACTGTTTCCTTCTCTTGACCCGACGGCTCCCGAAATGCATTCTCATTGGATTTGAACCCCCCTGCAGCTCCAAATGGCCGGATATGAGGTTGCGGGAGGTAAGCTGGCGCCTGCCCATGCCATCCTGTCCCGAGTTCTGGGCTGAGATGTTCTTCAGCCCCTTGCTCCCTCCCGCCCCCGTCACGGGCTCGGGGTCTGGACAGAACACTTGATCCTCCGGGCTGAGGGGCGGCTCTGCAGCGGCACCCAGGGCCAGGTCCCCGCGGCTGCTGCAGGGGCCGGGGACGGCCGCCTGCGCTCCGATTGATCCCCCAGCTGTGATTTGTCATCTCTCCGCGGCAGGCGCTGTTTTCTCTTGCTTCAGGAGGCCCCTTCGACACCTGCTTTATTTTTCTTCCTGCACTGACGTGACGGGAGACAGGTGTTAAACTACTTAATCACTTTAAAATTGTTTTAATTTTCTGTTTTTTATTGATCTCTCCAGCACCAATTAATCAGCTCACTGGACCAGGCAGTTAGTACATTAAAAATTGTCAGGGAGGCCGTGCATCTTGCAAAATGTCTGAAAAATATTCGGCTAGCAAATTTCGTTTCTCTTTGGCAGGCAGCAGTCCTTCGCCCACAAAACTCCCACTCGAAAAGGGCCTCCGCCTCTGGGCTCTTGGCCGGAGCACTCAGGGTCCGGGAGGGCCTGGCTGCAGGGACTTCCTGGAGGGAAGAGGAAGCAGGTGTCCTTTTTGCCACCAACTCGCCACCTTTCCTCCACCCTTGCTCTTTGCTTCCCACATAGCCTTGGGTCTCCTTTCCCTGGGAGCTGTGGGAGTTCTCGTGGCAGGGCATGCTTGCCAGGGCATGTCCTGACGCCCACAAGGGCAGGACTTCACGGTCAGTAATGGCCCTCGCGGCCGGGCACCCGGCCCACAGCCAGAGCTCCTCGTCCTGGGACGTTGGCACTTTTGACTTGTCCTGACTGTGCCAAAACCACCTCCCTGGGGCAGGGGGCCCGCTAAACTTGGTAAACTGTTGGCAGGTGGCTGTTGTCACACTGCCTCGTCCCTGGTACCCTGGTCATAAGCCTGAAGCCCTTCCATGGAATGTTCTGGACAACACCCCCACAGTCACCCGCTTCTGTGCTGCAAACCCTTGCCATTTGCTTTTATCACCCCTCTCGAAAATTACCTAACTGCTTGCTGTACTTTCTGAATTAAATAAAATATGGACAGAATAAGCACGGGCTTCAATATAATTTCTTGGGAGTAGAAATTTGTTTTCCAGTTTTCCCATTTTTGCCCGATTTTCTATCACTTTCCAAAAGCAAGCCTCTTATCTTTGGGGGGGCAAGTGAAATATCAAGCAGCCTGCCTGTGTGGTCTGAGTTGTCTACTTTCCAGTGGCCCCCCCTCCCAAAGCACCTCTCGCCCACCCTGCCCGCCCTCCTCCTGCCCCCGGCTGCCTAGGTGACTGAGGGGAGCCCCTTTTATCACCTCCCCCCACATTTCACGGCCCACACAGGCCCCTCAGAATCGGGGCTGCAGCCCCCACCCGGGGAGGCCCGCTGCGAGGCAGCCGGCCACCTACCTCCCGCCCGGCCCACCCGCCGGCGTTAATTGGGATATGATTGGGCCGGGACACACAATCTAGTATCGATTTTCTCTCTGGACGCCACAGCTTTATTTGCTCACATCTGCCTTGTGTTTAATTGGTGCTTTGCTCTGGAAACGAGCGATCTTATCGGCCTGTTTGGTTTCTTTTCCTGGGGCACACAGGCATGCACACACCCTCACCCTCTGAGTTAGCTGGCCCAGCCCTGCCTCTCCCTGCCCCTCCCACGGCGAGGCATTCCCGGGGGTGGGGGCGTGGAGAGTGACCCAGAGGGGCTTTCTCGGAGACTTCCTGTCCTTACACTTGACCTCGGTGCTGTGGCTGATCCTTCCAGTGCGAAACTGGGTGTGTGATGATGACTGGGGGAAACGCCGGCTTTGGATTCAGGCCTGGGCTCAAGCCCACCTCCTCCCCGTGTGTGGCCTTGAGACTAAGCTGTTGAATTTTCCTGCACTGCAGGATCTCTGAGACAAAGGCAGAATGGCCGCTCTGAGGGACTCTTGGAGAACATCTGTCAGTCCCCACACATGGTGCCTGGCACAGCAGGTACCCTGGGACCAGTGCTCCTCGCTCAGTACTGTGGCCCCATTCGGCCTGTGCGGCGGCATGTGCCGACTGCCTAGGGTGAGAGTCAGCCGTGTGTCCTGCAGAGAGAGAGGGGTCTCCTGCGCCGCGTCTATTTGTCCACGCAGGGGTGGGGCGAGAAGCATGTCTCCCTAGGGCTCACAGGCCATGGAGAATCTCTGACCCCAAGGCACTGCTGTCACCACTCGGCTTGTCTGAGGCCGGGGATGGCTCCTGTCCTCTCCCTGCACCGGGGAGCTCACCTCAGAGGGCATCCCATCCCCGGCACAGCCTAGGCCGGCGCCTGTGTTGGGGCGTTTTGTTTCTCTCTCCTCTGACCGTGGTCCTGCGTTTGGGCTGTTCTGCCCTGGGCTTTGTAGCAAAGGGAAGATGTGAAGGCCAGAGGTAAACACTAATTTCCTATTGACACAACATTAATTCTCCGGCTCGGACAGGTGAATGTGCTTTCACTCACTTTACCAAGATTAATGAGGTTTGTCTGCCTGCTGAGAGAGGCCTCAGGAGGGGCTCTGAGCGCATGCCCTCTGGGCTGGCCATGGGGAAAGAGGCTGGCAGACGCACGGAGGAAGACCAGTCTCTCCCCCAACTTCCAACGTCATCGTCCCTGTTCAGGTACTTGCCTTACCCATGGAAGTAGCAGGATGGGAGAATTATTGCTTAAAGGATGTGAGCTATTCGTGCCCGGCCCCAGGGGGTTAATACTGACAAGGAGCCCATCCCAGCAGACCTGCACAGCACGGTCTGGAGGTCAGCCCAGCCCTCCCCTGCCTGTCACCTGGAGCTCCTTTCCACCTGTGCAAACTGAGTCCTCGCCCCTTTGCACCCAAGGCTGTTGTCAAAGGTGGGGTCAGTCTTTGGTTCCTTGCCCTGAAGAGCAGCAGACAGTACTGGGGGACAGGCCAGGGCTTCTGAGGAGGGGCTGCTGGCAGCGGAGCAGCAGGACAGTTGAGGATGTCCATGACCTCAAGGTAGGGGACTCCTGGACCTGTAGGTGATGTGGGAACAAAATGGGATCCAAGTGGCTTCCATGTTGTGACTCTTTGGGTTCAGCACAGCTTAAATAGGACAAGAAGGAGCCCTACAGCTTGACTCTCCTCAGATCAGCCTAGGCAGATATGGAGAAGTAGCTCCATCCAAGGCTATTCCACATCTGTGGACGGCCAGGGTCTCTTGAGGATTTCCTCACCCTTGGGGTGGGGGCAGTGGCCCCAGCCATCTCTGCTCAGGCAGCCTGAGTCGTCAGACCCTGTAAAGTACCGAAGCGTCACTGCCCGCGAAAGCCGGGCTGCCCTCACCAGAATTTGAACAAGGCTCTAAAGAATAAACACTTCGGGGACAGGAGGAATGGTTGAATCAGTCCCTTTCTGTCGCTAAGGCTGGTCCATTATAACTTAGCCATCCGAGCTGAGAGGACAGCTGGGGAGTAAAGACAGAGAGGGTCGAACTCAGCTCTCAGAGAAGGAAGATGGGCAAGTTCTAACCCTGAGCCGCTGCCCTTTGTCCCTATGTCCCGGTGTGGCAGGCTCCCTGGCAGGGCCAGCCTATAGGTAAACAACAGGGTTAAAAAATTTTTTTTTTACTCTATGAGTGTTCTTTGTGTTATAAATTACAGAAACCCAATTCAACTAAACTCAAGACAAAAGGGTGTTACTGCCTCCTGAAAAGGCTACGGGTACCTGGGGCCTGGCTGAGTTCAGGCCTGAAACAGTGTTACCCATTCAACCTGCGCTCCCTGGGCCTCTCAGGCCCACTCTGCTCCGGGTGAGCTTCCTTCCTGGGCTGCTGCCCCTCACAGGGGCGGGACGGCCTCCACAGCCAAATGGAGCCCCAGGTAGAGAGAGGAGAGCTGCTCCAGAGAACAACCCGGGTCCTTAGCGTACCGGCTGCAGCTGAGCCTTAGACCCATCTCGAGCTGGGGGTGGGGTCAGCCCACACTAGGGCAATCCAGCATGGCAGGAGGGCTGTTTGCACCTAGGAAAGTCAGGGTGGCATCACCAGAAGAAGGCACGGATCAGGGCCAGGCAAGCCCAAACCACAGACGTGCACTGTGCCCTTTTACTACTCCCAGGGTAGAAGCTGCCATTCACTGAGCAATGCACTGTACTTTACAGTTAACCTGCAGCTTGGCCACAGACCCTTCTGCCCCAGCTGTTTCCACCTTGGCATGTGACGGTCCAGCCAGTGCAGTATGAGAGCTGAAAGCCCAACCCTGCCTTCTTTTCCAGAACATACCAACGTGGTTTAGCAAATTCATTAGTGCAGAGTTTCTCCCAAGAGCCCTTGGAGGTTTGATTACATGAGACCTTCCCATAAGTGTCACCGCCAGGGGCTGGTGCACGTGGCAGCAGGAGGCCTGCAGGGTCCTGCCCTCTCTCCTCTGTCATCGGAGAGAAGATCCAGACCCTTTGCCGCTTTGCTTCCATGCCGCCGGCAGCCTTCCCTTGGTCACTGGGAGAGGAGAGAAAGCTACGGAACCGTAGGTCATCCGTGAACAACTCCAAAGCAGGCAGGGAGGGCCAAAACGTGGATTTAAATCCAGCTGGGCTTCTGCAATCACTGTTCGTCAAACCTGCCCATTACCATGCCCCAGGGCACTTGTCAGCCGGGAGCATTCCAGGCCCGCAGCCCGCCCAACTGAGTGGGGAGGTCCCGGAAGGGCCCTGGGAATCTGTGTCTGACAAGCCCTGTCTGTCGTCAGGCAAGCCTGGGAAACTGCCTAAGTGAATACCTTCTCTGGCTGTGCCGTGGCTGCTCCATCCAGGGACGCTGGCGGTCAACCATAAAGCAGAAACCACACGCAGGAAAATGCTCTTTGCTGTCATTGTGCACCACAACGTGTGTGCTCATTGACTAGAGGACTCCATCTGGTCTTCTGTGTCCTGAAGGCAAAGCGCTTTCAGATCTTTGCACAACGGGCAGTAGACACCGCCCTGGAATTAGACTTGGGAGAGAAGGAGGTCTCTTCAGTGCTCCAAGCCTCAGTTTCCTCTTATCCCAGTTGGGGCTAAAACCTGATGGCCAATCTGTCTGAGAAGCAAATGAAGTAAGTGGTTGAGGTGCTGTGGGGAGCACAGCCTTACTGTTTCAGTGGGGATGTGGCCATGCTTTCCAGTCGCACCCTGGATTCTGGGTCTCAGCGGGTGCACACACAGTGATTCTGACTGAGGAAGCTTGTCTCTGTTCTAGCGCCTTCTTACATGTGGAAGGATGTGATGCTTTTGGTGACATGTGGTGGGTGGGGTCACCCGCGAAGTGCGTTTTTGCTAGTGCACGTTGTCATTAACTAAACGCTCTCTCAGTCTGAACCTCTGCCTCCTGCAGCCCCGCCATGCCCTGTGAAGACCTTCCTTAGAGCACCACTGGCACTGCATCCCTTCCTTTCTAGGCAGCCGGGCTCCTTCGAGACTTTGAGCATCAGGAGGCGAGGGAGGTGGTCCCACGTCTGTATTCCCAACAACGAGCACAGTGCCAGGCAAAAAGCAGACCTCAGATGGCGGCTGCGTGCATTTAAATTGATAAGATATGTGATCGGAATTTTCTTTATAGCTGTTCAAAGCCCAGACTTAGTTCACATGGGCATTCTCTCTCTCCCCTTATACGGCGGTTAAGAGAGGGGGCTCCAGGGGCCGGCCCGTGGCCGAGTGGTTAAGTTCGCGCGCTCTGCTTTGGCTGCCCAGGGTTTCACCGATTCGGATCCTGGGTGTGGACATGGCCCCGGTCATCAGGCCGTGCTGAGGCGGTGTCCCACACAGCACAACCAGAGGGACCTACAACTAGAATATACAACTATGTACTGGGGGGCTTTGGACAGAAGAAGAAAAGAAAAAGGTCTCCAGAGTCAGCGTGATGGGGTTAAGATGGACAAGTTATTTAACTTCTCTGGGCTCCAGTGTCCTTGGCTACAAAATGGGTGTAATAATAATAATAGTGTTTATTTCACTTGAGTTTTTTTTTTTTTGAGGAAGATCGGTCCTGAGCCAGCATCCATGCCCATCTTCCTCCATTTTGCATGTGGGATGCAAACCCTATTTCACGTGGGTTTTTTGAAAATTAAATGAGACAAATATAGCTCCAGAACAGTGCGTGGCTCTGTGAATGTTTAAGAAGCGTTAGCGGGCAGTAGCAGCAGGAATGGTGGTGGACGTGGTCATTGCCACGGCAGTGTGGTGCGAGGACAGAGCACGGGCATCAGAGGTGCACACTACTGACCACCATGGACTTGGGGGGCACCAGTTCATTTCTCTGCCTCAGCTTCCTCATCGGGAAAATGGGGATGCTAGATAGTACACAGCTGTTGGAAGACAAGGGAGCAGGTGTGAGTAAAGCATTTAGAAGCAGCCACTTTCTCAGAAGGTGCTGGAGTCTTCCTGCAGCCTGGACCTCCTGCCTTCTAGGGAACAAACCAGCACCTCTGCGGCGTCCTGGCCTGGTGCCAGGTGGGTCCTGTTGGAACTCCAGGCCCTGGGGACAAGGTGAACACAAGGAACCCCTTAGCTTTGTTCTCAGGACCTCTGCCTCCCGTTCACCACAGGTTTGCGTCACCTCCCTCCGTGAGCTCCCAACCCAGCCTCTGAAGCCAGTGGAAATGACATGATCCAGCAATCAACACAGCAGATTTTTTATTTGGAACCGTGTTGTTTATCTGAGCATCATCAAGGAGTGAATTGTTCTAAGAAAAATAATTTCCCAATGAAAATCCTTCTAGGGCCAGCTCGGCAGCACAGCAGTTAAGTTCGCACGTTCCGCTTTGGAGGCCCAGGGTTTGTCAGTTTGGATCCCGGGTGCAGACATGTCACCGTTTGGCAAGCCATGCTGTGGCAGGCATCCCACATATAAAGTAGAGGAAGATGGCACGGATGTTAGCTCAGGGCCAGCCTTCCTCAGCAAAAAGAGGAGGATTTGCAGCAGATGTTAGCTCAGGGCTAATCTTCCTCAAAAAAAAAATAAAAATCATTCTAAAATATTATGCTCTTCCTGCCATCTTATGCAGAAGACAAAGGACCCAGTTTAATCTTTCTGAAGGCTCTGGGACATCGTTCTGTACATGAACCACAGTGCTGTCCTCGAAGCCCTCTGACCTGAGCTGGGTTTTCAGTCCTGTCACCAAATGCGCACAGAGGGCTGTTCTGAAATTCCTCATTCTCCTTTGTTGGCAGCTGATGGCAGTTGCCGCCCTGCGTCTTGGCTCTGGGCCTCTCTGAGCCTCGTCTTGTGCCTGAGGTGGCTCCAGTCTTGCCTGGGAGGACAGTGTGTGCGCCCTGTGGCAGCTACTTTCTTGTCCCCACAGCTTTTTCTTATTTTGCTCACAATCGGATTCCAACTGTTTCACATGGTCACAAATGCTATGAATCTACCTACACCCTTCTCTAGCCATCTCACAATTTTTTACTGAGCACCTACTTTGGGCCAGGCTCTGTGCTCTGAGAAGAGGGGTGTTATCCACACATTCACACAGTCAGACCCACTCTCGATCTTCTCACACAGCAATGTGCATACGAACCAGCCGGGATGTGTTAAAATGTGGATCCTGATTCAGGAGGTCTCCACTGGGGCCTGAGAGTCCGCATTCTGACGAGTTCCCAAGGGAGGCAGCTGCTGCTGGTGCACAGACCATGTCTTAGAGTGTCAGGGATTCAGAGTAGGCCGTACAGACCCAAATGCCTCCAGGGGCCAGGGAGGCGATGTACCCATGTGGAGCCAGGGTCCATGGAAGTCCTGGGAAAGTGGTGGGGACCACGCCCTGGCCCCGGCCTGGCCTGCCTCAAGGCCAGCCACAGGGTCCGTGAAAGCACCATTCTGCCCCCGAGGAAGCACGGCTGCAAGCCCAGTGCAGCCCTGGCGTCTGGTCTGGCCCTGACCTGGAGTCCAGAGTCTCGGCGTTCTGCAGGCAAACTAGTCTCGTCCCTCGGCAAGTCCTCCGTAACCTCCCAGGTAGCAGGGAGCTGTGACTGTGGACTGCCTGTCCCATCGTGGAGCAGACTGGCTGAGAGCCGGCTCTGCCGCTTCCCAGAGGCGTGAATTTGAGGAGGATCAGGGGAGAAAGTGTGGGCACGAATGTGTGAGTGCCCACGCCGGTCTACACGTCGTACATGACTTCATCTAATCTTCTCCTCAGCCTTGCAGAGTTGGTTATCAGCCGAGCTATACAGATGCGGACACTGGATTTCAAGTTGGTCACAATGACCCAGCTTGGTCACAGTGACCCAGCTACTAGTTGGTGGAGTGGGGTTCACACTCAGGACTGTCGGCCTCCCAAGCCAAGAATATCTAGCAGACACTGTGGTGTCTGCACACACAGGCACATGCATTAGGTCTCTCTTACAGAGCCCCTGTGAGGTGTGCACAATTACTCCTGTCTTCCAGATGAGTAAACTGACGTTCAGAGTTTAAATAGCTCGCCCGAGAACACAGAGAGTGGCAGAGCCAGGCTCTAACTGGACGCACGCCCCTCCGCCAGGCTGCAGGCAGACTCAGGTTAGCAGGCTCAAACCCTAGGGGTGGCCCAAGTATGAGGAGGGGTTGCCAGAAGTGGGATTTCAGTACCCCAACTCCTCTTTGATTGTCACAATCAGGATATGGCCATTCTGAACCTGGTAAGACACTGCCACCCTTGCCCTGCTGGGGCCACGTCCGCCATCCCTCTAACATCAGAAGCCGCAGAAGTGAGGCCCCAGCATGAGGCAGAGTCTGTGCCTGCCTGTTGGAGCCGGCTGGGCCGCGTGGCATAGCAGGACCCTATGGCTGTCAAGAGAACAGGACTTAATTTCTTTCTCCTTGTCTCATCCTTGAAAAGTTTGTGATGTAGGAAAGGAGTTACAAGAAGCATGAATTTCCAAAATGTTTTGTTTTTTTTTTGCTTAATTCAGCATATACAAGAAGTCCTTGCGGGGGGGCAGTCTATGGCTTATGATTTCTTTATGAAATCACAATGAAGAGATTTATGAAATTTATGAATTTCATTTAAGAAGTGAGAGCCCATGCTCCCCCCCAGCAACACACACACACGTGCACATGCACACACATGCAATGCATGCACACAAATGTGCACATTTGTAGAGGGCAAGACTTATTCCAAATTTCCCTCAAGAATCTGGGCTGCTCGCCTTCGGCTCTTCTCCTCCTTCAAACTCCAGCTCTAGTCTCTTGACCAGGCCAAAGGAAGATAATGAGTGAAATCGGAGAAGGAGCCTCTCGCTTGCGTGGTACACGTGCTCAGACGGCATCCGGGAGGAGGAGTAAGGCAGAATGGCTGGCAAGGGTGGCATCTTTTAGCCAGAGGTTCCCGTGGCAAGTGTCCCAGAATTCTGAGACTGGAGGAGCTTTTGTCTAGCTCAGCAAATGTGTCCTGGGGAAAAACCTTCCCCAGGCTTGATTTAATACTGACCCAAAACAACTTGAAGCAGATGCAAGAATTATAGCCATTATACAAAGAAAGCACACGAACACAATTGCATTGTCACTGGCTTCTTCCTCCGTACCTGCTCTATGACCTCATGGCCGAATGACATCAGCGGCCCCCCTCTGGACTGCAGGCCCCAGGACCTCCTCAAAGTGCTCAGGAATACCGTGCACCCCCGGCTCCCAGAGCCCACAGGGGCTGGTCTTTGTGGCTGTGCGGAGTGAGTCCTTGGGTCCTCCCAGGCTGCTGTCCTCCTGCTGCTGCACGGCCGCAGGGCCCAGCTCAGGACACCTGTGTCAGTGGAGTGCTCCTCAGTGTGGCTTGCGGCCAGGAGCAGACAGAGATGGTGCTTGATTCTTGGAAGCTGCCGTCTTATTTCCTTCCCCCTTTACGTGGAGAGAGACCAAGAGTGGACACCACTGGGGACTGAGGCGTTCTGCATTTTCTTGTCACATCATCCCACCCTCTGAGTCCGTTGGGGTTATTATGAAAGGCTGGTGCCTCAGTGTCTGAGAGGGTCTTCCTCCCGCCATCATTCCCACCACAGGATGACTCCACTGGCAGACTCTCCAGCCCTGGGGCCCGAGGGGCGAGCTGGAGGGCTTGGTGGGACAGCACAGGGCGCAGGCTGCCCACACTACTCAGGTTTGCTGGGGTTCGCACAGATTGTTACAGCAGGATGGGGCCTGCTCTCTCATTCTGCCTCTCCTTTTACTGAAGAGGCTTCCTGCCCCTTGTGTCCAGGCAGGTAAATGTGACAGCGTTGGAATGTCTTGTCTCGGGATGCCTTGTCCCACTCCCACGACTTGGTGTAGGTACTTTCTGAGCCTCAGCTTTCTCCTCCACGCAATGAGCACAACACCTACCTCCTGGTTTCCTGTGGGGTCAGGTGAGATCACCCAGGCCTTCCAGAAGGAGAACTGAGAAGGTGCTCGCTGCACGGTAGAGCTCCTGTTCTCTCCCCAGTATCTTTTCCTCCTTATGGGACCCGGTTCCCCAAACAGATCATTCCCCCACTAGGCCATGAGTTCCTGGAGGCCACGGATCCCGTTAAACCCTTCCCGGCTTTCTCAGCACCTAGGACAGTGCCTGGCACACCCCCCCCCCCCCCACCACCAACCCCCACCCCCCCCTCCCAAGGCCAGACATCAAATTGATCAGTGTCAGACGAGGTTTCCCAAGGCCCAGAGCACTGATTCCCTGCTGGGAGCAGAGATTCCTGCCCTCCAAGAGGGCCCCTCACAGCTGGCACGTCCAGGACTCCACAGCCAGTTTCACAGAAGCACATGAGCTATGGGGAGGTTTCTGGGACTTTTATTTCTTAAAAGCCAGTGGAGATGGGCAAATGCGGGGTCCCTTTTGGGCTGCATTCCTCTGGCCAGCCCCCACCCGCCTCTCCCAGCCCCTCCCACCTGCTCGTAGAGCCCTCCGTAGCACAGCTCCAGCGCCAGCCACAGGGCAGTCCAAGGAAAGCAAGGGCTGGGGGTTCCACACAAGCCCTTCGTGCAGCCCCTCCCTGCAGGGGCCTCTCCCTTCCTTCGTGGGTACCCCAGTTGGAGAAGTAGGGGTTTCTGAGGTCCCTTCCAGCCCTCCATCCCTCCCCTCTCTCCAGGTGGTCCTGCCCTTGCATCAGCACCAAGGCAAGCCCAGGTGAGCAGCTCTCTCGGAGGGCAGCATCGGCCGCTAGGATTCCCTCATCTTTTCTCTGCCTCTCCTATAACCCTCTTTCCCAGCCAGTAGGGGCTGCTTATCTCTTCCTGTGGGGGGTGAGGGGGATACCTCCTGAGGGCAAAGTGGAGAAAGGAGGCCAGGAGGATTTCTCCCTCCAAGGGCATGATCCTTGACTTTAGGTGTTTCTTCTTCGCTAGGAACCACTTTCCCTCCTGGATTTCCTCCAGCCTGGGTTATGTATTTGAATCTGGCTCCTCAAAGTCTGAGGAGGGTACCTGGACATGCCAACTTTTCTTCCGCAGTCAGCCCGTAGCCGACCTGGGCCCAGTATCCTCATGTCCAACTCCTAGAGCAGAAGGGAGACCCTTGCCCTGGTCAACTGCCTCCCTGGGGAAAGCCCCCACAGCTGGCTCACAGGGACACGTCTGGGACCCCACGGTCAGTTTCCTGGCTGCAGAGCCTGGTCATTTTCATCTCCCTGTGCACCTCTGAATCTGCAGAGTTGGCAAGGCAAGGCCTGGGCCCGCAGAGGTGCGCGATGGCAGAGAGGGTGCCAGGTCTCAGGACGTTTGCACGTCTCTTTGCTGCCTCCTCCCTCAGCATCTTCCCCTACCGCCTCCGCCACCTCCTTCTCCTTCTTCTCCCCCTCGCCCTCCCTCCTCCCTCCTTCTCTTCCTCCAGCTCCACAGCACCCTATGTTAGCGCTCTGCCCCCTGTCACCCTAGCAGTGTGGGGAAGGGGCGCGGGCTGCAGCTAGGGCCTGGCTGACTTGCGGCTGACGGGCGGGGGCTGGGCCAGTCGGGGGCAGGGCGGGGCCGGGCCTATCGGGGCTGGTCGGGGGGCGGGGGTGGGGCGGGGCCGGGCGGGGGCGGGGGCGGGGGCTGGGCCGGGGGCTGGGCCGGTCGGGGGCGGGGCGGGGCCTGTCGGGGGGCGGGGGGGGGGGGGGGTGGCCGGGCCTATCGGGGCTGGTCGGGGGCGGGGCGGGGCCGGGGCCTGTCGGGGGCGGGGCGGGGCGGGGCGGGGCCGGGCCGGGCCGGGGCCCGTCGGGGGCGGGCCGTGTCAGACGCCGTGTGCGCCCAGGCTGAGCACTGAGAAGGCGGCGCGGTGCTTGCGGAGCAGCAGGCGAATCTTCTCGTCGTCCGAGTCGGGGTCCAGCGGCTTGTTGTACTCGTCGTCCTCGTTCTCCGAGGCCACGCGGTCCCCGCCCGCTCCGCCCGCGGCCCGAGGCGTGGAGGACGAGGGCTCCAGGGCGCTCTTCTTCCGCCACTTGGTCCTTCGGTTCTGGAACCACACCTGGATGAGAAGGACGCTGAGGGTCATACACTCACAGCACACGCAGGGCCCCTTTCTGGGAGGTGACTCCCCTCGGTGGCAAGTCCACGCAGTCCTTAGGTGGAGTAAAGTAAATGGCTCAATAATAGAGTCGGCTGTCATATTCACATTCCTCTTTTTGAGGGGGCAATAAAATAAAAATACACGTGGTGAGCGCAGCAGCCCTTGGGCGCAGCTGTGAGCCTCCGTGTGGCGACTCTTCCTTCTCCTCCGCCGTCGGGCGCTCGGCGGAACAGGCTCGAGGGGCCCCGGGGCGGGGGCGCTTAGTCCGGGCGTGGCCGTAGGTGCTCGAGTCGCCGTGTGGCTCCGCAGACCCTTGCCGAGGTTCATGAGTAACCCCCCTAATTACACGAGCGCGCTGTGCTCCCGCTCGAGACGCCGACGAGCCCGCAGGGGACAGGCCGCGCGGCGCCCTCCTCCGAGACCCGGCGGCCCGCTCGCCGCTGAGGCAGCGTCAGGCTCGGGGAGGCTGCGAGGCCGGCGGCTGGGCCCGGGCCCCTGGGGAGAGATCCGCACCGACGCCGCCGGGGCCGCGGCCGCAGCCCGAGAGCGAGCGCCCCCCCCTCCTCCCCCGGCCCGGCGTCGGCGCGCGGCCTCCCGCCTCGCAGGTGGGCGTGGGTGGGGAAGGCTGGTCTTCCTTCTGGGGTTGGTAAACCGGGCCAGCTCGCTTGGCTGGCTGAGGGACACGCATGGGTCCACGTCTAATCTGGCCCCGGCTCCCATCAGCTCCGGAAATTTCTGGCCGAGGCGGTGCGGAGGAGGGGAGAGGGAAAGACCGCCGTCTGTGGATGGTACCGAGCCCCCTCGAGCTGCTGCTCGGAAGCCCTCGGGACGCGGCTCGGAGCGGACAGCCAGCTTTGGCTCACGGCAGTGGTCCCCGGCGCTCGGGGTGGCGGCAGGCCGTGCCGAGCACCAGGCTGGCCTCCCAGCGCGAGCGAGCGCGGCGGGGCCGGCGCCGAGGCTGCCTCTGTGCCACGCGGCGGCCTCCGGTCCCGGCAGGCGGCTCCCTGCCAGGCACACCCCGGCTCCCACACAGACTCACCTTGACCTGCGACTCGGTCATGCCCAGCGAGTATGCCAGCCGCGCCCTCTCCGGGCCAGCCAAGTACTTGGTCTGCTCAAAGGTCTTCTCCAGGGCGAAGATCTGGTGGCCCGTGAAGGTGGGCCGGGTGTGCTTTTTCTTGTGGATGCTGTCGCTCAGGGGGTCCGGGGCTGGCGGGAGGAAGGAAGTGTGCGTTAACGGGATGGGCGGGCTGCCAGCCCTGCCTGCCTCTCCCGCAGGGCAGCTCCCTCCTACGGAGAAGCCGCCGAGGACAAGGGGCCGTCGTGCCACCTGCCGCCTGAGCAGCACTTCTGACATTCTGATAATAGCGACTGCCACCGCTGCCATGTCTCAGGGGGGAGGGCGGGTGGCACCCTCGAGGGAGCACCTACCTGCCCCAGGTTATAGCTGTGCGGGGGCAGAGGGACCCCACCCTGGGCTCCTGCTGCTCTGTAATGTTCTCAAGCCTCAGTGATGCTGCCTTCCCCCAAGGGGCTGATGGGAGTCTCCTCAGGGACACCAAAAACCGGATTAGACCCCTTCCACCAACAGTCGGGGCCAGGGGCCCGGGAATTCCACCCCTGCCTACTTCCTTGCTCTTAGGATCCCATTTTCCAGATTCTCCCGGAAAACCAGAGCCTTTAGCCCCAAGTTACTGCTCTCTCCTGTCACCAGGCCTGGGAGTCATGGGGCTTCAACATGCTGGAGAGTCTGGCCACAGAGGCCCAGCCCCCAACCCCTGCTGGCCAGGGCAGCCTGGTCCCTCCCCTTCAGTCCTCTCTCCCTTTGTGTCAATTCAGCCACTGATTTTCTGAGATATTTTCCTGTGTGTGTATGTGCACTGGGGGTCGAAGCGTCAGGGTGTGAGAGGGTGTGTGGGCTGGGGGGAAGATAGAGGTGAGAGAGAGAGACAGCTGGAGGCTTAAAGCACCCCCAAAACCAGGTAGTAAACTGGGTTCCAAGAGCTGAGGTCTTCACCTCCTGGAGCTCGCCGTGTTCAGGTGGAGAGGGCAGGCTTTCAGGCAGTGTGGCCGGCCGGAGCAGTGCAGTGGATGGGGGTCAGTGTGCTTCAGGGTGTCCTTGGCTGGCCCCAAGCCCCCCCTGCAGTGGGGGAGCCCTGAGGTCAGACAGCAGTGGAGGCCCCCTCCGCTGCTTTGCCCCCGAGATCCGAGGGCCTCTGTGGCACACTGATGGCTCCTGCAGCCACTGTCACTCTCCCTGCCTCCCAGGCAAGCCTCACCTGCCTGTGCATGTCCTGCCACCTCCTCAAGTTGTTGACTGGCATCATGGGGACCCTGGACCAGTTGTCTGAAAACAAGTTTGGGGATGGGTGGGGTGAGGAGAGCCCCCCAGCTAGGGCCAAGTCCGACCTGGCTCAGCACTGCTCCTGGAGACTGGGCAGTTGTCACTCCTACTGTTGACATAAACTCTGAGGAGGAGAATGGGAAATGGGCCCCCTTGATGGCAGGGGGGACTGCAATGGGGTCAGGGGGCATTCTGTGTACCTGAATGGTGCCAGGGCATTCGTGGGCTCTCAGGGAAGGTGATGTGGTGGCAACATCTCTTAGGGGACAGCAGTTGCTTGCTTTGGATGAAGAAGTTGTGACATGGGCACTGGGTGGGAGAAGTAAGGTGAGCTGCCGTACTGTGGGTGGGGGCTAGGGGTCTTCCCCAGACCTGGAGACTCCCAGGTTCCCTAGGAGGGCAACTGAGGTGGTGGCTGATAAGGGGAGGAGGTAGGGGTCAAGACGCCTGTCCAGGCAAAGCCAGGGTAGAAACGAGGCTGGGGAGAATTCAGTCCTGCACTAGCTGAGAGATGGCCCAGGGTGTCTGAGCTGGGCCGTCTGATGGCACCTGAGGAGAGGTGGGTGGCAGGTGTGACTGCCCTGTGAGTGCTCCCTTCCCGTGCCTCCTCCCTGATCCGATCTGGGCAGTGCTGGGCAGGGTGAAGTCGGCCCTGTACTCACTGTGGCTGCACTGCCGCCCGCTGCGCCAGTCCTGGCCCGAGTCCGCCCAGCAGTTCCGGGTCCGGGGCGGGTACTCGCTCCCAGCCTTGGAGAAATTCCCCACCTGGGGGCCATAGTAGACGCCCTGGGAGCCGAGTCCACCAAAGCCGGCCACATGGGGGTAGCTGGAGAGAAGGCTGCTGTTCGGTGTGGCCACAGGCCTGCTCAGGATGTCTGTGATCCCGTGTGGGGTCCCGGCAGCCAGCTGGGGGCCCAGCCCCGGAGAGCTGAGCTTGTAGAAGGAGTTCTGCATGGAGTACTGGCACACAGGCGCCTTCATCTCCGAGAACTGAGCCAGTGGCGTGTTGTTCAGCAGAAACGTCCCCTGGAGGTTGGACTCCATGATCCCCAGGACCAGGTGAGGGGAGGCAGGAAGCCCACAGGCAGACCCCTACAGCCCGAGACCCCACGCTCTGGCCCAGAATCCCATGGCAGGTTCGGAGGGTTAAAAGCGGCCCTGAGCCCAGGACTGCCCTCCCACCTAAGGCGTCCAGCCCAGCCCTAGCCCAGGGCCAGCACCCACGTCAGCTGCTAGGAAGTCAGGTGCTCCAGGCAGTGAGAGACCTCACCAGCGCCCCTTCCTTCTCTGCCTGCCTGGCCTGGGGAAGGCGGCTCCCCACGCCTCAACTCAGACCCCTCCTCTGCCTCTGAGTCTGGGACCCTCCATGAGAAGTTTGAAGTTCAGAGAAGCAACATTTCCCTGATAAAGATATGGCCCATTAGAATACAGACCTGAGACTGGCTGAGCTGTGAGAGCCACGTCGCCATTGGTCGAAATCCACACGGGCCGCACATTGGCTTCTCCTAGACAAATTGCACTTTGAAAGATTGACTGTGAAATCAGCCAGGGGGTGTGTGTGTGCGTGTGTGTGTTTACGCATGAGAGAGAGAGCGAGCGAGCTCTGGAAGCTCTGTTCATTCTCAAAGGGGGAATGCTGCTGCTCCCCCAGGTCCAGCATCTAGGAAAAGATGGGTACCTGGGGGCCCCTGGAGGCTCCTGAGGCAGCTGGAAGCCGCAGTTCCTGAAGCTGCTCCTCTGAGGGTGAAGAGGCCAGGCTCAGGGTTGCTGTCCTAGGGTGCTTGGGCGCCCTTCTGGGCAGATGCCTAAGCCTCTGGGGGACTGTGCAGTCTGCACGGATGCTTCCCTTGCCTCTCCATGCTGGGGCAGGTAAGTGGCGAGGCTGGGCTTTGAGGGGAGGATGCACATCCCTGTGCCTGGGAGCCTGGGGTGGGAGCCTGGCAGGTGGATTGGGCAGGGGTGGGAGTGCGGCAGCTCTGGGAGGCTGGGTGTGTGCTCTGCCTGATCCCTCTGTCCTGCCTCCCTCCTGCTCTGAGGGATCATTTGTGTCTCTGCTGGAGCAATTGCCGTGTTCTCTCTGGCTTGGCACTGGGCTCGAAATCTCTGATGGCTGAGACGCTGTTGATTCAGCGGTGGGTCCCTGTGCTGGGCACTTGGTTGGCGCTCAGTAAATATTGGATGGATGGGACTAGATTGAATCACAGAGCACCCATATGCCTTTCCTTTCTAAGGACTTTCTACAACAGACCGGCTCTGCTGGGGGCTATCTCCCATTTTACCAGCAGGAAAAACATGGTAAATAACGGGTTATTCTGTCTGGGGCAGCATTCTTTCTTGCAGTTTTTGTTTTTTTAAGTGGAAACCAGCATGCCACTGGTCTGAACATGCAAAATGACGGGAAAAATAGTGACTGCCAGACAGATGGACTGCTGTCCGTCCTCTGCCCGGCAGCCCCAAGGCCTTTCCTGACCAGGCTGTGGGCTCCTTGGCTCTCCACCACCTCGTGGTCAGGCTTTGGCAGGTGGGAGACAAGAGGTACCCTTGGCTAGCCTTCTCCTTGGTTTCCAGGGGGAGGCTGAGGGCCCAGGCCTCAAGGAGGGCTCCCCTCTCACACGGAGCCCAGTTCCCCTCGTGGCTGCTGTCTGTTTATGGTGGAGTTGGTCTCTCTGAGCCATGCTCTCTGTAGCATAAATGATGTAGGTTAAGGCAAGAAAGACCTCACAAAGGCCGTGGAGATTGTTTTTCTAGAACTTGGATTAAAAACAAGAAAAAGACATTCTTATCCGTCTGAGGCGGTGGCACTACCACGCCGCCTGTCACAGGCATATGGGAAACTTAATTCCGATTCCCAGGGTGGGGCCCAACGCCACCCCGCAAGTGTGGTTCTGAACCTGTGCTTTGCGCCCGTCTGGGAGATGCAGCTGCAGAGCTGGGGCTGGCCCTGCGCCTGGGTGGCTGATGCTGAGAGAGGCTTCAGATTCCGAGTGAGGGCTGGGAGTGCTCCCAGGACCCTGTGACTTGGTCACCCCCTAGGGATGGGAACTTACGGGGAAGAAAGGCTGCAGCAATGATTGGACTCATTTAATGCCCAGCTTGACAAAGGCATTGTACTTGGGAACCCCAGCATGACAAACTGAAGAGACTTTATCAATTGCTTACTCCATTCCGTCATTTGACAGATGAGGAACCAGGCCAGCCTGGTGACCAGCCTGCATGAAGTGTTAGGAGCTAGTTAGGAACAGGGTGAATTCCCCCAAGTTCTTGAACTTTAAATGGCATCGCGTGCGGAGGCCAGAGGCCTTGGCAGGGAGCAGAAGTGTACACCAGCGGTGGGCTCAGCCATGGACCTGGTGGCTTATGGTGCCCCCTCCACCCACCTTGGACTGGCCCCCATCTCCTGAGAGTCCTTAGGTGGGACGGAATCTGCTCTTCCATCCCCGGGGTGGAGGGGCTTCTCCCAGAGTGGGCTGTCCAGGTTTCCAGGAGGTGGGCACCTCTCTGGGGTGCGGGCCAGCCACCCCCTTACTGACCCCTCACCCTCAGACTCCTTCAGGCCTCAACCCAGGCTTCACTCAAACTCCCCAGGGACGAGCCAGGAAGGAGCGACGGAGCCGTGTGCCATGAGTCAATTTCTTTATTAATTTCGACATTTGTTCAGCTGGTGTAGGGAGGATGGTCTATACATCAGAGTGGGGGGGGGGGTTCTCTTCCCAGAACAGAGCATGTGGGAGAGACTCAAGAAAAGATTCATTTTCATAACAATTAAAAAAATCAAGGTAATTCCAAAACCTCTAAAAAGCGTCTAATGTGCAGACCGCAGCATTCTCTAGGCATCGTGTGGAGACCCCGGCTCCTCCGGTACTAACGGCTCCTACAGCAGCTGGAGCGCAGCCATGCGCCGCGGCCGGCCCGCCGGGCAAGCAGCCATGCCACACGGAGCGCGGTGCTAAAGCGGGGCGGCGGGGCGGCGGGGCGGGCAGGCAGGACCGAGGCGCGGGCGAGCCCGGCCCGTGTTCCTGGGCTGTGGCCGGAGCCGTCGGACGGGCCGGCCGCTGCTCCCACCTCCGGGGGCGCCGCGCTCCTGCGCCCGGGCTGCGCTTCCTCCAACCCGGCCCTTGGGCTTCCAGAAGGCTCGGCGCGGGACTCCCGCTCCCCTGCCCGCACCTCTGCAAGCAAAAGCGACACCGCCCGGAGCTTCCCGAAGGCCGGCCGGCGGGGAGGGCTGCGCCCGGCTGGCTGCTCCTGGGGCCTGTGCGCTGGTGACAGGCCCAGGGCCAGGGGGCTGACGTGAGGGGGGCTTCTGTGCTACTCCGAAGTGTGACTGTGTTCTGAGGACCCTCTGAAGAGGGCAGGGAGGAAGGTGACTGGACCCCGGGAACAGTGGCTCTGGGAGCGAGAAGAGCCTGCCAGTCTCTGTCCTGGCCCCAGAGGGCGCCCGGGCCGGGCGGATTGTGCTGATTCGGGCCTCCCCGGGCCGGAGGCTCTACTGGAACTTTAAGGCTCTTCCCTGATGGCACCAAGGCGAGGAATAGCCAGCTGTCTGTGTCCTTCCTGCCCTGCCTGGAGCCTGGCCCAGGACTGTCTCCTTCCTGGCTGGGGCCTCCTGGTGGTCAGCTGCTCTCTCCTCCTCCAGCTCTTCTCCCCCAGCATGTGGTCAGCAGTGGGCCCCGTGCCCGCCTCTCCAAGTGGGGCAGGGGGCTTGGTCAGAATAGGGGCACCGAGGCTGTCCAGCCTAGGCCCCCACCCTGCGGGCTGCCTGGACTTAGAGCACCAAGTTCGCTCTGGGAGGCCTGGAGGGTGGTGGCTGACTTCCAAGAACCAGCAGATACCTTCACTAGCCCTACTCCCTTCCTTGCTCTCTCACTGAAAGACAGGCTGAAGCGCCTTCTCGCGCAGCCTGGAGAAGCCCTCAGGAGCTGAGCTACTAGTGCTTGTACATACCGCTAAAGTGCTTCTATTGGTTTGCATAGTATTTATTGTTTTCATATACACAAGGCTGATTACTGTACAGTTTACACTTTGAACACAGACTATGATATAAGTGCTTGAAGATATAGAAAATCTCTTCTCTACTGAACATGCTGGTGCAATCCTGGGACAGCCACCGGCCCTCCCCCAACTGAGAGAGAAGACCCTTTCAGATGGGGCACTGGCTCCCCTTGAGCCCTACAGCTAAGCCTGGGGGTCCTCGCCTCAGATTCTCAAGTCCCTAACACAAGGAACCCCGATGCACTCTAAAGCTAATGATTTTCCATTGGAAGATGATTAATACTGAAACTGGCAGAGAGAGAGAGAGACAACATAAAAAAATTCCAGTTTATCCACAGGAGAGTCTATACAGCTTCGGACATCACAGTAAAATCTGTGTGTATACTGAGAAGAGGGGAGAGGTGCCTGTGTGTGTCCTGAATGTCACGTAGCGCTTGTGGGAGGAGCGGTCCCCTGCGGAAGGGAGGGACTGTCGCAATGGAATGGAGGTGTGTGAGGATGGGGAGGCGGGCAGATGAGGACATGGCATTAAGGTGCTGAACTGATTTCGTGCCTAGTTTTCACTTTTTTTTCTTTCCAGGAAGCCCACATGGATTTCTCACAGATGAGATTGAAAAAAAGTACCCTGTAACAAGTCAAAATTAAAACGATTTAAAAAAATATATCCTCCCCAGCCACCAAAGAGCCCTTGTTCACTGCCTTGAGCTTGCTCTCCATGCCTCTCTCTCTCCCTGCTTCTTGCTGCTTTTGTCCTGTTTCCCGACAGAGGTCCGTTGTCGCTAGAGGCAGGATTGAGGACTGCAGGTCATGCGTCTACAGTCAGTCTGAGTTCATGCGAATAGGAGACTAAAGGAAGTCCCTTACAGAGACCATGCGTTTCTAGAGGAGCGTGTGTGCCGCTTCTGTAGCCCTCGGTCCAGCTCTCCTGTGTGCATGGCAGAGCGGGTGGAGTTCAAGGGTTGGGTGTCGAGGTGTGATCCTGAGGGACACAAAGAGAGAAGGAGTTACTTAGAAATTAAAGGTGCAACTTCCAGCAAAAACCCCAAATGCGGAGTTTTGTGCTGCTGCCCAGCAGGGTCTGCTTCAGAAAGAGCAGCCTCCCCAAGCAAGGTGCGGAGCTGAGAGGCGCTTGAGCTTGGAGCCCTGTGCTTCCCGGAACCCCAGCCACCCTCCCCCAGCTCCCCGCTCCGAGGCTGCCTCGAGCGGCATCTGCCCAGGCCACACTAGTTCCCTGTTGGGTGGACGAGCTTCCTGAAAACCCTCCAGGGTGGGTGCTCTTCACCTCGGAGAGGAGCAGAGGCCCCCAGGCCTATGATTGTCTTAGGGAGAAATCCCCATGAGAGATCCTTGTGCCTAGGAAAGGGACCATTCTCATGAGCCAGGGCTCTTCCAAGAAAGAGGCTAGGCCAGGCAGCGGTGCCTCCACTTTTTCAGTTCAGTTCAGCCAACATGCAATGACACCTGCTGTGCTCCAGCCCTGGGGACCCAGAGGCAGAGCAGACGCGATCAAAGCCTCAGACGCGATCAAAGCCTCAGACGCTCACTAGCCTCAAAGGACAACAGAGCCTCCTCAGCTCTGGTCCACAAGTGCTTCCTGACAGGCGCCTCTGGCCTCTCCCCATGCTCGGTGGAGGGACAAGCTCTGTTGTGGCAGAGAAACGTTTGAAAAACAGGTGCTTTCTCCCTAGGCTATTGTGTGTCCCAGGCTGGAAGACAGCAGCTTTGCCTGCAGAGTGAAGTCCAAACTCTGCAGCTTGGGATTCACAGCCAGACATGCCCCTGCGCCCGTGCCTCGGCCTCCAACCTAGGGTGGGAACTCCGTGTTCCCAAGGCTGGCCCGTCGGGACTCTGTCTGCAGGGACCTTGGGAGGCATGGGGAAAAGAAGGACACTTACATAAAGAGGAGCTGGCAATCTCCTGAGTGGGGCGGGAAGTGACATAGAAAGGCAGAAACTCATTCTGAGACAGAGCTGTTGGCCAATCAGGAGCTGTCTTGGGCCTGACAGGTGACAGGGTTGGGGAGGAAGCTGGAGGTGACCGAGGTGAACTGACTGAGTGGTCCTCCAGGGATGGGAAGGTGGCCATAGAGCACAAACCAGGCCTTCTGCTGCTGTGCTTGAAAGAACTGTCACCCTGGAGGGCCGGACTCCTCCAGCACGGGGCCTCCCTGTCAGCAGCGCCCTCTCCTCCAAGTCTTCCCGTCCTGCCACACCCACTAGCTCCCTGCCTTTGCTGGCCTCTCCTGGCCAGGATGCCATCCAGTCTCCTCTCCATGTAAGTTCTGCCCCCCCCCCAAGACCTAACCCCCATGAAGCCTTCCTGACCACTCCAGCTTCCCTGTTCCTCTGCTCCCAAGTGGAAGCTCTCCTCTCCGTCACTGCCTTTTGTTTAGAGCGATCACAGCATGTAGTGGTTAAGAGCATGAACTCTGAAGCCGATTGCCTGAGTTCATACATGTGTGTCTGAGAATTTCCTGCTGCATGAACTTGGTCAAGTTACTTACACTCTCTGTGACTCAGTTTCCTCTGCTGTAAGATGAGGGCAAGAACAGGACATTCCTCATTAGATTGTTGTGACGTTCAAAAGAGCTAAAGGCATATAGAGTGCTTAGGACAGTCATGTCAAGGGTGACAGGGCTCTCCAGCAATGCCCTCATTTTTGTCCTGTCTTTCCTTTCTGCATTATTCCCCTGGCTGGAGTGTAAACACCCTGAGGGCAAGGGCTGGGCCTTATCCCTCCTGGTGGTCCCCACAGTGCCTACCCCACTGCTGAGCATGCCTCAAATAAGAGACCTGATAAAATCCTGAACCTGGGAAGGCAGGCTACCACCTCCCGCCCATGCGTCTGCCCAGACTCGGGGCGAGGAGAGACTTCCAGGCTTAGAGGTCACTCTGGTCACAGCTCACATCCTCTGGAGGAGCAGTGCTCCATCCAGCAGGATCTGGGTGGCAGCAGAGGGAGGACTCAGTGCGAGTCTCTGGCTGTGGCCGGTGCTCTGCCACCATCCTGCGCCTCTCCCCCTTGGTGCTCTGCCACCATCCTGCGCCTCTCCCCCTTGGTGCTCTGCCACTGTGCTGTACCTCTCCCCCTCGGTGCTCTGCCACCGTCCTGCGCCTCTCCCCCTCGGTGCTCTGCCACTGTGCTGTACCTCTCCCCCTCGGTGCTCTGCCACCATCCTGCGCCTCTCCCCCTCGGTGCTCTGCCACCGTCCTGTACCTCTCCCCCTCGGTGCTCTGCCACCGTCCTGTGCCTCTCCCCCTCGGTGCTCTGCCACTGTCCTGTACCTCTCCCCCTCGGTGCTCTGCCACCGTCCTGTGCCTCTCCCCCTTGGTGCTCTGCCACTGTCCTGTACCTCTCCCCCTCAGTGCTCTGCCACCATCCTGCGCCTCTCCCCCTCGGTTCTCTGCCACCATCCTGCGCCTCTCCCCCTTGGAGCCCCAAGAAGGTCTTACCCTGTAAAGAGCTGAGGAAACAGCCCCCCGCCCCTCCAAGTGGCTGCGCTGGTCAGGTCCTTTCCTCATTTCATTTCTCTGTGCTGCCACCTCTTCCACCCCCTACCCAGGGTCTGTGGCTCGCCCTTCTCTCCCTGTGCCCCAGACTCTCATACACCGCAATGGCTGGGGAGGGAGGGTGGGCTGTAACTGAAAACAAAACAGCAAAATAAACCACCATCCTTTGCCTCCCTGCCTTCTCCCACTGAGAGTGCTGACTGATTACTTTGAAAACTTACAAAAATATTCTATTTACTCAGAGCTAACACAAGTCTTGCAATTATAGTGTCTGAATAGAAAGTGTCTTTTAAAAAGGAAAACCAAAAAAAGCAGCAGCCTTTTCATGCCGCAGCTTTCCGAGAATTCCAGAAGGAGGAGCCACACAGATGCGGAGGGGTGCCCACGACCAGTGCCCCACCCAGGCTCCTGGTGACCCAGAGGGTGGCTGGGCTGTCCTGCCCCCAGCACTCCTGCTGCCCTGCTCCATGCTGTCACTTTAGCAGCACTGACACCATAATTCTTGGGCCTCAATACTTGGGCGTGAAGCACAACCCACCAGCTGCTACCGTCTGCCCCAAACGATCAGGCCTTGACTAAACAGCTTCTTAAATACGACTGGAAAGCAACCCTCCGTGCCAGCCAGGCCTCAGACCCAGACTCCTCCCCGGGTCAGGAGTGACTGTGGGGAGTCAGAACGTGTGATCGGGGTTGATTCAGTCCTCACCTGGGAGGGGAATGTGCCATTCCTTTGACCAAACTATCACCATCCTTCATTTCAGCTCACCTTTTAAATATAAAGCCTACAACTGTGCCACATCAGCTTTAGGAGGTTTGGGAAGGAAAACCAAAATCTCATAATAACGTATTCTTCAGTATGCATAAAAATCAGTGGAGGGGCTGGATGCAGAATCCTGAGTTCCAGAATTTACTTCAGCAGGTGTGGGGCGGGGACCAGGAATCTGCACTTTAACCAGACTCTCAGATGACAGAGGCAGGGATGCGGACCACACTTGGAGAAACAGTGCATTAGGACTTGACAACGTCTACAGCCCTTTCACAGACACTCTTCCACCACCATGGCCGCCCTACAGGGGAGAGATGGGCATTTGCGCTGTGCTGCGGCTCAGGCCCTGAGGCTCGGCGAGCCGCCCACCTGGCCCTGGGCCCGGCTACAGGTGAGATGGGGGACGGAGTGAGTGCTGCATCCACGTGTTCTCCTTGCTCTTCACAGCAGCTCTCACAGCTCCCGCGATTATCTTTAGGCCTTTTTACAGAAGTCTGACACACATTCAGAGGGGACGCCTTCCATCCGCCCCCTAGGAGACAGATGCTCAGGGCAGTTAAACGACCTGTGTAAGGTCACACCACGTGGAGAGAGGGGAAGACAGGCCTTGAATCTAGACTCCCAAGCCCCAGCTTCCACTCTCTCTGCAACAAACACAGTCACTAGCATTACTCACAGTAGTTCTTATATTCTATAAAGTCGCCGTGAACACTGGCTTAGCCAACACCGAACCGTGGCTCCTCAGGAGGAAGCAGCACTAGGTTCCTGCAAGCCGCGCTGTTCACAACTCTTCTGTCAACCAGTGAAGACATACCCTTGTTTTATGCCTGTTTCTGTTTAAAACCCCTTATTCAATACACATGGTTGCTTCGCTGACACTGGACTCACGGCCAGCAGCACTAGAACTCAGCCCCGGATAAAGCTCACCAGCACACGGGTTTTCCCCGGAAGGCCCACCCAGCCTTCTGGCTCTTAAGACACTAGACAGCACTCCAGCACTAGGCTTGGGGGCCACTTTGAACAATGAAATCACCAAAAGAAAGCACAAAAATGCAAAAACATGGCACTAAATAGACCACAAAAAGGAGACTAGTTTACAGCAGGAGAGCTGACACAAGCGGCAGGGTGTTGCCTGTTAGGCCTCAGCGGGGACGTGCACACAGGGCCACTGCAGGTTTCACCGCCATGCCCAGGCATGACGAAAGTGCTATGAGTGCTGGTTTAGGGGTTAAAGTAACTTCTGCAATTGTGGAATTCACAAATATGGGGACCGACTGTCCATGCTTGCGAGTGGGTGGGAGGGAGTGTGCAGGGCCAGAGAGGTTGGCCCTCGCTGTCTTCTCTGTGGTCTTTGTCTTGGGGGCAGAGCACCGCAGGCCGCCCGCTCTTCCACTGCTCTTTGGGACCTAGGTGGGAGCCTGCCTCCATGCTGGCTCCCTCACCACTGTCCCCACCGTACGCTCCCCCGGCCTTTGCTTGGCAGAGGCCCCAGCCCTGGCCTGGAGCCAGGCTGCTCAGTGTTCCTGACACCCATGCTCGGGGGTCTGGAGCCACACCCTGTGGGGGGGTTCAGCCACTTTGCAGACCACCTCCAGACATTTTTTTTTTCTAAAGTCCACGTTCCAGCCTTGCCCCCATCTGGCTTCTAGGCTGCCTCTCCCGCCTTCAGGGACATCAGGAGCACCTGAGCCAAACAGGAGCTGGAAATTAAAGCCGCTGCTGCCACTGCCGCCATAAGAAAAATCAGGCAGAAGAGGATACTTTCCCTTCCACTCTCTGCTTTTTCAAATTATATGCACCTTGGGATTACTTCCAGGAGTAATTACAGCTAGTCTCCAAAACCAGCAGCCTGGCGGGGCCCCTGGCAGTGCGGGGGTTAACACGGTGACCTCCTTAAGCTGCTGAGGCGTCAGGTCTAATTTTATCCCCTAACTGGATCCGTGGGCCTCTTTTTTGCCCACATGCTGCAGGATGTCGGGAAGCCCAGAGTCAGCACTTCTGGTGGCTCCAAGGCAGTGGCCCCGCTTTTCGCCGAATGCAGAAAGCTGGAGCCTGCGTGCCACCTGGCCCAGAGCGAGGCCCTGGGGGTGTAAATGGCCACAACCCACTTAGCGCTGCGCTGGGGCCACAACGCCTCCCCACTTCCTGCCGACTCCCACCCCGACGCATCCTGTACTGAGCTGCCCCGAGCTGGGCACAGTGAAGGGCCTCGGGGCAGCTCAGTACAGGATCCCTCAGGGAGGACGGAGGTCAGAGCTGGCCGCTGAAGCCCCCAGCACCGCACGGGCCCGCTGGAGAGCCCTCGCCGCAGTGTCTTCTCAGCCCCCTCATCGACATCACCGCACAGCCCCGGTCCTCAGCCACACTGTCCCCATGCTCACACACGCCATGCACCCAGCCCCGCCTCCCTCTGACTTGCAGGGAGAATGCCAGCTACCCCTTGGGCCTATTAACTTGGTCCTTTCCTAGAAAGCAAGGGCAAGAAACATCAAGGAGAATGGAAGCCTTGGGTTCCTCAGGACTTTTGAAGGGTTCCAGGTTCAAGAGACCGTGTGGGTCTACGCCTGTCACTGTTGGACACTTCCTGGGGACTTGTGTGGAAACAGCACAGCCTAAACAGACTCTACTGTACCCTCCAGCGCCCTGTGCCCCATCCTACAGATCCCCAGGGCTTGGTTTCCAGGATGACATTACTGCTGAGTTACTGAGAGCCTTCACTCAGGAAAGCGTTTTGGCAAATCTGTCTTTTGCACTCCCCGAGAGGGAGGTCAGCAGGTATTGCTGACTGTTTTCTTGATGAAGAAACCGAGACTCAGAGACACAGACGCTAAGGAGAGGCGGGTCTATGCTCGAGACCACTGCTCATCCTGCATCCGCTGGGGGTGGAGAAGAAGGGACAGGGGACGGGGGGGTCAGGAAGTGAGCAGCCATTCCCAAGACCAGCCACTCAGAACCAGGCCAGGCCATGCAGAGAGGATGCAGAAAGACGGGGTTACCTCCAAAGAGGCCCTCCGAGGGGAGGGGCTCGAGGTCACTGTTTCCCCCTTTTCAGGCTGGCCCGCTTCACTATCTGAGCCCCCTTCCTGCCCTCTATCAGGTCCGGCTGCAGGCTACTCCCTCTCAGCTCCACCTGGAGACAGCAGCAGAGACAGAATGCAGGACAGATCACACAGAGAGACGGGGCGAAAGATAGGCAAGAGATTGAAAGGCATCCTGTGGAGGCCCTGCCAGGGGGAAGGGAGGCTCAAGGGGGAGCCCAGAGAGAGGTGAGCATGGTGCAGACTGGAAGCCACTCGGGCTGGCGCAGAGGGGAGCAGCAGGGAGAGGCGCTGGGCACTCGGAAGGCGGGCGCCTCGGAGGCTGCAGCCACCGCAGTACCTTGGCGTGTTTCATAAAGTAATCAATATCGGCTTCCAGCTCACTAGGATCCTCCAGGGGCCCCTCAGCAATCACCTCCTCGTGCTCCTGGGTGTCATCGGCACCAGACGAGTCTATCTGACGAACAACTTTGCGAACGATCTGGAAGAGAGACGTCAGGGAGAAAAGGTTGGCGAAGCCGTCAGGGCAGACTCGCGAAGAGCAGCTCCCAGGAGTGACATCAGGGAGAGGCAGCCTTTGTCCTAGGGGCCCAAGAACAGGGCTGGGCCTCTCACCCCCATCACTGAGTGTAAAATTCACACTGGACAGCCTCGGAGGGGCGAGAATTTGCAGCGGGGGTCTCAGCAGTTCTCATCAGTGGTCAGAGTCTGACCACGTGTGACTGCTGTCTCCAGCCCACAGCACCTCGTTCTGCCTCTTGGTGTCGATGCAAGTTGATGCAGTCTGTCCTCCCTGGATGGCTGTAAGCTCCGGAGGGCAGGGGGCGTTTCTTTTTCATCTATAGTAATTTGATGCAATCTTCCTGTTCCCTTATTCATTTATCCAAATATTCTAACTGTTTACTCTGCACCTAGCATGTGCTAGGAGTGGGACATGAAAACATCGACAAGACACGATCCCTGATTGCTGTGCAGAAGGAAAGACAGGCACTGGGGTTTCCCTCTAACAGTGTGAGCAGCACTGCAGTGGAGCGTACAGGTCTTCCCTTCTCTCCTTCTCCCATTCGCCCATATCTAGATGGGGCCCAACCCTTGACAGGCAAATTCATGTTTTGCTGAATTAAAATCTACCCATTCAAGGTGTTTCCACATCCTTTTCATTTTAGGAGGGCTGTGGCAGTCCAGGACCACCAGACGGCTGCCTTACAGGGCTCAGCATCACAGGACTAGGTTTGGGCTGCTCCACGGGGCCTTCTGCAACAGAGTAGCAGGAGCTGAACTCAGGTGGAATCAGGCAAAGTGGCTCTGAGGAAGGTCATGTGCAGACCAGGGAAGACAAGGGCTCCTGGCACCAGAACCACCTCTTCTGGGCCGTGCTTATGCCCCGTTATGGCAGCAGCAAGAAGCCAGGAGAGGAGTCCACAGCCTTCTAGCTTCTAGCCCACCTGCCACTCCCCAGCTCAGGAGATTCTCTGCACCCACCTTCTTGGTGACAATGTTGCCCTGCTCATCCGTGAATTGCTCCTCTGTCACCTGCTCGCCTGGAATATTCTGAAGCTCATTTCCCTGGAATTAGAGAAAGGGAGAAAACTCGAGATTGCTAAGTGGGAGTTTGGGAATAAGAATGGAGGATGAGGAAATAGCAGTAGCAGAAACCACAGTCAGACAAATCCCCACCATGGCAGGAAACGCCAACTCAGCAGGTCGTGGCAGCCAAACCCACACCCAAGTGTGAGAGGCGGCCCATGGAGCCACGGGGCCTGAGGACGGGACGGAGCCCCAAGCTTGGTTTCAAGAGCTTTGTGTGCTCACTGCGGCAGCAGCACCAGGAGCAGGCAAGACAGCGAGGAATATGGAAGTTTTACTAGGAAGCCCTGAGACAGGAAATGAGCCACCTAATTTATATTTCTACAGTACTTTACAGTTTAGAAAGCCCTTCCGAAGACACCAACACCCTGAGTGTGACCTGCTCACTTCCTGAAGCTGGTTGGGGACCGAAGCAGGACGAGAACAGCCCACTGAGTCCCACAGCTGAGCTTTCTCTGCCATAACAGAGCAGAGGTCTGAGCCAACGCTGCACTCAGTCCTCACTCGCAGTGCGCGTCCCATCCCCTGAGGCCTTCCTGGCCCTGACCTCATATCCAGCGCCATCACCCAGCTTCTCTCAACACACAGCACAGCGCTGTGCCCCCAGCCCTGGCCTCCAGCCCCAGGCCTGCCTCCTGCCTAGCCGTTACCTTCAAGAAGACCCGACGGCGGACCACCCTGGTGGAGATGGTCTCCTCGTCGTCACTCAGGCCCTCGCTCTCCCCCAGCTCCTTGTCCAGCTCCTGGTGGATGTGCTTCAGCACAAAGCACAGGGAGCCCTTGACAATGTGCATCACGTTCTGACAGCTGACCAGGAAGAAGCCCAGGAGCACGAGAGTGACCAGGAGTTGGGTGATGAAAGTCCACATCCTCACCTCCTCCTCACCAGCCCGGCCCTTGGGGGACCAGCGGACCCAGGGGATCTGGTCGCTGGGGAGGTCCAACCTCTCATTCTCCTCTTGGACTCCTGTGACCCCCTGAGACCCCTTCCATTCTTGCCCCTTGGCCTCCTGCTTTTTCTCTCTGGCCAGGAGACTGACCGGCCCCTCAGTAGAACTGCCTGCCTGAGTGCCCTTCTACGGAGCAGCCCCAGGCTCTGCCCTCATGCCTGGGTGATGTCAGACTGCGATAATTTTAGCTCCCCAAACCAGCTGCTGGGGCTGTCCAACTGGGCTAGAAGGAAGCCGGCAGGTGCGCGTGTCCCGGGCACTGAAAGCGCATGTCAAAGTCACTGTGTGCACTGAGTCCCGCCCCGTCCCGCTCTGTCCACCCCAAGAGCTTGAAGGGGGGCTTGCCCCCTCACCTCTCCTGCCTGCCTGCTCCTATGCGAACTGAGGCAGTTCTGCCCAGGGTAATTTTCTCATTCAGGGACTCTAGAAGACAAAGTGTCCGAGAACGTGGCTACTTGTGTGTTTCCCTGGGGAGGGATGCCTGCTACTGCCGTCATCAGAATGACAGCACTCCCCCCGCACCTGTGCAGATGGGACTGGCTAATACCCTGGAGAGTTAAAGGTTTATTTCAAAAATAGCCCCGGGACGACTGATTTTCTCAGGCCCAGCCAAAGGAGTGCGGCAGGGTCCAGCACAGGTGGCAGGGCCACCTGGAAGCCCAAACAATTCCCATCAGCCCCATGCGCCCTCGGTGCCCCCTTTACTGGGCACGGCGATCCTAAATGTAAGTGTGTAACTGGTGTGTCTATTTAAGGCCTGTCCTTAGAGGCTGTCCCCAGGCTGGGCTGTCAACGCCCACAAGCAGGACCCACACGCGTTACAGTCGCCTTTACAGAGTAGATTCACAGAGGCAGCCACAGCAGCTGTGGCTGAAAGGAATCCACTTTGGGGATCAGGCTGTTCCTCTTTGAGTAGCAGCCCACGTGGCAGAGAGAACAAAGATCTGGGACACGGCTAATTGACCTTGCAACTCCCTCCTGGTGGGGGCTGGGGGAAGCCGGTACCTCTGGGACCCAGTTTCCTCCCCGCAAAACAGAGATTAGAGTGCTCTCTCCCCACCCCGTTCTCGAGAGCGCTGGGGGCATCATGGGGTTTCCGAGGAGTCCCACGACGAACCCTAACAGCACACACTTACCACCACGCACACCGCTCCGCGTGGTTCTCGGTGGTTCCACATATTACCTTGGTTAAGCCTCACGACAACCCTACCATGCAGGATCTATGATTTTGCCGTTCAACACAAAGGGAACGGAGACACAGAGATGTTAAGTAACTTGCCTCTGTGAAAGGGTAAATGAGAGTCTGATTTCAAACTCCCATCCCTACACAATACTGCCTCACTTGAACAAGAGAGCACCTGAAACACAGAGGCCACAGCCCCGCAACGGAGCTGGGTGCCGGAGGGCGTTCGGTTTTGGCCCAGCCAAAAAGAGACCAACTTCAGATATTTCCACCAGGGTCCTCCTCAGTGACTGGGCGGCTTACAGTCACTTCAGGTCCACCTCCCAAGCCCCAAATTACGAGGCATCTCTCTATCCCTCTCTTGCTGTTTTCAGAGATTCACTGGAAATACTCGGAAATGGGTGTTTTGCAAACTGTCACCTTAAATGGGCCTTGCTATCATCCCTGGGGTCCCTTGAGATGATTCAGACAATGGCTCATCCACGCCACTCTGTCCTGTCCCAGGCTGGGGAGGGGTTAGACGTGGTGGCCCGCACACTCACTGCCACTGGGAAGCAGGAGATGGGGCCCTCCTGGCCTTGACGTCGGCCTCTCTGGGCCTCAGTTTCCTCATTTATAAACAAGGCAGCTGGGCTGTGTGACCTAGACTGTTTCTCTCGGGATCAGCAGGGCAGTCCTGTTCTCTCCCCCACTCCCTCCTCACCGAGCTGACAGCAGAGGTGGTGGAGAAGAATGCTCCTGGTACCCTTCTCGTCCCCAGGGTTCTGGGGTGCACACGGGCTGGGAGCACCGCCCTCTGGGTATGCTCCTGCTCCCGGGAGAAGCGGGTGCCGAGGAACAGCCTGTGGCAAAAAATGCTGGGTGGGCTGGGGTTAAAAATGGACGCAGCTGCCTGTCCTGTCCCAGGCACATACTTGGCAGGGGAGCATTCTAAATAAAACCCTGTTTAATTCCTAGCAGTTCTTTACAGCCAGCAGCCCAGGACCATGGTGCAGCCAACCCAGTCTTGGGGTCCCAAAGGTGCCTCCCAGGGCTGAGGTTCAGATGGGGGAGGGGAGTGAAGAGAAGAAAGAGCAGAGACGAAGGAGAGGGGGAAATGGTTCCTGGACGAGCAAACAGTGCTGCCTGAACGGTAAGAAACCCAACGAGACACAGAATACATCGTTTATGTACACATCAAAAATACACATGCACCGCGCCAGCCCTGGGGCCTAGTGGTTAGGTTTGGCACACTCCTCTTGGGCAGCCCAGGTTCGGCTCCCGGGTGCAGACCTACACCACTCATCTGTCAGTGGCCATGCTGTGACGGCAGCTCAGATGCAAAATAGAGGAAGATTAGCAACAGACGTTAGCTCAGGGAGACTCTTCATCAGCAAAAAACCCCGAAAAACAAAAAACATATGCACCGAACAGCAATGCAAATTTTATAAAAATGCATACATTGAAAAGACACACATTAATAAGACGTCTGGTATTTGCTTCAAAATAACATGGAGGGAGAGGGAAAGAGGGGGTATAGAGGAAAGAAGACTGGCCACCAGTGGGTCATTCTGGAGCCTGTGTGGTTTGCGCGTGCTAAGTTAATGTGCTACTCTGTTTTTGTATTTGTTTGCAATTTTTTCATAATAAAAATTTTTTCAAAAAATGCATTAAAATGGTTGTCTATGGAAATGGGGAGAGGCAAGAGAATGGGAATGGGGAGTGAAGACAAAAGTGAATACACAAAATGAGTAAAGTAGAGTAAACTGGAAGTAGGGAGGGAGGAAGAGAGGACGGGGCGGAGAGAGGAGAGCGGCCTAGGGGGACGTTCTCTCTACCCACCTCCTGCTTCACTTGGTGAGCCTGCCACAGAATCAGAATTCCCCAGCCCGATGAACCTTGGTGATAATCTATCACTGCTCACTTACCAGTGAGGAAACTGAGGGGCTGAGGAGAGAGTGGCATGGCCATCGCCACGCAGACCAGCGTTAGCCTAACACCCAGTTCTCTTGGCTCTAAGCCCTTTCTAAAACATGATGGAAAAAGAAAAACAAAACCGTGGCTTTGGCATCAGCCAGACCTAACTCAAAGCCCACCTATGACCCTGTGACCTTGGGCAAGTTGCTCAACCGTCAGCTGCCAGATGGGAGTAACAGCTGAGAGCTGGGGCAGGTGTGAGGGTGATGACGGCATAGCTGTCGCCCCTCCATTCCCTCGGGAGAGGTCGAGGTAGGAGGTAGGTAAAGACCTTGCATCCTTACTTCTAGAGAAAGTGAAGGCACCACCGCAAGTTTTAAAGAAAGGAAACAGGCTGGGCTCTGGGCCTGAGTGAGAGAGAGGCCGCCCTAGAGCCTCAGGCCCCAGCAGGCGCCCCTGCGGCTCTCACCTGTACCACCCCGGAGAAGGTGCTCTCCGCCTCCTGCACCCATTCTTGGTGGCCTTGTCGTCTCCGTTCCCGGTCAGCCTGGGGGCTCTCAGCCTCGGGCTGCTCTATCCGCAAGTGCTCAGGTGCAGACCCCAGGACCTTCTCATACTCCTGAGACCCATGGGGCTCCAGCCCTGGGACGGTGGTGACCGCTCTTTGCACTGAGTGCGAGCCTTGCGTGGTCTCCTCTTGCCGGGAGCCCTGTGCAGCATCTTGCAGGTATGAGACAATGGAGCCTTCCCCATCCCAGTCCTGCAGTCTGGGGTCCGGGAAGAGAGAAAGAACACTCGGTCACCCTTCAGTCTCTGCTCTCTCAGACACTCTCCACCTCCAGAGCCCTGGCTCAGCCAGGACACGTCCTGTATTGCCCACCTGAGGGGCAGGAGAGCGTGAGCAAATCACACAGCTGATTGCCCTGTCCAGAGAGGAACAAACGGTCCATCCATGCTGTCCAGGTGGAGAGGGCCACGGATGCCAGTACCACTGTCCCCTCCCTTTGAGTGGCGGCTCCCTACTCTGGGCACCCGAGGCACTTGGCCCTCACTGATGGTCGAGTCATCCAGGGCTCCACACCCGTCATCTTACCCACCTCCCCTCCAGCCCTCCAGGACACTCACTCGACAGTCCGCCTCTCAGGACTCATCTGACAAGGTGTTCATGCTCTCCCCCTGGAAACATGCTCTTCCGTGGCTTCCAGGACAGTACACTTGACTGGTTTAACTCCCTCCCTCTCTGGCCACTCCTTCTCAGTGCCCTTCATTGGTTCCTCCTTATTTCTCTGATTTCTGAACACTGGAGTGCCCCAGGGCTCAGTTCTCAGACCTCATCTCTATCTCTATCCACTTCCTCAGGGACCATTCAATCCATGCTCACACCCCGTCTACAGGCTCCTCATGCCCAGATGCATGTCTCCAGCATCTCTGCCTTCAACTGCAGATGTGTAGCCTACCACCTCCTCAACACTTCTGCTTTGGACTTCCAACAGGCATTTCGAGGACAGCGTGGTCAAATCCATGCTGACGATCTTCTCCCCAAACCTCTCCTACCTAGTCTTCCCCACTGCGGTAAATGCAGTTTCATCCTTCCAGTTGTCAGGTCAAGGATACCAGTGAACTCTTTGACTCCTCTCTTTCCCCCACACTCCACATCTTATTTGTCAGCAAACCCTTTTGGTTCAACTTTCAAAAATATATCCTGAACACAACCAAACACAACCACTTCTCGCCACCACCACTGCTACCATCTTGGTCCACACCCTAGTGGACTCTCACCTCTTAGGACATCCCCCTGCTTCTACTCCTGGCCATGTCTGACTATTTTCCAGGCAGTTGCCAGATCACCTCACTCCTCTGCTCGAAACCCTCTAATGGCGCCTCATCCCACCCAGTATATACCAAATCTTTCTAGGACCTTAAGGCCTGACATGTCCGGCCCCATTACCTCCCTGACCTCATCTCCCTCAATAATTCTGCTGAAGGCACAACGACCTTCTCACTGTTCCTTGACTGGGCCAGACATGCTCTATCCAGGGCCTTTGCACTAGCTGGGCCTTCTGCTGACTGTCTCTCCTCAGGTATTCACCCAGCTCACCCCCAGATTCCTTTAAGTTTACTCCAAAACCACTATCTCAGGCTGCTAGGCCACCCCGTCTATAATTTCAACCACCCCCTCTCCACACCATACACACCTCCTATCCAACCCCCTTCTCTGCTTTATTTTTCTTTTTAGCACTTATTATCCAGCATTTCTCTTTAATTACTTTTATTCACTTTATCTTGTTTATTGTCCGTTTCCCCAGCAGAATGTAAACTTCTTGCAGGTGGAGATTTTGTCTGTTGTTCAATGCCATATCCCAGGCACCCAGGCACTGTTCCTAGATGCCTGGCACAGGGGAGGCACTCAATGCATATTGTTGAGTGAGTAAACGATATCTGTCTATCCCCACTGGGAGGATGACCAAGGACACAGAGCCCAGCTCTGAAACATACCATGGCTCAGCACTCAGGCCTTCTGGCTCCCTATCTAGTGACCCTGCTGTTACTTGGTGCTGTGGCCAGCACCCAGTGAGCATGTGATCAATGCTGGCTGAACGCATGGCCATCACAGCTTGTTGGAAGAAGGCCTCTCTCTAGTGAAATGCCAGGATTTCACTTGGAATCCTCACGGGCTTAGTCCATCCAATTCTCCCCAATAACCAAAGGTTTGTTTGGGAAGCGAAATGAACCCTTGCTGTCCCATCTGCTAACGACTCTCTTTTCCCTCCTGTATTCAGGCCACAGAGAGTAGGCCCTGGAGCTTCCGAGCCGGCCTGAGGGCAGCGTGGATGGGAAGAGGAAATGATGACAGACTTCCCACAGCTTGACCTGACTGGAGCTCCTTGGGTGGCCACAGCCTTCTGGGAGCGCATGAAACACCTCGCTGCTTTAGGGAAAGTCCAGGAAGCACAGCGACATGGAGGAAAGGGCCGCTGCCACTCACTTCCTGTGCTGGTCCAGAAAGGCCAAAATAATGCCCATCACAGGTCTGTGTCCTCTCCCTCTCTCCCCCTAGGCCTCCTCTGCACTGAGCACAGCGCCGGGGGTGTGGTAGGGGTCCACTGCAGGGCCGTGAGCCGGGCCGTGGCCTGAGGAGTCTCAGTGTCTGCAGAGGTGCTGCCAACGCTGCTCCCCCATGGCCCGCACAGGACCAGCCTTCCCGTCACGGGGAGCTTGTGAGGAGCCAGCCAGGGGAACAAGCAGCTCTCGACAGCTGATAAGCCTTGTCCTGTCCCAGATAAGCCCACCAGCCTCACTCTTTCAAAGGGACTAAGCAGAACGGGCACCATTATCAGCCCTGTCTCACGCAGGCTGTGACTGCACGAATAACTTCCCCGGGCCCTGGTGCCTCCAGGTTTCTAAATATGGTCTTCAGCAGTCAGCGCACAATGGCGACAGGGCCTGGAGCACCAACTCCAGCCCCACTTTAGGGACGTGGCAGCACCGAGTTTTACAGTCTCTCTCCTAAGCACGCTGTTCCCTGTACCAACACTCTCAGCCTCTCTCCTGCTGGCCATGCCCGGGAGGGGTCTTGGGGCGGGACCGGCCTTGCAGATCACAGCTCCTCTCTTACATGACAGAGGCCTGAGTTCAGCTGGGCGGCTTCAGAGGCAAGTTAGCGCCATCCTCAATTTATGTGCTCCGGGGCACTCAGAACACAGGGTCAGGGCGGCAGCATCACCTAAGAATGCCCTCTGTGCTCACTGCCAGGCACCATCTCCCCCGGAAGCCCAGAAAGACGAAAGGCCTGCTGCCCTGGCAGCCCAGCCCTTACCTGTCCTGGCTCGTCTCCATCACCAGACTCACGGTGGGGGATTCTGTGATGTGGGCTTGTACCCTCTGCTGGCCTGAAACAAAAGACACTTCATTCTCTGAGTCCTGCCTCACACCTGTTGAGTCCTCCTGCCTCTCATGACCTGGCAGCTTCTCTTCTGACCTCTGACCTTCCTTTTGTTCAAGAAAATCGGTAAAGCCATTTGTAGCATCTGAATCCACTGTGTCGTCCTCTACGAGGTCCAGAGAGCCCAGCGTGGGGCCCTGGAGTCCCTTGGAGAGCGACCCCTCCAGCTTCCACTCGTGGCTGGTGGCATCAGAGTCCTCGGCCTTGCTGCACTCCAGAGAGGAGTCCTCAGCAGTGACCAGGGAGGGTGTGAGGCCCGCAGACCACACCTGCATGTCAGACATCTCCAGCATGGCGTCAGGATCCATGACCACCAAGGGATTGGAGTCTATCATGGCCACCTCGTTCCAGTACTGGTCTGCACGCAGCGGAGAGGAAAGCGCGTAGTGCAGGGAGGCAGGGGACAGCAGCTCGTCCTGCAGCGAGGAGTAACCTGGATGGGCAGACAGAGGGCGACATGCTCCAGAAGCGATTTTTGTCACACACGCTTACGTGCAAGTCCACGCACACGCACACACAGGCACAGCCATAGATAGGCATGCACATTCTGGGCAAGGGGCTTTCCAAGCTCAAAGTCCAATGCTCAGGCCTTGGGGCTGCTGCCCCGGGTACCTGGGCAAGAGAAATAATACTCTGAGTTGGATGGGGGGCAGCCAGGGAGTAGGGGTGAAGAGGAGGACTGCTGTGCTGGATGGCAAAGAAAGAGATTGGAATTCTTTGTTATCCAGTTCAGAGCGCTACGTGAAGAGGCCTTGATCCAAAGGACTTGTGCTCCACCCTGTCTCAAATCAGGTGAGAGCCCCACTTCTCGAAGGCTGGGCAGAAAGAACTCCTGCTCTTTCTTTGCTCAAGACTTCCCTTTGGCACAGTCCTTAGAGTCTCTGTCAGGAATGTACCTTAAAGGGAGGGACCAGCCCCCAGAACCAGGGTCCGTGATCAAGGTGCCTTGGAGGGTCTCATGGGGTAAGCTGAACATCCACAGACCTTGGTGCAGTGGTCAAATGGGAAACCATTTGGTTTGAGATGAAGTAATTTTTCCTCGAGTTGTGGAATAGTTCCAGAAACTCTAAGTAATCTAAAGTGGCACACATGAGTTTTCTTTTCTTTTTCGTTTTTTTTTTTTGCAGGGAAAGAGTTGCCCTGAGCTAACAGCTGTTGCCAATCTTCCTCTTTTTTTTTTTCCTCCCCAAAGCCCCAGTACATGGTTGTATATCCTAGTTGTAAGTCCTTCTAGTTCTTCTATATGAGCCACCACCACAGCATGGCCACTGACAGATGGGTGGTGTGGTTCTGCACCTGGGAAGTGAACCTGGGCCTCTAAAGTGGTGAGCGTGGAACACTAACCACTAGGTCATCAGGGCTGGCTCCACAGGTGGGTTTTCTAAGGGTTCAAAACAGGGGGCCAGTTCAGGGGGCACCAGGAGGAGCTAGGCACACCTGCTGGCACTTCAGGACTCTGCCCCGAGCAAGTCATCCCAGCTCCAGGTCAGCAGTGACCCGGAGGAATCAGAGCCAGCTGGCTCAGGCCCCCAGACGCATGGCCCCATGGTCAGCACAGCCTGTCATCCATCTGTTCTTTGCTGCCTGGCTTAGACGGGAGTCCCTGCTAGTTTTCTGGGTGGCTCTGGTACTAGCTCTCTGATGTTCAGAAGTGACCAGGAACCCGAGTGAGAGGCACATGTCAGCGTGTGAGAAATTTGTGTGCGAGTTGAATGGGCAGTGTTCTGTCAGGTGACTCCTCTGCTCTCCTCTATCCAGGAATGAGGGTCCCTGAAATAGGAGAAAGAGGGCCTCTGACTCCCCTTCAGAGCAGGTGCCAAGCTGTGGGCGGGAGAAGGGAATAGAAGACAAGATTCTCCATTCGGCTGAGCTCGTCTGGGGAGCCAGGGAGCAGGTGTGTGCCTACCACCTCTGAAAACGCAGCAGGGCCAAAGGAGGACACTGGGTAGGGTGGGGCCACCCTCTGCCAGGTCTCTAGGGACCTTCCTGCCATGCAGAGAGGCCCCTAGCCTAGAGTCCTGCCATTCATTCCCCGCCACATGCATCCAGCTCTTCCCTGGGCTCAGCCTTTCTTCCAACGGGCCTTCCTCATTCCTAGCTCTGGGCCTCAGCTCCTGCTCGCCCATCTCTTCTCTACTTTTGACAATACTATCTCCAGTTATCCTCATTCACTCACTTGTTCAACCAAAAAATATTAACTGAGGTCTGATTACATGCTAGGTACCATGCTAAAGGGTTGGGGATTAGAAACACACACACAATAAGACGTGTTCTCTTTGTCCTCTTTTTCATGACCATTTCCTATAACTTCAGCTTATCTTGATTTCTCCCATCTTTGAATCTGTCCTGTGTTCCCTCACTAAGCTATTCATGGAACTGTACACTCTTTGAGGGCATCAATGGTGTCTACCTTTTCCTCTCACTTGCCTGGAACAGGATTCGGAATCCATTGGCCCCAGGGACTAGTGCAGAGCTCTAGAGAAGTGTGAGGGAGACACAGGAGCCAGAACAGATGGCTTCACCCGTATTTAGTAAAACCACAGTTGCTAATGATTACACGTGTGCTCAATGTAATCATGCTACGTGCTCAACACATCCTCTCTCTCAACCTTCCCAGGAGAGTCTTATTCCCGATTGATCTCTACAAGTGTTCTCCCAAAATCAGAAGGAGGAGGAGACCGTGAGGTGGTGTGGTGGCTGGTGGGTAGGATGGTACAGTGGCGGAGATTAAGGGAATCCCCTTTCACCTCTGGCCAAACTAGGAGGAACACGGAAGAGGTGGGAGAGTAGGAGAAATGGGTGGGTCAGATCTTACCACAATATTACCACCAAGACATTGCATGTGAAACTTTGACCTCAGGAACTGGGAAACCAGGGGGAATGGCCTGCAAACCTTCCATAGAAATCTCTCCAGATATATAGGAACAAAACATCTTAGAGTCAAGTGATTATTTTCCTTATTATTATTCTCGAAAGCATTATTATCTTATTTCCATTATCAATCAAGCATCTATTTTGTGAAAAAACATATCTAACAGATTATTTTTAATTGTTACAACAACCCTACAAGAAAAGTAAAGTAGAGGTTTAGTAAGTTGCTTAAGGCACACAGTAAGAGTGGTCTTTTCACTAGATTTTGCCATTAATATCTTTTTAGGATAGCTTTATTAAGGTATAGCTGACATACAATAAATGCACATATTTAAAGTAGATAATTTGATAAGTTCTGACAGGTATACAACCATGAAATCGTCACCACAAGGACAAGAGGGGACGTTCATCATCCCTGAAAGGCTTCCTCACGCTTCTTTGTAACCCTTCCTTCCGCCACTCCATCCCCAGGTGACCACTGGTCTGCTTTCCATGTGAGTTTGCATTTCCTAGACTGGTAGATAAATGGAATTATACAGTGCGTACTCCTGTTTGTCTGGCTTCTTTCACTCAGCCTAACTATTTGGGTGTCATCCATGCTGTTACATGTATCAATAATTCAGCCATTGTTATTGCTGAGTTGTAGTCTACTGGATGGATATACCACAGTTTATCCATTTGCCTGCTAATGGATATTTGGATTGCTTCCAGTTTGAGGATGTTACAAAGCTGCTTGTCTGTTTGGACATATGCTTTCTTTTCTTCTGGATGGAATGGCTGGATCATATGGTGGGTAAGTGTTTAACTCTTTAAGAAACAACCAAAGTGTTTCCCAAGCTATTTCACTAATGACTAATGATTTAAGCATCTTTTCACGTGCTTATTTGCCATTGGTATATCTTCTGAGTTAAGCATCTGTTCAAATCTTCTGCCCCTTGTAAAAACTGAGTTGTCTATTTTCTTATTATTGAGTTTTCAGAGTTCTTTATATATTCTGGATACAAATCCTATATCAGATGATTATTTGCCAATATTTTCTCCCAAGCTGTGGCTTGTTTTTCATTCTCTTAACAGTGCATTTTGAAGAGCAGACGTTTCTAATTTTGATGAAGTCTAACTTATCAATTTGTCCTTTTACGGATTGCGCTGTTGGTGTTCTATCTAAAAAGTCTTTGCCTTACCCAAGGTCTCTAAGGATTTCTTTTATGTTTTCTTCTAGAAATTTTGTATTTTTATGTTTACTCCTAGAAGTTTTTATATTAGGTTTTACATTTAATCTATGATCCATTTTGCATTAATTTTTGTATAGGATGCAAGGTATGAATCCAAGTTCACTTTTGCATATGAATATCCAACTGTTCCAGCACCACTTGTTTGAAAGATTGCTCTTTCTCCACTGAATTGCCTTTGCACCTTTGTTAAAAACCAGTAGTTCATATATATATATATATATATATGTGATTCTATTTCTGGGCTCTATTCTGTTGCACTCATTTATCTATCTTTATGACAATACCACACTTCAATTACTGAAGCTTTGTAATAAATCTTGAAGTCAGGTGGTGTCGATCCTCCAACTCCATTCATTTTCAAAGTTATTTGGGATATTCTAGGTCGTTTCCATATGAAATTTAGAACCACTTTCTCAATTTATACAAAAAATCCTACAGGAATTTTGATTGAGATTGCTGAAATATATAGATCATTTTAGGGAGAAGTGACAACAATATCAAGGCCTCTGACTCATTAACGAGACGTATCTCTACATTTCTTTAGGTGTGCTTTAATTCCTCTTGGTAATGTTTTGTAGTTTTCAATGTATAAGTCTTTCACATCTTTTATCAGATTTAGCTCCAAGTATTTCAATTTTCTCAATACTATTATAAATGGTATTCTTTTTTAAATTTCAACTTATAATTGTTCATTGCTAATACATAGAAATTCGAATGACTGTTATATATTGGAATTGTATCCTGCAAGCTTACCAAACTCATTTATTAATCACTTTTTGTGGATTCCATTGGGTTTTTATATAGGCGATCTTGTTGTCTGTGAATAAAGACAGTTAACTCCTTCCTTTCCAATCTAGTTGCCTTTTATTTCTCTTACTTGCCTGATTGTACTGGCTATCACCACTAATACAATGTTGAACAGAAGCAGTGAGAGTAGACATCATTGTCTTGTTACTGAACTTAGAGGCAAAAAATTCAGTTTTTCATCATTAAGTGTAATGTTAGCTTTAGGTTTTTTGTAGATGCTCTTTATAAGGCTAAGTGAATTCCTTTCTATTCCTACTTTGCTGAGGGTTTTCATCAGGAATGGTTGTTGGATCTATCAGATACTTTCTCTGCATTATTGTGATGATCATATGATTTTTCTTTTTTAGTTTGTTAATATGATTAATTATACTGTTTGTTTTATGGTTTTTACTCTTTTAAATCTCTTAAGGTGTGTTTTATGACCCAGAATGCTGACTGTTTCACATGAGCTTGAGGAGAATATGTATGCTCCTGTTGTTGGATGAAGTGGTCTACAGATGTCAGTTATATCCAGGTGATTGATGGTGTTGTTGAGTTTGACTACGTGCTGACTGATTTTTCTCCCTGCTGGATCTGCGCATTTCTAATGGAGGGGTGCAGAAGTCTCCAACTGTAGAGTGGATTCACCCGTTTCTCCTTGCAGTTCTATCAGTGTTTGCCTCACACAGTTTGATGCTTTGTTGTTAGGCGCATACACATTGAGGACTACGTCTTCTTGGGAAATTGACCTTTTTATCATTATGCAGTGCCTTTCTTCATCCCCGATAACTCTCCTTGCTTTGCAGTCTGCTCTGTCTGAAAATAATATAGCTACTCCTGCTTTCTTTTTATTAGTGTTAGCATGGTATATTTTTCTCCATTCATTTACTTTTAATATATATATGTGTCTTTATATTTAAAGGAGATCTCTGTCTTTTAATTGGTACATTTAGACCATTGACACTCAAAGTGATTATTGATACAGTTGGATTAATATCTACCATATTTGTTACTATTTTCTATTTGTTGCCCTTATTCTTTGTGCCTCTTTTTGTCCTCCATTCTTTTTCTGCCTTTTGTGGCTTTAATTGAGCATTTTTATGATTCCATTTTCTCTCGTTTCTTAGCATATTAATTATGCTTCTTTTTTTAACTTTTTTTAGTGGTTGCCCTAGAGTTTGCCATATACATTTACAACTAACACAAGTCCACTTTCAAATAATACTATATCACTTCATGGATTGTGTGAGTACCTTATAATAACAAAATAATCTAATTCCCGCCTCCCGTCCCTTCTATCATTGCTGTCTGCTGTCATTCATCATTTGTTTCACTTATATATAAGCATATATAAATATATGTATATACGTGTGTGTGTGCGTATGTGTACACATGGTCCCCAGCTTGATGTTTAGCTTATGATTTTTCGACTTTACAATGGTGGATTCATGAGAGTTCAGTCTGTCATTGAATTGCACAACTCTGAAATGAGGTCAGCTTTGGGATCCATCTTACTTCAAAGATTTACTGAAGGATGAATATGCCTACATTGTAATGGGCTGTTTTGGTTTTTTTCTTTTACTTTTGAAATATACACACACACTTACATAAATCATCTTGCAAAATAACACTGTGTCTGTGAGTGTGTGTAAAGGCTTCTACCGCTTTAAAAAAATCTTTGAAAACCTGATCTTGTTCAACTTCTTACTCAATACATTTTCAACTTAATGGTATTTTCAAGTTGTAATGGGTTTATCAAGACATAACCCTATTGTAAGTTGAGGAAGATCTGTATATATGTATGCATATGAGATATATATATATATAAGCATGCATAATTAACTACATTGTTACTATTATTATTTTGAATAAATTGTTATCCTATAGACCAACTAAGAATAAGAGAAATAAAAGTTTTCATTTTCACTTAATCTTTCTTTCGTGCTCTTGCCCAGTTTACGTAGAACCAAGTTTCTGACATATTATTTTCCCTCTCTCTAAAGAACTTCTTTTAACACTTCTTGCAAGGTGAGTCTGCTGGCAAAAAATTCCCTCAATTTTTGTTTGTCTGAGAGTCTTTATTTCTCCTTCACTTTTGAAGGATAATTTTGCAGGATACAGAATTCTAGGTTGGTATTTTTTTTCTCTCAACACTTTGAATATTTCACTCTATTTTCTTCTTGTTTGCAGGGCTTCTGAAGAGAAGTGGGATGTAATTCCTATCTTTGTTCCTCTAAGGTAAAGTGTTTTTTCCCTCTGGTTTATTTCAGGATTTTTTAACTTATATTTGATTTTCTTTATATTTGATTTGAAAATAGCCTAGGTGTAGTTTTTTGGCATTTATCCTACTTGGTGTTTTCTGAGGTCTCTGGATCTGTGGGTTGGTGTCTGGCATTAATTTAGAGGAAATTCTCAGTCATTATTGTTTCAAATATTTCTCCTATTTTTTTCTTTCTTCTATATCTGGTATTCCCATTATGTGTATGTTACACCTTTTGTAGTTGTCCCACACTCCTTGGATAGTCTATTCTGTTTTTTTCGGTCTTTGTTCTCTTTGCTTTTCTACTTTGGAGATTTCTCTTGAGATATCCTCAAGCTCAGAGTTTCTTTCCTCAGTTGTGTCTGGTCTACTAGTATGCCCATCAAAAGCATTCTTCATTTTTGTCCAAGTATTTTTGATCTCTAGCATTTCTTTTTGGCTCTTTCTTAGAATTTCCACTGCTCTGCTTACATTGCCCATCTGTTCTTACATGCTGTCTACTCCATCCATTAGAGCCTTCAGCATATTAATCATAGTTGTTTTAAATTCCCAGTCTGATAACTCCAAGATCCCTGCCATGTCTGGTTCTAATGTTCGCTGTCTCTTCAAATTGTGCTTTTCGTCTTTGGTATGTGTTGTAATTTTCTCTTGATAGCCAGACATGATTTACAAGGTGAAAGGAACTACTGTAGACAGACCTTTAGTAATGCAGTGGTGAGGTGTGGGGAGCGGGGAAGTGTCATGTAGTCCTGTGATTAGGTTGAGACCTAGGTCTTTTAGTGAGCCTGTGCCTCTCGACTGTGAACTTCACAAGTGTTTTAAATTTATTTTCCTCTACCTTAGATGGGAAAAGATGGCTAGAGTGAGCTGGAGTTGGGTATTTCCCTTCCTCCAGGTCAGTTAGGCTCTGATAATACCCCCAGCATGTTAAGCTCTAGTTAACTAGTTTCCCCTGAGGGCAGGCCTTGTTAAGAACAGAGTACCCTGGCATATTTCAGTGGTTCCTTTTCTCCTCCCCCAGCCGGAAGCACGAGGGGATTTTTCTCTGATATTTACTGTGGGAACCTGGTCCAACTCCTGGAGGTAAATCTCACAAAACTGTGAGGGCCCCACTATGCCTGGACCCCCCTGGAGCGTTTAACTCTCAGAATTGTCCACACTGAGCCTCCAGCAATCTGTTAATCACAGTCCTGGTTTTCCAAGCCAGCACTGGTTCCCAGGTGGTTTCCCCTTGTGAATCTCTGTCCCAGTAAAGTGATATTCTCTGTATTCACCAGTCAGACTCCCCAATTTGGGGACAGCAGTTCGTTCGGTGTCCTCGCCTCTCTTAAAGATCCTAGAAGAGTTGTTGATTTTTCAGTCTGTTCAGTTTTTTACCTGTTAGGTCAGAGGGTCGACTCCCAAGCTGCTTACATGCAGAACCAGACACTGATTTATTTTAGAATGTTAAACCTCCCTTGTATTCCTGGGATAAACCTCACTTGGTCATGATGTATTATCTTTTTTACATAGTGTTGGGTTTGATTTGCTAAAATTTAGTTTAAACTTTTTGCATAAAAGTTCATTTTTCTTGTAATGTCTTTCCCCCCCAATATCAGGGTGATGCTGTCCTCATAGAATGATTGGGAAGTATTATGTCCTTTTTAATTTTATAAACGAGTTATTTCTTCCTTAAATGTTTGGTAGAATTTGCCAATGAAGCCATCTAGGCTTAGAGTTTTCTTTGTGGGAATGTTTTTTAAGTATAAATTTAATTTCTTTAACATATATAAGGCTATTCAAGTTATTTATTTCTTCCTATGTGAGCTTTGATAGTTTGTATCTTTCAAGGAATTTGCCAATTTCATCTATGCTTTCAAATTTACTGGCATAAAATTGTCAATATTTCCTTATCATCCTTTTACTACTTATAGAATTTTTAGTGATAGTACCTCTCTTATTCCCAATGTTGGTAATTTTTGTCTTTGCTCTCTTTTTCTTGATCAGTCTGGCTAGAGGTTTATCAATTTCATTGATCTTTTCAAAGAACCAGATTTTGGTTTTATTGATTGTCTCTAGTGTTATTTCTGTTTTCAATTTCAGTGATTTCCATTCTGTTCTTTATTATTTTCTTTCTTTGGGTTTAATTTGTTCTTCTTTTTCTAATATCTTAAGGTATAAGTTCCAGGTGCAATTGAAAAGCATGTACATTCTGCTGTTATTGGGTGGAATGTTCTATAAATGTCAATGAGGTCACGTTGGATGATAGTGTTCAAATCTTCTATATACTTACTGATTTTTCTATTTGTTCTATCAATTATTAAGCGAGGGTATTGAAATCTCTCACTATAACTGGTTTTGTCTATTTCTCATTGCCATTTTCTCAGTTTTTGCTTCATGTATTTTAAAGCTATATTACTAGATGTATAAACATTTAGGATTGTTTGCCCTCTTGATGAACTACTTATCATTATGAAATTATTTTCCTCCTCCTTGGAAATATTCTTTTTTTTTTTTTTGAGGAAGATTAGCCCTGAGCTAATATCCGCTGCCAATCCTCCTCTTTTGCTAAGGAAGACTGGCCCTGAGCTAACATCTGGGCCCATTTTCCTCTACTTTATATGTGGGATGCCTACCACAGTGTGGCTTGATAAGCAGTGAGTAGGTCCACACCCAGGATCTGAACCGGCAAATCCCAGGCCACTGAAGCAGAGTATGCGAACTTAACTGTTATGCCCCTGGGCCAGCCCCCCTCCTTTTTTTTTTTTTTGCTGAGGAAGATTTGCCCTGAGGTAACATCCACTGCCAATCTTCCCTTTTTTTTGTCTGTGACCCATCACCACAGCATGGCCACTAACAGATGAGTGGTGTTGGCCCCCGCCTGGGATCTGAACCCAGGCCGCTGAAGTGGAGCATGCCAAACTTAACCACTAGGCCACCGGGGCTGGCTCCCTGGTAATATTTTTTATTCTAAAATCTACTTGTCTGATATTACTATAACCACTCCAGTTTTCTTTTGATTAGTGTTAGCACAATTTATCTTTCCTCATCCTTTTACTTTTAAGGAATTTGTGTTTTTATATTTGAAGAGCATTTCTTATAGGCAATATATAGTTGAGATTTACCTATATATCCAGTCTGACTATCTCTGCTTTTTAATTGGGGTATTTACACAATTTACATTTAACGAGATTATTAATATGGTTAGCTTTAAGTCTATTACCTGCTAATTTCTATTTTTTTATTTGTCCTATCTTTGTTTTCTTTTTCCTCTTTTTATGCCTTCTTTTGGATTAATTGAAATTTATTTATTATGATTCTATTTTATCTATTTTGATGGAGTATTAGCTATAATTCTTTATTATTTTAGTAGTTGCTAAAATAGTAGTTTATGGGGGCCGGCTCCGCGGCCGAGTGGTTAAGTTTACGTGCTCTGCTGCGGCAGCCCACGGTTCAGATCCTGGGCGCGGACATGGCACTCCTCATCAGGCCACGTTGAGGCGGCGTCCCATGAGCCACAACTAGAAGGACCTGCAACTAAGATATACAACTATGTATGGGGGGCGGGGGAGAGGGGAGTTGGGGAGATAAAGCAGAAAAAAAAAAGATTGGCAACAGTTGTTAGCTCAGGTGCCAATCTTTAAAAAAATAAATAAATAAATAAAATAAAATAGTAGTTTATGGAATATATCCTTAACCTATCACAGACAACTCTGAAGTGATATTATACCGCTTGGCATATAGTATAAGAACCTTACAAGAGTATAATTCCATTTTTCTCTCTTTTACTATTGTTGTCATAGATTTTCCTTTTACATATGTTACAAACGCTTTACTGTTGTTGTCATAGATTTTCCTTTTACATATGTTACAAACGCAACTCTATATTGTTATTTTGTTTAGTCAGTCAGTTATCTTTTAAAGAGATTTAAATAATGAGAAAATAGTGTAACTAAAGAGAAAATTCTGGTTTTTTCCCTTGCAGTTGACATTTTTGGCACTTGTTCATCCCTTTCTGTAGATCTGTACTTCTGTCTAGTATCATTTTTCTTTAGCCTGAAGGACTTTTTTTTTTTTTTTAACATTGCTGGTCACATGGGTCTCCTGGTGATGAATCCTTTCGGCTTTTGTATGTCTGGCAAAGTCTTTTTTTGCCCTCATTTTTGAGAGGCATTTTTCTGGGTATAGAATTCTAGGTTACTTTAGAGATGCCCTTCTTTAAAGATGTGGTCAACTTTAAAGACGTTGCTCCACTGTCTTCTCACTTGCATTGCTTCCAACGAGAAATCTGATGCCATTCTTTTCTTTGTTCCTTTGTACATAACGCTTTTTTTCTTTGGCTACTTTTAAGACTTTCTTTATTACTGGTTTTGATCAATTTATTTAAAATGTGCCTTGGCATAATTGCTTTCATGTTTCTTGTGTATGTGGTTCATTGAACTTCTTGGATCCATGTGTTCACAGTTTTCATCAAATTTGGAACATTTTCAGCTATTATTTTTTTAAATATTTTTTTACTCCATTCTCTGTTGGGAATTCTAATTTCACAAATACAAGGTTGCTTGAAATTGCCCCATAGCTCACTGATGCTTTTTAAAATTTTTCTTTTCTTCTGTGTTTCATTTTGGAGTTTCTATTGCTATGTTGTCAAGGTCACTAATCTTTTCTTCTGTAATACCTGTCTAATCCCACCCAGTGTATTTTTCATCCTATGTATTATAGTTTCATCTTCAAAAGGTTGGTTTGGGTCTTTTAAAAATATCTTCCATGTCTTGACTTAACTTCTTGAACATCCGATATACAATTATAATAACTGCTTCACCATTCTTGTCTGCTAAGTCTAACATCTGTGTCAGTTTTAATTGATCGATTTTTCTCCTGATTACGGGTCACGTTTTCCTGCTTCTTTTTATGTGTGGTAATCTTTAATTGGATGTCACACATTGAAGTTTACCAAGTTTACCTTGGGTGCTGGATATTTCTGTATTCTTATAACTATTCCTGAGCTTTGTTCTGTTATGCACTTATGTTACTTGGAAATAGTTTGATCCTTTTGGGTTTTGCTTTCCAGGTTGAGTAGGCAGGGCTGGAGCACTGCTCAACCTAGGGCTATTCTCCATTTCTGAGATGGGACTCTTCTCTGTTCTATGAACGATCAGTCTCAACCAAACTCTGCAGGGGAGCCTCTGAAGATCTCCAGAGTCCTCTGTCTGTGCAGCTGTCTCTGCCCTGGTATTCTGTCTTGGGAACTCTAGCTGCCGTGATCTATCTGGACTCTCCACTACTCCTCCTCAACCCAGGGAGCCTTCTTGGATTTCCCTTCCCTGTGCCATGACCTAGAAACTCTTCCCAGGCAGTAATCCAGGCAATTGTAGGGTTCACTTCATTTATTTCCCATGTCTCATGGATCACTGTCCTTTGCTGCCTGATGTCAAATGGCTTGAAAACTGTCGTTTCATATAGTTGTCCATTTTTTAGTTATTTCAAGCAGGAGTTTAGTCCCTGTTACCTCATCTTGGCCAGAAATAGAATGGATCTTAAACAGCCCCTTGGTTACGGCCCGATGAACATTCTGACACTCTCAGGAAGACTTGCTCATGACTGGGAAAGGGAGCTCTACTGGCCACAGGACACCTGAGGCTCATCCTTGTGTATCCTTTGTGACTTTTCCACCTTGAAACTTCCATGGTGTTCATTTTAATGGAATTTCACCCAAATGAAAATGTGTCTGTGAAGAGAACTCATGCACACCCTCTCCCAGGACTTCCTGTCTGATGTTTACCCTAAAGCCCCTCCCTTGGTAACAGTATTTAGGGGCTATGCCTCACTGCTCCCTCTCAGTCTCTAGAGGACCCCACTAATCCACCCACACCCCCACAAGCTTGGCTCTGAGGCTGTAGGTGGCCTTACTCAGTGTAGGTGGGGACTACTACTAACTTGGAGCAATGCTCCCTGAGGCCTGAGCACAGCCTCATGAGTACCGTCTCACAAGGTCTAGGGTGGACTAGACCATAATAAGGTCTGCTGAGTCCCTTAAGTTAAGTTTTCAAAGCCTCATGTGGCCCTGCCATACCTGGGTCACCGACCCATCCTTCAGTCTAGAGGTCTCTCCTCTGGGGTTGCATTTTGGGGAACTCGGGTAAAAGCATCCATACATACTGCTTTGGGGCAGAGCACAGTCCAGTGGTCCCCCCCACACCCCCAGGTCTCCCCTCATCTCAGGTTATCCCAGGGGGTCTGTCCTAACCCAGACAATGATTACTCTACTAGTTTAATGTCAGTAGCAAGTCAGACAAGTTGTCGACAGACAACCTACCCTCAGACAGAAGCCACAGAAGCCACATTTCGCTAGCTGTATTCATTAAGACTTGATAAAAATAAAATGCGTTTATTTCTAAGTAGACATTAATATGTGCCCAATGGGGGCCAGCCCGATGGCCCAGTGGTTAAGTTCGCGCACTCCACTTCAGCGGCCCAGGGTTTCGCCGGTTCAGATCCTGGGCGGGGACATGGCACTGCTCATCAGGCCATGTGGAGGCGGTGTCCCACATAGGACAACCAGAGGCACTCACAGCTAGAATATACAACTATGTACTGGGGGGCTTTGGGAGAAGAAGAAGAAGAAGAAGAAAAAGAAGATTGGCAACAATTGTTAGCTCAGGTGCCAAAAAAAAAAAAAAAAAAAACCTGCCCAATGTATCAAACCAAATGGAGCTGACAAGCATACCCATACTGGAGATGTCCATTTTTTCCTGCCATGTGAGAAATCTGTTTTATTTTCAGGAACGTGCTATTGCTTTGCTTTATAGGTAATTTTTTTGTTCATGTTTACTACCCAAGCGCCCAAGCTAGTCCCCTCCTGTGCAGGAGAAGCAAACTGGCCTTTTGACTTAAACCCTCTTCTGCTCAGGCCGCTCCAGGTGTACATGGAAAGAGGAGCTGGGAAGGGAGGAAAACAGACCTCAGGTTCTATTTTCCTGACACCACAGAGCAACCACTCACTGCCCTTAGTCCCCATGGCTTCCCAAGGAAGCTCAGACAAGCAGAGAAACAAGGTAAAGCACGAGGGAGGCAGAGGACGACCGTGCCCATCAGCACAGAGGGCTGGGTGGCCCCAGGACAAGCCATCATGGCCCTGCCCAGGAGAGAGCCAGGGAAACCCCAGGAGGCTGTGTCTCCCCACCCTTCCACCTCTGATCCCTCCTGCTCCTTCTTCCAGGCCAGAAGGGCACCCAGATGTGGGATGGTCCTCCTGGGACAGGGAAGAGGGCAGGAAAAACACACAGAAGCCTATTGTGGTGCCCAGAAAGGCAGGATGGGCCGAGCTGGGCGCCTGTTTCTGAGTGTCTGCTCAGGCCGTGGGGGACTGTGAGTGTAGGACACACAGCCTGTGTCCGTCGGGGACCTGCTGGAGGAAGGGGTTCAGAGGCGGCTGGCGAGGCTGGCCAGAGAAAGCAGCACTCAGCCAGTGACTGTCTACAACCAAAGGAGGAGAGGAACCCTTTGTCAACTCAAGTTAGATCATGTTACTTTTTTGGTCCAAGCCTCCAAAGGCTTTCCGTCTCACTCCAACTACAACCCCATGTCCTTAGGACAGTCCGTAAGAGCCGGCCACCTGTGCCCTCTGACCCCTGCTCCTGCCCTTTCTTCCTCCCTCCTGCTGCCCAGCCCCTCGGGCCCCTCAATGTTCTATGAACACACCAGGCACAAGCCCCTCAGGATCACCGCATGGCTGCACGCTTGTCTGATGCCCTCTCCCCATGCTGACATGGCTCATCCCCACATCTCCTTCTAGCCTTTGCCACCCCCTCCCACCCTACTACTCAGTCCCCCAACCCCAGCACTCTGATCCCTCTTACTCAAGTCTTTTTATTTTTTTTTTTTTTTGAGGAAGATTAGCCCTGAGCTAACTACTGCCAATCCTCCTCTTTTTTGCTGAGGAGGACTGGCCCTGAGCTAACATCCATGCCCATCTTCCTCTACTTTATATGTGGGACACCTACCACAGCATGGCTTTTGCCAAGCAGTGCCATGTCCACCCCCGGGATCCGAACTGGTGAACCCCGGGCCGCCAAGAAGCAGAACGTGCCCACTTAACCGCTACACCACCGGGCCGGCCCTCAAGTCTATTTTTTCCCACACCACTTCTTGTAAGCTGCTAGCACGTTAGATAACTCACTGACATATTAGGCTATCGTCTGACTCCAAACAGAAGGGAAGCTCCATGAAGGTACAGTTTTGGGGTTTTTTTGTCTTTTGACTAGTGCTTTATCTCCCTTGCCTAGAATAGGCCCTGGCAGGTAGAAGATGTTAGAAAAATATTTGCCAAATGAGCTGACCCACTGAAACAGAGCCCCCTTCACCAGCGCCAGGGCGCACACACACCCCCAGTCCACACAGGGATTCAGAACTCTGTTTAGGCCTTAGAGTCTCTCGGCCTGCCTGGGGCTGCGAGCTGCGGCCACCGAGACGTTCATAAATGCCTGGGTCTGTAACTGCCTTCCTAAAGAATGGTTATTGTGGTTAGAACACTTAACATGGGATCTATCCCTCTGACAGATTTTTAATTGTTGTAACTGCCTTGTTTATACTCATGTAATTCCATCAGCCTGTTGTCCCATAGGTACATAACCAGGGCACAAAACCCAAAATGTGCTGATTTGACTTGATTGAAACAGCGCTGGGGGTGTTAAGAAACCCAACCAAGCGATCAGTTAGACGTAGAAAAGGAGGAGAGTTTTGCCACGTGGATTTCCCGCAGTTGGCAGCATTCCTCGACCGCCCTCCCTTCTTTCCTCTGGGAAAGGGAGCTGGTCTATTGAGCAGTCCCCACAATGCTCCAGCCAGGTCCCCGAGGGCCGTGGCCACTGCCTTGCAGCCTTTGCACCGATCTGAAGAGTGAGCAGTGCATGGTACGCAGCCTCCCCTGGGAGCAGACAGCCCCCGTGCACACTCGCACACACATGCCTGAGACGCGTGGAGGGGCAGGGCTGGGGGTCTCTCAGGACATGCATCTGTGGAGGCTGACGGCTTTCAGACCTCTGGCCGAGGTGGAGACAGCGGAGACAGGCAGTGCGAGAGAACGAACGGACCAGAGGTCCAGGTGAGGTCAGAGGTGGCAGAGAAAGGCAACAGGACCTGATCAACAGAGGATGAGCCCTGCACCCAGGGCCGCTAGACAGCCATTTCAGGAGACACAGGACACAGGAGAGAGAAAGGAGTGAGGGGCTCGTGTGCACAGGCTCCACCCGGTGGAAGAAGGCCCGGTGCCCAGCCCAGCCTGGACCCGTTCGTGGCACATGTCCCGTGCCACAGGGGCCACACAGCGCACGCATGTGTGCATGGCCCTGGATGGCCATTAAACTAGGAGCTCGGGGAGGATAAACAGCAGCCATGCAGCTGTCAGGGTGATATATTAGTCACCAGAGGAAGGGAGTTCACAGAATTAAATTGTTTTTTTCAGGGTCTGTAAAGACTTAGGGATCTGATCCAACTTGCTGATTTTAAAGAAGAGGAGCTAGCTCAGCTGCACGTGCACTCCAGAAGAAGGAAGGGCCCAGAGCGCCGGCCTCGGCTCCCCCCCGGGGCGGGGCCTCGGCTCCTTCGCAGCGCCCGCTGGTCAGAGAGGGGGCAGAGGAAGGGGAGGGGGGCGGTCCGCAGCCCCGGCTCCTTCGTGCGGCCGGCGACTTCCACTGCTGCTTCGAGGAAAGTGGTCCTCAAGAGGCAGCAGTCGGGGTGCTGAGGGCAAAGGTCAGGGCCCCCCCAGATGCCCCGTCACACTGGGGGCTCTGTGCCATGCTGACCCACATCAAAGAGTGAAGGGAAAGAGATGGGGTGAGAAAAAAGGGAGAGAGAGAAAAGGAGAGATTGGACTCAAAAAAAAGTGACGCGCTCAGCTTCCCAGAGCGGGCGGCAATAGGACTTTTAAACCAGCATCCAGCTACCCCACACCAGATCGTGGGCCAGAACCTCCAAGCCCTTTGCTTCTCAACCGTCGCCGTTTACAGACCGGGACACTGAAGCCCAAACGGGGCGCTGCGCAGAGCTGCAGAGAGCCTCGGCGACGGGCAGGGGGAGCGCAGCACAGCCCACGGAGCCCGGGCTCGGGGAGCCGCCTCCTCCGGGAGACACTCACCATTCACCTGGGAGGGCGACGACGAGTAGTCTCGCTCCGCGGGCCGCCGCTCGGGCTTCAGGTTGCGGCCCTGGCGGCCGGAGCCCTCCAGCATGTTCACGATCTCGGCCCGGTCCACGCTGCGCAGGGCCGCGTACAGGTTCTCCACTGTGGGCAGAGGGAAGGGGCGCTCGCGAGGGCGTCTAACCAGCAGGCGGCAGGGCGCGAGGGGGCTGGGCTCTGAAAGCCAGGCCGGAGGCAAATGGGAGACGGGAGGGCATTCCTTTTTTCAGAACGTGGAGGCCTCCTTTTCTTGTCAGAATCAAAACAAAGCTGCCTCTTTGGAGGATACTGTTTCCCTCCAACAGACTCCAAACGCTAACGGCAGCCAACTGCACACCCCGGGAAGACGTGCTTCGGAATCTAAGAGGGGCACAAGACAACCAGAGCCGTGGATCTGTCCTTGTGAAATCCTCGCTCCCGGCTGCTTGCTCCTTGAGCTGAGATGCAAATGTAAACGCTCCATTTCCTCTCCGTGTTTTGAGGATGGAAATTGGTGAGGAGGAGCTGAACAGACAAGACAACCTTCCATCCAGGTCAGAGAGAAAGCTGTTCTGGGAGCACAGCACTGCATCAGACAGGAGTCGCTCCCCCAGCCTCTGCCCTGAGAGGACAGCCCTCACTTGTTTGGGAAATTCAGCAGGAAGCCCCACACCCCACACACCTGCTGTCATCTGGGGCCCCCGGCAATGGCGACCTCAGTCTCTGAGGACAGGAAAAAGACCGAGGCCAAGACTGCCTGGTAGTCTCTTCTGGCAGGATTGCCTAGGAGACCCAGTGACCCTGAGAGGGGTAGAGGTGTGTGTGTGTATGTCTGTGTGAGAGAGAGACAGAGACAGAGAGTGACAAAGAGATTTGTTCCCAAGGCCAACACCACACATGGAATTTGAAGGAAGAACTCCTTCAGTGAAGAGAAGGTCCTGGCACGGGTTTGGGAAAGAGAAGGCCTCCTCAGCTTAAGGGTACTGACTCTTTGCGTTTTGGCCTTCGCGGAGGACCCAGAGGTTCAACAAGGCTACACTCTGCTCCAACAATGAGTTGGGGTTTTCCACGCGGATCCTGTTGATGTCTTCCACGCTGAACTGCAGCTCCCGAGCCAGCTCTGCAAGCAAAGAACCAAGACCGGGTCTGAGTGGGGCCCAAGCGCGGCCCAGCTCCCACAGAGGCCGCTGCAGATGGGAGTCCAGGGGGAGGACTGGCAGTGAAAGAATAGTCTCCCTCTGCATTTGGTCTTGCTTCTTACGGAGAAATACCTGGTGTTATGCAGACACTTACACCTTTGTAGGCCCAGAAAATGGGGCGGAGTAGCGGTGCTCAGTAAATAGGTTTTGAATGAGTGAGTGAAGGAATGAATGAATGTCCTCTCTTTCTCTCATTGCTGCCAATGTGAGACGATGAGACTGAGCCTCTCCACAAGGTTAGCACTTATCTAGGGTCATGAACGAGCTGGTGCCAGAGCCCAGAGTGGGGCTGCATCTGCTGATGCCCACGCCAGCGCCGTCTGTGCTGCACCAGGAGGCCACCGATTTTCCACCAAGGAGCAATTATTACAGACACGCATTTCTGTATTTACCTTTCTTCAGGGAAAGGCATTAATTACATTCGAAATGAAAATACAAGCTACCATCTAAATGCAAGGCGATAACACAGAATCTTAGCTTTCTCCCTCCCGTTATCTCGACTGTTATTTCTCACAGGTGCTTTGAAGGGAGAACAGCATCAGAGTCTAATTTCAAGGACGAGGAGGACCGGAGGAGAATCAGAATGTGCGCGTGGCAGCACACACAGAACCGAGAAGCAGCAGGAGACATTCCTTTTTGGCTTAAAGAACGAAGCGTCCCTGAACGTCTGTTGTGACCTCGCATCACACTGCCTTTCAGCAAGTTCTCCCTAAGGTTTCTGAGGCTGTCTGAAGCCCTCTCTGTAGAGGGAAGGAGTGAAGGGAGTCCATTCACATAAAAATGAACAAAAAAGGAGAGGGGAGGAAGGAGAATTAAGTTAGAGGGCCTGTGACTGAGAAAACACATTTGAGCTTTCCCTTTACTTCACCCACTGCCTCACTTCAAAGAAGAGCTCCCCTGACTGGTGTCAGGACCTCTGGTAGACTCCGGCAACAGCCAGAGGGGCTCATGAAGCATTCTGAGGCTTGCCCTTTTCTCCGCCCCTTCCTCTGACAGAGCCAGCCTTGAGGGCAGCAGCGTGTGGAGGACGGGTGCAGGGCACGGGCAGACGGAGGCGCGTGTTTTGTCTGTGTGTTTGTTATCGCTGGCAGGTTCTTGTGGGCTCTGTCACTAACTAGCTAGACAACTAAAGTCACTTTACTTAGCTGGATCTCAGTTTTCCTGTCTGTAAAATGAGGTGAACTAGATCAATTCTAAGGTCTCTTGTAATGTAAAAGTTGATTTTTTCTTACAGATGAAAACTAGACAGACGTGGAGGAGGGAGGGCCCCGCTCTCCAGGGGCGCCTGAAGGCACTGCTGGGACAACAGACTTGTCCAAGACCATCACAAATCAGATACAGAGGGAGAGAAAAAGCAGGTCAGAAAGACCTTCACCGGCTGCTCAGTAGCGGGGAGGAGGTGGAGAGGTAGGTGTACCCAGGCACAGTGCTTTTCTACCTCAAATTCCCCGACTCACCTGCCCAACTCAGGCCAAGGTGCTCTGATATAATCGCCATTTTCATATCTGCTCGGTCTGTCCCGCTGAGGAGGCCTGGGGAGATGCCATGGATTTCATTTAGTTGCCTTGGTGGGACACAGAACTGACAGGGGTGAGTAAAGGACCTTAGGCGGATGCTCAGTCACATGGTGACTCAGCATACACCGGATTGATTACTAAGCCTGTAAGGTCAGGTCGTGCCCCAAGCCAAAGGCCCCACACGCTGCGTCCCTAATGGGCTGAGTAAATCGCGTGGACGCGGATCCCTTGTCAGGGTGAGGGGAAGCGAGCCTACTCACACCCTCCTTGGAAGGGGAGGGAGCCACACCGTCACAAAGCGGGCTCTAAGGCTTATACCTGGGGAGGACTCGCTGAGACTGCTGTATCTCAGGGCGAGTGGCGTCAAAGTCCTCCTCCTGTCGTCGGCTCCACTCCCCTGCAGAAGAAAGACCACGAAAGGGTGCTTTGGGTTTCAGGCTTCCTCCCTTCTGGGAGAAGGGCATTCGAGCCTGCAGATTGTGGGGTGGGGAGTGACGCCATCCTGGTACACGGTGAGTAGCCCCACTTCTCTGGAGCCTCAACACAAAGAGTAGAAGTGTGGGAAGGCGTGGGAGGGAGTGGGACTGATGAAACTCACATACTTTATTCATCGTTATAATAACGGCAAACTCACGTGGCCTTCTCACGCGCCAGGCCCTGCTTACTGCTACAAGAGCCTTCAAGGTAGGTACCATTGACATTCCCATCTCATGGATGAGGAAACTGAGGCATGGAGGGGTTACATAACTTGCCCAAGGTCACTCAGCTAAGAAGTGCTGGAGCTGGGGTTGCGCTTAAGAAAACCAAAGTTTTCTTTCTGGATTCCTTTTGTTCAAAAGACTCATTTTTGATGCTAGCCCAAGGCTGAATAGCCCGGCTGGGTGGAAAAGCGCCCAGAGGTTTGCTCAAGGCTGCAGGAAATCCTGTTTTGAAAGAGGAGTTGGTTCACCCTAACCCCAGACAGAAAGAGAAACTGAGCCAAAGCTGTATGAACAGATCCTTGCTTCTTTTCTAGTTTGGCACGGAAGGCTGATGATTCAAACAACAGCAAAACAACACCAACGAAAACGTGGAGACACGTGAGCCCTCCAGAGTCCCTGTTAGAGGTGGTGACTCTGACACCCTCACAGGTAGTGCTAAATGAACACACTTGGCCAAGACGCCTTTGCTGAGGGCCTGGCACCCTGGGGAAGATAAGCAAGTCCATGAGAAGAGCAAAGCTATTAAATGGCTGGGAAACCTTCAGCGGCTCGACACCCAGTCCTAAGGCTCAGAGACTCAGATGAGCGGGGCCGGGCAGGTGCCTTTCAAGCTCCTTCTAACCTTCGGGAAGGACCCTAGAGCGCTCAGGGCCCACAGCATGAACACGCACGTTGCCACCTGACACTGACATTTTGTTCCTGAGCTTTGCAGAAAGGGCCAGGGTATGCTTTCCTTGCCAGGCCATGGTGCGTCGGGGAATTCAAAGGCAGCCTTTCAACAGGAGGAAGCCCTCTGGAAGCGCTTGACTCAGGGTCTGTTTTAGGACCTTCTCAGGCGAACCCACCTCTGGCCGAGGGTGCTCATCAGGGGGCAGCTCACCTTGGTGCAGGGGGGCATGGTGATGTTCAAGTGGCAGAGAATGTGCTGGGTGTCCTCATACTTCATCGCCTTGCGCAGAAATGACAAGGACCCTCCTGGTTCTCGACTGCTGTCCCTCACCTAAATTCAGACAACAGGAAGATTCAGGGGAGCGTTCCATAGGCCACCAGGCTGGCTGGCTTAGGGCATCCTGCCTCCCAAACTTTCTAGACCCAGAGATGTCGGCGAGAGGATGCAGCACCTTCACAGGTATGGCCAAACGGTTCTCCCGGAAAGACTGGAAGTGGAAACTCCGCTGCTGGGCAGCTTTTTTGACAGGCACCAGATTCCCAGAGAGTTCTGCAAAAAGGGGCATTCCTTCCAAAACCTGTAGGAAGGGAAAAGCAAATACAGCTCGTCAGGGAGAAATGCCCAGATGCCCTGTCTGCCCCTCAGCTTGGGTCTTTCCTTCCCCACGACACACCCTTTCTACTGCAGGAGGCCCAGGGCACGTGCTCTGAGAAATCCATGACTTGTTTTGGGAAAGGTTTTATTTCCAAGATCATGCTTCCTTACTTCAAGGGATTTTGTGATAAGCAAGAGTCTTCCTATATCCCTGCGTAGTTGATCAGGATTGCTATCAGAGTATTCTAGAACTCCACTAGGATAGCATACCATGGCTTCTGAAACAAACCTCATTACACCTGTCCAAAAATGTCTCATTTATGAGACATGCTAGAAGGACTATGTTATATTTTAATCTCACTCATAATATAAGGATCCCTATGATGCTTTCAACTGAGAAGTTATCATGAACCCATTGACAGTTGAGGAAATTGAGGCCCAAACGGAACAACCGAGTTGGCTAGTTAGGGCAGGGCTCCAGAGTTCCAGCCTGCGCTCTTTCTTCCAGGCCCTCAGCCCCCAAGAAAGCTCAGCACAGACTCCGCGGCCAGACCTTTGGGAAGGTCCTGGCTGATTACACATCTTGACACGAGTGAGTGTCCTGGGATCAGTGACAGGTTCAGTTCTAGTTCCTGTCTCTTCACTCCTCACATATTAGTGCAGCCGTCTCCCCTGCTTCCTCCTCTGGGCACTATCCAAACCCCCACTAGCAGGGAAAAGCGGGGGCTCTGGGGTCAGACTACTTGGACAAGTCCTTTCCCTACCGCTCACTTAGTGGTGGGACGTGGGGCGGGTTACTTAACCTCTCTTGGCCTCACTTTCCTCATCTGTAAAGTGGAGATAATAAAAGCACACACAGTTATGAGAATCCAGAGAGATCATACACGTCAAGCACTTTGAGTAGTACCTGGTACACAGACCTGTAGTCAATGTCAGCTCTTATCATCACTGACCCCTGGGCCCACTGTCTGCTGCCTGTCCTGAGGCACACAGCAGGGCCCCGAGCGGCGGCAAAGCTTCCCTGGGATGCTTCTCAAGAGAAGGATCAAAGAGGCACCACCTGCGTGCCCCTACAGAGGCGGGATTTCCTGACTCCTCTGGGCCACAGCGTCCTGGGAAAACAGCCCCTAGGTGGCCCATCCTAGCTCCAGAAGCTTTGTCTCATTGTAAGCATGGAGGAAGGCCCACGAGTGCCCAGTAACGGGGACCGGGCGCTGTACCTCTATGTCCCTGCTCCGGGCCACCTCGACGAAGTTCTCATGCTGCTCCAGGGTCTTGTCCACTTTATCATCCGTCATGCAGTAGCAGCGCAGCCGCCCTTCTCGGGGGTCGTTCATCTTTGCAAAAATGACAAACTTGGCCATGTAGGGCACTGCCGTAAGCTCCTTGTACAGCAGAGTGGCGAAGTTCACAGCTTCAGCTGTCCGAGGACAGTCCGACAGCCAAAACCTAAAAAGAGAAGACTACTTATAAGCATGTTCCTACATGCCCGAAGGAGGCTCCCTTTCCATCCAGACAGGAGCTATCTCTAAGCCACGCGATGGCCACTGCAACACTCCCGGAGGTCAGGGCAGGCTTCTATGTGGAGGGCACAGTGGAGGACCCTCAGGCTCATGCCTGGGATGGGTGGGCGGTGGCATGAGGATGGCTACCTGCAGAGGCAGCACTGGGCCCACACTGTGGGGCCCACAAGCCCCCTGGGCTGTCTGGGCTGCATCTCACCTGGCGGAGACGTTGGTGGTGAAGGTGGCGCACTCGTTGGCATACACGAGCTTGGTTGTTCCTGTTATATCTTCCCACTGGGCTTGCTCTGTTCCTCCTGCAACAGGAACAGAGACGGGCTGGGGGATGTCTCCAGAACGCAGACACAGAACTCACCAAAATGCTAAAGGCTGAGCGTCAAAGGCAGAGACTAGCACATCTGGATGCGGCCCTGAGCACACCTATGCTCTCCTCCCAGCAACCTGCAGGACCCCTCCTCTAGGGGTCAGAGGGCTCTTCCACAGAGCCAGACTAGACTCAGACGCATCACTCCTCCCTCCCTTTGAAGAGCTGACCCCCAGGGAAGCCAACAAAAATGCCAGGTAACTGCTGGCTTCACCTTCTCCTGTCTCCCCAGCGTAGCAGGAAGGAGCTGCCACTGCCCTGAAGATGGGACAGACTCGAGGGCACCTCTCACCAATGACGCTGCAGAGCAGGCGCAGGCTGGTGGTGTCCCCCTCCCCGCTGTCCCGCGGGTTGTCCATCCAGGAAGGGGGCAGCGGGATCCGAAGCCCGATGGGGCGGTGGAACTTCCGGCGCCGTGGCTCCACTGTGACGATGGGGCTGAACGTGGCCTGGTTGCCCAGGAGCTTGGTGACTAGGTCATCGGGTACAGGCTGGGCCTGCAAAGTGCCAGAGGGGGACACTCAGCCGCAGAGCAGCAGGGGGCTAATTGACAGGAGGCAGAATGACCCCAAGGAGAGAGCAGACCATCTGTGCAGAGTGCAAAGGCTGCTCTGGAGGTCCCACTACTACCGATGGACCATGCAGATCTGTTTCGCTGACCCCAGGGTCTGCCTCTGGCCTGATGTCACTGCTTAGCTCTCCTTTCTGAGCCCTTTCTCCCCATTTCCCTGCTGCCCCTCATTCCCGGGGTGGTCCCACCTTTGCTCAGCATCAGGTGCCCTTCCAGGAAGCCATGTGGAATTCCTTCATGCTGAGCGTACTGGCCGTGCAATTTAACACGTTAGCTGGTTGGGCCTTTCTGCAGCTTAGCAGGGAGCGGCTGCCTTATCCCACCCACCCAACTTCCTCTTGAGCTTTAAGGTCAAATCTCTAACTGGAATTTTCAGGCACTGGACAAAAGTAGGGGGGATGTCTGGGGAAGAGGGTCATCTTCCTAGGGACTTGAACTCCTTCCACCCTCCGCGAACTCTGTCCAAGTGGCGTGCTGTGTCACCTGCAGAGCCAGCTTCACTTTCTTGGTGACAGCATTTTCTGGGAATGTCGCCTGCACCGTGGGGACCAGCTTGCTCCTCAGAGAGCCGCCCTCGGGGCCAATGGTGTCATAGTCCTGGCAGAGCCGCGACATGATCACGAAGTACAAGGGGAAGTCGGTGGTGATGATTCGGCACACCCTCTTCTTCTCCAGCTCCTCCAGGCTCCCCAGCTCTGGAATCACATGGCACGGTGCTGCCTGCCCTGGTCATGCTGAGCACAGGCTCAGCCACCACTGTGTCACCAGAGCCTCCTTATCCTGGCTCCCAGTGCATGCCCCCTCCCCAGGCCCCTGGCACTTGGGACAGACACCCACTCTGATGCCCTAGGGACTCAGAGCTGGACAAGATGGGGTTGTCTCTAGCCTCTCAGGGCTTTCCAAACTCCAGGCGGACCTGACAGCCCACCCCTAAAGTGTAACCTCAAATCTCATCTTCCAGAAGGAGGCGGGCCCGGTTACCTTCATCCATCCCATTGAGAATCTGATCCAGGTAGCTCTCTCCGTAGCGGTCCTTGTGTTCCTTCCACACAGAGCCATTTTCACTCCGAAGCACCACAAGCTCGCGGTCCCCACGGCCATGGGAGGCAAAGTGGGGGATCTCCACAATCACAGGGCTGAGGGCACAGAGCGAATGGTGGGCAAGGTGTGTGGATGCAGGTGTGTGTGCCTTGTGGGCAGGTGGCTGGGCACGGAGAGAGAGGAGCAGGGGGCAGGGGCAGTGGGTCCCTGCCTGGAGGGGAAAGAGTCTTGCAGCCACAGCAGGGGCCCCACCTGCGGGTAGGTCCTGACAGCGAACAGACCTGCCTCATGTTCCTGAGATGCCTCGAGGTCCCTCACCACCACCAGGCCCCGAGTGACCATGGACAGGGCTCAGTCTCACTTCACAGGGGTTCTCCTGCTACAGCCACACACTGGGCCCAGGCTCAGCCAAATAACCCTGCCCTTGGGCCTGATCCCGAGAACCCCGCCTGGCATCCCTGGACAGGGGACCGAACATCTCTGAGCCTCAGCTTGCTCCTCTACCAATCGGCCATACTGACGTTTCCTTCAGAATGGGCTCTGAGGACTGCAGCTAAAGGGAAACTCATCCTGAAAGCATCTGCAGGCTGCTTGACAAAGGGTCGGCGACTGCTCAGAGCGGGGCAGGCCGTGGCTGGAGAGGAAGGCAGGGTGCCTGTCCCAACATTACAGCCCGTGGGGCCTGAAGGGTAACAGAGCACCACGGACCCATCTGCTTCAGAAAGGGGAGGAACGGGCCTCTGAGGCCTGTGAATCTCATCCTTGAGGGCAACGCTATAGGGCTGACTTCTAATAAGATCGTTTTAGAGCTGAAATAATTAAACCCTTGAGGGTCTTCTCCATTCCTTCTCTAGTGTCACACGAGATTTGAGAGCATTAAGCTCCGCCTTGGCTGTGGTCTCTTCCGTGGAGCTAGGAACAGGCCGTGGAAGGGGAATGAAAGCTCCTGGTTCTGTTCCCCCGTCAGGACAGGAGAGCAATAAGATGGCATGGGCTCCGGGGCTGGCCTCCCACTCTGCCCTGTCGCTGCGTGACTCTGGGTGTCTGCTGCTGAGGTGGTTGTGGCGGGCCAGCAGGGCAGGGCAGGCCAGGCCAGGGACACATGTTGCACATGCACGCCCAGCAAGAGCGACCTCTCACCTCAAGAACTGGGCTCCCGTGGGCCCCAGCGCAATGATCCTGCTGGCCAGGCCCTCCTCCTCGGCCAGCGGGGGCGGTGTGTTCAGCTTCTGGGGCTTGACCAGGCGGCAGGTGATGCGAGTGGGCGCTGCACACGTCCGAGGGGGGATCACCACCCTCAGGCCGTTGTGACGACTGCCCCTCATGGAGCCTCCCCGGGCGTCCACCATGAAGCTCACCAGAAACCTAGGGGCACAGGCAGATCCACGTTGGGCCTCTGTGCACTCTCTCTGAGGTGGGGAGAGCGGCGGCCCACAATCTGCACACCCCGTTGTGGGGGTCACTCACCCTGTATGGACAGGGCTGGCCACCGGGCTGATGTTATCTGAGGTCTCTGTGGCCGGGCTGCTGGGGATGAGTGAATCTTCATCATACTCCTTAGATGCCTGAGGAGGAGAGAGGCCAACAGGCCCATCACTCCGGGGCCACAGGTGCTGGTGTTGGGCCAGCTGAGGGCGTGCCAGCTGAGGGTGAGCGTCTTGTTGCCAGAAACTGAGTGGCCCAATGGAGGAAGTGCTCCCGCACTCTCACCACTGACCCTTGGGACAAGGCATTCCTGGAGTCTAAAAGGAACCATGGGCTTCCTCCCCCTACCGTCATGGCCTCTCCTTGGCTCAAGTCCCTGGGATAGAGCTTCAGAACTGATGGAGCAAGTCCTCACTGCAGTCCCACGTGCACTGTGCACACGGCAGATCTACCCACCCTGTTCTCCAGCCCGCCCGGAAAGGAAACCTCTGCTCTAGGAAGCTTGGCTTTCTCCCTAGAGTTGGCAGTGGACTCCTGTACCATGGCCTACTAGCTGTTAGCTCTGGGCAAGCTGCTTGTCCTGGAGCATCTGAGGAACACGAGGGGAATAAAACAGACCCTCGCCCCCAGGGGGCTTCCTGTTTCCTCATCTGCAAACGGGACAGTCCCTGCCTCCCAGTAACATTGCAACTGCAGGGACATGGGGCTGTCTCTCACGAGGCCTTGTATGTCACAAGGACTCATGAAAGCCAGCAGGGGCTGAATCTGGCCCCAGTCCCCACTGGTCCAGATGCCCATCCCTCTCCTCCGCTGGTCCCATCCTATTTATTTCTCATTTCTCGCCTCCTCCATGAATCTTTCCCGTTGACTCTAATCTGGAGGAATTCACACCACACGGTTGAGTAGTCCGATATTTACCCTTCCTGCATTCTGTGCTAACTGGCTACACATATCCGAGTCCACCGTTCCCAGCTGGACTGCCAGCTCCTAGGAGGCGGGTAAGGGTCTCGTGGTCCTCCTATACCAAACTCTATACAGGCGCATCGTACGAATCCAGTAAATACCTCCTGCCTTGAGTTCATGACTTAAGCAAGGAGTCGAAGAGAATAGGTTAGTCAAGCAGGCCTACCGACCACAAAGAGCCGGAACTTCCAAGTGGCCCCTATCTTCCACGGGACGCCTAAGTGAACACGTCTACTCGGCTGCTTTCTCACTGTTGTCTTTGGCAGCATCCAGAGAATGTGCCACAGCAGTACCAGGGCCATATTTGACTGTATCTCCCAAATGCCACCCAGTGAGTGACAGCAACATCACATCACTGTGATATACCCCGGCCTGGCAGGCTGAGTGGACAGCTTCCTGGGTGGCTTATCCCCGCATGCTACTTCTGGGTGCAGGGCCACGGCTGCTGCTTTCAGACATATACCCCTTCAGTGGCAGAGGAAGAGACCAGCCTTAGCCGGAAAACAGACATGCCTGGTTCAGTTATCAGGCCTCAGGGGCAGTCATTTCCAACCCGCAAACACCACGCTGCTTTCTTTTTTATCCTAGAAAACCCCCTTGCCTTGGAAAAAAGTGCTGAATGGCATAAAATTAAACTCAGGGGAATTAAATGGTTTTAAGCCACCCCACCCTTTTTTAGACAAATTCAGGTGACATCCAGGGAAGCCACAAAATAGGGAAGTATCATGATTAAAGCCCACACTGGGAACAGCTCTCTGACATCCCCTTTCTACCTGCATTGGTATTTTAAGCTTCCAAGAATTCCGTGAGAAAGGTGAGACAGAAACTGTCCCCTTTTATACAGATATTAACGAAAAGGAGCACAGAGCTCCGTGACTCGCCCGCAGCTTCATTGGAGGCACAGCCGCAGCTGGTGCCAGCCTCAGGCTCCCTCTCCACCCTCTGCCCCTGTGGGTGCAGAGAGCAGGTGCTCAGGGTTGTGGCCGTGAGAACACGGGCTCTGGAGCCAGAACTTCTGGAGTCATTTCTCAGCCTCACTCACGACTCTGTTGGCCTCTGAGACACATGTCATCAATATCTGGGATAACAAGGATGCCAGCAGCACAGGGGGCTACAAAGAACATGTGCCATCGCAGATCTGAAGGGCTTGGTAAATGCTGCGAGCTTTTCAAGTACTAGTTCCTACCGTACCGCAAGTCATCTCAAAACATCTCAAAACATGACCTCAAGTCATCGTCCGGGGTACTTGCTCTCTACAAATGGGAAAGTAAGAGAAATGCTGCTTCTTACCTGTTCCGGCTCTTCAGATTTGATTAGCACTGTCTCAGGTGTGACACAAGGAATCCTCGGGATGGCTGGAGATTCCACCCTGTGCGCCAAGCACATTGGGAAGTCAAAGGGATGATCCTTCTAAGTAGCCCCTATCTTCCACGGGAGGCCCAGGTGAAACACCTCTGTAACCCCCTAATAACCTCTCCAATCCACCCTCCTGGCTGCAGCCTGAACCCCCCACTGACACACGCAATACAACTCTGCCTCCACACACTGACCAGCCTCTTCCCCTCGCCTCAAGATCTTTCCCCGGAGCCCAAGTGTCCATCATGACCTAGCGGAAGGATTGCCTCCTCCAGGAAGTCTTCCCTGTACTCCCCACCCTGGTTCTGCAGCCTGGAGCCCTTGCTGATGGAACCTTGCTCTGGCCTTAACCTCTTTTTCTGCATTGCTATATGACCTCTTGGTGTGGGTTTTGATTCCACCAAACAAATCTGTAGGTTCTTCATGGTCAGGGTCAGAGTCTTGTGTTTCTTTTTAACTGATGTTTAGTAAATACTAATCGATTAATTAGCCTTGTAGTTTCACTGCCTGCTTGTCCTACTGCCCTGTTTTGTATAAGCCATGGGGCTAAGCTGGCACATATCTGTCTTTTCAGAAAACATCAAGGGCTCAGTGTTTCTACAAAGTAGTCGCTTTCAGATTTATTCGCAAAATATCCCTGTGTGCCATGTACGCCCAGTGAATAACTCACAGCGTCACAGGGAGGAATGAGAAATGTGTGCCTTGCCGACAGAGGAACGTGGTCAGTGTCTGAGCTTAGCTTGGCAACAGTTTCTAATGTGAATTGCCCTCAGTGGATTTTTCTGATGAGACGCTGAGAGGGCAGGAGGGGGAGAGGGGTGTGAACATGACACTGTGACCAGGGAAGGAAAAAGGTTGGGGACCCAGAAGAGGAGGGGAGACACCACCGACAGCATGCTGTGAGGTGCAGAGCTGACATCCTCAGTGCTGGACCCACAGTCCAACTGACCAGCATTCTACCCTTGCCAGTGGCACATCCGGGGCCTGGCCCTCTCATGACTTTCCCTGCTCTGGAATCCTTCCACTCTGAGCTCCAGGCTTGGACCTGGGCCATCCATGGTAGAAGCAGTGCTTACACTTGGTCCAGCTTCGGCACAAAATCCACCAGCTCTCTCTCTTCATCCATGTCCCGGGAATCCTGCCTCTCAGCCTTGAAGCCAGCAAGTTCTTCTCCTGAAACCACACAAGTGTAAGTGAGTGACAGGATGGAGATTTCCTCTTTCTTTTTAAAAAGTGCTTTTCCTGCGCCTCCCCTCAATGCTGGCTCCCAAGGAGTGGAGGAACGTCTCTGACGCCTGAAGTGGCTCGTTAGCAATGTTTTTGACCAGTCCTGTTCCTCCAGCCCTGGTATCTAGAGCAGGGCAGCCAGCTCCTAACATCCTAGTCTGTATCAGGCTTTGTACAAGAAAAAAAATACAACCAGAAAGAACTTTCTTAGCTTGACTAGTTCCTCTTCAAAACAGCCCTTGCAGGGTGTGCAATGACACCAAAGAAAGGATCTTTTCTGTTCTTTTCCACACCACACACTACAGAAGAATGAACTAAAATGGAACTGAACCCATTCATTTTGAAGGGCTGTAGGGTTTTTTGAAACCATGGCAGCAGAAACCTCATTGTTATTTCCTCAGCCCACTATAAAGAGTTTCAAACTGTGTATGCAACCCAGTCTGCCTCTCTCCTTGCTTGGACTGGAGTTGGAGCCCTTGACCTTGCAGTGTCATTTACTGTCACTTAGCAGTGTCCTGGCTTCATGGTCTGGAGCTGACAGAATGGAGTAACAACAGCTCATGCAGTTATGTTCACAAACACAGTGGCACGGGCACACACACAGAGATGGACAGGCAGGAGCTACCCGCCAGGGCATGGGTCTTATGCGTGTACGGTTCCTGTTTTAGTCAAGCTCCCGGCTAGAGAGCGCTGGCCGTCGGAGAAGGGCGGAAAGCAGGAATGGATTAGTGAGAGCTTGGATTGCTTAGGGTGAAATGCACTCGTGAGAAAGGACCACAGGGAACAGAAAGTGTTTCATACCCATTATAGTTATATGAGCAGTTCCTGGAAAGCAAAGAAGAGTCAAGTTTAAGGAAGGACATGACTGAGGTCAGTTAAAGCAAGAGGCATGTTATCAAAGGGGACACAGGAGAGCTTTAATTGTCTAGGTGACAAAGCTATAAAACCACTGAATTACTGAGATTGAAGTGGCTGGAGAGATAATCCGGTCCAGCTCCGCCATCTTATATCACAAGGGGTCCCTTCAAACTCAAGTGAGGAAGTGGGCTTATTTGGGGCAGGAAAAGTGCCACAAGCACTCTGTGGCTCATAGAAGTTAAAACTATAGTAATTTCACAATAATGGATATACCGAAAACTTTGACCCATCATGTCAGAAGAGCAGCTTATTAAAAGGAATTCTTCCAGATTTTAAATAAACAGATTATTATTCGTTCAAAGCCCCAGGAAAGCACCAGATGGAATTTCATTAAGTTCCTCACAGCTCTGAGAGTTGATCTGAGTAGAATCACACTCCACGAATAATACATGCCAACACACATATATTTACAACACTTCATGGGATTTTATATTCTAATCTCTGAGATGGAGGTTTCCTTCTGCTAAAATTACATTAAAGGAGTAGTTTTGATAATAGACAACGTCTTTAGAAAACCGTTCTCTTCAGTTTTGCTACACACCCTCGGAACCCGGGTGTGCTGTGAGGACCCTGGAGGGCAACTGGCAGCAGCGGGAGCCCAGGCAGTGCCGCAAGCCCAGGTATTCCCTGCAGCCCGACTCCCCCAGTGGTCTGTCAATCCCAGACCTTACCTTCATCTTCGGAGACATCCAGGATCTCATCGACTGTCTCAGGGACACTCATCCGGTGCTTGTCACTGACTAACTAAAAGGAGAAGAAGCAGAGAATTCAACCCAAATAGAGCAGTGGGACCTTTCACCCACTGATCCAGTAGTTACCTGGTCATCACTATGGAGACAGGAAGGAGGTGGGAGAGGAGGTTTGTCCCAAAGGAAGCAAATCAAAGCTGAGAGGCTCTCTGCCTGCCCAGAAGCTGATGTCTGGCAGGAACCATGGGGGATAAACAGGACATGCCAGCTTCCCACTGCCTCTCTCTACCCCCAACGCCATCTTGCTGCTGCCCCCTTAGGTCTGGTCACGGCCTAATTCCTCCGGTCACTAGGTGGCAGTACAACTCCACCTGAAGGAGGAGAACCCCTCCCCCGCTTCTTTTGGGGTCAGCTTCCTGCTGGGCATCCTAGCAGCCCAGAACATACTCCACTTCTGGGTGTAACCACTAGGGGCGCCCTGTTTATCAGGCTGTGTGTGTTTGAGGTGGGAAATGAAGCAGACATACCACCACACTGGGTTCATCCGTGACAACTTTGAGCACGTCTGTTACAGAAATGTAGCCCAAGCGCGTGGCTATTGCCAGAGGTGTGGTTCCATTCTGGGAGAAATAGAGAGAGGGTGAGAGCGGACCCGGGAATGGAGTCTGGGAGAAACTCGCCCCTTTTGCATAGACCAAGCTCACATTCTAATTGCTCAGAAAGGCCTAAGTAGACAGACTGCAGCTGGGAGCCCAGGACAAGGCCCCTGTTTGTGAGTCAGTGACAGCGCCTGCAGACGGGGGCGGGGAGCAGAGGGCAGGGGTGCTCTCACTCTATAGCACTGAGTGTGGGAGCCTTGAAATGAGAGCAGGAGGAATCTTGCCAGGACAAGAACTGCCAAGAGGGAACCAACTGGAAAGGGATGGGTCAGGAAGGCACCATATGCAATTGTAGGAATATGAGAGTACAGGGCGACGTTGCTCGCTGTTCACTGCTCCCAACGCCAGTTCTTCGGGTGTCAGTAACTGAGCGTGAACATAGTTAAAATAATCCACATACTTCAATTAACTCTTTTCAGGCCAATCAGAAATCATGAATCACCAGAAAAAGGGGAGGGGCACATTTTCTACTCTGATTTTAAGAGAAAGAGTTAAGTGAAAATAAACTGATAATGAGGCTTTATTTTTCTTTTAAGTTCTCTAGTTCCAGGTTGTTCCGTGGGCCCCACACAGATTCAGCTCCATCCCCGGTTAGCTTCGGCAACCACACCTACAATCAAAGGTCCACACACTGTCCAAGCTGGCGGCAGGCGTGGAGATGAGCTAATGAAACCTGCAGGTGGTCAGATGAGGCAGTTTGCACTGAACAGTGAGTGCCGACGTTGCTAAAGACGTCGTGAACATCACGAACCCCCCGAGACATGCGGTTTGCTCACTTGTACCATACTGAAAGCAGCTTCGCAAATGTTAGAAAGGGTTTCAACAATATTTAAACAAAAATAAACGGGGGAGGGTAAATGGTGCTTCAAAGGATAACCTGCAGTTCACCAGAAACAGAAACTAGTCACAAGAGCCTGTGGCCTGCAGTCCCGAGGCAGCTGCCACTTTACGGCACTGCAGCCGGTTCGGGCCCCGGCCGTGCAGTAAGGACAGATGGAGCCTCTGTGGTTCAAGGCCGGCTCCCTGGAGCAGCTCTCCAAAATTAGGAAATGGCTGGGTACTCACCGAGCTGACCTCGTTTGGGGAAGCACCATGTTTGAGAAGCAGTGTCACTATGTCTGTATGTCCTTGCTGGGCCGCCTGGTGCAGTGGGCTGTATCCTAGCTGTAAAGCGAAGGAGACATTTTGGCAGGATGAGCCAGCTCGGAGGAAGAACTGCCCACATCCTACAGAGCCTGTTCATCTTCTACATGCAGCATAAAAAAGGCCTCTTCCCCATTTCTTCCTTCAGGGCCAAAGCTTAGAACTGTGGCAGAGCCCCAAGTGTGCCCAGAGTAACCCTGGCTGCATCCTAATTTGCCATCTGAGAAGTGTCAGTTTAGGAATCAGGTCTCAGGCATCCCTGTACCTTAGTCTTGGCATTGACGTTTGCCTCGTGCTGTAGCAGAAACTTCACCAGCTTGATATTTCCATAATGACTGGCCACATGGAGTGGAGTGTAACCCATCTGTAAACAAAGAGATGAGAATGGGTGACCAGCAGGGCTTCTGGGTATACCAAGAGCCATTACGAGCTGTGCATTAATGAAATCCTTACAACAAGGGCTGATGAAAAGCGAGAATGGATGGGGACGCCCTTTGGAAGGTTGCCAGCTGCTATAAGGTGTAAGCTGTACAGCCATTGCCAGCCCTGATGCCCTTGGCCTGGGAAGGAACAGGGCTCTGAGTCAGACAAGTAAAGTGTGAGATGTCCAAGAGACATCCAAGTGGAGATGTCAAGTAGGTGGTTGGAAAGCTGACATTGAGCCCCGTGAAGAGGTCTAAGCGAGGACACTCCTACGGAGAGTTTAAAGTCTTGGAGATGAGTAAGGTCAGCTAGGATAAGTGTAGAGAGCAAACAGTAGGGCCCATCTACCGAGGCAATACTCTGAGGGAAAGTCAGAAAAGAAGACTGAAGGTAAGGGAAGCGAAGAGATAGGAGGAAAACCAGGAGAGACCTGTGTTACAGAAGCCAAGAGAGGTTATTCCAAGAAGGAGGGGACAGCCAGCACGCCCTCTGCTGGGAACGGGGTCAGACGAGGACAGATGGAGGCGTGGAGCTCCCTGCAGGCCCAGACAAGAGCAGACTTACTTCCACTAGAAGGTGAAATCTCATCATAAAAACTCCAAAAAGGCTGTCTAGGTTCCTGAGGTGTAATATAACGGAATTTATGGGAACTGGTCATTGCTTGAAATGAGTGGGCTTTGGGTAGTTATTTGTTTGAGTTTTGGCTGCAAAGGAGCTAATTTTCAGGAAGTCTGCTCTGCTGAATATTTTGTTGCTCCCTCCAAAGTCTGACAAGCCAAGGCTCTCTGAGCTCTTCGGTGCCACATGTCCCTGGGAAGCTGGTGCCCGATTCCTGAGACCATCTTGACACAGACCCTGCAGGCTGGACCTCAAGTAATGGGATGGCTTTGGGACCTCCAAGTTCTAACCTACAGCATAGGTTCCCTCAGGGCAGGATCCTAAAAGACTAAACTGGGCCCACAAGAGAAGCCTCAAAGATCCAGAAGATTCTTGGGTTTTAAGGAGATTCTTGTTGAAGCTGCAGGAAGTTGGGGATAAAATACAGTTTGTAGATTTTTCTTAGGGAGATTTCAACATCATATTGTTGACTGGTGTTCCTGTGGGACTCCGGAGGCAGCAGGGCTGGAGGGGGTGTCACTTTGTCCCTTCCTTTTCATATAGTTGCCTTGTGGTAAAAAGGAACAAAATGCTACTTCTTCCATGCAGCTTCCTTCTTCCACCCAATGGGGACACTCTTTCTTCCCTTTGTGCTACGAGTGGTTCACTAGGGCCTCTCTCACACCAGACAGCACACTGTGCCATCCCTTCCAGCCTCTCACAGTCACCTCCACACTGACTGCAGACACCTCGAGGGATATCCCACTGTGCAAGCTATGGGCTCAGTTACCTTCAACCACCTCACAGAGCTCCTTGCACAAAGACGCAGCTCAAAGACAGTTGAACTGAATTTAACTGCATGCTGGAATAAAAGGGGCTGAATTTTCGAGTGAATTCAGGGAAGTCTGACATTTTGAAACACGGCTCATGTTAGATAGGTCTCAGAATCAAGATTACACATTCCTCTTAGTTTCTTGCTATAGACCTCAAAGGTTTAGCAAACTTTTCAAAATTCCCCACTGGAAAGTGAGATAATTGGGATTGGTGTCTTCAAACTCCAGTGCCACCTAGGAAGTGGCACAGAAGACCGTGCCGCTGGGTCCTTGGGATTTCAAAGCTCTGCGGATGAGCCAACTCTGAAGAGGGAGGGAGGCCGGCACTGGGCAGGGCTATGGGAGCACACAGCGGGAAGTGTGGGGAAGGCCACGTGGGAAGCTCCGGCTGTCTGCCTTACCCGGGTGGTGGCGTCCACTTTGACACCGCGTTTGATCAGCATGTCTGCCACTGGAACATGACCTTCTTGTGCTACCAAATGGAGAGGAGTGAGTCCACTCTGGAAAGAAAAAGTTGTTCATCACCTTGTAGCCAGCAAAGAATTCCAGGCCACAATGAAAGAGCACTGAGGTTTGGGAGCGGAACCTGGCTCTGTAGCCACCCACCAGCGATGTGGGCAGCGATGTCTTCCAGCTCGGGGTCTCCATATCTTTATCTAAAAAATGAGATGGTTCAATCAGAGGTCAGCAACGTTTTCTGCTAAGGGCCAGACTGTCAATATTTTCAGCCTCTGTCTCTCTCACAACCACCCAACTCTGACAGTTATAGTGAGAAAGCAGCTATGGCCAATATGTAAACAAATGGCATGGCTGTGTTCCAATAAAACTCTATTTACACAAACAAGTGGCAGGCCAGATTTGGCCCAGGGCATAGTTTGCTGACCTCTGAACTGGATGAACTTTATGGTACTTTCCAATTGTAACATTCCCTACTTCCATGATTCAAGATGAACTTCAGAGCCTTGGTTTCCTTATCTAGAAAATAGGGATTATCACTGACCAATCTCAAGGGAAAAGTAAGGATCATCTGAGAAAACACAGATGAAAATACATTGAAAAGCTCAACATGACATTTAACCATGGCATGTGATTAGCACATTGCAGCCAGTGCTGCACTGTGACAAGGATAGAGGATCCTGCTGGGAGGGAAAACACCAAATTCTTGGAGTTCTCATCACAGCTTCCTCAGGAGGAGAGGAACGCACCAGAGATCCTGATTGGTATGTGCGCACCCACACAACAATGTCAGAAAAGACTTCCCTCCCTTGTACCCTACTCAACACGCTTTACTAAGTGTGGGACAAATAGAGTGGCAATTCCTCTGCAGTCAGAGGCAGTGGGCAGGGCCAGTCCCCTCTCCAGGGACTCCACAGTAGCCCTCTCCAGCCAAAACCTGAGCAGGAAGGCCATCTCCTGAAGACACAGACGGGTGGGCCTGGCCGAAGCACGAACAGGCCACAACTGAGCAGTCCCCAGGTCAGTCACAAGCTTCTGGGCACCTTGCTCGATTCTTGGGATAACGCAGTGATCTGCCTTGTGAGGGTGGTGTGTGCATGAGTGAGGATGTCTCCAGGACAGAGAATCACCATCATCCTCATGGCTCCTTACAGAGCCCACTTGAAATGGCACAAAAACGAGAATCCCATCCAAAATAATGGTTCTACCAGAACAGTTCCCTCCTGGGGTCACCTGTCCAAACCTGTCCAAAAAGAGCCAATGGATCTACAGGTTTGTAAGAAACCTTAAGTTACCCTTAAAACACTTGCCCTCCTGAAACTGTATTGCATTCATTTATCATCTAAAGAAGTGGCTCTTCATATTGAGTGATTCCGTTTATACCAAATGTCTAGAAGAGGCAAATTCGTACTGACAGAAAGTAGATTAGTGGTTGCCAGGGACTGAGGGGTTTGAGGGAAAGGGGAAGTGGCTGCTAATGGGTATGAGGTTTCCTTTTGGGGTGATGAAAATGTTCTAGAATTAGATAGTGGTGATAGTTGCCCAATTCTGCAAATATACCAAAACCACTGACTAGTACAGTTCAAAAGAATGAATTTTATGGCATGTGAATTATATTCAATAAAACTGTTACTTAAAAAAAAGAAGTGATTCAGGGCTGGCCCCGTGGCCGAGTGGTTAAGTTCGCGCGCTCCGCTGCAGGCGGCCCAGTGTTTCGTTGGTTCGAATCCTGGGCGCGGACATGGCACTGCTCATCAGACCACGCTGAGGCAGCGTCCCACATGCCACAACTAGAAGAACCCACAACGAAATATACAACTATGTACCAGGGGGCTTTGGGGAGAGAAAGGAGAAAAAATAAAATCTTTAAAAAAAAAAAAAAAAAGAAGTGATTCTTAGTCCTTCTTGGGTCATGCATTCCTTTGAGAAGCTGACGAAAACTATGAAGACTTCACCCAGAGAAATGCTCACATGCCCATCCTCCCAAAATGTTGTGCACAGTCTTCAAAGGTTTCATACTTGTAAGCCAAGGGTCCCTGGACTGAGAACTCCCAGTTTAATGCCTACGTTGGCATTGTAAAAAAAAATCTTCCCCACAGAAAAAGAATATTTAGTACCAAATGACTTAATCCAGTCCTGAATGTAGACATTGGCCTATATTTGGGAAAGCGTACCATGGATTTTAATATTGATCTTTCTTCAGATTCTTGAGTCAATCTATTTAGAAAGAATCAGCGAAGACTTTGGCATCAGAGAGGCTCGAGGTCATGCAACCGTGGGAATAAACCACCTTTCTGAATCTGTTTACTCATTTATAAAAATGCAATAAAACCTACACAGGGCAGTTGTAAGGATTAAACACACACACACACACACACACCCCTAATTCAGAACCTAGGCATACAGTGGGTACTCAATATTCAGATACAATATCTCGTCAGCTGACACTAAAGCGTTCATAAGACTACAGGGCAAATCCGAGAGCGCCATGTTTACCTTGTTCCCCAGGTTGCCATTGGCTTGTCTAGAGAGGAGCAGAGCCACCATCTCTGCATGACCCTCTTGGGCAGCCAGGTGCAGGGGTGTCACACCTTGCACCGACTCTGCATTCGCCGACGCCCCGTACTGCAGGAGACAGCGGGCCACCTCCATCTGGTTCTGCTTGGCAGCGATGTGCAAAGGGGTGTAGCCATTCTGAAACAGAAGAAGCCATCCAGAGCCTGGTTACAGGAAGGCTGAGTTGACAATAGGAGCACATGCTTAACTTTTAAATCCTCTGAGGGAGGGCTAGGCATGGTTCTTCACCTGCTAGACACCCACTGGGCAGGACTGGTGTCACCCAGCAGGGCAACTTAAGTAAACAAACCAACCAACCACGTCCATTTGCCTTGGGGAGGCCCCACGGCCAGCAAATGCCGGGGTCCTTTTCTCATCATCTATTTTTGGTATCCCGCTCTGACAAACAGCTGTGCAAGAAGTGCTCTGTCACCCACAGAGGCTAGGGTTCAATTAGGTGGCCTATGGAACAACTAGAAGGCTAGGTAAGTCAGCAGAGGAAAAGTGCCCACTTCCTCCTTCCCGCATAAAGAACCAACCCCCAAATATCTCAACAAAGAAAAGGAAGAGAGCCCTCCTCTCTCCCTGTGAAACTGGCCGAGTGCGCCCCTGGACCAGCCTGCTTTCGGCAGGGGGTGTAAGAGGACAGGTACCCAGCAAGGGGCTTGGTGACACGGAGCCAGTCCTTGTTCCACTTTAACTAACGTGTCACTGGGGCAAGATACGCAATGACCTCCTGACTGCCTTCTGGATTTTTGAAGCCATTAACAGTGGATAATAACATCTATCTTATTCTCGTAGTTGTTGGACAGATCAAATGTGATCATCTATGTGAAGATGCTTTCCAAAATTAAGATCTGAAAGGAATAAACCTTTGTGTGGTTTGCAGTTCAGGGCTTCACAAGGGGTGTTAAGTCCACGACGAGATGAGGGAGCTGGGCCCAAAAGTCAATCAACCGTGTTACTGTGCTCCGTTTATTCAGCTGGCTTTTCTTTTGCCTGTTTTTCGGTAGGAAGAGTCTCAATGAAGGAAGCAGCGCATGGCTTACATTCTGGAGCAGGCTCCTTGTCCCACTGCAGACGGGGCGGCCTACTTTGATCATCACTATTAGAACCACTTTCTCCTATGTTTTCCCTTTTGAGCTTCACCACACCACATACAGGCATTTTGAGCATCACCCCACTTTGTGGACAAGGAAGCCAATTCTCTGAGAGGCTAAGTGCCTTATTTAATGTCACACAGTAAGTGGAACAACAGATAACGTGAGCCTGGCCTTCTGACTTCAGATCCCAGGTTCTTTCAGCTGGAGCAGGGCGTGTCTAAAATCACCTGGGATCTTGTTAAAACGTGGATTCTGACTCAGAAGGTCTAAGGAGGCCCCAGAACCTGCATTTCTAAGAAGCTTCTAGGTAATGCTGATGCTGCTGGTCCAGGGACAACACTCTGAGTAGCCAGGCCCCACAGCTGTCATGGCTGAGGGGACGCAGGACCCAGGACGCTCTAAGCATTTGCCATCCAGTCTCAGGGCAGGCAGCATAAGGCACCTGGTTTCGCCGACCCAGCCATCCCAAGGCTGGGATTCTTCTGGCTATCTTAGAGAGCCGGATCTCCCCAGCCAGCCGCTATCTTACTGTGGAAACCAACACTTCTGATTCTGCCAGCTTCACCGATCAGGAAAAGGAAGAGAAAAAAAGGGGCTGACCAATGTAGTGAAGTCCCAGGTTTATAGCACTAGGGGCAGGGGACAATCTATCTGTAAAGTGGATTTTACGGGGAAATGAAAAGTTGTAATTTATGCAAAGAATTAAATTGAATTAAGAAATCATTCTCTTTGAATAATTACGTAAGATAATTCATTTGCGTGTTCCTCCTTCTTAATTTGATTATGTTATGAGAAAACATTAAATTCTTCTTTGTAGGTTGTGTTCCTATAACAAGATTGGCACTTTGATTATAATAAAATTGATTAAACCCAACAACTTCTGTCCTGTGTCAAAAGGGAGCAAGGAAGTGTGGTTCGGTGGACAAGCCTGAGACGCAGAGTCATCCCCAAACGGACAGCTTTCTGTCTCAGATGAACGCTGGAGAATATCTCCTTCCAGCGCCGCTCAGGATGAGACGGGATGAGGCAGCTGGGTACCTAGCTGGTGACCGGCCCACGGCAGCCTTCACTGCATGACAGCCACTATTATTAGAACTTCTTTTAATGTACAGAGGACAGTAACTTGGGCAATTTGAAGTATATTCGTGGGAGAATAATGAGGATTCCCCGGCCACTTGGGCAGCTGCCAATGTCCACACTGGCAAGATCAGTGCCCTGTCCTGGCAAAGGGCAAGCTTGCCCTGGAGGCGGCCCAAGGCTGCCAGGTGACCCCTGGTTAAAACCGAGATACAAGACCCACTGTGAGGCTCAGAACAGGGAGACTGAGCTACCCCCAAACCAGAATTAAAGGGAACAAATGACCTTCTGTAGGTGACAAGGACAGGAGGCAACTAGGCAGGAGAGTCAGAAAGAGGTTAGAGAGGGATATGTGCCAGTAAAAGGCCTTTCTTTCCCAAGGAACTGAGCTCATCCAAAGGAATGCACGTTGGAGAGAGATCTGCCTAAAAGTTAAGACAACATTAGCATCACAGTGACAAAGGGGAGCGTTTGGTTTGGGTGCACAGAGATTTGCATGTGAAATTCTACAAAATTGCCAGACTACTTGGGAAACTATTTTTTGCCATGGAAACAAAACCCATCTGCACAGTGTTTGTGTTTGGATGAAGCTCTCTTTAAATACCATGAACCTGGCACCAATTTCTTTTATATAAGGAGGGGAGTCCAGCTTTTTATTTTTAGAGGCAGGAGTAAGTCACATCTTAACAGGGTCGCATGCTCCGTCTACACAGTGACGTGAGCCTGCTACAACAGCCGCACAGAAAGGAGCCCAAGGAGACCGGGGCGTCTGGGAGACGCTGTGTCTGCAGGAAAGTGATGCTGTAAAATTCAGATGAGCATCCATTCTGAGGACGGAAGACAAAGTGCAGCCACTGATTTTCGCTGACGCAGCGACCGCCCTGAAGACAGCAGGTGTCAGCTAGAACCACACAGCGACCGCCCCCTGATGGCTCCCTCTGCGGGCAGCACCCTGACTCCTGCAGCAGGCTGAGCACTGGGTGCTCTCCCATACATTACCCTGTTTCTTCTGAGTCTTGGCTGCCCCATCAGCCAGTGAGCTCGGAGTGCAGGATGCTGCGGCCTTTGTCCTTTGTGTCGGAGCCCTGCTCTCCCTCCGTGCCCCTCCCCTCACAGACAAACACTGCACATCCTTGTGGCCCACCGGGGGCAGCCTGTCCCCAGAAACGATGCTCACGTCTGTCCTTATGCCTGCGCTTGTACACCCTCCCCTCCTCTGGTCTTACATAAGCAAGTCCTGTCTGCTCCCTTCCTTGGGCTCTCCTGGGGCCAATGACCTTGCCCTCGGAGCAGCACAGTCCAGAGGTGACAGGGCCAGGACTGCACGTGGGCGTGCCTCATTATAAGGCACTGCCGCCGCAAGTCCCAGCTCAGACAGAGAGAGATTTGGGAGTGACTAGTCACATTCAGAACAGGTTCCTTGCTTCAGAGTTTGGGCACGTTTCCCTGCAGCCTCGACTATTTCTCAAATGTGGCCTCTGCGCCACCGGCAGCAGACAGAGAGCAAGGCCCCCGGAGAGTCGTGGGCATGCGGGCCTTTGGCAGCCACTCGTGCCGCTGCTTGGGGAACACGTTGGTTGTGCAAGGCGAATGCCACGTCTGGGAGGTTACCTGTTGCTACAGCTCTTACCCCCTTCCCACCCGCTCTGGTCCCCAAATAGCAGCAGTTATACTGCAGGCAACACTCCTGAAAGTGAGGCGAGATTTCTGAGGTAAAAATAAAAACAAACTCCAACAGCCTGGCCGCGGCCGGAGCGCCCTGCGGGTGGCCTTACCCAGGCGGGGCTGTGCGGGGAGCCACCCCGGGGAAGCAGCAGCTTGACGATGTCCAGGTGGTTGTGATGGACGGCCACGTGTAGGGGCGTCAAGCCGTTCTGCGGGTTGAGAGACAGAGAACGGCCTTCAGCAATTGACCTCCTGCAAGTGGTCCCTTTGGCTACAGGCAGCACCATTTTGGGATCCGTATCTTTTATACAGTAAAATCTGTTTAAAATTGTTCCAGAGCCTGTCATGATCTGAAGTCACTAAGGAGCAGAACCAGCTGGCCCTGGGGCCACCTCCTCATTCCCAGGGCCCCAAGGGAGCAGTGCAATCAGCAAACCCACTGACCTTGTGGTGGCCACAAGACCTGGCCACCAGGTCTTTCTGAAAGGAGAAGGCCTGTGTCAGGAAGACCTGTATTCCCAAAGGCCATTCCCTCTGGGTGGCTGCCCACTCGAACAGGACAGACAGGCTTAGGCAGACAAGGCCACTCACAAGCAGTAATGTTTATTGTTGTTCTGTTCTCTAACCTCAGAGGAAGGGAGTTCAAACTCACTTTTCCTGCAGCATTTGGATGAGCAGCCCATTCCAGCAGCAGCTTTGCTACCTGAACCTTCCCGTACTTTGCCGCCACATGGAGAGGGGTAAATCCTTTCTGAGGAGAAACACAGGCCGTCAGAACCATGGGAGCCACAGCTGTCCTCCCGGGAGAAAGGGCCTGTGGCTAAGGAGGCATCGCACTTAAGTGGCATGGCGACGCCAAGCAAACCAAGGGCACAAGATTTCTGATCCCTCTGCGAGGTCAAGACCTCAGGAAACAGCAGGCTTCCTCCACTGCCTGCTGCCCCCACCTCTCGGGATGAAGCATAAAACCATCTTGTGTTGTTACGTGACTGCTGGCTAGCTGAGGCAGGGGTCTCCATCCCTCCTGTATCCCAGAACCTGCCTGACTTGTGGAGAGCAGGTGCTGAGCAGATAGCTATTGCATGGTGAAGGCTGGGTGGGTGGAGGAGAGATTACAATTGACCACCTTTCTGGGGAAGGATGACGATACAACAGGCTCCCAGATGGCGGCCAGGCCTGTGGGTGCTGCCTTCCCAGCTGCTCCCAGCACCATCAAGGGGAGTGCCCCGCCCATGCCCCGGACCCCACAGTGACTGGCCTGTCCCTTCTGGAGAACAGGAGGAGGAAGCCTGTACCTTGGTCATGCTCGCCTGGGATGCTTCCTTTTCCAGAAGGGCCAGGGCTGTTTCCACATGGCCCTCTCGGGCTGCAGTGTGCAAGGGGGTGTGCCCGGCAGTGGTGGCCAGGTTGGGGTTGGCATTATTTTCTAGCAAGAGCTTCACCATGTTTGTGTGGCCAATGCGAGCTGCACAGTGAAGCGGGGTCTGGTCATCCTGAAACCCGAAGTGAAAACAAAAAACAGGAAATACTAAGGTTACCTAATCCAACTCTGCATTTTACAAAGAAGGAAGGTGAGGCCCAGAAACGTTAAACGACTTTCTCAGGGTCACACAGCTAGTAAGATGAAGAGCTGAGATTCAAATCAAGTCTCTGAGTTACAGAAACCAATATGTCCTCTCTTATTTAATCCTTCCAACAACCCTTCACATTAGTTGTTATTTTTACTTAGTTGCCCAAAGACTCAGCCTTGTCATCTGTGAAATTGGAATAATAATGTCTACCTTATGGGGCTATGGTTAGGATCAAGCAGACAGCGTATATAAGATGTTACGCACTGTGTGTGGCACACAATAGGCATCCAATAAATCGTGGTTGCTATTACTGTCTCTCAAGTCACGTCTGAGTGGACGTTTGTCTTTCTGTTTGCAGGCTGCTTGGATTTCTCTGTGCCAGGGTCACGGGAGAAGGTAAATTGCTGACGGGAAAGATGACTGTTAATCCCCACCGCCCCTTCCTGTCCGTGCCTGATACTGAAGGCGGTCAATGGGTGAGCGCCCTGTGTTACTGGGCCCAGCGGGGGCCTTCTCCACGTGGCCCAAACACAAACCACAGTCCTAATTCTGAACAGAGCCCCGTGGCCTGGGAGGGAGGAGTCTAATCTTGGCCAACGCCCATCGATTGCAAACTCGGCAGCTACTCTTCCTCCTTGCTCACTCAATCCCCCCAAAATGCCTTTTACAACAAGGGGGAATCACCCATTTTTAGATCAAGAAATTCATGACTGATTTTCACTGGCAACACTTTCTTCGAAAGGTTGCTTCTCTTCTTATACCCTGACTGTGACCGTGACGGAACCCTTCCAGCCTGGTCAACACTGCAGGCCAGCCCTGCTCCTTGGACTTTCATTATCCTAAAGAAACATACAAATACAAATATGCACACAAAATATCTGATACAAAAATATCTCTGGCCTTCTCAGAACCTCTGCAAAGCACAATCTGAGCCTTTAGTGGAACCGACATGGGAATGACAGGGACCTTTGTGCCACCAGCACTGCAGCCAGGCCTCTAATCAAGATGGACTTCTCATCACACTCGAATTGCTTACGTCCCAGGACCCTTCCCTGCCCACCTCCCAAACTCACCTTGGCCTTGGCATTGACTTTGGCTTTGTTCTGGAGCAAATATTTGGCCACTTCCACGTGCCCTGCTCTGGCTGCCATGTGTAGCGGGGTCTCCACTTTCTGTAAAATAACAAAATCATCGAAGTGTTAATGCAAGCTGGGTTTCCGAAAGGACACACACAGAGCTCCAAAGTGCCAGCCCAGAGTGGTGTGGGGGTTTTGTCCAAGAGGTAGAGTCACCCCCCTCAGGAGCTCCTTCAGCCTTCAGCCTGCAGAGGCCTGGAGTGTGTGTGCGTGTGTGCGTGTGCATGTGCGTGTCTTCTAGGTACACTTCAAAGTCAACCCCAGAGTTAATGAATGTTTACAAATGTAAATGTATTCTCAGATAACACTTTCAGAAGTTCCCAAATTATTGTCCAAAATAAAACGTCCAAGACTCATAGATGTGTGACAAGCTTAATCGGGAAAGCATCCGTAAACCTGGATGTTCTCCCCAAGTCTCAGCCTACTTTGAGAACTCCACCTCTTCCCCCAGAGAGGAGATCTTGAGATCCCTAGTTAAAGCCGCCCTTTGAGCTCTTGGTCCAGAGCAAAGAGCCCTCACTCTCCCCACGGGCTTACCACGTTGGAGACATTGGGTGACGCCCCCCGCTGCAGGAGGGTCTTCACGATGGGCAGGTGCCCCATGAAGGAGGCCACGTGGAGAGGTGTCAGGCCAGACTGGAACAGACAAGAAAGGAATGAGAAGACAGGAGCCTTTCCCGCTCCTCCAAAGAAGACGCGGCCAGACGTATCCAATGCTTTCTTGCCTCTAGATGCTCCAGAATGCGTTTCCAAGAAAAGGGAGTTAAATGAGATGAGTTTGCTTCCAGGAAAATGGCTGAAGGAAAAGCAACCACTGCAGGGTGATTCTACCCACTTTTACAACTTAACAAATTGCATCTGATCTTGGAAAGCTCCCAGAGACTTGACATATGTTCCCTCGTCTTAGTCACCCCTTATTTATTCCTCTGAGCGGTTTAGACTCGCATACGCACATGCGCCCCTGCAGCCACATATAGCTACCAAGAACCATTCTCAAGGCTACTGAAGGAAGACCGTGGCAGAGCCCAGCCGCTCATCTGCAGAGTTCTCCTACCTCAGTGACAGCGTCGATGGAGGCCCCTGTCTTCAGCAGCAGCTCCATGACACGCATGTGATTCTTCTTGCAGGCGATGTGTAAGGGGGTAAAGCCATTCTGCAGCCCCACACGAAGGGAGACAGACAAGCAGGAGTTTACACGCTAGCCCAAGGAACACCCAGACCCCCTCACCAGGGAAAAGGCAGCCTCTGCCCCAGCCTATCAGCAATTCCCGCAAACCACACTGTCAGTTACGGCAAAGCACATAAGAGGCAGCTGGCTCCCACTTTATGTACCAGGCATGTCCCTGAACGTGTTGTCTGTAAACCTTTTTCAAAAATTTAATCATAATTTTGGATGCACGAACAGAGCCTGCTGTTGAAAGTTTCCTTAAGGGAAAATTTACAGGAAAGAGCACTTCTGTGAAGCAAATCATGTTCCCTCTTCCCAGAAACTGCTGATCGTTCTCAGTAAGATGGTTTCTGTGTACCAGCTCTGCTCCTCAGTGATGCACTAGAATGTCAGTTCCACAAAAGCAGGGTTTCTTGTTTGTTTGCTGGTTTTTGTCTGCGCTTTATCCCCCTAGGGCGGCGGTTCTCAAAATGGACAAGATCCCCTCCCCCCACCCCGGTGACATTGAGCAATGTTTGGAAACATTTTCGATTGTCACAATAAGGGAGGAATGCCATTAGTGCCTAGGGGTAGAGGCCAGAGATGCTGCTAAACATCCTACAGTGTACAGGCCAGCCCTCACGATACAGAATATCAGCCCAAAACATCAACAGTGCTGACGTTGAGAAATGCTGCCCACCCCACGATAGCGCCTGGCACTGGTGAGTGCTCAGTGAAAGCTTTCTGAGTGAATGAATGAGCCATCCTTGCTGTTCCTGGCGGCTGTCTAGCCTTCTCCATTCTCCGCCTCCTTGAGGGGAATGGGCAGGAAGGACATGGTGATCGTGGCCATGCTCTGTGCAGAGCTCCGGCTCCACTAGACCCCTGAAGCTGCCCTGGGAGCCCCTGGCCCAGGAGAGGAGGGCGAGGAACCACACTCCCAGCAGGAAATTTGCTTTGGGCCTGAACTCACCTCTGCAAGAGCACCAGGAAAACTGTAAGCCCCTGGGCAGAGGAAGGATGCTAAGCTCAGGCCATTTCACTCGCCCCAAAGCAGATCAAAAAGCCAGGCAGTCTGATCATCAGGGAAATGCAAATCAAAACTACACTAAGATATCACCTTATACCCATTAGAATGACAGAAATATCTAAAACTAATAGTAACAAATGTTGGAGAGGTTGTGGAGAAAAAGGAACCCTCATACACTGCTGGTGGGAATGCAAACTGGTGCAGCCACTATGGAATACAGTATGGAGATTCCTCAAAAAGTTAAAAATAGAACTACCATACGATCTAGCCATCCCACTACTGGGTATTTATCCAAACAGCTTGAAGTCAGCAATCCCAAAAGTCCTATGTACCCCAATGTTCATTGCAGCATTATTTACAATAGCCAAGACATGGAAGCAACCTAAGTGCCCAGCAACAGATGAATGGATAAAGAAGATGTGGTACATATATACAATGGAATACTACTCAGCTGCAAAACAGAACAAAATCATTCCATTTGCAATAACATGGATGGACCTTGAGGGAATTATGTTAAGTGACATAAGCCAGCTAGAGAAGGATAATCTGTGTATGACTCCACTCATATGAGGAATTTAAAAATGTGGACTAAGAACAGTTTAGCGGATGCCAGGGGAAAGGTGGGGTGGGGGGTGGGCACAACACGAATGACAAACATTAATGTACAACTGAAATTTCACAAGATTGTAACCTATCAACTCAATAAAAATAAATAAATAAATAAATAATTAAAAAAAAAAAAAGCCAGGCAGTCTCTAAGAAGTCACCATCCCTCTGCTCTGGGCCTGGCTCTGATGGAGTGGCACACCAACCCACGTACCTACCACGAACACTACTTCTTGAGTCAGGTTTCCTGGGCCCAAACCCACCCTTGACCTCAGTCTGTTACCAGGGGCCACAGTCATCGGGTGAAGGAGGCGACACCCAGCTGGATGTGGGGGAATGTGAAGGTTGCCACCCTGGCTGTGCGTTGCCATGCCTTCTGGGCCTTAGCAGGCATTGCCACTCTGCAGGCCCTGAATCTCAGGAGTCGTTCCAGGCACCAGCTGGGGCCCTTCCCACGAGCTCCGGCCATGCAGTCTGGTCCCGCCTCCCTCGGCCCTTGCCCATCTGGCAACTTCTCCAACAGCTGCCCACTCACCAGGGCTCTGGAGTTGGGTTTGGCTCCTTTATCCAAAAGGACCTTGGCCACTCTATGATGGCCGCAGTGGGCTGCCACGTGGAGTGGGGTCAGGTGGTCCAGGGTGATGTCATCTATCTCGGCGTTGTATTCCAAAAGAAGTCGGACACAGTCGAGGTGGTCTCCCTGAGCCGCCATGTGAATTGGGGACAAGCCATTCTGAGTGAAGAGGAAAAAATAAGTAATCACAAAGGCTTCTGGGGACAGAACACAGCAATTCAGGGCAATGATTCCAACCTCACTTCTACTTCTTCCCTACACGATGCTCTGTGTGGCTCCTGACGGAGCCTGGTTCATTCTGGCTTCCACACTCATGCTAGCCTCTGACTGCAAACATTCTCCTTTCCACCTAGCCAAATCCTCCAAGCCAGCTCTAGCCGGCCCCACCTCTCCAAGAAGCCTTCCCTGACTGCCCTGGACTTCTGCAGCCTTTCTGACCTGTGCCACTCACTTGGGCCTTATTCACGTATTTGCTGAGTTGGATTCGTAATTAACTTTTCAGGTGTGTGTATCTTCTCTCCTTACTTATAAGCTTCTTAAGAGATATTAAGACTGTGCCTAATATCTCTTATATGCCTCCTACAGTGTCCCATAAACGCATGTAACACACATAGTGGTCCTTAATTAATGTGGTTTGAATGAATGAATGACAATAAAATGTAAGTTGGATCTAAACCCCTCTGTGCATTGCCCCTAACAAATGTACATCGATTGAGAAACTTTTAAGGATTCTCATTGTTTCTCAGATAGCAATTTATTTTAAAAAACATTACAGACAGAGAAGACTCATTCACTCATTCATTCAGACATTGATTCAACAAATATTTATTAAATGATTAATGTGTACCAAGAATGGGTTGCACTCTGGGGAAAGAGAAGAGAAGAGACATCGCTTCTGGCCTAAGGAAGCTGGTGGACCAGTAGATAAAAGACGAGGAAAGAGATACGTTGTCGCCATTCAGTATGGTGACACCAGGGAAAGCAGGGTCAAAGCACAGAGGGACACAGGAGGGGGGAGTCACAAAGAGGGAGGGACACAGCTCGAGAGAAGGCTTCCAGGAGGAGGTGATCCCTGAGCTAGGACTTCACCAGGAAGACAAAAGGGGAAGAATCTCCCAACAAAAGGAACAACATGGGCAGTGCCACAGCAAAGGGAACAGCATTCGCAGTGCCACAGTGAAGGGAACCGTATGTGCAGCACCACAGAGGCAGCTAGTCCTGAGGCACTCAGGGCCCTGTACACAGTTAAACATGCAGGGGAGCACGTGAGGGGGTATGGAGCTGGGCTGGAGGGGCTGGCAAGAGCTGCATCATGAGAGTCTATGCACTAAGGGACTGGGACATCGGCTTTCAGAAAGTGACAAGAGAAAGAGGACATTCAGCAAGGGAGTAACCCAATCAGCCTGCATGACAGCCACGATCAGTGTCAGGGGTTGAATTGTGCGCCTTCGATATCCACATATTGGAGTCCTGACCCCCAGAACGTGGGGATTCCTAACCTCGGAATGCAGCTGTATTTGGAAATAGGGGCATTGCAGGTGTCATTAGTTAAGATGAGGTCATTAGTGTGGCCCTAGTCCAATCTGACTGCTGTCCTTGTAAACAGGGGAAATTTGGAAATACACGCACACATACAGAGAAAACGCCATGTGAGGATGAAGGCAGAGAGCAAGGTGACGCGTCCACAGCCAAGGACACCAGAAATTGTAAGCAAATCACCAGAGGCCAGGAGAGAGGCCTGGAACAGGTCCTCCTTCACAGCCTCAGAAGGACCAGCGCTGCAACACTGATCTCGACCTTCCAGCCTCCAGAACTTCAAGACAGTAAGTTTCTGCTGTTTGAGCCACTCAGCGTGTAGTACTTGGTCACAGTAGCCCACACAAACTAGCACGGTGCCCACTTACTGCGTTTCAGAAAGGCCCTTCCATCCTTCCCAACTGAAAAGCCAGAAGTTCTCAGTAAGGCACTTTTATAACCATCTTTTTTAGCCTCTTTCCAATCATCCAGATAATATAAAATCATTCCTAACTTAGGAACAATTACATAAGTTTAAATACAGGGACTTGGTGGAAAAATGTGCAGAACTTCCTGACCTAATAATATAATTGGCATCAGCAATTTTACCTTCACTTATCTGAGGATTTTTACTTTTATATGCACTTTCAAAGATATCATCTCCTGCAATCATCCCGACTACCCCAGGAGAGAGGAGTAGAACTCTCCAGAAGGGGAAACTGAGGCACAGAGAGAGTAAGGGACATGCTCAAAGTCACACAGCAAATCAGTTGTGGATGGAGGATTCAATGAGAAATAAACTGAGGGGTAGACGATACCTCTGCCCAACACACAGACACACACACACACACACACACACACACACACGCAAAGGGCAGCTTGGTTCTGTGACTCATGACCCAAGTTAGAGATAGCTCTGCAGAACATTCACACGATAATCTGTCAGGCAGTCAACTGGCTTTCATGGTTGTGGACTGTGCGACTGTGCTGCAATCTTACGACAGAGAGCTGCTGACAGGAAACCTCCAGTGTGGCCGTGAATCGGCCTGGTTTCTACCTTGCTCTGTTTCGACATGACTTCTGAACTCGCCCCAAGGAAAGGGGCAGAGAGCCTGGAGGAGGCGCAGGCAGCACTGGGCGGCCCAGGCAGACTGGAGACCTCAGACCAGAACTGAAGGACGGGCCTGTGCTCTGAGCCCTAATGGACTTGAGAAGAACTGTTTTGCTTTCTTTGTAACTTCACCCTAGCCAGCCTGGCCCAGGCTCTAAGACTGCTGGGAGCACTGAGCTCCTGTTTTTCTGGATCCAAGATGAAAGAGACAAGGGTTGATTGAGAACTAGAGTGGGCAAATAGCTTGCAGGTCAAATCTGCCCGCTGCCTGTGTTTGTAAATAAAGTTTTATTGGAACTCAACTCGGCCACTTATTTGCATATTATCCACAGCCGCTTTCCCACTGCAATGGCAGAGTTGAATGGTTTCAACAGAGACTGTGGCCTGTAAAGCTTAGAAATATTTACTATCTGGCCCTTTAGAGGAAAAGTTTGCCGACCCTGATCTAGATAATAATTAGAGCTATACTGAGTGCCTCCTGTGTGACAGGCATTGGGGTAAACACCACGCACACTGGCTCAGCTAGTAGTATCAGCATCTCTGTTTCTCAGAAATGGGATTTGATCCGGGGTGGCCTGACCTGGAGCCCTGCCTAAGGGATACTCCTCGTGGAAAGGAAGCACACACCTTGGTTTTGGCTTGGATGGGGGCCCCGTGGTCCAGCAGGATCTCTGAGATTCGCACGTGCCCATTCCGAGCTGCACAGTGGAGAGGTGTCAATTCATCCTTTAAAAGACAGAGCCAAAAACAGAAAACCCCAAAGGCACCTCTCAGAGGCCGTTTGGAGAGAAGACTGCTCGCGGCATCATTCCAGCCGCAGAAGTGCTCATGCCTCCTTCAGGACCAGCACAAGACTTCCTTCAGCACAGTCTTGTAATATGTCCCACTGCACCCTGGGTCCTGCTGCAGGCTGCTCTGGGAGGCTGAATGTCCATCACTGCGTCACTTCTGGAAGGCAGAATTCCCTCCCCTGGCCTTGCCACAGAGCTTGCTGGCACCCACCTTGGTCCTTGTTTCTATCTGGGCCCCGCGGTCCAGCAGGAGCCGCACCATGATCACGTTCCCCCTGCGGGAGGCGATGTGCAGTGGCGTGATGCCATTCTGGAGGGGAGGAACGGGGACCAGTCAGGGCACAGCATCTTCCTGTTGAATGCAGCTGCTCTGCCCCCCACTTCCCAGGGCCCCCGGTCCCAGCCCCACAACGGCAGCAGCACAAGCAGCCACTTTAAGCCCACTGTGAGGACATCTCTTGCCTAAGAAAGATTTAAAAACCTGTAAGGACTTGATAGCATCGTAGTTAATCACAGCAAGCTGGCCAAGCCCAGGTCTCCCAGAGTCAACGTAATGGGCTGGAAGAAAGCCAGCCTCCTGCCCTCCAGATTTCCCACTTCTGGAATGGGTTGGATGATTAGAAACCTACCCACTAGAAGCCTCGATAGGCATCAGGGCTGTCCCACCACAGGCACTCTGCAGTACAGGGGACACTCAGAGTGCCACAGTGAGAGGCGGGAGTGCCTGATTCTAGACAGCCCCCAGTGCCTGTGCGGGGCCTGCAGGGAGCCTCACCTGTGGCGTGAAGTTGACACTGGCTCCTCTGTTGAGGAGTAACTGGGCCACGTTGAGGTTCTCGTAGTGAGCTGCGATGTGGAGGGGGGTGAATCCCGTCTGAGGCACAACAGAGGGGGAACAACTTGTCATATGCCATGTACTGTCATTTCTATCTCACAATCAGCCCAGGGATTCTGAAAAAGCTGGCAGGGCCAGAGGACCATATACATAAAGCAGAAGTTGACTGATGAGAACATGTGCTGACAAGTTACATTCCAAAGCCAGGTGCTACCTGAGGGACCCACACTCTTTGTTTTGTGGTTCACATGGACAAAGCACAGCCTAGGATTAGGTTACCCTCTGCAGGGCCCATTCATCTGCATCGTTACTTATGAAGAGATCTGAATGAATGAATGAAAGTGTTATGGCATCTATGATCTTAATTCTAGGATTGTTTCATTCCCCTAAAAGGGTGTGCTCCCTCTGCTGGCTGGCCAAAGGCAGCCCTTTGACCCCTTGGTGCATCTGTTGTCATCATTCTGTTCTTTAACCCCAGACCATGCCTAATCCAGTAAGCAATTTTTCAGACAAATCCCAGTGACCATGGGTGGGGCGACTATGTGAATAACTCAGTGCAAATCCATTCCCAATATAAGAAAAGTAATTAACAGCACAAACTGACAGACAGTGGATCAGGAGTGCCTGAAAACATCAGGCAGTATGTTCAGATGGCTAGCTGTCCAGGCCCCCTGGGAAGCCCGTCTACTTCTCACCTCCATCTGTGGGGAGACCTGCCCCCCGCCACCAAGGGGCAGCCAGGGAAAGAGAGCAGGATAAAATTCTAGAACCCTGCATGCTGGGATTCCAAAGTTTCACCCTGGCTAGAGACCCATCCTGCCCCACCTGGACACTTTTCTGGATGACCTGGAGCAACAAGAACCTTCCGGCCACACGCCAAGCACATTTTTCTCAGCGTTCACCAGGGATTTAAAGTGGGGCTGTCCACTCTGGCTCTGATATGCAGCCGGTGGGAATCCGAAGGCACTGTGGGAGCTGGTGCTCGGCGTGCACGGCTGGCACCATCTCTCATCTGGGTTCATTCTTGGGGAAATTGTTGGGAATTGATGGTGCCTCTGTAACCCACAGAGCTCCTTGGTCCAGGCCTCAGAACTTTCTTGACCCTCGTCTGGCGGCCCTCACCTTGGAAAGCACGTCCGGGTTGGGGTCATTCTGCAGAAGCACCGCAGCTGTCCGGGTATCGTCGTTGCGGGCCGCGATGTGCAGGGCAGGGAGGCGCACCTTCCCTCTCGTCCCGAAGTTGATGAGGTGTGCCACCACGTTCTCGTGGCCCTGCTGCAGAGCCACAGCAAGAGGTGTGAAGCCGTCCTGGACAGAGGAGAGGAGGAAAGACCGACTTGCTCTCACCGGATCTGACCACTCGCTGTCCTCAAGGCAGGACACAGGCTCTCATACCACGGGGCTCCCGCTCACGACAGGCCCTCAGCCTGAAATGACCTTCCCCCAGCTCTCTGCTCTTCAAAGTCCTCCTCATCCTTCAAGTTTGGCTTAAATGCCACCTCCTCTCTGAAGCTTTTCTTGGCCACACTTTCTTTGGCTGTAATTTCACAGAGCCCATAGTAATTTTTCTTGAGCACGTATTTAATTTTCCTGCACAATCTGTTCCCAGTCTGACCAAGTACTATGAGGAGCTTCTTCCTACCTGGCTTCTTTCCCTACCCTCCCCCTCACCCCATCAACTGGTGCCAGGATAGTGCCTTGAACACAGCAGACGATCATTCATTTATTCATTTCATGAAAATTATTGAACATCTACCAAATCCAGAAACCAAGCCAGACACTGAGGCCTCAACTGCGAGCTCCTGTCATTAATCCCCTCAGTTGTGTACTGGGGGGCACAGGACCCCATGAACTGGCGAAGCAGAATGATAACGGAGTCATAATCACTGAATCTTACAATGTTAAGGGTCAAGAGAAGCCTTAGGCCTATCTAGTCCAATTTCATCATTTCACCAATGACAAAACTCAGCATCAGCGCTAACGTGACTTGTCCAGGGTGTCCAGTGGGTTCATGGTCAGAGCCTTCCTCATTAGGGTCCAAGGCAGAGTTGTCAATCATACACACGCACACCACCCCCACCCCTGTCCAAGGAGACTTCAGTGTTGGTTGCAGTGGGAACATGCTCGACTCTGATGGCATTTCCCTGGCATGCGTCTGGGCATTCCTCAAGACCCATAACTTTGTCTCTTACTCCCTTGCGGCCTTAACAGCACCCAGGGTGAGGGCAGTGATCTGAAAGTCGAGAGCACTCAACGAGACTTAGCACTGATCACAGCAGAGGACGCATCTCGAGCCATGTCCCAGGAACGCAGGACCCACAATGATGTCCTGCACCTGGAGACTTCCGGCGGCGGGCCATTTTCCCAGGGTACTTACTTCTGTGGCTACATTCTGATTAGCTCCATTTTCCAGTAAAAACTTAACCACTTCCAAGTGATTCTCTTGTGCTGCCATGTACAGAGGTGTAAAGCCTTTCTGTAAACCAGGAGAAAAAGTCATTAAAATTCACCTGCAAGAGTGAGAGATGCTACAACCAGTGCAAACTCCACTAAACCTGAGGACAGCTCTCTCTTCATCCTATTTTCACCTGGCCCACAGGGCAATATCCCCACCTATAACTCCAGTTATAAAAACTCATTGCCACTTTGAAATGGCCTAGTGGGATTATTACAAAAGGCCACAAGGTGGGGGCGACAATCCATGGAAGTCTCTTTCTGCCCCTCACAGCATTAGTTAGCATCTTGCACATACAGCCCCCTCTATTTTCACTCCCTTTTTCATCAACCCTCCATGTCTCACCCACCTCATGCACAGTTTCTCCTCAAATGAGCCATAACTAAATGTATAATTTGGCTGGTTTACTGAAAAGAGATGGGGTCCACAATGACCAATCACATTGCGTAGTATAAGCACAAAAAAATAATAAAGGATGCCTTTATCATTGCTTGGAGACACATCGCCAATAAACCTAGACTCAGCTACACAGTGTGTGTGGACTAACACAGTAGCCAGTGTGTCCACTACGTAACAGAACTGCAGGTAAAGAAGAAAGTCAGTGCCCTCTAACCAGGGACCGGAGAGAGCCGTCACCTGCGACTGGGCGTTGACGTTGGCGCCATAGTTGACCAGCTCCCGGACCACCTCGTCCTGACCAGCGAGGGCAGCGATGTGCAGAGCTGTGTTCCCTTTCTGAAACACACGGAGGGAAGAAAGAGAGGAGATTTCCCACTGGGCCTGCGTAAGTGACTGTCAAAGGTACGGGAACAAGGTGCTAGTTGGGGGGAGGTGCGGTGGCTTTCTTTATGACCAAAAGGGGTAGACAACGTGTGTGTGTGCCTGACCCATCGTACATCTTGAAATAGTACTGAGAGCCCAAGGAGGAAAATTCTTCCTGTTCTCTATGAAAAAAAAGAATAGGAAAGCCAACTTCTCAACACTAATCTGCTGCACGCAGGCACAGCGTCCTGTCGCCGGCTGACGGGCGGTCAGCACTCCTCAGGACCCACGCAGCAGGTCTGCCAGGTGAGCAGCCTTCCCTGTGCTCGCAGCTCCTCCCAACCTGTAACTCAGCAGGACAACACGGGGCCCCCAAGGCCTCCCCGGGGCTCCTAGAAGGGGAGGCCGGCTGATCCATCCCACCAGCTCAGCTCCCTCGATGCAGTTATACCCAACGACCAAAAGCTGGACCAAAGGGAACCAAGGGAAGGAGAGGGAGGGAGCTACCAGATGGAGAAGGAAAGGGTAGAAATGTGTAAGGAGGCGGCGTAATGAAATGAACTCTATGCTGTGTGTAGGAGAGAGAAGGCAAAGATGAAAGGAAGTGGGGAAAAACAGAATAAAATCTGGCAAAGGAAAATACAAAGAAAGAACCTTCTCAATATTAATAAGTAAAATATAATGAGGAAGCATTCTCCAAATAAGAGAGGAGAGAAAAACCAGAGAGAACAAACACTAGAAGAAAATGAGGTACACAATTGTAAAGCAAACTTTTAAAAGCTGAGAACCGACAACAGAGACTAAGGAACCAGGAGGTCCTGAGACGGTGAGCGGAACGGTCAGGCTTTCTTGTCTGGACTCGTCCTGGGTGTTTAACAATAATTCCTCCACGGGGGTCAGGTGGAGCCGGCTTCTCCTGCTCCAGGATCCGGCCTTCCTGTTGGCTGTGTCCTGCCTCCCGGGTGTCCGGAGCACAGTCCGACTCACCCACGGCCCCCACTGGCAGACCTGCTCCATGAGAGGCAGGCGGGACAGGGCCCACGTGACAGCTGCCGTCAAATAGGGCAGGTGAGAGAAAAATGGGACCACAGCTGGATCCATCTGTCCCTCTGCTGCTTAGGGAGCAGAGATCTCAGACGCCCTCATTTTTTCTAGTTCAGACGACAGATAGTTTTTAACTAAACTACATAAACACATAAATCCATCTCAGGAAACTCAAACTCCCACAAGCAGGGGCTTCAACCGCAGTCCGAGTGCTGCGGCCGTGTGTCACCTGTAAGAAAAGTGTCCTCACCTAGGCAGAATTGAGTTGCACGGGGTCCAAGCTCCGTGGCCACCCAGCCACCGCTTCCCAGTGAGCTGGACCCGTGGAAGGCGCCCTGGGCTGGGAGGGGCTCAGGTCTTTGTTTCTAAAGCTTGGCCTATTTCAGGCAGGAGTGTCTGCTTGTGGCCTCCCGAAGTTGTCTTTTGATTTCTCCCGAAGCCTCATTTGATAAACAAAAGGGTTCTTCCTCAAATATCCATCAGAGAATAGTGCCAGAAATGAATTTACAGAAGCTAATTAATCATTTTCATAGAAGTCCAAGAGCCTACATTTAGAGGCCTTGGCACCTGGGTCCGGCTCGCTCACTGTACAAAGTGGAACAGGGCTGTTGGCACCAGAACCTTCTCTAGAAATCAGGACTCCTAACTGTAGGTCTCCCTGTTTAAAGGAAGGAGGCGTGCCGTGTCCATTCATTAGTTTGTCACACACTGAACATGTGTGTGTCAGGTGCTGGGCCAGGCCAGGAGGTACAGAGATGGTTGTGACTGAGCCTCCTCGCCCTCAAGAAGCTATGTCAGATGTTTCTTTCATCTGCCCCTTCCTGCCTGAAATCACATGACACCAGGGCTCTCCCTGAATAAAACCATGCAGAGGGAAGCCGGCCAGTTGTGGACCCCTGGCTGTGGATCTTGGCCATGCCATTTTCTGGATCCGCGATGTGAGGAGCACTGCTGAGGAACGAGAACAAAGGGAAGACCCTGGGGAACAGACCCCCGTCTGCACACACACATGCACACCGCGTAAGGCTCAAGAAGCAGGCCCCCTGGCCTTGCGTCAGGAGTCACAGCAAGAGGCGTTGCAGGCCTCTGTCTTCTCTGCCCCTCCCTCAGCGTGAAGGAGCACGGCCTCGAAGAAGCAGGAAAAATTTCTTAGCTCTGTTTGGATCCACAAAGATCCAACCTCTCCGTTTCCAGGGAGTCACAGAGCTCAAGGAACGGCGGGCGGTGGCAGCAGGTGCTGAACGAATACAAGTGGAGGGCTTGGAGCTTTCTCCCTCCACTACCAGCTTCGATGCTGAGCTCCCGCCTCCAAGGGGGCAGGGGGGAGGGTGGGGAGAGATTGCTTTTGTTTTGTGCATTTAAAATTTCTAAGCACAGCTTAGGAAACTAGATTGGTTTGGGTTTTTATTCTTTTTTTAATCTTTCTCATGCTTGCGAGACCCATTACAATTCCCCAATCTGTTATGACTCTTGCTCAGCCCACGGTTTCAGTTTCACCACGTTTTTCCTCCCTCGGTATGGCATTCAGGAACCACGTTGGCTTATAAAATTTCTATAAATAACAGAGACACACCAAGTGTTCACTTGCGAAATAGCAAGCAAAGGGGGAAATTCGGAAAGAGTAAAATGCTGAAGCATAATGTTTTCGCAGCTCTTGGAGGGGTGCCAGAGGAGGAAAAGCTGCTCTGGCCCACAGAGCCCGTCAGATGGCACGCTGCTTGCAGCCAGGTACGTGAGAGCAGCAGAGGAAAAGTAACTGCATCCCCTTCATCCACAGAGGGAGCAGGGTAGAAACAACTGGTACTGGTCATGGGGTTAGAGAAAGCACCCCAGGACATTCAGAAAGAGCAACACAGTCTATTTCACCAGCGAGATCTTCTCACCTTCGGGAAATGACATGAAAATTACAGAATTTTACCTTAAAAGATGATTCTACTTTCACAATATTTTGGTACTTCGCCTCATAACCATAAATTATATCTGTTCTCTATATATTGTTCTTCTGGTTCTCTGCTTGAGAGGCGGCAAAATGTTTGCTGCATGGAATTGACATTGAGGCTGAGTGTGAGACCACGTTTAATAAATAGCAAATGGAAAATAAGAGGTGGGAGGGACAAGCTCAGGAGGAAAACCATGCAAAGTAACAAAGGAAAGAAGAGAAGAGGAAACAACTCAAGTTAGTAAATAGAGGTGATTATTTGTTTAGTTTAGTTTTGTTTTGAAATGCTGGCTGCATGTTGCTTAATAAACAAGTAAGACACATGCATGTAGGAAATAAAGGGGATTTTGCAATGTGGAGATGCATCCATGTCATGACTGTGGTTTTGGAACTTAAGTCCCTGGTGTTTATAATCTATTGCTACGGGGAGAAACATATTGCTGCGAGAGGTTGACATCACTTATGCCAAATGCCTCCCAGTGAAAGAGAATGCTGTTCAGGGAATCAGGAAGCAGAGGAAAGAGGTTTGGGAAGGAAGACCTGCTGGAGAAGGTAAGTGAGAAGGATCTGGACTCTCTTCTACAGACCTTGATAACAACAAAGTCATCAGTATTTATTAGTAGACATTTTGACAATGTCTACTACTACTAGACAAATGAGGTAGTATGCACTACCTCATTTAGTTTTCATATCAATCCTGCAACTAAGTGTTATGATTCCAATTTTACAGATGAGGAAACAGGCTGCTCACTGGCTGAGTAACTTGTGAGGTCACAGAGCATGAACCATCTCAGCTGGGATTTGGACCCAAGGCACCTGACTGTGGGGCCTCCACTGCTCTGAGCCCCCGTCGGGAGTCAAGGACCCAAGGAGGCATGAAGCCGCCAGGAGAAGGGTTTTATTTTTAGCTTTATAATCCAGTGATGAGGATAAAGGAAAGGCTCATTGACTCCTTGTGGAAACAGGGTCCTGTGTTTTTCAGGTGACTTCAGGGATTCACAGAACTGGGAAGCGATTGGAAGGACAGGAGAAACTGAGAAGCATGTGTGGGTTTCTCTCAGGAAGGGCTGGCTTCTACGCCAAGGTTTGGAACAATACGCGAGGCATCCATACACTTGAATTTTCAATGGAGAGCTCCCCCTCTTCCTAAGAGACGTACCTTGGTTGTTGTTTCTAGAGAGATTTCCTTGTGCAGAAGTTCAACCACCATCTTCACATGGCCTTCTTTAGAGGCCAGGTGCAAGCCATTCAACCCATTCTGTAAAAGAGCAGAGAGGCAGAAAGGGGAAGGTTAGTGGGACTAGGCATCTTGGTTCCAAGTGGTTACAATGAGGCCCTTCCCCACGCAGGGCTGGAGGGGAAGAACCAGAGGGGCCCTGAGTGGAGCCAGCACAGACTGAGAGCAGAGTCAGCCCAGCCTCTCTGAGCAGCTCTTCTGTAAGAGCATCAGATAGCAGGAGAGCAGGGAAAGAAAGAGTGGATGATAACAAGACCACCATCCCCGGGTATGAACTGAGCGTGAGGAAGCCCTCGCAAAACCAACGGATGACACTGAATTCAGGTCTTGGCCAGGCTGTAGGCAGCCACTTACTGGAAAGGGTATAGCTTCAACCCCCTGGTTAACCTTCACAGTAGCAACCAGAACAAGCAAAGAGGCAATACCAGCGCATCCTAAACATTTGCAGAGATAGCTGTATATTTAGTCAAATAACCAATTTTGAAATAAGGTCATATGAGAACTAAATACCACCAACCACCCAGCTATACGATTTCCTCAACAGAAGAATCAGTATAAAACAACCCCTTGGCCACCTCGCCATTTCAAATGTGACCAAAACTTGTCTGCCAGTTAAATATTAGGGGAAAAAATGAGCAAACACTTTCCATGCCCAATCATCAGTCCATAAAAGCAGAACTCTCGCCGACCAGTTAGAGCTCGCGCAGCCTCTGGCGAAGCTCCTACTGTGCTCTGGAGAAAGCAGCCGGGCTCAGGTTTCACCTATCACCCTCCTGGCCTTCAGGTCTCTGCACTTAGACGTCTTGACACTTTCTGGCAAAAGCTGACTTCAAAGAGTGCTACTTACAGCCCAAAATAATTCTGACAACACGATGGAACTAAATTTCAATTCCAGTGGATCAGTGGATCCCGGCTCCATAGAGAAAGTGATTTTAGTCTGTCAGCAATCCCTGTTCCCTACTTTCCTGTTTTGTTCCTCTCCTGCTTCCCCCCAAGCAATTCTCCCCTCTTCCCCCACTCCTCCTTCCTGTCTCCTTTTTGGGTCAACTCTGCTCTAGCACGTTCCCTTTCAGGGAATGCCCCAGAGCCACCGCAGGCTCTGGTCAATAAGAAAGACCCTGGCCACCAAGATGGAGGGGCTTGGCTCCTACGGGTGTGCTTTGAGGGGTCCCTGGCTCACCTATGCCCAAACATCTCCACAGCCCCTCCATGGCTGCCTGAAGTTTTCACTCTCTCTGTGTCAGGGCAGCATTTGTAGGAGATTCCTGTTAAAACACAAACATTCTTCTGGGAGTGGTAGCGCATTATCACACTCACAGATCGGTCACCGCTTTGCTAGAACCAGAAGAGGAAAGTAATGTGTAATTCCTGAAGTAAGGAGGCACAGGATAGGCACCTCATGATGGCAGAAGGCAGGGTGTCCAAAACTCTACACTGGGGCCTTGGACAGGGCAAATATGACAAACAGGGGCCTTGGGTGTCAGAGAAAAGCAAGTGTGGGCTCCGAAGGGAACTTTGCCTACTTATTTAGATCAGGCCGCCCTGCAGCCGTGAACACGCAGAGTGCAGTTAGCCAAACCTTTGCACATCAGCATGGCCCGTCTCCCCAGGGTGTGTGCGGGGGCGGGGGAGGGTGGGTGCCCCCACGCAATATTTCCCTATGCAAATGCCTGAAAATCATCATTCAATTTCTTCCTCTTGCAGATTTTGTACTCCAATAAATGTAGGGTCCAAGGCAGTGTGAGTTATTTATACCCCAGTGTCAATGATCAGATAAAGGCAGGTCAGAGCCAGTTTTGATAAAAGAAAGGGAGAAAGTGATTGAAGGCAAGACGGCCATCGGATAGAAAGATAGAACGGGAACCGGGAGGGAGAAGAGCATTGGGAGGAAGTAAACCAACTGCCCTCAAATCAATTTGTAAAACCCAAATGCACTGAGAAGCAATTTGTCAAGTGATCGGTGCTCTGGAAGCCTGGAGCCACTGCCTCCAGCTTGGCGTCCTCAACTCTACCCTGGGGCAGGCCTGCACAGGAGTCCCCCCTCCCTCCCAGAGCACTGCGGTCTGCAGTCCCCTCCTCAAATCCAGCAGCGGCCTCGTCTGGAAGATTCCAGGCAGCCTGTGACGACGTGGGCATTGGAGATGGCGTTTGCTGCCCGAGCCTCAGCAGGCGCCGCCATCTGCTTCCCGCAGGGACTCAGTGCGGCAGCAGCAGTGTTGCGCACTGCTGACTGCTGGAGTTTTCGCGCTGACTTGGGCAGCACAGTCACTCTTCACGAGCATCGATCCCGAATGCCTCAGAGCTGGGAAGCCGCAAGTCTAGAAGGAAAACACCTCCTGTGGACTTCTAATGCCCCAGGGTGGCCGTCCCTGCTCTTTGGAGCCAGTGTCAGGATCTCATTCCAGAGGGATTCTAGACATACTCTCAGCCCAGAGAAGCCTGGGATCAAAAGGGATCTTGGAGATCCCTGAATGCTGAAGAAATCAAGGTCCAGAGGAGTCAAGAGATTAGCTAAGGTCACACAGCCTTTCTAGGGCACACCTATGCACAGCACTAACCTGGATTTCCCAGGAAAAAAGGGTTTTGAGGTTTTTTCCCCCTTGGAGCTGGTGTGTTTCTTTTTATCAGATGATGAAAGAACATTTTCCCTTTTTTGATTACTCGGCAGCTCAGAGCTAACACTCAGTCACGATAGTCATCCACATGTGTCTGCTTGTGACCACTGTACCTGATCTCCAGGATTTTATTCCTCGCCATGGTCCACTGAAAGCCCCTCTGCTTCCCTCCCCGCCACGTCTGCCTCCGTCCCAAAGCCGCACTCGTGGCAGAAGATGGTGCTCTCCAGCATCAAAGGACCCGTCTCAGCAGATCTGCATCTGGTACTTTCACTCGGCTTCCATCCCAGATCCTGGGTTGAGGATCCCTTTCTTCTTTATGACTTTTTATTTTTCTCACTTGAGTTTTAGTTTGAGTGTTCATGTTCAACACGGTCACCCTAAGTTACTTCCAAGTCCACTCTTGTGGTGGTCTGAACCCAGCACCCTCCTCAGGGCCACAGAAGTAAGCCGGCGGGAATGGTTGTGGCCAGCACGCAGCCACCTGCGGTGAGCATTTTCTTACCCCAATCAGCACACGTTTGCTGAGAACCTACTCTGCGCCTGGGACGGGGCCAGAGGTGAATACAGCACAAACCCTCGTCCTTGAAGGTCTCGGCTTAGCAGAGGAGGCAGATACATAAAAAATAAGTACAAATTCATGGAGAAAATGTCAAAAATGGATGTACAATACTAGAAGTAGCACAGAGGAGAAAGGAGTTGCTCTGTCAAGAGGGTCAGGAAGCTTCATGAAGGCCTTTTCAAGGAAACCGGCACACGGCCAGGGTTACAAGTTCATTGACAGTGGCAACCTGAGAAGCCGTATCTGAACTTAAATTCTAAACCCATGAGCTAAAATTTTAGAAACTATTCTCCAAGCCATTCTCATCAAGTGCCCTCCTCTTCCTTCCATGAAGCATCTGAATTCAAGGGATGCACAACCATCCAGACCCACAGCAGCAAGTTTTCTCCAGCACTTGGCCTTAGCAGGTGGATGGCTGATTGCCGTCCAGCCTCTGAAGTCATTGAATGCCTGAAAACTAATTTACTGCACCAAGGAGCTCATACAACTGTTTTATTAAATGCATAACTGGTCTATACAGGAGAGCACTTCCAGTAGCTTAAAAGAGTGTTTCATGAATAAACACCATACCTAATACTTTCTTTTTCTTTAAGCTGATTTTTTTTATTGCTCAGACAAGAAAGGAGGGGTGCAAATTCTGTGAGCTCTTTGTTCTTAGCTGTAACTACAGACAGAGATGAATTGCAATCTACCATCCCTTCAAAGCCAGGATCCACGTGTTTTATTTTAGTTAAATCAAGTTTAGGTTGTTTGCTAAAAGGAAAAGGCAGGCTGCTGAATCTTGACTTGCATCTTCTCAGCCACTCCACCTAACCTTCACAGCCACTCCTCTTGATGCTGAATGGCAGACAGACTGCTGAGGGGGATTTAAGGGGGAAATCACACATTTCTTCCCCCAAATAACTGGCTGTAGAAGATGAGCAAGACAGAGGTGGAGGAATATGAGAGTCAATGTTTCAGCTAAATTACAAGTTGGGGAACAAAGCAAGAACTGCTTGTGGTCACTTTTTTAACTGCACGCCCTTCTCAGGGGAAAACACCAGCTTGCCAGATTCCTCTTCCTAAAGACACCTCCTTCTGGGTCTCCAATTACGTGTATGTTAGACCAGCTGACACTGTCCCACAGCTCTTGGCTGCTCTGTTCTGTTTTTCTTTCCCCACTCTTTTTTTCCAATTTTGATCACTCTACTGACTTATCTACAAGTTCTTTGATTCTTTCCTCAGCTGTGTCCAGTCCATTGATGAACCTATTGAAGAAATTCCTCATTGCCAAGAAAGGTTTTTTTTTTTATTTCTAGCATTTCACTTGACTCTTTCTTATAGTTTCCATCTCTCTGCTGAAATGCCCCATCTGTTCATGAATGTTGTCCACTTTTTCCACTAGATCCTTTAACACAGTAATCACAGGTATTTTAATATATTAATCATAGTCATTCTGATAATTCCAACATCCAGTTCATCTCTGAGTCTGGTTCTGTTGCTTGCTTTGTCTCTTGACAATGCTTTGCTGTTTCTTGCTTTTGTGTGTGTGTTGTAATTTTTAATTGAATGCCACACATTATGTGTAGAAGAGTAATAGAGACTGAAGTAAATAGTATTTATGCCTGGAAATGGACATGCCTCTTCTTCTGTGAAGTTGTTACCGTGGGGGTGGGGGCTGAGTCAATCTAGTCAGGAGTAGACCTAGCTCGGGTTCTGTTACCTTCAGTGCACCACAGCCTTCCAATTCCTCTAAAGGTAGGCTGTTGTTACCTTGAGCTTAGAGTTGGAGCTGGAGTGCCACAGGGTTTTTCTGTGTTCCTCATCTCCCCTGGGCTTTCAGCCATCCCTGCATGCCCACGCCTCAAATGGGGTCTTACTCCATGCTCTTGCCCCTCTCCCAGCAGTAATATGTTCTTCCTGGTTGTAAGGTGGGAGCATGGGCGTTCTCGTCTGTCCTAGTCCAGCTGCAGTCTTAGGCAGGCTGTGCTCCTGGACCTCAAAGCTGGGATTTTTTTAAAGCAATCCTTCCCCTCTTCTCTGTGGCAGCGAAATCTGCCTTGTCTCTCTACTTGGTCTTGGGTGGGAGTTCCTTGCTCCTCCTCCAGTAGCAGCAGACCTCTGCTCATTGTTGATGTAGGATCCTGGCCTAAGATGGTTTCCTGCCCTCCCCTAGGAGTGGAGGGTTCCGCCTGCACCTTTCCTTCAGCAGCACTGGCTCTCTGCCTGTGTCTTGGGGCAGGAACGTCCCCAGGGGCAGGGACAGTCCGTTTCTATTCCTCCCCATGGAGAATGCATTTTTGCCTGTGGTCTGAAGGCAAGGTTTGTCTTTGCTTCACATGAGGGAAGAGTGCAGGGAAGCAGGCCAGGCTGTGTCTGCTCCTCGCCTCCCCCCGCCTCCATAGCCACCAAGCACCTCCTGCACTCCTGTGCCACCAAGGGAGCCTGTTGTTGGCCTCCTGACTTACCCAATATTTCTGGTGAGGCCTGTGGAGAAAAGCTTATTCCAGAAACACTGACCCACACTGGCCTCTAAGAATTTGTTAAGATTTTGGCTTGTCCGGTAGTCGCCTCTTTCTCCTGTGCTCTGCCCAAGCTGAAACAGTGGCCCTCCCCTGGAGGGGCTCGTTCCTCTTTGGAATTCAGTTAACTTGGTTGCCTTGCACGCTTAGCCCTCTGACTAGCTTAGCCCTTGGGCTCAGGAAAAGTGATAATTTTGTAGATTATCCAGCCTCTTCTTATCGTTAGGGTGGGAGCAATGTTCTTCGAAGCATTTTACATCCTATATATCCCTGTGCCGACCCTGTACGGCCACCTGGCTGCGTATGATCTCATTTGCTTGGTTCTAACACAGCAGACAACCTTCTCAGGCTCTTTTCAGCAACAGCATTCATGCCAAGCACACACACCTGGAGTTCTTCATCTGCCTTTGCTCTTTTTCAGGTAAAACGTCAATTTAGAGGATTCTTCTGAGAAGCAATCTGTCCAATGGGAGGGGGAGGAGATCTCAGCCAGGCTGTGTTTCTTTTAACAGTTTTAAGAAGAAGAAGAAAAAAAGTTACATTCAGCCTGAATGATTTAATTTGGAGTATTTTCTTGTACCAACTGTGAGAAATTCCACTGGCAAAACACACAATTCCAGACATTTGTTCTCAGTAAATGATTCCTCTGTTTAGCATCTCTGATTGCCCCAGTTACACTAATTGATTTCTAAATGTACAAATACAGTAGACATGTCATAGGACATTTACTCCACGTCCTGTGCAGAGCAGAGGACAGGGTCAGACAGAAAGGTCATGGTGTTCCGAGATCCCTGCTCTCTCTGAAAATCCCAAGAACATCTCAATAGCTGATGCTTACACGCTTGTGCAGACACACAACCCTGCCAGTCCCCATTCCTTTTCTCACAGCTGTTTATTCTACCCACAAACATGGCTGGCCCTGCCCCCTCAAAGCAGGCAGCCTCAAGCTGTGTCCTGAGGACCTTGAGGTCCACTTGCCCCTCCCACCTCACGTCCCCTGAAACTCATTGTTTCAGTCTCCCACCCCCTTTCTTTGAGCTAAACAGTGTTTCCAGAGGACTTAAGCTAACGTATTAATGTAGTATCCAGGAAGCATGACCTTTCCTTTTCTTTTTTTTTGTTGAGGAAGATTCACCCTGAACTAACATCCATTGCCAATCTTCTTCTTTTTTTCTTTATGTGGGCCACCATCATAGCATGGTTGCTAACAGATGAGTGATGTAGGTCCGCGCCCAGGATCCAAACCCAGGCCGCCAAAGCGGAGCGCGCCGAACTTAACCACTAGGCCACTGGGGCTGGCCCAAAGCATAACCTCTTCACTCATAAACGCCTACTACCACGTTCCCGGTTCAGCTTACTAGATTTCTTGGCCACTGTGAGCCAGGCCCAGAGGCAATGGAGCACCGGCCAGGGGAAGTTTTGATGGGAAAGGAAAGGACTGGAGTCCTGGGAAGAATAAGCCAAGAGCAGCGGCAGAGAAAGCCAAGAAGTCTGAGAAGCCCAGAGTGAACCAGAGAGGCAGGGCAGAGGGACTTCTAGGCAAGGTCTTCATGCCACACTCCACTCTATCCACATGGTCAGTAAAGAACCAGTCGGAAGATCTCGCCCCAAGCAAGGACAAGGATGTATACATAGAGGGTCTCCACCTAGGTTTTTATACTTAATATCCCACTTTCCTACTCAGTCTGGATTCTCTATTGGTTTGTGCTATCTGTCCAGAGAAGGTATTACACTCTATGATACGAAAGTTTAGTTCCCCAAATAACAACCAGCCTGTTCATCTGTGACCTGCAGCTTTGCTCTATTATTTGTCCCTGTTGGCAGAGCAAGAGCACTGGCATTATATATTTGCAGGTCTGCAGTCCTGAAATAGCGTAGGAAGTAAGGATTTAAACAGGGCTTATGGAGAGAAAAAAAGGATTGAAGTGGTGGCCATTTCTACCCCAAATGCAGAAATCGATGCCAAAGAGAGAAAGAGGAAGGGAAGAAAGAAAGGCAGAGACCATGGAAACCCAAGGCAGAGGGGACAAGGAACAAAGACGAGATGATGGGAAAGGAGGGAGGGATTGACTGTCACATGGGCTGACGAGACGAGCGAATGCATTAAGCTGCTGGCAAAAAACTACATGAACAATACAAATCTTGATTCCTTTCCTCAAATTGGCTGCATTAAATTTTCAGCCAAAACAGAAATGAAATCAAAAGTGAATGGGAGTTTTCCCATCTTCCCTTCTCTTCCCTTGTCCTTCCCTCCCCTCCTGGCTCGGAAACATTGGCATCTGAGGATGCAGGGCAGTGAACCAACCGAGGGCCCTGCTGGGGTACCTGTTGACAGTAGCGTGTTTGTGTCAGAGAAGGAGGAGGGGGTACTGGAGTGGTTGGGAGATTGTTACCTCGAGCAAATAAATAACTATGCTGAGGATGATGCGAATCAGTGGGAGTCAGGTTTCCCACTGTCAGAAGGGATTTACAAACCCAGAAAGGGGAAGGGCTAGAAAGACCCCTGTGGTGTTGGACTAGAATTGGAAGTATTGGCATGATCTCATGGATTTTAAATATATATATACATATACTCACTAGTTTATCCCCACACACTAACCAGTAGCAATGTGCACATCAAGTAACCAGATGTTGGTGTCTAAACACCATCCTCCACTAAAGAGAACCAGGATCCTTGGAAAAATGGCTGATCCAGGGTTGGGGCAGGGACAGAACAAAATGACCCTGGGATAACTTGTGCCAGAAAGTAAGGAAATGTTGAAAGAATCTAAGGACATGTCAAAGAACAAAGAAGCCAGCTTATCGAAAGGGTTTCTATTGGCCTAACTTAGGTTTGAACTTGAAAATAAATCATGAGATTATCAGATTACCACCCATAGAATCAAACCAGAACCCATGAGTCTGAACAGGTATAAATAAATAATGAAAAAAGTAAATCAACAGGGGAGAAGGAAAAGCTGATCCTTCACTGGAATGCCAGCTAATAAACGTGAGAAACGATGGAGATGAAGAATCACTCTTTGGAACCATCACAGTGGCTGACACAGGCAGACGTCAGCAACGTACGCCAAGGCTGGAGGCTGGAAGTTTGAGGAGAAACAGGATATTGGCATTATGTTGGAATATCCCTCCACCCCCCACAAAATACTGATCAACTACAAGGGAAACATCGATGATTTTATGGTAGAAAAACCTGGCAGACACCGACTTCACCAGGTGATCCAGGGGTGGAAAGGGAGCATGATTTCTGTGGTATTCCTGCCAAGAATGCACTGCCTTAGTCTGCCATAAGGGAGCATAGGCAGACGCAGTTGAGGTACAAACTACAGAACGGAAGACTGTCAAAAACATGAGAGACAGGCAAAGACGGAGGAAGTATTCTAGATTGAAGGAGACTATGAGACATGACAACTAGATGCAAAATGTGTTCCTGGATAGACTCCTGGAACAGAGAAAGAGAGAGAGAGAAAAGGGCCTGGTGGTGGGGGGCGGTTGGGGGGATGTTGGGGGATGGCAGGAAGGGAGTGAAGGAGCGGGGAAGGGAGAGAGGGAGGGAGAGAGGGAGAAAAATTTCTCATTGTTGGGACAGTGGCAAATGTTAAGGGGGTCTGTGGATGGTTGTGTGGCACGAGCATTGATTTCCTGATTGGGAGGCTTATAGGGTGGTTATGTGGGAGAGTGTCCTTACTGTTGCCTGGTGCACACTGGAGTGTCCAGGGGTGATGAGGATTCTGTCATATAGAGTATAGTGATAAACGAACAGATGATAGATAAGAACAAATGCAGTAAAATGGTAATAGAGACTCTGGGTGAGGCAGATGTGAGCATTCTCTACTCTGTTCTTGCAACTTTTTTATAGGTTCGAAGGAGCAGTGGGAGAAGCGTAGACGACGTGGTGGGAGAAGCGGAGGCAGAGCTGTGGGGGACTCTGGCTCTGGTGGGAGAGGATGGGTGGCCGGTTCGGGTTCTTGCACGTCTAAGGACTCAGAGCCAGTGTGAAGAGCTGAGCACACGCATCCCTCCTATTTCTAAAGGACCCAAGAGGTGTCAGCTTTACCAGAGTTCTGAGACGATTCCAGAATGGAAACCCCAGAATGCCACCAAACCTTGCCAGGAGAGCAGCCCCCAGCCCTGCGTGGGAACCAGCTGAGGGGCAGCCTCTTCCGGAGGGGAGGGGAGGCATCACGTTCCAAAGGGCCATCCCACCTGCAGCCTCTCTCCAACCCAGATATCGCATGGCTCCCCAGAGACTGCTTGGTGGGAAAGGTCTGCTAAAAATATGTGGTCCTGGAATCTAATGAATCAGAAGCCAGACAGAGCTGAAGCAATTGCCATAACCCTGGCGGAAAATCACACCTTATCTCCTTTGCCAACCTGTCTCCTGTCCAGGAACAGGGAAGGGAGAATGAGAGCAGAAACCGAGAGGAAAGCGCAAACTCAGACAGAGGTGGCGCAGATGGAAAGCAACAGACCGGCTCTAAGCACGTTCCCTAATTTGCTTTAGTACGATCTAAATTTAGCTCTCCGACCCAGGTAGCTCTTAACATTCATTGTTTACTAGATGTTCATGAGGAGGAGAAACACTCTAATGCTTTTCATTATCTTTAAAAAAGAAAAAAGAAAAAATATACCCGCACTATTTCAGAGCTCGGCAAGGAGATGAATCCATGCCGCATGGCCGCCTCTGCGCTCTGTACAAACGCTGGGCAGCCTCCGCGCCCGGAGGAGTCCCCCGGGCTCAGCGCAGAGAGGCTGCGGGGTGAAGGCCTCTGGGAGCCCGGAGGAGGATGTGTGCTCAGGTTAATGAGAGAATGGAATTCTGAAATCCAGCCCAGCAGCTAAGAATATCTCCTATGGACTAGAAAGAGTTTCCATGTCCGAGATCTTGGCATTCCTTTAAAAAGATAAGAAGAGCCAGACCTTGAGAAGCAGGGCAGTGAGTTTAGAGGAAAGAACACTGGATTGAGAGTTAAGGCCTCTGAACTGCCCTCCTGATGTGTCACTTCATCCCCCGGGGACTCAGTCTACATATCTTCAAAATGATAGAACTGCTCTGTCTCCTAGCTTCCTCTTAATTCCACAATTCCAGAAGAAAACAATGTAACGGCTCTCGGAAAACAATTAAGATACACATGTAGAGATGCACAGAAAAAGGGATGGCAAGGTTCACAGCAAACTGTTCACGGTGATTTGGGGAGTGGGGGTCTGCGGGGAGTCTCACAGAAGACTTTACAGATTTCTGTATAGTGTGAATTTTTAAACAACTGCAATGCATTAATTTGTGTTAAAAGTCATGAAACACTAAAATCAGGGACACAGTTGTCAAAAATGTTTCTATCAAAGAATTCACAATCACATGAAAATAATCCCAGGCAAATTCACACGCATAGTGTATCCAGTCAGAACGGGGTTAGCATTCCCTCTAATAACCAGAGAGGCGAATCCTCCTTCAAGGCCCAGATCAAACGTCGTTTTTCTCTGTGACTTTCCCTGTCCCTCTCTCATCGCCACACCACACCCTATTTCTGGCCCCCCAAAAGCGAGCTACTCCCTCCACCGTGTTGCCATGGCACTTGAAGACTCTATCAAGGACCTTATCAGATGGAACTGCATTTATCTGCTCTGTGTCTGTGTCTCTCAAAGTGGACTTTTTGAAGTCCTGTTTTCCTCTTTTGTATCTTAGGTCCTAGCATCAGGCCTGGCACATAGCATGAGCTCCAAAGGAGTTTGCAGAATTGAATGCACATTCATGCAGCCTGACACACACAGAGAGCCATCTTTTTTCTTAGATTCTCAAGACTATCACAGCTAGTTTTCATATTGTAAATTCACGACAATCAAACCATAAAGTGGAGGTTGGAGAGTGTGCTTTCCTTGCAATATAGTCCATACCATTCTTGACGATGCTGCTCACCCATTTCCTGGTCCCTGGGATCCAGAGATGTCCGTGTTGTTGCTACAAATGGATATTTTAATATAACTGAACTGGTCAGTTAACTCCTCCGTAACCGAGAAGGAAGGGAAAGGAAAAGGAAAGCAGGACAGGGAGGTCGCCCGAGAAGCAGTGGGCTCTGCTGCATGGTCTCAAGTCCTCTGTGGGGCGCGGTGCAGACACTGGGGCTGGGTGCTGGGAGACCCGGCCGCTGGATCAGGAAGGCTCTTGGCCTCTGCCTCCGAGTCTCGAGTCTCGGCGACCTCCTTTGTCAATCTCCTGCTCTATCCACCTCACGCAGGGGTGTGAGCATGAAAAGTGATTGGGCCTGGGGCCGCCTGGTGGTGTAGTGATTAAGTTCACGTGCTCCGTTTCAGCGGCCCAGGGTTCGCAGGTTCGGATCCGAGGTGTGGACCTACACACTGCCCATCAAGCCATGCTGTGGTGGCATCACACATACAAAATAGAGGAAGATGGGCCCAGATGTTAGCTCTGGGCCCATCTTCCTCACCAGGAAAAAAAAAAAAAAGTGGTCAGGCCTGGGAAAGGAGAGACACTGTAGAACCAGAATCTGTGATTATTAAACACTGTGGGTCACTCTGACTCCCAATAAGTAATCAACATACTTTAAAACTACGAATTAGTCATTATAATTAGCAAGATGAACATCAAATAGCTTATTTCTGCTGAGACGCAAAAGCGGTACACCTATTTAAAATAATTCAGAGGGTGGGGGTTTTCAAGTTCCATCTTTTTCACTAATACCTTTTCTAGTAGGAACCAGAACTTCAGAAGACTCCACAGCACCAGGCGTAGGGGCATCTAACGGCTTCTCTTGTTTACTTCTCTGCATGCCACAGAGCACCACCTTCTCAGTGGGGGCTGCAATAATATATCCTTCTCTCTCCATTATTGCTATTCCAGAACTGCAACAAGGCAGCACGTTCTAAGAAGGCTTAACGTTGCCATATTATCATATTAGGAAGGCTTTCTGTCTGAGTTTGGGGGTGCAGGTAGGATTTAGTGACTATGCAGTTGAATGCCATTTCTATGCCTGGAAATAGTTCCTAAGAAAAAGAAAATGACAGAGAACAGTAACAGGCTCTGCAGCCACCCTGATATGGACATAACCTCATTAGCCTGACTGCCCACCATCCTCACGCTCCTTCATTTCATTTACCCCAATCTCACTGATGCCCTTCACCACTCCTGCCTTGGCACAGTCTGCTCCTTCTCACTGCCATTCTCTTTTCCCAGTTCTCTTCTTAGTAAACTCCTACTCATCCTTAAAAGCCTTTCTCTGACTCAGGCATTTTAGCCGCTACCCTGAGACTAGAAGCGTCAGGAAAGCAGGCACTGGGGCTCACCCACCACTGAGTAGCCAGCACACAGCAGCTCAATAAATATTTGTTGAATGAAGGCACAAATGGATGAAAGCAACCTCTGTGCTCATTCTGGATGGCACATATAACACTGAATGTGTAAGCTTCTGTTTACAAGCTGGACTTCTTCTCCCGCTTCTGAGTTCTTTGCGGGGGGGGGGGGGGATGAATGGATTAAGCCTTAGCAAGGTGCTTGGGTCACTGTAAGTGCTCAACCACGTTTGCGGAATAAATAAATGAGCAAAGAAAGTTCAGGTGGTCTTCTTAAGCCCACCTCACCAAATCCAAAGTCATAAAGCTCAGAAGATACTCAGAGGTAACCTCTAGACCTCAGCTGTCTGAACTATACGGGGGGAGAGTTGAATGCCATGATCTTCTCTAAGTTCTAAGATTCTGTAATTTGGAAAGGAAGCAAGCATCACAATCACCAGAGCCCAACAAATCCTGATCAAAAGACTTAGCATTCGGTGTCTGTAGAAAAGACTACTCCAGCAGAAACTATTGTTCCAGGTGTTCCATTTATTTGAAATGCCTAAAGCCCTTTACCTTCAAGATAAACAAGTACCCAGCAGTGATGGGTACATGTGGAATGTCCATGTGAAGATTTGGGAAGCATCAATGGAACCAGAACGGTTTCGCATGCTTCCCCTGGCTGTTTCGGCACTAGAAATCGTTCATGTGTTTGTCATTGCAATGACATGTGATGGTCAAGCTTCTGGAGACCGCAGCAAATACTGCCACGTACTTGACGAGTGAGGCTACTGCCAGAATCTGAACCATCATCATGCAGGAGAGTCATTATCCTAAGAACGACTATGTCACGATGCTCTTTTAGATGGAGTTCCTATGTGGGCTAAGTGCCAAGTATATAAGCTTTAGACATTGGTGGTTACAGCAGACTTAACGTCTACTGACCGAATCTGTGTGCCAGGTAGAATCCTGACGAGGAGCGCTGAATAAAACAAAGCCCGCTGCCTTCGCGCTGCCTCCATTTTAGTAAGTCAGGCAGTAACAAGCACAATGGAGAGAAATAAGACAGGCTATGAGGACGGAGGGGCCTGGGCTGCTCCAGAAGACCTCTCTTCCAACTCTTTGCCTTATGCCAGCACTGTAAACAACAAGGCTTCTCCTTGTGGCGTGAAATTTTCTCCTGAGGTCTCAAGTAACTTTCTTTCCTATCAGGAAGGCCAACTGAGGCAGTGCGTGTTAGCGTAATAAGAACAGAAGCCTAACACATGAGGCTTCTGCCCCTGGAGTTACAGCTCTGGGTTCCCAGTGGAGCACCCCTGTTGCCTCGACAATTCTAGGAATTCAGGAGAACAGAGGCTCTCACTGCTCTCCGCTTGTTTTCTTCTTATTTGTCTAAGTGGTAAATGTATAGAGTCAATTAGTTCATCCCAGAACGTTTTTTTAAATTGCTATGGCTTCCATAATAAATTATTTTGATTTGATTAAGTAATCTAGGAATAACTCTGCAACTGGAACATACGAAGCTGATATTGGTAAGTACATAATTATGTAGCCATTTATTTAAACAAATATCGCGCATCTATTGCATGACTTCCCTACGCTGGGCGCTGTGAGGAGTACGCAGTCAGGGACTTCGCCCCCAGGTGACTTAGCATCTACTAGGACAGATAAGACTCGATCAACGTTACCATGCTATATGGTAGACACGACTGAGCTGCAAGAGAGGACTGATCAACTGTAGGAGAGACCACCCCAGGCTCTGGGCATCACTGTGTCTTCATGATGGCTTTTGAGCTGACACATGAACCAACCAGCCCATCGCCATGTGGCTGCTGCAGTGGCAAGAATGACACCGTGCCAGGCTGAGTAAAGGGCCCCTGGCCCCTATGTTCCTTTGGGTCCTGTGTGCTGAGACCACCACGGCCAGGGCTCAAAAGTCAACCCTTAAAGAGGCCTTCCTTAACTGCCCCACCTAAAACACCTTTCTCCTCCATGGTACTTCTCAGTAGCTGACATGACATGTTTGTTCATTTTCTTGGTTATTGTCTGTCTTCTTTACTTGCGTATAAATGTCACCAGAGCACAAACTTCGTCTATTTTGTCTGTCTTGTTCAGTGCCTAGAATAGTACCTGGCACCAAGTAGGTGTTTAATAAAGAATGTGGACTGACCCCCACAAAGACTCTGGTGGGATTATATTCAACATGCCTCTCATCCCAGTTTTCATCAGCCGACGCCAGCATTTGACTTCCTCGAATGCTGAATGACTTCCAAATATCTATCTTTGGGTTGGACCTCTTATCTGAGTTCCAGGCTCAAATATCCAATTGCTTACTATGTATCTTCACTCAGATTCCTCAAGGACTCACACAGCCCTGTTCCGGCCTCCTCACCCCATTTCCACACACTAAGTCCACTCCCAGCGTTCCTGGTCTCAGTGAATAGTGCCACCCTCCACCCCCTGCATAACCCAGACACTTGAGGGTCATTCTTGGAGCCTCCTTCCCTGCCCTCCCACCTCCAATGCATCACCCATGCCTGTTCACTTTGTTCCATCTCCATAGCCATGACCCTTCTCCAAGCTACTGACATTTCTCTCCTGGACTACTGAAATAGTCTCTGACTGGCTTCCCCAATCCACCCCGGGCCCTTCCATCTATCTTCCACACAGTAGCCAGTGTGACCCTGTAAAGCACACCGCCAATCACATGCTTGGATCTGTGGTTCGCTTCCCTCTGCTCTTAGGATAAAGGTCAGAATCCTTAACCCGCCTTCAGCAAGCAGGGGGATATTCCACCAGAACACGGCGACACAGCTGTCCAGCTTGTTAAGTGCTGAAACACCTCCATTCTTCTCTGTCAACAGCCACTGCCTCAGCACCCCTGCTGCTCTGGCCACTCTGTCCCCTCCCCCAGATCCTTCCCCTCAGTCAGCAACTGTAGGGTTAACACGTGGCGCAGCAGGCAAACACACCCCCACGCACACAATGCACACACAAGTGCATGCATACACACTGCACTGCTCCAGCCCTGGGGCGCACTGTCCTAGTTGTTGACCATTGTGACTATTGCTCCTGCCTATAAGGTCCAGCGTGCTCCCAACTTCACCTCTCCAGCCTCACCTGGTCCCTCCTGCTCTCTGCCCTGCAGCCACTCTGGCCTTCCATAAACTTTCTGTGCTCTTCTCTGCCTCAGGGACTTTGCACAGGCTGTTCCCCACCACTGGAATGTTCTCCCTTTCCTTCAGCTCATTAACCATACTCATCCCTTAGCTTAACTATCTCTTCCTCATGGTAGCCTTCTCGACCTCCAACTCTAGGTCAAGCCTCTCTTATATATTCTCACATAATCCTATGCCTTTCCTTCACAGTTCCTAACAGAGTTTGGTTTGCATATCTATTTATGTGATCATTTGACATAGTTCTCACTACCAGTAGACTACAGCTCAGAGAGGATGAGGACTAGGACTTTCTTTTTTACTCTTAATCCCTAAAGCCTTGCAGTCCACGTACGTGTGCAGAGAGGCCCTTGGCTACATGGGTCTAAAGCTGGAACACTGATTGAATAAACAAGAGGATCAGGCCTTCGTATAGAGATACAAGTGCATGCATGAGTATATGTGTGTCCTTATGTATGAATTTGTTCTTCTCTAAAAGTATAATAATGAGATGATGACAAACATTAGTAGACAGTCTATGCAATGAGGAAACTGCCCTGAATTTTCAGATGTCTCTTATGTAAGCTCAGAGTTCCTCTTTTCACACTGCTTAGAGTAATTACTTCCTATTACGGCAAGCAGTACGCATTCTTTCCACAAAACATGCTATTTGAAAGTGTGTTACTTACATAAGGATCGGGATTTGCTGTCTTACCGCTCTCACTGGCCACCAGCTCGAAGGATTCAAGCAAAAGCACACTCTCAAGCCCTGACCCCAGGACAAGAGCCTGTTTTTATCCTCTCAGAGCAACGAAGGCATGTTTTAAAGAGAAGAAAGCTGCAGTCCCATTACGAGGCCGGCTCTGTGACCAGCGGAGAGCAGCAGCATTGTCCCGATGGGCGCGCTAATGTGTTTATTGAGGGCGAAGTTCAGCTACTGGAGTCCCCCATTACCAGGCTCTCCACTCCAGAGCAGAGGCCGAGCCGCCCTAGAAACCAGAATGAGGCCGGCAGCGCCCCACCCCTGGGCAGCCCCGGAGCACAAGGCGCAGACCAACAGCGCCCAGACGGGCGGAGGAGCTGAGGGGAGAAACCGGCAGCGAGAGGCTTCCGCCGTGGCGAATCCCCCTTCTACTCCCCTCTGACATCCATTTCCTGGCTGGCAGCAGGTTCCTTTTGAAACAAAGAGGCAGGCCGTGGCCAGGACAGCAGTCTCCAGCCTGAGGTTGGAGCCTTCCTGTCACCCGCACTGAGATTGACACCGGAAACGATGTCAATAAAGTGCAGATCCCCCCTGGTGCCCGCTGCTCCTTGAGCGCGAGAGGAACGGGGAGGTGCTCCGAGGAAAGGAGGCAGAGGGACGAGCCGCTTACCCAGGGCCTCACCAACGGGAGAGCAATCAGGACAAAGCCATTCCCTGGGGGTCATCAGAATCTTTCAATTTCACACCGAAAAAGCAGCCCCGGCTCAAGGCTTAAGAAGGTGCAGTTGTCCCCATTTCTGCTAAGTGGACTCCTTCCCGAGCTGGCATTTTCGCCCTGGAGGGCCTCTGAGGGCACGCGCTCCTTAACCGGAGCGGCCCTTCGGAGGGGCCTCCTCGGCGCTGCCGCTGCCTCGGACCGCATCTCTCTGCCCAGGGACGCGGCCCCTCCTGCCGGCCGGGGACAACAGGACCACAGCTCCTACAGCCGTTGCTGAGGGCTGGCTGAGGGCTGGCGTTGAAACCATCCCTGAGCCCCCTCCTGAGCCACTCTGATCCCAGGACTCACTCTGCCCCCATACTTTGCTCCTACTGCCTCTTCCCAAGAAAGAAATGGGTTCCGGGTCTCAGTCTGCTATCAAAGGCCAATCTTTAGCTCTGTATGTTTGGTTAGAATCACCACAAACATCCTTAAGTCTGCGGACATGTGTGTTGGTAAATTTGGGTGCAGGGGTGTAAGAGGAGGAGAGCTTGCTCGCCTCACCCAGTTTTGTTACTCAAGTGGCCGGGGGGGGGGGGGGGGGGGGTTGTTACAGAGAGGAGAGACTGAGGGGGCAAGGGGCCAGAGAGTGGTAGAAAAGTCAACCTGCATTCCAGGAATTTGCCCCTGCTGGCTGGTAAAAGTCATCCGGTCCACTACAACGTGGAGGAAGCTGGAGGACACTACACTGGGTGAATAAGCCAGTCACAGAAGGACAAACACTGTATGATTCCACTTACATGAGGTCCCTAGAGGAGTCACATTCACAGAGACAGAAAGGAGCATGGTTGCCAGGGGCTGGGGGAGGGGGAGCGGGGAGTCAGTGCCTCATGGGTGCAGAGCTCCAGTTTTGCAAGATGAAAAGAGTTCTGAGGACGGATGGTGGGGATGGCTGCACCACAACATGAACGTACTTAATGCCACGGAACTGTACACTTAAAAACGGTTAAGACGGCAAATTCTATGTTATGTGCATTTCACTGCAATTAAAAACATTTTTGGGGGCCGGTCTGGTGGTGCAACAGTTAAGTTCGCACGTTCCACTTCGGTGGCCCAGGGTTCGCCAGTTCGCCGGTTCGGATCCCAGGTGCAGACCTACACACCACTTGGCAAGCCATGCTATGGTAGGCGTCCCACATATAAAGTAGAGGAAGATGGGCATGGATGTTAGCTCAGGGCCAGTCTTCCTCAGCAAAAAGAGGAGAATTGGCGGCAGATATTAGTTCAGGGCTAATCTTCGCCCCCCAAAAAAGAGGAAACATTTTTTAATGGTTAAGATGATTAAGAAAAGGTCACAATTCGAAACTGAATTAGCATGTGTGACTGAACACCTTAATTGGCCGGCAAAGACGCACAAACAAACCAAAACAAAACAAAAGTCATTGAATGCACAAGTCTCAGCTGCACCCTGTTCTCTTTCTAGGGAGGATTTCCTCTCTATTCAGTCAATTCCTAGATCTTTGGCCTCAAATCTGGCTCTGCCCTCCACTCCATCCTGAACACTTTAAGTTTCCTGACCAGCCCCTCCTGAACCAAGCCCCTGTCGCTTAGCACCTGGAACCTCGGTGAAGCTGTTTAAGCCACATTGGTTCTCAGCCTGAGCCAGACTCGCCTTCGTCCACACCCTGACAGAGTGAGTCCTCATCGCTATTTCCTCCTCAGCCCAGCAGAGAACCCACAAAGGCTGCTGGGGGACAAAGGAGATTTAATGTCACCACTGACACGACATCCTTCAAAGGCCCTTCCTCCTGCCCACTTTCAAAGGCCACATATTCTAAGACCACAGCAGGGACCAACGGCAGCTTCTAAGGGAAGAGTCCTCAGGAGACAGAGCCCGGGCCGACCCACACTGTTCAGACATCGGCCCTTCTCTGTGGGGCCCCGGATCGCGGCAGTATGTGAACACCAAGGTTAGGGCCTTCAGCAGGCAGGAGCCCTGGGGGATTTTTGAGGCCACCGGGAAAAGGTTCATAGAGGTGAAGCAAAGCTCTCAGGAAATGGCAGCGGGCAACAGCCGCTCTTCTGAGACCACAGGCCTGTCCCCATCACACTTACCTGGTTACAGGTGTTAATGTCTACCCCATTCCGCAGGTGATCCAAAGCTTTGTCCAAGTTACCTGATCTTGCTGCCCTTAGAAAGCTGGTAGCAGCGTCGGCCTGTGAGGAGAAAGAGCAGGCTGTGTCAGGGTGTTCTGTGTGGTAACAACTCACGGTCCCATCCAAGCCTAGGGCCACGAAAAGGGGCGAGGTCACGGCGGCAGCCACTGCGCCCTCCTGTTACGGCTCGCGGGTGTGGTGGGGGCCTAGAGCCCCTGGCCGATCCATAATGTGAGGAGGCTGCTTTCCAGCCCAGCTCCCCATCCTTTTGGTACTTTTATGAGCAAGTATGCTTGGGTAGGACCCCATGAAGAGGGACCCCATTGAGAAGTGAATGCTCAGCACGGCCTGGTGTCTTACTGCTTCCACGTGTCCAAGGGCCCACTGCCTCCTTACTGAGGAGGCTGAGTCTCACGGGCCTGGCCCCAGGAGCCACGGATGCAGGCGCCACAGGCACCACACACAGGCCCTTTGGAGCTGATTTGTAGTTTTGTTTTTTAAGTAAACAGCACATACCACTTACTATGTGCTAAGAACCATTATCAACACTTTACATGCAATAAATACTTACACACACACACAGATACGCATTTAATCCTCATTTTTTAAAAAAAACCAAAGAGGTAAGTACTATGGTGGTCCCCATTTTACAGATGAGGGAACTGAGGCACAGAGAGCTGAAGTGATTTGTGCAGGGTCACACAGCAGGTAGGAGGCACAGCCAGGACTCAAACTCAGGCCTCCTGGCTCTGAAATCCGTGAGCTTAACTTCCCTGCTCCATTGCCAGCTTAACGTGAGCCTTATGTCACAGGTGCCCCTGTGAGGCACCTTCCTGAATAACTTGGTAATTGTTGCTCAGCCACCTACACCCTGCATTTCAAGACCCTGCCACAGGAACACTTGTGTGTATTAAAGATGAATGACAGCCAGAGAGAGGGAGAGCTGGACAATAAAATAAAGCCTATGAATGCAGGCAAAGTCTACGAACGCAGGCGAGTGTGGTAGGAACGAGGTGAGCTGGCTCAGAGCAGCACCCCTGCGCCCAGCTGAGTTGGTTAAGTCACCAAGTTTGTGGTAACTTGTTACAGCAGTGACAGGGAACTAATACATATGCTAATGATGACCATCCCTAAACGCAGAAGACTCCAACGCCAACAATCCCAAACAGTATCCTCCAATTAAATCCTCATCCTCCCTCAAAGCGGGGCTGCATGCCTTTGCCAATTAACAGTTAATCCCAGGCAGAAAAGCTTCTCCAGCCTCACCCACACCACCTTCACCGTGGTCCAGCCCTTCGCTCTGAGTTCTGCCCTGTCCCTCCGCCGCCACCACTTCAGGCCTCCAGTGATGCACTGGGAGAGCCAGTTCCTTTCTCTCCTCCCAGCCAGCCCCACTCCAGTCTGCCTTGGTGATCTCCCTAAAATCCTGCGGTCCCGCCAGCCCTCCCCTACGCCCCACAGGCCCACACAGGCCCCCTGCTAGAGAAGCTCAGACCCAAGCTCTGCATCTGCCTGTTCACAGCAAACACACACACATGGATCTCTGCCCCCAACGTGGCAGGAGGGCCCCTTCCTCCTCCCTCCCTTGTCCCCCGTGGCAGTCCCACACTCTGTCTGCCTGCAGGCCCACACTGACTATTCCCAGGATCCTGCACCCTTCTGCCACTATCATTTGCTAATTCTCACCTCGCCTTTCTTCGAGGTCTGCTCAGCTCCTACCTCCTCTAAGATGCTGTCCTTGGATACCCAGTATTTACCATCTTTAAATCTAGGAACAGGAGCTTGATTTTTTAAATGCATTTTAAATACATCTTTGTCAAGTTATTTGATTTATGCAAGTTTGTCGCCCCAGCCAAGTTGTTCTCTTCTTGGGGCAGGGACCAAACCTTCCATCTATCTCAGAGCATGAAGTGTCTGCTAGGCCAAGACTTCCCTTGGCTTCCAGCACAGGCCCTGGATGTCACCAGGTTCCTCGGCAAAGAGTCTGTGCTAGAGGGAGTATCTCAGAAATGAGGATCAATCTGTCGGTTCCCCATAAGCTGGACTCCCAGAGAAATCAGACTTAAAGTGTAGTCCCTCTGAGAAATGTCTGTTTGTGCCTGCTGATGCAGAAAGTCTGTCTGGATCCAATGGCAGTAGTCCCTTCTACCTGCCGGGGATGCTTCCAAGACCCCCACTGGATGCCTGACACCGCAGATAGCGCTGAGCCCTATGTATGCTACATTTTTTCCTGTACATCCATGTCTACGATAAAGTTTAATTGATAAATTAGGCGCAGTAAGAGTTAACAACAATAACTACTAGCAAAATAGAACAATTATAACAATCTACTGTAATAAAAGTGATGTGAGTGTGGTCTCTCTCTCTCACAATATCCCATTGTACTGTCCTCGCCCATCCTCTTGGGACGCTGTGAGATGATTCAATGCCTACGTGACGAGATGGAGTGACGGAGGCGCTGTGACGGAGCGTCCCAGGCAGGATGGCCTGGGACGGGGCGAGATTTCAGCACACTACTCAGAAGGTGGGCAATTTAAAACATGACTTGTTTATTTCTGGAATTTTCCATTTAACATTTTCAGGCTGTGGTTGACTGCAGGTAACTGAAACCACGGGAAGCCAAACCATGGATAAGGAGGGGCCACTTTATTAGGAAAAATACTACATTATTCTCCAAGAATGAGAGAGAGGTATATCTCTTACCTACCCAAACTATCTTCTGCAGCACAGTCATAGGATTTGGGAGGAAAACCTGAGAATGGTGGGTAAAAATAGGTGCAACATCAACCAGTGACACTGTTTGACTGTTGAAAGGACTGGACCTAGGAAGTGAAGGAGAATATTTATGACAGACAGACAAGCAGATAAATAGAGGGCGAGGGAAGCCCCGTGTAGACTAAGCTGAGGAAGGCTAACTAATTTCTGCAGTTTGTATAACATCAATGAAATTATACTACTAATACCAGTCACTGGGCAGTGTATTACGGACACGATATCTTTTCATGCTGGTCACAACCGCTGAGGCAGGTGTAATTGTCCACATTTTAGAGGTGACGAACTGAGGTTTCCCCGAGTTCTGCAGCTAGTTGGTTAGTCAACACTCAGGGATTCGGCCCAGGCCCCCCTGACTAACGCCAGTGCCTTTCCACTTCCCTTGACCCCGAGGCGCATTCTCAGCAATTTCACACCTGAGGGCGTCCACACAGCCCTGACAGATTGTAGGGGCTGGGAGGGGCCTCATGCCTTTGCCAATCGAACAGTTACCCCACGGCAGAGAAAGGGTGCCGGGCGGGGCGTGGCTCTGACCCTGAGCGCTGTGTTAGGGCCAAAACAGACCTCCAGAAAGGGGCCATCTAGCCCAGTTCCTCCTTTCGCTGATGATAAAACTGATGGTGAAAATACAGTGACTGGCTAAGGTCACCTAGACAGTTAGAGGTGAAGTTCAATTGCTAAGGCATTTCATTTCCTTTTGGTCTCCTCTAGGCCCTGGGTTGTCAGGACATGAGCAGGATCCTCAGAGTATCTGACAGGTGAGTGAGAGAGCATGGTGTCACTCCCACTGTGCATCACTCAGTTTAACTCTACAGTCTATTTACTGAGGTCCTATTTCAAGTCCTGGATCCTGCTGGGCAAAGAGAGAGAATAAAAAATCAGAATAGAGGTCTCTGCCCTCGTGATTGGTAAAACAAAGCAACTGGGGGATAAAGGGGCATGTGTGCATGCATGCAGGCGCCCATTGATTCACTCCACATGCATTCACTGAGCACCTCCTGGGTGCCAGGGATTGGTTAAGCCACACAGCAACGGCCCTCATTGGAACGTGAGACCCATTCTTAGCATCTCGTTCTTCCCAGCCCATCCTGCCCATCTATCTAATCAGTTACCTCCAGTCCAATGACCTGTCCTAGGTGCAATTTCCTGGTGCATCTAGGAACCATCTGTGTAACCCAACAGGACAGAAAGAAAGTCAAAAGAATCTAGTACGTTCCACTTAGAATACCCACCTGAGTAAATACTAACCAGAACAACAACAACAATAATGACAAACACTAACTGGATAGCTCTGGGCTCTGTTAAATTGGAGCAGAGTCCCTGGCCCTCTCGATACTGGAGGCAGCCTCAGAGAGGCCTCCCTGTGGGAGGAGACTAGAGGAGCTAAAGGAGGCTGCTCACGTGTCAAGAAAAATCAGTCCACAATGGCCCAACCCTGCATCACCAGCAAGGAACGGACACCCCCTCAGAGCACCTCACCAAGGCTGCCTCCTTGCGTCTTCGCCCCTTCCTCCTCTCGAGCTGAGTTTCGATCGAATTTTACCCGTGAGAAAATCGCTCGTGCCTGCACTGAGGGGAGGAGGGGGTATACCCATTTTGTTGTGTCCCTTGCCCACATCCCTTCGGTTAATCTATGTAATGTTCCTAAATTTTCTTTGATAACAAAATATTTACCTTTACAAAGCTCTCACTGTGTTTTAAGTACTCTACATGAATTAATTCATTTGCTCCTCCCAGTAATCCCATGAAGCAGGTACTTCTATTGCACAGACGAGGTCAATGAATCACAGAGAAGTTAAATAACTTGTCCAAAGTCACACAGCTAATACATGGCTTGGCCAAGATTTGAATCTAAGTAGCCTACCTCCAGGGTCTTTCTCTAACCCCTGTGCTATACTGCCTCATGGGCCAATCGTTTGCTAGTGCCCATAAGATTCCTCTCAAGTTCAGCCCTGGCTGGAGAGAGCCTTCCGTCTGCGCTCAGAGGCTGTGCCCCCTTCAGCCCTCAGTTTAGGAGGAAGCTGGTGGAGGGAAAGGAAGGGAATGGAATTCCTCCTGGGTCCCAAGTTCTCCTCAGGGCTTCTTGGGAAACGGAGGTGAACCCTTGGTTACCTGAGACACCCAGACTATTATTAAACCGGCACTTCCTGAGTAGGTGATACGAATATAGCAAGAGATAAGTCGCCGAGGGGGCTCCAGTGTCCTGGGAGGAGAGGCCGGAAGCTGGCTGCTAAATGTCAGCATGCCGGTAACACAGGAGCAGTGAAGGCTGCAGAAACACCAGAGGCCAGGCAAAGTTTAGATTTAGGCCTGGGAAGGGAACCCCAGGGCCTCTTCACATCTTCTCCGGGGCTTGAGTTGGCCTAAGTTCTCCCCAGGACCAATCATGAATTACTTCTCAAGGTCTTTGAGTGCAAAATTCATATCTAAAAGGATAAATGGAAACTGAGCTATCGCCAATTTCTGTAAACAGCGAGGAGATAATCTCTGTTTCCCAAGGGGTCTTAGTGTCCAGAATGTGGTTTCTCTCACAAAGCCATTGTCAGAATTCCCAGGAAGAGACTCCAGATCCTTTCCAGCCGCTGGGGCAGCACATCCACAAGACGGCGTACAGCAGGCGCCTTCTGGATGTGGAGCTGTCTGCTTGTCTAGGGGCTGCCCTCCACATCCAGAGTTCCTTCAAACTCAGCACCTGGGTATTCCTCCAGCCCCCCGGGAGGCCCACAGAAAGAACATCAGCTCCAGCCAGCACACACACCGCTGTGGCCCCTGCCTTTATCCCATTGACCACAGGGACACGGAAGTGAACCCTGGGCCACACTGTGTGTTTCCACTTAGTTTCTTTCATTTTTCTTCCCGGAAAGTTGTGCTATTAAAGCTTTACAAGCTGTCTCCAGGCGCCACAATCGGATTACCATTGGCAAAGATAAAATGAACAAATTAAACAAGGATGAGGAAACGATGTGTGAGCAGGAGTCCTGGGTCCCCTTATAATCTCCCAACACAACCGAGCGGCCTTGGGAAAAACTCTGTTCCTTGCGCTCTTCCTGCAACAGCCTTAGAGGCTGCGCGATGCAGCGATGTGTGAAGCGAGAGTGGACCCTGACGTTGGGAAGACCTGGAGTGAAGCCCTGCTCTGCCACTTGATGCTGTGCCTCCTACTTGTTCCCAAACCTCAACTTCCCCATTGTTAAAATGGGGATAATACACAGCTCACTGCGGGGCTGTGAGGATGATAAAGTCCAGGGAAAGCACAGGCGTCCTGGCTCACAGCTGGTCTACCCTCCCCTCTTTCCATTCATTTCCAGCTACCTATGGACCTCCGCGCGCTCGTCTCTCTGAGGTTTAGGGATCAAGCGAGGCTGCCCCTTCACTGGCCAAGGCCAAGGCGGTATCCCCGCGAGAGGCAGCCGGGCGCCCCCCACAGCCGAATCCACTCGGCGGGACTCTCCTCCCGGGGTGCGGGGGACGCGGCCTCGGCCAGGGCCCCGCGCGCCCGGCTCCCCTCGGGGCACCTCCGCGCTCCCGCGTGTGCCGCCTCCCCGCTGGCCACTGGCCTGCCGCCTCCCGGCACCAGCCCCTTCGCGCCGGCAGCCTCCAGGCCAAAGGAATTTTCCTCTGGATCCTGCTAGAAGCCTCGGCGCCCGGCGTGAGGCAGCAGAAGGGCCGCGGGCGCGTGTCCCCGCACCCGCCCGGGAAAGTTGGCGCCGCCGAGCCCGCGGGCACCGCAGCCCGCAGCCAGGGCGCCGCGGCCCCGACCCCGCACGGAGGCCCGGCGCGCGCCCAGCGCCCCGCCGAGCGGCCGCGAGCAGTCGTCCACTCACCGCAGGGTCTGGACCGGACCTGCCCTGTCTCGCTGCCATCGTCGGGCGCCCGCGCTGAAATCCGAGCCCGGCTCCCTCTCCCCCTCCCCCGTTATCCGCTCGGCTGCGCGGGGAGCGCCAGCGAGTTACACGGCATCTGGCTAAAAATACAGGCTCCCTGCGCTCGGCTCCGGCGCCCGGACCCTGCGCTCGCCCGCCCTCCAGCCAGCCTGCCAGCCAGCCAGCCGCTAATGGGATCTCTTCATTTTCTCTCCATTATTGTGTCAGATGGGAAAGTTAATGCAAGGCGATCTCCGGAGAGAAAGCACTGCTGCCAAGCCCGGCGGAGGGGGCGCGTGGAGGGTGCGGGCGGGGGTGCAGCCCGAGCTGCAGGTGTGGCCGGCCGGGCAGGGAGCGAGCGTCCTGCCGCTGCAGAAGGGAGGCACACACGTCCAATGGAGGTGAGGAGCTCCAAGCTGCATGGCGCTCCTGCCCTGCCTCCAGCTACCCCGACTGCCCTAGTGAATGGGCCCCGGAGCCTGCAGAGCCGGCCAGGGTGAGCTCAGCAGAGTCTATTTATGCCCCACAACGAATTTGCATGTTTTGAGCTCTTCCATCGTGTCCTGAGATACCAGCTCATCAGCCTCTTCCAGCTTCTGCTGGAGAGCCGCGACGGAAACGAAGCTGTGAGGCAGCACACAGATTTGTTACTCCCTTATCCCTCCAGTCTGACGGTGTTAATGAATTCGCACCCACGGTGGGAGTAAGCTCCCAGGTTTCTGCTCTGCGATCATCCTCACCCTTTCGTGAGGTCATCTCAGGGGCAGATGTCAAAAGCGTGTTGGGGGCTGGCCAAGTCTTGGGGGTAACACCAGGGATTGTTAAGAGCAAACTCAGCACGGTGATGAGAAATGGTGAGCAAAAGCAATGCCAGGTCACTGGGCCCCTGGTGATGTTGCTTGTTCAAAGCATGGATGTTTTGTATCATGAGCCCAGCTTCATGCTCTCTTCAAATAGTCTAGACACAACACCAGATGCTCTTTTCCTGCCCCTCCTGCCCTGACTCATGGGTATAGCTGAGCTGTGTGTTGGTGAGGAATTAATGCATTGAGTACCTCTCAGATGATGGACATACTACATTACCTCATTTAATCCTCACTGCCCGCCCCCCCCCCAAGGTAGACAGTGCTATTACAGTTGTATAGACCCCAAACTGAGCCCAGAGAGCTTAAGAATCAGGACCAAGGTCACCACTATAAACGGAGGGTCCAACTGACCCAAAGCCCTTCCATTAACAGCACTGGCAAGATTCCTAATGAAAGTATGCTCGGGGCCAGGAAGCGAGGATGTGGAGCATGCCCCGAGGTTAGGAAAAACTCTCAGAGTGTTTTTCAAGTCAGGTGCTCGTCAAAGCCATTTGACAATTAGGGGAAAGTCCCAATTAAGTGGGATGAATAAAGATGAAGAGAGAATGTCAGGATGTCACCAAAAAAGAGTGATCTGAAGTGTATAATGCAACTAACTCCTTCCCGTGTGGGTGAAAAAACTGGTAGTTGAAGACAACAGCATCTCCAGGCCGGAGACCCTCAACATCAGCAGAGGACAAACTTCGGGACAGGCAACCTCTGAAAGGTGGGCAGCTGGAAAACGCCCACACACTGCACCATGGGGCAGAAGGCACTGTGGCCCCTCTGTCCAACGCACGCATTTTTAAAACACTGCTCACTCTACGTGTCTCTTGCCCCATGCCTCTTACTGCCCCTCAGGTTTGCTAAAATCCTCTACATAGAGAGTGTCAATTAATAAATTATGTTTACTGGAACAGCCCTGATCATAGCCCAGTGGAATATCTCAAGGGATTCTAAAGCACTGTTCCAACATTAATATTTAGAGAGAGAAAATGCCCTACTCAAATGGGAGATGAATAATAGGGATTATACTTTCAAAAACACTGGTACTGATTGACTTGCACACTGAACTGAAAAACAGAATATTTTTTAACAGCTGCATTGAAGTAGAACTGATATACTATAAACTGGATATTTAAAAGGTACAATTTGATAAGTTTATATATATATGATGTTATATATATGTGTGTATATACATATATATATAAACATTGCTTGTTTATATATATATAAACCCCCATAAAACCATCACTACAATCAAGATAATGAATCTCCAAAATCACCTCCAAAAGTTTCCTCCTGCCCCTTTGTAATCTCTCCAGTTGGTCCACATCCTTGCCAACACTTGGTATGGTCAGCCTTAATTTAGACATTCTAGTAGATGTGTGGTAGTAGTTCACTGTGGTTTCAATGAACATTTCCCTAATAATATCATGTTAAACATCTTTTCAGGGGCTTACTTGCCATCCACATATCTTCTTTGGTGAGGTATCTATTCAAATCTTTTGCCCATTTTTTAAATTGGGTCGTTTGTTTTCTTATTATTGAGTCTTGATGGTTCTTTATATATAGAATATCTACTTTAAAGGTGAGATAAACTGAGTTCTTGGAATAAAGTGAAGTGTTCGAAGTTAAATAAAAAATTTCCAGTCCAATTTTGGTACCAGGGTATCATAACTCCTAAGCCCAGTGTTCTTTATACCACACAATGCTATGGGTTATACAGAATCACAATGAAAAAAAATGAGCTAGTCAAGTAGACCAGAAGCCAAATGCAACCCATAGTACTGTGAGAGTAATGAGAAAGATGCTGAGGTATTATCAGAGGACTTGAGTACTCAAAACTGCCTAGAATTCTTGATGATAGCCATGACCTCATTACGATTGAGGCTTTGCAACTTAGATACGCAGAGTCAGGCAGGGCCCAAGAAGAGAAGCAAGAAACAACTACAGATATGTTGCTCAGTAAGGGCTGAGGTTAAAGGAGCTGAGACGCTGGAAACTCAAGAGGAGAAGGCTGGAGGATGTAGCCATTCAGATGGAAACAGCTCCAGCACTAGAGCCTGGAACCCCGAGTGGGACGCACTATTTGGCGCCCTGTCCCAGGTGCGGTCGCCCGGTCGGCATGCCTCAGGGATAAGCTTCTCACAGGCAGAGACGGCCTAGTTCGCGTGTTCTGTACTCCCAGTCTCTCTCCCTGGCTTTTCCCGCTCGGAACCCTGTGTGGCGAGCACAGCGCTGGGCAGTGGTACCAAATCAACACTGGCTGACTTACACGTGAGGATGACGTACCCGCCACGTCTACTAGTCATAAGGAGACTGTTAGGCATGTGTTAAATTACTGTAGAGAAGGTTTAGGTTACAGAAAGAACTTTCCAGCTGTAAGGGATGCGACTTAAGAGAACTCATGCAGACAGGGCTGAATCTTTGCTGGGCATCCTTCAGGATAACAGAAAGATAACTCACCATTTGATAAGGCAAATAGAAGCCCAGGAGAAACAAATGACTTGTAAGGGTCTCTTTGGGCTCTTAAGGATTCAGAAAAATAAGCCATTATTTTTTTCCCCATTAATTGGCAGTCCCCCCTCAACCCTCCATCACCCCCACTCCCTTAGACAACAGTCACCCTGCTCCTTGCCCGTTTCCTATCTTTTTCATACTTCAGGCTGTACTTTTTACTGCAGGTTTGAGGTGCCCAGGGATCTGCTAGTGAGAGTCAGGAAAACCAAAGCAAAGGACCAGAAAGGAACTGATGGGCTAAAGAAAAAACTAGGCATTCTCGGGAAGGACACCAGGCCACTTGTTCTAGCCACAGGTTCATGGCATCTGCAGGTTTTTTCCAATCTTACTAAATATTTTACCAACTGTCTCTGCAGTTCCCTCAGCAGACAGGCATAACGAGTGCTAGAGGCTTCTGCTGTGGAGTCTGTCCTCTAGGCCTCGTTAAGCTCTGTCGGGAGGAGACAGTGCAGTGTAGGGGAGGAAGACATTCCCTCTACCCTCTGGGTCCTTCTGGCCGGGTTACGTATTGAATTGACATGAGACAGAATAACAGGAGAAAATCAAACAAAGCTTTATAACATGTCTACATGCGAGACACTCAGGAAAACTGAGCAACTCACCAAAATGACGGAGGCTCTCATCTTAGACACCATCTTCAGCTAAAGACAAAGCCGAGACTGTTGGGGGTACTCGTTTGGGATTTCATGGGAGAAGAAGACCGTTTACACGGAGATGGAAATGTAAATGGGCCAACAACAGACAACGTGACCTGAGAGATGCGTTTTACATGACGTTGCAGTGATCCTAGGTATTAGCTCCTTCCTGGGAAGGCCCTTCTATTTTACATTCTTTTAGGCAGTTGTCGAGGAGGTCAAGGTTTCTTTCAGAGTTCTTAAAAATAATCAAGCTAAAGAGCCACATTTTGGGGGGGCCAATTCTGATCTCCAACAGCGGCAAGAAGAAAGGGAGGCAACTCACCAGGACACATGTAAACCCCTGGATAGAGCGGGAGCCTGGGGCAGTTTATGGGCCCCCAAGATGGAGTGTGTGGAAATCTCTAGCTCTTCCAGAAACTGGGAGGACACTTCTTTTTGCTCAAAAGCCTGAAGCAAAGAATCCCAGGTGAGTGGGATTCTCAGATGACTCTGCCCCCAGAATGCTTTAGGGGAAGAGGAGCAGGCAGCTTCAGATGGCAGCCAGCCTGGACACAGCTGGCTGCTCTCTAAAGGAACATCAGGGCTGAGATGGAAGGCAGACCCGGGATTCCAGAGAAGAGCCTCCTGGCCCCTCATGCCTGGGCAACGACCACAACTCGCCCATTGCAGATAACTGGGCGACAGACGGCCGCTCCGGCTCCTCCTGTTGTAATCCTCCTCTGCAATCAACTCAGACTCGCAACTAACCTAATACCAATAGCACTAATTGTTTTTCTGGGAAGCCTTAAAATCCTCAAAGTTAGAAGTCCATTACATGGAGCTGTGTAACTTTTGATAAGGGAAATAACTTTTTGAGCGTTGGTTTCCGCATCAGTAAAATGAAAATAACTTGACCCACCTCTCCAGGTATTGTGAGAATAATGTAAAAATGCTTGCATACTTCAGGCACATAGTAGGTACTCAATAAACGACAGATGATACTCTTTCTTCCTCTTTCCCTCCCTTCCTTCTTCTCAACTAAAGCTTTTCTCAAATGTTAACTTCCCCCCGAGAGGGATGGGGTGTTACTGATCTTGCTTCTACATTGGAAAATTAGGGGCGACTGCTTATGCAAGGTCAAACATCCACGGCTGAGAGCAGGATCCAAGAATCCCCAGTGCTCTGCTGTAGCAGCTAGAGCCCTTGGGCTTAGAATGCACCTTCTCCATTTCCATTTTCTCTGCAGTGAAGAAACAATTCTCAAGTTGCGTCTACAGCTGAAGCTCTGCTCGGAGCCTGTGTCTGACAGCTCCTCTTGCAGCATTCCTGCCCCTGGCTGCGTTGTGGCCTGCTGACAAGCACAGCTTTGCTCTTGACGGTTCTTCTATCTGCTCTGCCCCTCACCCACCTGGGAGTTTCTCTGTTCCTTGTGTCTGAGCATGGCCGATAAGGGCGGGTACTAGGAACTCCACCCTTTACTGAGAAAGACAGGCTGGTTTATCGCCTTGCCACCAGGAGCCAGCCATCAACCACCCCGGGGATACATCAGGAGCTTCGCTGCTGGGAAAATGCCATTCCTCATATAGGCACTGTTGCATCCTCCTGCGCTAGCCCCCTCCCCAATTAATCAGGAAGGAACTCTACAGAATATACACTAAAGCTGTTATGTTGAATGGGCTAAGAAATCCAGTCTGACTCCCTGCAGACCTTGTAATTTCTTCTTAACCTTTTTAGTGGTGAGAGAAGAAAGGAAGAGGATGAAAGAGTTTTGGTTGTTTTTCTGTTTAAGTTAGTGTGGTGAGCTCCCAGTGGCCAGTTAGGTAGCCCTGGGCGCCCCGCCTCTCTGAAGCAAGGGATCCCAAGTGTGGGGTCTATTTAGGGAGGTGATCAGAGCCGGGTATCAGGTCCCACAGGGCTGGCACTGATCTCTATTATGTTCCTTTTAAGAGGGTTGGCAGGCCTGGAGTCTATTTTTAAACCCGTGAGAAAGGTGCTACATGGATTCTGGAGAGGGCCAACATCAACCCGGGGATCACAGTGGGGAGGTGGGAGAGAGCGAGGTGAATCTAGGATTTTCTCTTCACAAACACGCGGGGCTTCCCCTCATTCATGGGACCATATTGGCTGTCCTTCCAAAGGGGCCTCTTTAGTGGCAGGCCCACTCTTTGATGAGACCTCGGTGGAATTTGACACCTCACCAGCCCTTGAGTTGGAAAAGAGCTTTGCCCTCCAGATCCATTTTCAGTATCGAGAATTTTTTTTATATCCCCACTCCCAGTATGAAAAATCAATGTGCTTTTTTATATATCTGTCATCTCCCTCTCTTCCAATTTTCAAATGATATGCTCTGGAACCCGCACCCCACACCCCCCCATCACTGCAGAGCCCACAGTCAAGAGTTTGCCAATGGGAAGAGCCAAGCAAAGCCTGAGCTCCCCAGTAGTCTCTGTGCCCAGCACCCCAGACATCCCGTCCCTGTGCTGGAGAGAAAGGTGAGGAGTGGATTTGAGTGGCAAGTCGGCAGGGAACAGGATTATTTTCCCAATAGTGAGAAGCAACAGGCGTCCAAATGTCACTGTTTCTCATCAAATAAACAGATGAAGAGAACAGAATGTTTTATGTACAACAACAAATTTTAGCTTCAATATCCATTTCTCTTTTTGGATAAGAAATAGAACTGGGATTCCTGCAGAACCGAATGCCTTGAGAACAAGCTGAGCCGTTCTGGGACCTCCCAGCACGACCCGGGCAGGGAAGTCAGGACAAGACGAGGTATCCTCTCCCGGGCATTTATCTCGGAATCTTGATGCCCAGCACAGAGGAAGCGCTCGATACTTCTCTTGAGTTGAACAGGAGTCTGTTCCCCAAGTCAACCAAATGGGACCTTCCACCCGGCAGGGTCAAAACAACATATGTGAGTGTTGGCATAAGTACTGGCCACACACCAGAGGCTTGATAAATGTCAGCTGAATTGGAATCTGAAGAAATCCAATCAATTCAGGTTTTAAAATGAGTCACACCACTGAAAAAAAATCAGATATTTGGGACTGGTTGACCCAATTGTTCATTTCCCACAAGCTGTTATAGTCCTCGTGGAAACGGTTTTGGAATCACCGTGGCTTCTCAGGGGGAGAAGTTATAGGTGCTGCCCACCCCAAAGCCCTGGGCTGAGCTGCAGGAGGGATCCCGCACCCCAGCCGGCACCTCCCAGCCTTTCCCCCCCTACTCTCCATTAGCACTAAATTGTCAGTCCAGGCCCAACACCGCTTCCCCGCTTCCTCACCACCAAGGCAATGAGGCAGACAGCTCTTCAAGAGTTCACATCTCTCTACTGAGGGTGAGAAGATGTTGAGAGGCCATGAGGTGCATAAATATAATTCTCAACGCCTCCCCCATCACGGAGGGCACTGGCCCGTGTCACATCGTCATGCTTCATTTTCCCCACTGTGGGACGCACGGGCTACATTCAGAACTGACACTTCAGAACACACTACCTGACTGCTGATTGCAGAGGCCAGACTCAAGGCGGAAATCACACGTTTTGGAAAACATGTGTGAGATGCACTGCCAGAATGGTCCCACTTACTCAACTATGCCCAGTGCTTCCACACATCATGGAAACTTTCCTTTGCAGCCTGCTGCTATAGGAAGAAGAGCAGTATGTAGACACTGGAGAAAGTGCAAAATCAAACTCACTTCTCACTTGGACATGCTAATATGGAAAACGTTTTTTTCTTTCTTTCAAATTGCCAAATGGACTTGAGTATTGGTAGTGAACTCCATGGTTCCAGAATTTCTAAAGGATGCTCAAGTGTCAGTTCAGACAGCCCTGCATGGTTGACCAATGGATCTGCTCAGGCCTTTCCTTCATTTGGACAATTCTCCCTGAAGGGACAGAGCCAGGATGGCTCATCGCCAGCCACATAGAGACCTACCCGAAGAATTCCAGAGGGGCCTGTCTCCCCCTAAAGTTGTCCAGCCTCTGGAGCAAGGCTTTCCCAGCTTGAGGGAGATGGCCTGGGGACATCCAGTGGGAGCTGGGGCCTGGGAAGATCATGTTGTGTGCCTCCTTCCATGCTCTCTGGCCCATAATATGTCACTGTCCTGACAATGAGATACAGATGAAAGAGCAGGAAGGGGAAAGGACCTGAAAATATCATTGGCTAAAATTTATGAACCAGGTATTGACATATTGAATCCTCACAACCACCCTTTGAGGTAGCTACTAGTCTTATCTCCATTTTACAGAGGACAAAGCCAAGGCACAAGAACATTCAGTAATTTGCCCAAAGTCCCCAAGAGTAGTACGATGCTTTGGGTGTTATCTGAAGCAGAGAGAAGGGAGTGGCTCTGGTTTTTGCTTGATTATATGAGCCTAAGGTATTTTTAGGGTAGGTGAGAGAAGTGAAATTCAATATTTTCCAGGAAGAATTTCTCGACCTTGGAAGTTTGAGTGCAATCAGGGCCCCTTTATTAATTTGGCCATTCTCTTTAGTCAGAAAAGACCCCAACACAGAAATGTTAGGGCCCTTTTTATATGAACAAAATCCTATAAAGGTTCAATGAGGATGGCTGAGCTGAGATTGTCCTTTCTGAGGGGCTTGGAGAAATGGAGAGTCTGGAAACAATAAGGTTGATTTTAATCCCAGTTTACTCCAGTGGAATTTTCTAGAATTATAACAGTAACACCTCCTCTGGACCAGGTGGAAGAAGTTCCGGGAAGCAGGTGCTGAGCCTTCCCAGCTGCCCTGGGTCCTCAACCCTGAGGAGGGATGACAAGACTGTGGAGCCCTGGGGACCCTCTGCTGTGGAACCAGCTTCTTTCCCCTTCTTTGGGCCCCAGTAGTCAGGAGCGGGCCCCAGTAGTCAGGAGCAAACCCTGCTGGCCAAATGCTGACTGAAGACATTTTCTCTCTCTTCCTGGAGCCAACTCATTTCAAAGCAACTAAACCCAGTTAAACTGCTACTCGGCCTACCCACCATCTCCTGAATCTTGTCATTCCTCACGACTTGACAACAGGAAGACAGGCTCTTTCCTTCAAGATCCTCTTAAGCTCCTTTCAACAGGGCACTTAGCAGCTACCATCGAAAAACACCCTGGCATCTGCCTTCCACTTCCGGGTCCTATTTTCTCTGTGCTACCAAGGCGACAAGAGCAGGTGCCACACATAATCTTTCACACGGGGCTCACTGTACTATTCTTAATCATTGAATAGAGACCATTATCTTTCTATTTAATCTTCTTGTGAATTCTGGCTGGCTTCCCGTTCAGATATCTTTTCATACAGTAGTTGTATCACCCCCCTCTTTTTTTTTTAAAGATGTATCTTTTTTTTTTTTTAAAGATTTTATTTTTCCTTTTTCTCCCCAAAGCCCCCCGGTACCTAGTTGTATATTTTAGTTGTGGGTCCTTCTAATTGTGGCATGTGGGACGCCGCCTCAGCGTGGCTTGATGAGTGGTGCCGGGTCAGCGCCCAGGATCCGAACTGGCAAAACCCTGGGCTGCCAAAGCAGAGCACGTGAACTTAACCACTCGGCCATGGGGCTGGCCCCCTATCGCCCCTTTTTTAATTACTTAAATAAAAAAGGTGAGGAAATAAGCTATAAATGATCGGCCACATCTGGATTTCTCTCCGTCCTGCTTATCTGGAAAAATCCCCACCTCCCGTGGGTGAATCCTAAGGTATGTTACTCGTTTGGATGTTTCTAATCTGCACAATGATGAAGCATGGCCAAATGGTCTCTTTTTAAAATCTTGGCTTCATATCTTTTTAAAGAAATAAAACATTATTGAAGTATTGATGTTCCCTGCATCTCTAAAATTTTATGACTTTATCAAGTAAGGACCTTGTTTCTACTCTAAAATCAACCTTGAAATCCACTTCCATGAGCTACTTTTCAAAATGACCTTTCTCAGCACCCCGACCTTGAACTCTTAAATAAAGGAGTGCTTCGTATAGAGAAAGAATGAGAGAAATGGGCAGTGAATCAAGGATCGCTAGAAAAGTCATTATCGTTTCTGTAATGACTGAGCTGGTTCATAGCCTCCAGAGAGAAACATTTCCAGGATTTCAGAAACAAGATACAAAGATGGCAATCAACAAATGTTTCCAAAGGAACATCACTGCCAGTATCTACATCAGCCTTCAGTCCCTCAAGTGCTTTTGGGGTGAGGGTAAGAGAGCTACATTATCAATACAAGGCTTGGTGGTACTCATAGGTCTGCTTCTCCTCATTCATTTATTCTTCCATTCAAATGTGAACTGTTGCATTGTCATGTACAATCTAAAAACTCAATGGCAGACACAAATAAGTATATTCTATGGTCCTACCCAGGGCAAGATTGCAAACTAGTAAAGGTGAAAGATATAGCTCCGTGGGAAATAAATAGAACAGTACAAGGGCTAGAGTCAGTCAGACAAGAGCTGAAGAGATGGCCCATGGCAGCGTATGATGAAAACCAAGTGAGAGGTTCCAACCAGAAGTGCCAGGAGTTCAAAGGAAGGGTTGAGGTGTGAGGGGGATACAGCACTCAGGGCAATCATTCATCGAGCAGTGAGATTGGAACCAAACCTTAAGGAATGCCAGTTTCTAGAAAGTCATGGGGATCAATTTCAACACCACCAACCTCTTTTGGTGCCCCCGTGTCCCAGGTGCTTGGTTCTAGGCAATAAAGAGGACATGTGCTTCCAACAGAACATGTGGATCCAGAAACAAACACGTGAAAATTAAAAACATATACGTTAGGCAACAAAACAAATATGCGTACTCTAGGAAATTGTGCAAACATTGTGTAAAAGAATAACTCATTCCTAACGATAGCACAGCTTTGAAAGTTTTAAACGACTCCTGCCACGAGGTTGAAGGGAGTTTCCATCCCTCACAAAGATTTTATGCAAAGAGAAAAATGACGTGATGGTTGTTAGATTCATTCATTTGTTCAAAAAATATTTGTGTGCATGTTGGTGCCAGGATCCACCACTGAACAGACAGACAATGGGAGAGAGGGGACGTGGAGAGATGGGCAATAAGATATCTATTCCACAGGGAAGTGGCAAGTGCCATAAAGAAAAATCAAGCAGGAAAAGGGCCAGAGAGTGATGCGAGACGCAGGGTTATGTATAGGAGGCCTCACTGAGGAGCTGACGCTGGAGCAGAGGCCTGAAGGCGGGAAGGAATGGACCTGGTGGTATCTGGAATCGCACAGGTTGTGAGAGGCGAACTTGACGCAGTCAAGGAACACTCCAGCGCCCTCCACCACCCCTCTCCCATCACCCACATACACCTCTTGCTGGGTCTGCAATGCCCTGCTCTACACCTGCAGAATCAACGCATCTTCTGATGCCGTGGGACTAGAGGTTAGAAGCATTGGTGGAGGAACTAAAAGAAACAAGAATAGGTAACATTTTGGGGGGGCTTACTATGTGCTAGGCATTGTTCCAAGCATTTTACAAGTGTTAGCTCATTTAATCCTCACAGCAACTTTAGAAGGTAGGTGCTCTGATTGTCCTTATTTCAGGGCTGGAAAACAGAGGCACAGAGAGGTTAAGAAACTTGCCCAAGGTCACATAACATATAAGTGGTAGAGTCAGGATTTGAACTCAATCTGGAGCCCAGCCTGCTGTTGTAAGCATTCTGCGCTAGTGGAGGCTGAGGCTGTGGAAGGATAGAAAGCCTGGGACTCTGAGGAAGCAATAAATATAAGAGACGTCAGGCCTGCCCGGGAAAGAGATGAGAGGAAGCCCGGGAAGTCCTCTGTTCTCGCAGGGCAGCGCGGTGTGCTCCACAGCAGTGCTGGTCCAGGCCACTTACTCTAATTACTACTTTGCATCTGCTAAGTGCCTGCCCTGTACTCAGGCCAACCAGGGAAGCCGAAGTCACAAACAGCTGAAATAGGCCTCTCGGGTCCCCCCGGGACTCCCTGGCATGCTGCCAGCTAACCAGACCCGACAGGAGGCCACGCTCACACGTTCTCGATTTTTCACTACTATCTTTCAATTTCTTCCTGGCCTCTGGTTGAATTCATATATGGCACTAGCATTTTTCAAATGCCCTGTAGGAGTTTGTTCAGTTAACCTGAGTGACTCATTATTGTAGCCTTGCACTTACCTCCTCTCCTCCCCGGATGAGACTTCCTCCCACACCCCGCCCAGGGGGAGGGGAGCGGAGCAGACTCTTCTCTTGCACTAGATTCTTCCCACCCAAGTGGCTCGATGCTTTCGGGCCCAGAGGTAATGGTTTTCCTGGAGTCCGAGGCCTGGGTAGCTCCAGTACGTGTCCAGGCCACTTTGAGGGAATGTGTGTGTGTACACACATGTGTATGTGTATGCACGCATGCCTGTGTGTGCACGCACATGTGTGTGTATCATCACTGTCCGGGCAACTTCAGACATTGAGACAGTGAGTCGGAGGGTGTTAGGCTCCTGGGGGCTGGGGCCGGGTGAGGGGAGGACGGTGAGGAGGGCAGAGGGCTGCTGGACCCCCTGTCTTCTGTAGTCAGACGTATTAGAGTTGACTAGACGGATTACTTACAGAGAGTCCAGGCCGCTGAGGGTGAGGAGAGAACATCCCGCATACACACACATCGAGTGGTTTTGGCATTTAACTTATAACCGTGCCTCACTAGAACATTGGTGAAATCCCTAACTAGAAATACTAAAGAGAAACATCTCTGCCCTGTTCTTCTACACTGGTGCAAAGTATCCCTCTCTGGGAAGAAAGCCACCCCTTTCTGTTTTAACTGGGGACTCCATTTGGAAAGCTCGAGAGAGGAGATGAAAACCAGTCGGAGGTTTTCTTGGCCCAAATCTCCTCGACCACCTCAACCTGCCTGTGCCCTCTGCATTTCCTGGACAATCAGCAAGCTTTGGGCCATCCACAAGCCCCTCAGCCAGGACCTAGGGGTCCTGCCCTAACTGGAGGGACAACATGCTGTGCCATCCCAGAGACGCCTTTTTGGCAGGATAGCACAGGAACCATCCCCCCGCCCAGCAGTTGTGCTGAGTGCCCTCAGCTTGAGAACTGCACCCCAGGGGTCATAGGTGGAAGGGACTCAGCAGGACCCACCTTTCCAGGCTCTCTGAGCCTTGGGTGCTCGGGCTCTGATCTCACCACACTTCCTGCCTCCCCCAACCCCTTCTATTTCCACCTCCCACATTGCCGTTGTCTTCTGCAGAGGGATAGGCTGCAATGATCACCAACCCCAATGAGAGAGGAAGTGTTGGACAGGCTCTGACTGCAGCTCGAGAGGCACTGATTTCGGGACCTGGGAACAACCCCTCATCTGGGTCTGGAAAGATGAAGTGACTGGCTCAAGGTTACAGGTCATGGCAGAGGTAGGACCAGAAACTAAGTCTTCTGTCTTCTAGTCCAGCATATTCCACAACCTCACCCCCGGAGTGATGACCCCTTCTCCCTGCCCTTACTGGGAAGAAATGTGCTCAGGACACAGAGAGCAAGAACCAACCAAGTACAGAAAGCGAGGGCAGGGAGGCGAGGGCACAAGGTCTCCAAGGCCAAGAGGGGCTGGGGGCAGACATCAACTGCAGGTCCAATCCCAGAGTCCAGGACTAGGGAGAGAACAAGTGCTGGGGGCAAAGGAGCAAATCGAGTGGGGGCTGAGGGATCCACGGCTGTTTGCAACTCAATTGCATGAGGCAGCCGGCTGGGGCCTGGTGGCTGGCCCCATCTAAACTAAGCTGAAGGACAAAGCAGCCAGAAAGAACTCTGGCCAAATTGGGATCAGAGCTAAGTAAACCCAAGGATTTAAGTCATTGGGATTTTAAATGGCTAGGCACAAAACAGGAGCTCAGTCACTACTTGGTGAGTCCTTAGTTTAGAGAGAGGAGCCTGTTCATATGGCCTACAATAGCCTCTTCCCACCGGGGACTAGCGAAGGGCCCCAGAGCCCTTCAGCAATGGGACCTGTCTGTCATGCCCTCTTATCCCAGATCGTAAGTTGTCCCCCAGCCCACTCCAGTTCTGAGAAAGTCTACCCCTGCTATGGGACTGCCCCATGGAAGAAGGATTATTTCCCAGGGAGCTGTTAAACCAAACATGCAAACTCTCCGGGCCAAAAAGAAATTGGGTATGTGGTAGGAAAGCCCACCTGTGTCGGGTGAATCTATGCCTGGTGTTTCTTTGGTGGGTATTTCAAACCAGGAAAGTGAAGCTGCTATTCTCAGGCCTCCTAATGTCACCCCTCCATGTTTGTCCCTGTATCTGTTTGCCACTAACAAGTGGAGTGAGTGACTGCAAGCAAGTCACCTAACCATTCTGCTCGCCAGTTTCCACCTCCACAAAATGAGATCTTATTTCCCAGTGGGAACATCATACTGAGGGAGTCAGCGCTGCATCCTGGGACGTGACCCTAAATATCTTTAAGGCCCTCTCTGACCCCCAAATATTTCCTATCACCATGAGGGAGAGGTGTGCCGGTGGAGAACCACCTCAGGTGGTCTTGGATTCTTGGTGAATCAAACTCTAAGCATTTTACTTGAATCAAAATATAGTACATTGCATAAATTAATTTTTATTTCATCTTACACCTTTGGAATGAGGGCCTTTCTAATCACTTATGCAAATCTAAGTAAACAAGATATAAATCTGGATCCCAAATTAGACGAAAGAATTCCATCCTTTTCAGCTTATAAAATTTCAAGTATTTTGTTGACTTGATCATTAGACACCAGCTGATCAGAAAGTCCCAAGATTTCTAACTCCTGCATATACTAAATGGTATAGGCATTCCGAAAATATCCACACCGGAAAGAGCTCCTTTGCTCATCCCAAATCCATTTCCCCTGATTGAATGATCTTCTCATTTCCACAGAGAGCTGTTAAGGCAACCATGCAAACTCTCGAGGCCCCACAGACCCAGGAGAAAGAAATTAACCCAGAGTTTAGATTAGTCAACCCTTAGCAAAGTAACCGCACTCAAGTGAATGCAGCACATGGGGTTTCGTTAACCAAACCCCATCTCCCCTTTGTGTTTTCTATCTTATAATCACATCATTCAAGGTTGTCAGTGCCAAGGTCATCGAAGTCCTACTCCTGGTCCACACAACTGTCCTTCCTTGGAAGTTCCTGACAGGACTATTCTTGATCAGATATTTTCCTCTTTGGAGAATCCTAATTGTTGGAAAGTTCTTTCTCATACAAAATTGGGATCTGCTTTCCTGTGACTTCTACCCACCCTTTACTTTGTCCTGACCTTGGGAACACCATGGTGTGAAACTTCTCTCACCAGTGGCACCCTGGTGACAATTAGAGACTTTCCTTCAGACTCTCTAGTCTTTTCTCTCCCTTGCTCCTTGGATCTCTCTCCCAGCCACACTTCCATATCTCTTTCCTTGGTGGTTTCCTGCCTACATATATGCTCCAGTTGTCAAGGTCTCTCCTAAAATGAAAATCTGAACACCACCCTCTCAATGCAACCTGATACCACATTTCCCAAAGCGTGTTCCCAGGAACACCAGTCCTGTGCTATGTCACCCACTCCACGCCAAGGGTGCACTGGGCTAGTAAACATGGGAAATGCAGACTTTATCCTTAGAGATTCACAAAACAAGGGAGCACATTACAGCTCATGGCAATCTTGAGGAAAACTTGATCAGCGGTGTTTAAGCCAACGTGCCCCAATGGTATTTGATTCTAAAATTCTTTATTTTCCTCCACATAACACATTTCCTGATAGGTTGGTGATTTTCCCTCTGACTGATCTCCAGCTAGCTAAGCCTTATAACACTTCATTGTAGTTCTCTGCCCTGCTCTCTTTCACCCTAACCACCCCTCTCCGGCCTCCGTGGCCCCCAGGAACTGATAATATGAAAACAAAAAACTTTAATGCAATAGCTAACTGTATTTAGTGAATTCCTTCTTAAAGCAAATATCCTTTGGGATATTATTAATAAGTTCCATAACTTTCCTGTTTTGTTCATGTGAACTTTGGTATACCACATTTCGTCTCTGCAGTAAGCCCTGGAATACAATTCAATGCCACCACCACCACACAGATATTTTTTTAGCTGACTGACGTTTGTCATTAAATTCACTGAAAATACGAAGGGCAAAGGAAAAATTGGAAACCTTTTTAGATACTTTTAGTATGTACAGTATATCCGAATCTATTCAAAGCATTTTTTTTTTTTTTTGCTGTCCACGAAAGTTTTTATGTATCATAATTTTGCCATGCACTTGGGAGCTAGACACTTAGAGAGAGCTCCTGGGGATTGTTGCAAATGTGCTGCGTCTGTTTGTTGAGTTCGATGTGCACACGCTTATTGAGGTGGTTTGCTTTTGGCTTTGAGAGTCCAGGGGACAGCCCTGCACACAGTGGGTCCAGGGAGGCTTTGTTGAAGGAATGGGCGGGGGGTGATAGGAAGGGTCCAAAAGGTGGGCCTGCGGCAGTCCTGCCACAGGGCCAAATACTTGCACCCTGGAATCAAGCATTTGGCCGGTGGACTCCAGGGACTTCCATGTGAAATGCCACCACATGACCTGGGAGGAGTGATGCCAGCCCTGCCAGCCCCTGCTTTTCTTCCTGAGTCTCCTGTTTCTGCCCCTCATATGAAAGCAGAATAAGGTACTGGCTCAGAAGCCAGGCTCCAGGGGCCCACTTTCCCGGCTTCATATTCTAGTTCCATTGCATACTGGCTATGTAGCTGTGAGCACATTAATCTCTCTGTGCCTCAGTTTCCTTATCTTAACATGCAATGACCTCATAGGGCCATGATAGGGATTAAATGAGTAACTACTCATTTCTAATTCTCAGAACAGGGCCTGGCTCAGGAAGTGTTAGTGACAGCTCCCTCTTCTCAGTTTGATGGCTCGCATTCACCCACTGCTCTCCATTTTAATGCTAACACCTTAGATCAGGTCTTCATTGCTCCTCACTTGACCCACTCAGCAGCCACCTCCGAATTTCCCCTGCCTCCAAGCTCCCTCCCATGAACTTTACCCAGTGGTGGAAGAGTCATCTTCCTGAACCACAGCCAGGACCCTGCTATTCCCCAGCTCTAACCCCTCCATCGCTCCTCACTGCTGTCCAGGTCCTTTGAATGCCCTGGCAGGTCATTCCCGGGCCCCTCCTGGTCCACTTTCCAGCTGAATTTCCTGTCTGATCTCAGACCTGTCTTATTCTCCTGCCTTGAACCAGTCTGGAAAGGCACCCATCAGTCAGGGTCTTTCCTCATGCTGTCGTCTCCCCCTGGGGTGCCCTTCCGTGTTCCCCACTCCGTTCTCGACTGCCTACATGAGATCTGTCCTTTACAGCCAACTTGGAGGTACTGTCTCCCTGGAACTTCCCTTGATTTCTTCTGCTTGCAATATTCTCTCTCTCTTCTGAATTTCCAAAGCCTTTTATCCCTTGCAGCAGATTCCTTTCTTCTTTGGGATTATAGCAGTTTATGTATGTGCCTCATCTCCCCTTCCAGGCTGTGAGTTCTTTAAGAGCAGCCACCCCAGGCTGCTTCATATCTGCAGCACCACCAGACCTTGCCCATCTCAGGTGCTCAGTGACTACTTATCAGCTTGGAAAATGCTCCAGAGCAAGACTCCGAAGGAATAGGAGTGAGGGCAAGTCATCATGGCGATAAGGGAGTTAGGAAAATTTCAGAGGCGTGCCTCCATATGTGAAAGGCATGATAGAAGGGTGTCTACAGGCAGCCCTGCACGCTGCCCCTGGGCCCTGAGAGCTGCCTGGAGAGCAGCCGCACTGAGCCATGGGAGTCCCTGGAGAGAGACTCCTCCAGTTTAGTCATCAACTGTCTCTAAGCAGGGCGCACCTTTATTGGTACACAAGCAAACAAAATGAGATGCACACGATCAAAGCAAAGAGCCTTAGTCAACAACTTAAGGCTGCACCGTGCACTATTTGCTCCAAATATATCCTATTTATTCAAAGGCTAGAGATGAAGTTCCTAACAGCCAGGCTGCGAATGAATGAAGCAGAGAGAAAGGGCTCGGTACAGTTATCCTGATCCTGGAGCATCTATTTAAATATCGCTCTGTGCCTGAGACATTCAGATCAACCTACCAACACTAACTCAGCACTTGACCCAAACTCCTGTGTGGTCATCAATGCCAAGTGCAATTATCGCATTTTTCAAAGGGAGAAACAAGGACATTCAAAACTAAGTGGTTTTTCAAAACCCCATATGAAGACAGTTTAGGTGGAGACTGAAAATCCAAACCTCCCAACACCAGTTCATCACTCCATCTGCAAATGTTTTTTAACCACATCTAAGATGGCAGTTTTAACAAAAGGCTGTTCTGATGAGGGATTCCGTGAGGAGAGGAACAAAGGCAGTGGTGGAACAAGCCCCATTTAATTGTTCAGTGCAGCAACCTGGAGACTGTTCCACTTTTCTCACACACACACACACACACACGTCAGAGTTGGTGTGCAATGCTCATTCATTTTTTTTAACTCCACAAGTATTCATTTAGTGCCACAGCCTTCCCAAAGCAGAGATGGATCAACTGCTAGACGAGGCCATGGCCTAAGGGGACCAGAGGATGGGCAGAGCTGCAAGAGTTGGAGATGATGGTGGGAACTTCTCTGGCCCAAAGGATGGGTAGAATTTCGATTGGCACAGAGAGATGGGAGTGGAGGGGTAGGCCCAGCCTGGAGGCCAACAGTCAAGGTTTGTTAGTGATTATATCAAAAGCTTGGGGTAAGTTGAGTTGGAAAGCTCCAACCTCACAGGTGATATTGAATGGCAATTCACACACATCCGGCCATGAAAAGACCTCCATTGCCATTGCTTCATGGCAGGGAAGGGGAAGAGCTCGGCTCTGTGCTCACACAGGCCTATGTCTGAATGAAGACACTGCCTCTTCCTGGCTCTCTGATCTGAATTCAGTCCCCCAGAACCTGATAATGGTAACTAGCAAAGATAAGGAACTTGAAATATGTGATATAACATTACTTTCTGAGAGCTAACCAGCAAAATCAACACATAATACACAACACCAGTTAGCTTCAGAAGTCTCCTTGAAAGATTGGATGTCTCTCAAATAAATAGCAGTCAGAACATGGCTCATCTGATTATAGCTCAAGTGAAGAAGGAGACAGAAGAAAAAGAAAAACAACAATGGCCCAGAAATGGCTACCGTAACCCTCCAACTAATACCTCAGCCCTCCCCGACATGGCGCCCCAGCAGAGGTTGCTTATTTATCACAGATTCTTGCCTGTAAGCCGAAGAGTTCCCAAATCTCTCTTGACACAGCATTCCAGACAGCTGCTACACATCAGATTGGTGTTGACACGGCAATGAGACTCATTTTCTATTCCCATGTTGTTTAATCAGCAATTTGTAACAAATGCGATGCTCTTGGCTGTGGGGCATGAATGGCTCATCAGGCCTTACCACAGTCTTGATGACACATTCTTCAAGAGCATTTCACCCCCTGCTTCTCTGATCGCATGCTTACAGAACATGGTTTTAACCGACTCGCCATTTTGATTTTCATAACGGGATGGAATTCACTGACCAGAGAAGACAAGTGAACAAAAACACGAAAGAACAGCAGAGGACCACAGCAGGCCTAGCTCTCATTTTAACGTTGGCAGGCCGATGTCAACACCACTTCTGTGAGTCAATTAGGGTTGTCAGTTCCCAAATCTGCTGTTCTCTGGTTGTGCCTCAAAATCAAGTTACTCAGACTACAAGCGTAGGACCAGATCCCAGGCCACGGGGGCTCCCTCCTGAGCAGGCTGCAGATAACCCCAGACAACAACCTTATTTCCTTGCTCTTCCTGACTGCACAAGACTCAGTTTCCTCATCTGTAACATGACTGGTAATTCCTGTGTGGCTGCTGTGAGCATTAAATGAGCTGAGGTGTGAAATCACATAGCATCGTGGCTGGTACACAGCAGTTACTCAATAGTGTTAACTATCTGCCAGTCCCCTTCATGAGGACCCCATCACTTCTCACCTGGAGAACAGCAATACTCTTCCAGCCAGTTTTCACTCCCTGGCACTCTGATGACGCTCTTCCTCAACCTTGCCAGAGTGAGCATTCTGATCGTGACGTTTTCACACTCAAAACCCTCTGCTGGCTCCCCCACACTGCAGAATAAAGTCCAAAGTCTCAGGCTGCCGTTCAGAAGCTTTTACAGTCTAGCCCCTGCCTACCTCTTCATCCTCATCAACCACCGTGTCCACCACCTACCTGTCTCTAAACACCTGCATCACGCGCCTTTCCCGGCCACCCGAGGCACCACTATGCATTTCATACTTTGGATCACGCTTTCTCTGCTGCCAGCGCCTTCTCAAACTCTGTGAAACTCTCCTGATTCTTCAAGGCCCATTCAAAGCTCTCTCCCTCTGCGAAGCTCCCCTGACAAATCCCCTTGTTCTCCTGACAAGCAGAAATAATTCTTCCCCATTCCAGCCTCCCACTTACCACTTCTTAAGGGCATTTATTCTCGTTTCCGATTCAATAAACTCTGTTGACCTGAGTTGAAGGTATGTTGAAGATAGAAAGATATTTTTTAAATTACCAAATTCTTAAAATTTTGAAAGTTATTGACCTAGAGAAGAATGTGTGATTCCAAAAAAGTTATAATAACCAACATTTCCTGCCATGCCATGCTCCAATCTCAGGCACTCCTCACAACAACTCTAGGACAACTACGACTGTCTCCAGTTTATAGATGAGGAAACGAAGGTGTGGGGCTGGTTCATAGCTGCTCCAAGGATGCCATCTGGAAAGGGTGTCAGGAGGCAGACATGAGTTGGGAACCTAGCTGTGAGACTTGGGCCAGTTAATCAACTGCTCAGCCTGTTTCCTCATCTGGAAAGCGAGGATGACAATATCTACCTCACAGAGTGCTTTCAATATCACATGAAGTGTGCAAAGAAAGTGCTATGCTTGGTACATTGTAAAACTGTATTATTCTGCACAGCGTTTGAAAGTCTAGTGGAGACGCAAGGTTTTATTAACCCCGGGCCCCGGGGCCAACCAACTCCTGGGCTGACCCCATGGCCACCCGGACAGCACATGCCCAAGGAGGGCACTCAGAATCTGAGTACCTCCATCACCACTCCTTATTTCCACTTTCAGTCCAACGTCACTTATGAAATTGCATGTGCCACATTGTGACGGGCAAATTGCCTGGAACCCAGATCTTAGGATACAGGAATATCTAGGAAGGCATCTTTGGCCCAGTCACTGTCCTAAGTAAGGGAGGGAGCTTTTCTTACCCTCATCACCACTGAACCAGCACCTTAAGCTCCTCTCGTCCCATTCCAGGGACCTGCCCTAAATTCCACTCCCTGCTTTGGTCTAATCCTAGACTAATCCCAGAAGATAAGAATTAGTTCCTTGCATCTGTAAGATTCCAGCTCCTGTTATTAAAGGCTTAAGTGTATGCAATTAATAGAAGGCTTTTACAGAGCAAAACCCCTTCAAGAACCTAAGGAATAATCTCGAAGGGTGGAACTCCAGGCCTCACAGCAGAGCAGTGGTGAAGGTGTTGGAAGACTAGCAGATTCCGATGGGACCTTCAAATCACACCATGTTGACAGAAAGTCAGCCAGCCCCAGAGGGACTTAGAGATGACACACCCCTCACCATTCCCTCCCTTTGGAGAAAAGAAAAACCTCAGGTACGGTTGTGACCCACCGCCCCCCAGCAGGAGGAGAGGCTGCCACAGTGGGAAAGGGCGTGGTGCCCAGAATGGGTGTTCTGAGTAGCTGGAATCCATTCCATTGTTTGCAAATCATAATCACCCTTGATCCTGGAAGGGCTGGACGAGAGCCAGCTTCTTTTCAGCTTTTATAGGCACTAGCTTTCCAAAGGAAATTGAAACCAAGTGCTCTCTTACAAAATGTTGCTTCACAATCCGCTCCTGGAAAGGGCAGAGCAGTATTCTGACCAATACCCTCCTGGGGAGGCCAGACAGGCTCCCTCTGCCTTCTCTGTCTCCTGGAGACAGCTAGTGCCTGCAGCTGTCTCAGGAGGCAACTCACGTGCCAGCCCTGGATAGGAGAGAGGGCTGGGGGCAGGGATGGTCTGCTGGTTTTGTTTTTACTAATCTGTCCCTAAACAAGTTTCCCTTCAAGCAATCCACCGTGTCTCCATCCCGCACCGCCTTCCCCTCCGGGCTGACAGATTTCAGCAGCTGGTTGGTCAGGCCCATTAGCAGTGGGACCGCTTCCTCCCTTAATGCGCCTTCCTTCAGGTGCTGTGGCAGTAAATTCAGGAGATAAATCAGCCTTGACTCGGAAAGTGAGCCGCAGAGGGACCGTAGTGGTCAAGGGTGAGTGCGAGGCAAGGGAGGAAACAATTCTATTTCTCACTAGATCTTTAATTGGTTGTCACTGCCTGTCAGAAAATGATGAACTCCGAAACTGCCCTGAGCCCATTCACACCGACCTCAGTCCACACTGGGCGTGTCAGAGAAGCTGGGATACCCAGCCAGCTGGGGCATTAGGCTGTGACCGCCAACTTCTGCACAGGGCCCGCTTGGAGACTTACTTTGCAAACAACCGACCCAACGTACTCCTAACACTGAGTCAGTGCTCGCACTTTCAGCAAATGAAGGAGAAGCAAGAGCTAAGACTCACTCATTGGTTTTAAATTGCTTCATTTAACAAATATATTTTTTCAGCCCCATGTTCAAGACCTCGGTCGATGTCGGGGGGGAAAACGGGAGAAATGACTCAAAGATGAGTCAGTGGGGTTGCTGCCCTCCTCCCGGCGCCCCCAGCTTGTAGGAAATACGTGGAAAGATGCAGAAAAGGAGAAGGGCCTTAAGGGAGAATCCAATGAAGTGCAAGGAGAGTTCAGAGGATGGGGAAACTATCATGTGGATTTAAAAAGATCCGAAGTGCACAGTAGCTAAAAAGTCATACACACAATCCACCAGAGCAGTGATTTTCAACTGCAGATTAGTGACCAAACCAGTGAGCAGGAATCAGTCAGGGGGTGGGGGTGGGGGCTTTGCAAGGAATTGGTGGTTCATTCATTAACGCAACCAGTAGTTAACAAGCACCTCCTGTGTGCCGGGCCTGGGCGACGTGCTCAGGATACAACAGTGAACAAGACAAGCACAAGTCCCCCATGTGGAGATAATTATAATATAAAAATTTCCAGAATTTCCATTCTCGTGGGAGTGTGGAATAGCAAACAGGGCTGGAAAGAGGGGCAGCCAGGGCAGGAGGGTCCCAGTAAGGAGTGTGGACTCTTTCCTGAGAAAAGCAGGAAGCCGTGGAAGACTGAGAGCAGGGGAGTGACACGGCGAGATTCGCTGTGCTACGAACCACGTTGGTCACACGTAAAGAATGAATCCTGGGGAGCAGGACCACCTCCAGGAAGACCATTACTGCTTATTTAAAACTTAGAGCAAATTCCATGTTCCCCCTCTGTGGCAACTCTGCTGTCACATGCTTACCCCCCATAAGCTTTCCTGACGGCCAGTGTTCCAGAACTCGTCTGCTTTATCCACGCCAAGGTCCGAAGGGAACAACCAAGGATCAGCAGCAGCTGTGATTACAAATTGCTGGACTACACTCAAATTATAATTTTATAGTGGCTTCCGGTTCCTTTTTAATTTCACCCATGGTAATTCTTTAGGTAAAGAGCATCTGGGGCACTACTTATTTTCTCATTAAATTGGAGAGTGTGAGGGAGTGGGACAGCATCAACACGCAGGTGTGGCCATGAAACACATGTGTAGCTACGTCGGCAACCAGCCCTGTGTGCCCCAGAGAAGACCCGGCTGAGACAGCTGCACTAGAGTTCACAGAGAACTCTGCTTGCCACACAGGCGTGTTAGGGGTTCCATTTGGTAGCCCCTTCCTGGGAGTTTGGTTTCAAAGGCATGAGGAAGTCACAGGTATAGGAAGAAGTCAGATCACATCACGTGCCTGTCTAAGCCCAAGACTGTGTGATGCTTCTCATCTCATTCAGGAGAGAAGTAATGTCCTTACAGCGGTGCTCAAGGCCCTATATGTTCTGCATCCCACCCCTCCCCAATCTCTTCCTCCTGCCACCTCTCTGACCTCACACACACACACCCCCCCCCTCCCCCTGCCCTCCTCTCTCTGCTCTGGCCACGCTGACCTCCTGGTTCTCCCCACAGCACACGGCTGCCTCACGGCCTTTGTATTAGCTATTCCAGAGTCATGCATGGCTCTCTCCTTCAAGTCTTTGATCAATGGTTTGTTTTTCTTTTTAGGAGATATGAAAAACAATATTCTTTATTCTTAAGAATGCTGCTGACAAAGATCATCCTGTTTGTCAGTGTCCATAACACGTTGAACTAGCTATCTTACAAAAGTTTCCTGAAAAATCATAACGAACAAGTGTAATCATCAGCAATTTGACATAAGAAATCCTGGCCACCCACAGAGCAGAGCCCCAACTAAGATGTCATCCAACCAACTGGGCCAGTCAGAAAGAAAAGCCTCCGACCCAACATCCTGGGAGTCTGACACGGACAACACATACAAGTATCACAAACTCTGCTGGCTTCTAAGGTATCATGTCAACAGTGATGTAGCCGAAATCTGTAGCTTCTGACAATCAACGAAGTTTAATATTTAACATTCTTGACATCAACTGTAATCCTTATACATGGTCACATGAAATCTAACTTTGAAAATCAACAGGCAGAGTGAACGCCCCTGAGGCCTTCTGGGAGCACCTTATTTAAAGTGCAGCCCTCCCCACACTTCTTAGGGCTGCCTCACAGCACTTCCCACTTTTGACAAACGAGTACGCATTACTTTCACTTTTATGTTTAGTCGGGATGGTAAGCCCCACAGGGCAGGGCTCTGTGTCCTTTGTGTTCCCTGCTCCACTCCTGCACTGACAACAGGCCCAGCACAGGCCGGCAGTGAGGGATGTTTGCTAAATGTTGAACAGACCTTGAGGACAAAGATTTTCAGTCACTCCAACTTTAGAAAGCACTCTATTATCTTTCTTCCTTTCTTTCTTTTAGTTTTTGTCAACAGCAACAAAAAAACCTGCCCTTCTAAATATGTTTCACTTAGATGAAACTCAAAATAAGTCAGCTGATTCTTGCAAAGACACTGGCCAAAGCATTTTGGGGTAAAAGGTGGTAACTTGGGTTTAAAAACTAATTATAATTGGCCCCTGAAGCTAAGGGGCAGCTGCTCTGGTGATCCTCCTTATAAAAACAACCCTCGAGGCTTTGGTTTCCTCTTCTGATGGCTTCAGAGTCAGTCTCGCAGCAGGCCCAGTTCCAGAGAAAGAAACAGACACAGAGAAAAGTGGCTCTCCCAAGGCTATTTGGTCTGTGAAAGTAATCACACTAATTTTAAACATTTCGTTTATAAGCCATTCCTTATTCCTGCAAAACACCAGGCTTGGTTTTGGGTCTGGAGACAGTTCCTGTGTCCCATGGACCGCTCAGCCACTTCCCTGCGTTCTGAGGTCTATTAAGAACAGCCTCCAAGACTCGCTAGGCACTTGCGGCCTAGGGTTGCCCAGTGAAAGGGCAAGACTCAGCTGAACTGCACCTGGCCCGTGCTGCTGGTGGACTAAAAGTGTGGGGCACGAGTTCCTCCACAGCCCCGCCCCCTCAGGGGGGCATGTTGTGAAGATGCTAAATCACTAAAAAGAAATTCCCGCTTAATATTGTTTCCCTCTCACCCAGAGACTTTTAGACGAGTGGAAGAGCAGACGCTCTCTCTGGCCACCACACTGGTGTCCCTCTGACCATGTGGCCTGGGGTCCAACTCTGGCCTCTGAACTCACCGCCAAAACCAGGAAACTCATTCTGCCACACGACACTTGAAAACCAGCACAGCCAACCCTGCTGCCAGACAGCGATATATCCTATCACCACAGGGCGAATGGGGCGGGGGGACCCATTACCACTTTAAAAATATCCTTCAGACCCTATCTCCCAGAGCCACTTTTTGCCCTTCTTTCTTAGGCTTTTCTCCCTCTAGTTAGCAAGATAAATCCAAAGTTCACCGTCTCAAGAAAGGAGAAGGTGTGACAATGAGGCGACTGGCTTTTGTGGGTCTTTGGGAAAAGCAGCAAGCCCCTTTCCAAATGGGGGTGGCCCAGGCCCCTCAGCAGAGCAGCCCACCCTTACATGTACCCTTATTCTCCTTCAAGGCCACTGGCCTGTGATAATACACCTGGAAAATGCATTGCTTAGTACAAAGGAAATCTTCTAGAATCCCAATAGACAGACAGAAGGAATGCAATCCAAAGATTATTCTCTCCAACCCCTAATGCAGAGAGAACATAATTCAGAGACCCAGGTAGGTGGAACTCAATTTGACAGCAAGTCTCGGGCTGTAAAAAATATGAACTGGATTAATTGAGTCAAGCAGCAGCCACCTGCTACCTTCAGCGACAAGGCGAATGAGCACGGAAGTTATTGTAAAGCACAGAGCCCAGGGTGCAAGGCCCTGGGGAGCGCACACAGACAGCTCTGGCTCTCACACCCCCAGGACGGCTGCAGCCCCTGCCTGGCTCCTCACCTTTCCCAGCACCACCCCATCCCCTTTGAGCAGCCGCTCAACAACTCACTCCGAAGAGGCCCATCTGGCAGGGCAGGCCGGTCCTTAAGCAGGATTCCTCGAGAGTCAGCCGTGCTGGAGGAACAGCTGGGGCTGCCAGAGGCACCGCACCTCTGCCGGGGCCTGGGACATCTGTGGGCAGGAGGCCCTTATCGGCAGCAGAGGCCGACTATCGGCTCTGGGGGCCCAGCACACGGTGGAGGGGAGGTGCCCGCCTGAGGCGGCCAGATTACAGGAGCACCCTGGCCTGCTCCTGCTCCTGCTCAACCCAGAGGGAGATGTGGCCTCGCTCACCATGCCCCAGCCAGCACAGTGCCTGCCAGGGGCCCCCTTGGGGTCCTGAGCAAGGCAGGGGCAGCCCCTCGGAGAGCTGTGCTGCAGGCGAGCATCAGGAGCACCTGCTCCCAGCCTCTCCGCCTCGGCCTGCTGCTGAGTTTGGGGTGCAGCAGTCCTCCAGAGGCCAGGCTGCCTGGAGGAGGCTCCTGGAGGACATAGAGCCCCCAGGTGAGGGCAGCGTTCCTTCTACCAGCAAAGGACTCTCTGGGAGCCACTGGCCTTCTCTGTTTAACCAGCCCTGGGTCTGCAGGACACCTGGCTCTGGCCCTCTGTTTTTTTACATACTTTCACTGGGGGCCCCCTGCATTCCTTAACTGCTGATTTGCAGGGAATCTGGGCACAATCTTAATAACATTGGGGCCAATAATAACAATGTTCCTGGGAACCAGAGGTGAGTCACCACAAAACTGGCTAGGGGGGAAGGGGGCCCAGGGCAGCTCCCCACACTGCGGCTGCCGGGAGGCCAGGGCTGTCCAGTGAGCCCAGGCGGGCCCGTCAAAGGCCAAGCTCCTCCAGGCCTGGCTTGGGGAGGCTTCTCTTACAACACCCATCCGTCGCACAATGGGATGAGGCGGCATCTGCCCAGAGTGGCTTTATCTGCTGAGAACACTGTGCCTTGGAACAGCAGTTGGTGGCTGGCAGAGGGAACAGATGACCCAAAGAAACTGAAATGTGAGGCCTGGAGAATGACAGTTTCCCCTGGGCCCGGGAGCAGCCTCTCCTAGATGGGGGCTGCCACTTACATGAAATGTGTCCATGTCTTCGATCCTAGAGGTGTGTCAACACCGTTGGCTTCAGTCCTGCCTGAGAAGGGTCTCTCTGGCCTCCCGCTGGGCTGAGGCTGGTCCAGGCCCCCTGACAGGCAGCCACCTGGCTTCGGAGCTTTTCTACAGATCCAAGCGGGCCCTGCTGTGAGGGCACAGCTGCCGTGGAAAATGCCACCAGGGCTGCTCTGTCACCCTCTGTGTTTCCACAGCAGCTGGAAAGTCCCCCAGTGGAGGCGAGGGCCATCTCAGAGCAGACCAGCGCCTGACGTGGTGTGGGGAGGGCAAAGCAGGTTCTAGGCCACATTTTGACCAAAAAGAACCACCACAATCATTATAGCACAAGTCCTTCGCAGATGTCTTTTGAAGCACAGAATTCAAAACAATGGCTTTTTTTTCTTTGAGGGGGCCAGAATGCTAAGAATTGTCAAAGAATCGGGTCATGTGAGGCATGTGAGGTTTCAAAGAACCCGACCACAGGACACAGGGTCTTATTTGGCGACAAAGATTGGGCTAGGCTAGTTCATGATGGCAGAGTGCTGCCCTGCACCCCGCTCAGGCGTGGGAATGAGTTTGGAATCGCGGTGGAATTGGTACCGAGCGTGTGCTCAATGAAGGTTTCTGGAATGGATCGATGGTTGTCACCAGCAGGATGATAAGAGCAAGAAGCCACTTCACCATCCAGCAAAGAGGAGAAATATTTTTCTCTCCAGAGTTCCCAAGCTCTGAGGAGAAAATGCCACCAGGAAACATGGAGTGTGGCAACGATCGGGAAGATGCCCTGTGAGGAGAAACTGTAGTTTCCATCTTCAGCGAGAGCAGACAGTCATGCAGGCTTGATTCTGCCAGGCTCTTGTGTGGTGCTTCCGGCAGCAAGATGGTTCCTCACAGGTCCCCAGCCCTGAAACTCCAGCAGCCAGGTCTGGGGAGCTGGGCGCCTCCGAATTTAACCCCAGAACCAGGCCCCTCCAGGCAACGGAAGGCTCCTCTCCCGTAGGTACATCGAGGGGGAAAAAGGCCAGGCCCACAGGGAGCAAACCAAACCCCTAGACTAAGGCGAACTGGGCCGGTCACGCAAGCACTGGACTCACAATGTGCTTGAGACACGAATGCACCCCCTGGAGCAGCATTCCCTGTGACAGCCAGGCCAAGGAGGGGCACATCGAGTGATGTGGGTTGAAGTGCTATTTGTCACTCCCTTGTCAGCAGATTGCTCCCAAGAGCTTTCTCTGCCACACACCTTTCTTTTCTCTTAATCTCTGAACGGGAGCCACAAAAGCTGTCCCAATGTGGGACGTGCAAGGCCGGGCTGTTTCAGGATTGCGAGGGTCCCTTGAAAATTCAGCACTCTGCTGCCCCCACCCCTCCCAGTCCCTCAGGAGCCCCTCCTCTTTGTTTCATTTGTGTATTGATGTTCAAGAGCCTACCCATGCCCACTGTGTGCCCGGCACTGTTCTAAGCACCTGCCGTTCACTCAGATAATCCTTAGAATCCCTCAGCGGGGTAGTCACTAACATTAGGCCCCGTCTACACAGAGGAAAGGGAGGCTCAGGGAGATCACAAAACCTACCTGAGAGGAGGCCGAGCCAGCTTCCAACCCAGGCAGTCTGGATCGAGGCTCTGGAGGCCGAGTCGGCCATTTTGCTTTGGGATAACACTTTAATTTCATTCACAGTTAGCCAACACACTTTCTTTAATAAGTATGGAATTCAATGACTATCTGTTGAATGTTTCAAGTGTTCTTGTCTTGGTGTTCTATTTTTAGAAGACGATAAATAAATCGATAAAAGAGGTTTTTAATAGATTTTTTATCGTAAAAGTGGTAAGACATCCTCACTGAAAAAATGTGAAAAAGGGAGGGTATTACATATGATCTCAGTCCCCCTCAGCGCCCCCAACATGACCACAGCCAGCATCTTGATGTATTGCCCTCCAGACTCTCTATGTATATTTCCTTTACTTTAATGTTTATATTATAGAATATTACAGAAGATATCTGTACAAATACTCCTGTGCCCACTTCTCAGCTTCATTAAATTTTGCCACATGCGTCAGATTGTTTTGAAGAAATAAAACACTGTAGATACTATTGAAGCCCCTGTGCAACGCACCTTGGTCCCATCCCCCTCTATGCTACAGGTAACGACTAATCTGAATTTGGTGTTTACCAGTCTCACGAAATTTCAATCAAAAAAAAATCTATAGCCATCGGAAGGCATAAAGACAGATAATGAAATGGACAGCGATGTACCCATGATCCCGCTAATGAAGAGAGGGTGCCAGGTACTCATGTTCCACCCCTCCCCCACAGTGTAAACACCACCCTGAATTCCGTGTTTCATTCCCTAGCTTCTCTCTAGTTTTAGCACCTCTGTATGTATCCTTAAACAACGTCCTGTTTAGTTTTGCACATTTTCTAACTTTGAATAAGTGGAGTTATGCGGTATGGATTCTTCCGCTATTTTCATCTTTTACGCAACACGATGTTCCTGAGGTTCAGGCAGGAGTGGATTATTCACTTTCACTGCTGTAAGGTATTCCATTGTATGCAAACACCACAAATTATTTCTCCATTTTCCTGCTAATGGAATTTGAGCTATCTTCAGGTTTTTGTTACTAGAACATTACCGCTACGAACATCCTTATAAAAGTTTCCGGGTGCCGTGCGCGAGATTAGTCTAGTGGGGATGGTGGCAGGGGCACAGTTACTGAATTGTGACGGACCTGCCTCTTCGGCTTCACTGGATAAGGCCGAGCTGCTGTTGAAACTGGCTGTTCATTCTGACCTCCCGACAGCAGGTATGCAGTTACTCCTCAAGCTCATCAGCACCTGATATTGTCAGACTTTTAAATTTTTGTCAGTCTGGTGGGTGTAAAATGATATGGTATTATGGTTTTAATTTGCATTTCCCTGATTACTCATGAGGTTGGGCATCTCTTCACATGCTTATTGGCCATTTATTTTTCACCTTCTGTGAAATTACTGTTAAGCTCTTTGCCATTTTTCTATTCTGTTGTCTTTTCCTTACTGAGGTGTAGGAGTTCTTTATATAGTCTGGATACTAATCATTTCTCAGGTACATGCATTGCAAATACCTTCTCCCAGCGTGTAGCTCATCTTTATGCGTTTTTTTTTTTTTTAAAGATTTTATTTTTTCTTTTTCTCCCCAAAGCCCCCTGGTACATAGTTGTGTATTTTTAGTTGTGGCTCCTTCCAATTGTAGCATGTGGGATGCTGCCTCAGCATGGCCTGATGAGCAGTGCCATGTCCGTGCCCAGGATGCAAACTAACAAAACCCTGGGCCACCGAAGCAGAGCACGCAAATTTAACCACTTGGTTACAGGCCGGCCCCTCATCTCTTTGCTTTTTTAAGCAGTGTCTTGATAAACAGAAGTTGTCCATTCTAACATAGTCAAATGTATCAATCATTTGCTTTATGGTTTGTCCTTTTTTGTTATGTTAAAGATCTACATTCCTACTCTGAGCTCAAAACACGACTTCCTGTAAGTATTTTATAGTTTTGATTTTCATATTTAGGTCTTTAAACCCACCTGACTTATTTTTAATGCATGGTGTGGATTAAGTTCTAATTTTTTCCATATGGATCGTCGATAATCCTGGCACCATTTACTGAACAATTCATCCCTTCTCCACTGAGCTGCGGTGCCATCTCCATCACATGCTAAGTCTGCATGTACACGGATCTGGGGGGCTCTCTCTACCACCCATTGGCCTGTGCGTCTATCTCAGCGCCAAAATCACTGTCTTCATTACTGTTGCTTTATCATAAGTTTAATACTGTTTGTAATAAGTCTTAATATCGATGAGATAAGTCCCCTTGCCTCATTTCTCTCTAAAAGTATCAAAGCTTCTCTTGGCCCTTTGCCTTTCCATGTACATTTAGGAAAATGCCACAAAAAAACTCTGTAGGAATTTTGATTGCAATTATATAGATTTTATTAATTTCAAGAGAATTGACAACTTTATGATATTGAGTCTTTTAATGGTATATCCATGGTACAATGTATCTCTATTCTGATCTTCAATAATGTTTTATAACTTCATAATTTTTTCCAAAAAAGATCTTGCCCATTTTTATTAGGTTTATTCCTTGATTTCTTATAGTTTTAATGCTATTGCAAGTGAGATCTTTTATTTGATTATATTTTTATTCAGTCATTACAGTGTATAGGAATATTATTAATTTTTGTATCTTGCTTGTAGCCAGCAATTTTGTTGAGCTTTTTTATTAGTTCTAATAGTTTGTGTCCGTGTTTCTCTTTGAGTTTTCTCTGTAGACAATTATTATTCACAAATAAGGACAGTTTGGTCTCTTTTTGAAGCTTTTGTACCCCTTCTTTTCTTTTCTTGCTCTATTACATTGGGTAAGACATCCAAAACATTGTTGAATGGAAGCAGTGACAACAACATATTTATCTAGTTGCTGACTTAAATGGGGCTGCTTTTAAAGCTTCACCATTAAGTATGATGGATGTGTAGGTTTTCGTGGATATCTTATTAGTTAAGGAGGTTACCTTCATGAATGAATGTTGAAACTAAAGTTTTTTTCTCCTTTTCTGTGAAGGTGAAGCATTGCATTAATAGGTTTTTCTAATGTTAAACTATCTTTGCATTCCTGGGTTAAACCCTTCTTGGCCATAATGTATTACTTTTAATATAGCACCACTGAATCAGAGTTGTGAGGCTTTATATAGGATTTTCGCATTCATAAGTTTTATTGGTTGTACTAATTTGCTACTGCTGCATAACAAATTAGAGTTTTAGTGATTTAAAATATACACCGATTTATTACTTCACAGTTCCACAGGTCAGGAATTCAGGAATGCCTTATCTGGGTGATCTGGCTCACGGTCTTTCATGAAGCTGCAGTCAAGATGTCAGCTAGGGCGTCAGTTGTCTGATGGCTTCACTGGGGCTGGAGGCTCCACTTCCAAGATGGCTCACTCACATGGCTATTGGCAAAAGGCCTCAGTTCCTCACCAGATGGGCATCTCCATAGGGCTGCTTGAGTATCTTCATTACATGGCAGCTGGCTTCCCCCAGAGTGATCCAAGATGGCAAGGCAGAAGCCACAAGCCTTCTAGGACCGAGTCTGGACATCATACGTCATCACTGCTGCAATAAGCTATTTGCTAGAAGTGAATCACGAAATCCAGCCCACACCCAAGGGCAACGGAATTGTCAAAGGGAAGTGTATCAAAGAATTTGTGGACGTATTTTAAAACCGCCACATTTGCCTATCACTTTCTTTTCCCATATTGTCTTCAGTTTTCTTATCATGCTATACCAACCCCATAAAATGAGTTGGGTAGCTTTCTTTCCTCTTCTATCCTCTGCAACAGTTTGTCTATGACATGGGTTAATTGTCATCTGCAAAATCATCTAGTCCTCATGTCTTTCAAAGAGAGAGTGGCCAAACGGGAGGGAGACTACTGATTTACTTTATATAATATTATATGTGTATTCAGGCTATAAGTTTGTTAAGAGATCAATATTTTTAGAACATATTACAGATCTGAAAACTTTACTCCCATTCTCTTAAACTCTGTACATCTTTATCTACTCAGCACTGGCCTAGAATGCTGCAAAATTCTTACATTCAGGCAAAACACTAAAATAGAGAAGTGACCTCATTCATTTAAAAAAGTATTTCGGCATGAAGAGCTGGGGGAATTAAAAGGTTAAAGAGGTTAAATAATGGACATTTGGTTAATAAAAAGTAATCCAATGGTAGACTCCCACTCATTCTGGTAAATTTAGGACAGTGGCTCTCAAACTTTTCGGTCTTAGGACCTCTTCACCTCTTAAACATAACTGAGGGGTCCGGCCTGTGGCTGAGTGGTTAACTTCGCATGTTCCACTTCGGTGGCCCAGGGTTTGGATCCTGGGCACGGACATGGCACCGCTCATCAGGCCATGCTGAGGTGGCGTCCCACATAGCACAACAAGAAGGACCTACAACTAGAATGTACAACTATGTACTGGGGGGCTTTGGGGAGAAGAACTTAAAAAAAAAAGAAGATTGGTAACAGATGTTAGCTCAGGTGCCAATCTTTAAAAAAAAAAAAAACACCATAATTGAGGACCCCATAGAGCTTTTTCTTAAATGTGGGTTATATCTATCAATATTTACTATATTAGAAATTGAAACTGAAAGTTTTGAAAACTAGCATTTTCTGATTCATTTGAATATAGCATAAAAGCCCATTTCAGGGGCCGGCCCAGTGGCGCAGCAGTTAAGTTCGCATGCTCCGCTTCAGAGGCCCCGGGTTCACCAGTTCAGATCCCAGGCATGGACCTACCTACTGCTTGTCAAGCCATGCCGTGGCAGGCGTCCCAATATAAACTAGAGGAGGATGGGCACAGATGTTAGCTCAGGACCAGTCTTCCACAAAAAAAAATATTAAAAACAAAAACCCATTTCACATTAACGTAAATAACGTATTTTTATGAAAAATAACTGTATTTTCCAAAACAAAAAATAATTTAGTGAGAAAAGGGTCATGCTTTACATTTTTTACAAATCTTCTTAATGTCTGGTTTAAGGAAAAAAGGCCGAATTCTTCTATCTGCTGCGGCACTCGATGTGCTGTAATATGCTGTTTCGGTTGAACTGAATGAAGAAGATCCGGCCTCACTCAGGTACGTAGCTGGGAAGGGGGGAGTATTTTCAGAGGCGGCTCAGCTAATCGCATGCATTCTCATTGGCTACTAACCAAAACTCAACAAGTGGTACTTTCTCCAAGGTTAGCTGCAGGGTAGGATCTTATCGAATGTCAATGAACTTCTCACATCCTTTACACTTGTGAGAGAGTGAGAGCGAAAAGGGCAAATAATATCCTAGTATTATGAAAATAGTTTTGACCCTGGACCCCCTGGAAAGGCCCGGGAGACTCCCTGAGTCTTCAAAACTGTGTGTTCAGGTAGAGGAGGAAGACCAAGAAAAGAAACAGGAAGAAGATACTACAGCAGCAAGGCAGTGCACTAAGATAGCAGACTGTGACAGACTCCTCTCTCCATTGTTTCATGAGCGGATTACCCAACTGATAGCGTTTTCAGGCCCTTCTTTTCCTCAGAAGGCTCTTGTTTATGCCTGCGTTTGACCATTCTCCTACTTTGAACAGTTTCACCGTCAATAGACGTGAGAAAAAGAAGTAAGCAAATTCAAATCGATAAAACTGGACTTATCCTTTTAAGAGGAGGGATGGAAGAATTAAATACTGGACAATAATAATAATAACAATAATAATTACAGTTGGCATTTATTAAACACATACCATGCGCTTGTTCATTCATTCATTCATTCACTCACTCTGTCTTTCCTTCTTCCCCCCATCCCACCTTTCTTTCTTTCAATATTTATCAAGTACCTATTACGTGCCAGGCATGGTACCATGTATGCAGTGGTCAAGAAAACACAGTCTAAATGTTCTGCATCCATTAGTTACTTATTATCCATTATTCACTTAGTACGCCAGCAATCCGATGGGGTAGGTACTGTGATAACCCCCCTTTAGTGATGAAGTAACCGAGGCAGGAGAGGTACTTACCAAGGTCGCAGAGCCAGTGAAGGAGGCCAAGACTCACTCTGGAGCAGTTTCCCTTAACCGCACACTATATTGCCTCCAAAATGACTCTGAGTCACTTGTGGTTTATTTGTCTGAATTTGTATCCCCTGAAGTCCAGCATGGAAATTGAGTCATTATCGTCCCACTCCTTTTGACCTTCTTACCTTCTTTCATTGAACATCTAACCTAACATTGTAACCTTATATCTAAGAGCAGTGACATCACTACGACAACTTGGCAGGAAGTAGAGTCTAAGAGATGGCTGCACGCTAGATGGATCTCATGGTGACGGTGGGGGTGACGATGACGATGACAGTGATGGGGCAAGCAGGTGCCTAATACAATCTCTGATCATCTCTAAGAGGTCCTGAGAGCATAGCTGGAAATCTAAGGACATTAACTGCCTGTCTTTTATTTTTAAATTTGAGAGTAGATTACTGGTCTCCAAGGGGCCCGAGTTGAAGAAAGTCAGATTCGTATCACTAAAACTTCCTTCTCTACAAGTGTCTACAAGGGGGAGGAAAAGAAAGGGAAGGACTGGTTTTCTCTCTAGGAGAAGGAAGAGGAGGACTACTTTTCTGGAGAAAGAGCTTGTTTGGCCTGTCCCCAGGTCAGCAGACTCTCCTCTGAGTCCAGACCCGAAAAGGGTCTTCTGCTGGAGAGCATCGGTGCCTGCGACGTGTCACCTCCTCTTCAGGTGAGCCCTGAGCTTTGTGGCGATCTGCGGCACCAACTCAGACATCCCCGCTGCAGACCCGCCATGCAACTTCAGTCCCACCCACACTCCCCAGGTGTCATTTCAACTGGAGAACAATTTTTCCTGAAAAGTCCTTGTCATGAAAAAAGCACTAGGCTAGGAGTCAGACAGTCTCAGTTTTCATCAAGCCTCTGTTGCAACAGGCTATGGAACCTGGGACACGCCACTTACCCTTTCTGAGTCTCAGTTCTCCTTGTCTATAAAATGGATATAAAAATAACCTTCTCTGCCTGGTCC